>NC_081310.1:47101250-47774375 GCF_026419965.1 Kogia breviceps
TTGACTGGCTGAGGGGAAGGTGTTCTGTCATAGACTTTACCCTATCCCCCCTTCCCCCTGAGCAAGGTCACAGGAACTAAAGGACTGCATGGAACATGGCCTTGACCTACAGGGAGAGAACAGTGGGAGAACACCAGGGAAATGGGTCCAAGAAAAATAATTCTGGTTCTCCAGTCTGTCTGGTTGCCATCTACAAAATCCAAAGCACTGTTCTAGAAACTATGGGGTTAAAGAGATGAGAAAATGCAGCCGCTTGTTTCTGACAGTCAGGTAGAAGGTGGGTGACAGTTGAGGCATCTTAAATGAGCCTCTGTAAGAAAGTCATCAAAATAAACACACAGCCTGGGGGCCCTGGATGATTAAGAAGCATCTCAACTGGAAGGCAGGAGCTGGAGAAAGCTGGGACGTGACATCAGAAGAGAAGAGAAGGGGCCTAGCATCTGTTTAGAGCTGCTTGTCCCATTTGATCCTCAGAAGAAAATCTTGTCTGATGTTATTGTTTGATGTGTGATGTCTGATCCAATCACAGAGGAGGAACAGAGGATTCGGGGAGTAACGTGCCCAAGGTCAAGAGTCACAGCCTCCCAGCCTCCCAGAAGATGAGTTCTTCTCTAGGCCCTTTTTTTTTTTTTTTTTTTTTTGCGGTACGCAGGCCTCTCACTGTTGTGGCCTCTCCCGTTGCGGAGCACAGGCTCCGGACGTGCAGGCTCAGCGGCCATGGCTCACGGGCTTAGTTGCTCCGCGGCATGTGGGATCTTCCCGGACCAGGGCACGAACCCGTGTCTCCTGCATCGGCAGGCAGATTCTCAACCACTGCGCCACCAGGGAAGCCCCTCTAGGCCCTTCTTACTGGCTGTGTGAGCTCAGGAAACTTGCTGGACTTCACTGAGCTTGTCTCCACCCAACTCTAAAGGCTGTGGAGAAGACCAGAGGACGCGGTGAACGGCAATAGAGACTGGAAGGCCTCCGTGTGCAGCTCCACACCCATCATGCATGTCCACTCCCACATGTGTCTGCCTGGCCTCCATGTCTAACAGGCATCTTAAACTTAACATGACGTACTCAAAATTAACCCCCGAGAGGCCCCTCCAAATCTGTTCCACCTTCTAGTTGCTGAGGCCAAGTCCGTGGAAATATCTTTGACCCCCTTTTTTTTTTCTCAGCCCCTTGCTGAGCCACCAGCAAATCCTATTGGCTCCTACTTTCAAAATACACCCAGAATCAGGACTTCCCTGGTAGTCCAGTGGCTGGGACTCTGTGCCCCCAGTGCTGGGGGCACGGGGTTCGATCCCTGGTCAGGGAACTAAGATCCCGCATGCTGCACAGTGCGACCAAAACAAAGAAACAGATGAAACACCCAGAATCAACCACCACTGTCACCGTGGCCTGAGCTGCGGGCAGCTCCTCCCCAGGATCCTGGCAAAGCTTCCCCATTTGTCTCCTGGCTCCCATCCTTGCCTCAATACTCCACACAGCAGATGTGTGTTTAAAACACATCAGATCCTGAACTTCCTTGAATGGTCCCGTGGCCCTCAGAGTAACGGCCAGGCACTGGAGCAGCCCTCGACTACAGTCCGATCTCCCGTCGGCTCCCCACCTCACCCTCTGTCCCTTGCACTGTCTCACTTCAGACACTCTCACCTCCCTGCTGCTTCTCAAATACAGCAGGTTCACAGCACTTTAGGCTTCACACTTGCTGGTCACTCCTCCTGGATCGCTCTGTCCCCAGACACCTGCCCTCCTTAGTTTTCACCTCCTTCAAGTCATGCTTAAACTTTCACACTAACCCTCACCTAGGACTCTATCCTTTCTTTCTGATCCAACTGCCTCTCCACCGTGCACGCTGCTTAAGGAATTCGTTTCTTTTTTGCGGTACGCAGGCCTCTCACCGTTGTGGCCTCTCCCGTTGCGGAGCACAGGCTCCGGCCGTGCAGGCTCAGCGGCCATGGCTCACAGGCCCAGCCGCTCTGCGGCATGTGGGATCCTCCCAGACCGGGGCACGAACCCGTGTCCCCTGCATTGGCAGGCGGACTCTCAACCACGGCGCCACCAGGGAAGCCCAAGAATTTTGTTTCTTTTCTTTCCCCTGCCGTATCCCTGAGTTTTAGAATAGTCTCTGGTGTGTGGTAGGCTCTCAGAGAATGCTTGATGAATGAGGGGTGCAGGAGGGGAAAGTGTAGACCCTGCAGCGCTGGGACGGGGCCCCCGGGCTCCAGGGAGGTCCAGCCTGCTGCTACGGAAACGCCGAGACTGCCATCTCACCCTCCACCATAAAGACACATTTCTCCCCTTCCGGCACAATCAGTTCAAAATCAGTAGAACAGAGTCTCTCTCTTGCTCTCTGTGGGAGCCCCGTTCTTTGGGTAAACCCTGCAAGGCAGGTCTCTCTCCAGGCTGGGTAGGTCTGCACACTTGGTCGAGGCTAGATATTTGGGAGACCAGGGGAGTTTTCCTGGTTCAGTTAGAGCACAGAGCAGAGACATCTGCCCCCCAGGGCAGGGGCAGCCTGAGCTGCCAGGTTTGAATGGGAGGGCTCTTGAGAGGGGGGCCCAGGAAGATAGCAGAGGCCGGCTGCAGAAGGGGCCTCCCGGGACTCTTAGGGAGACAGGTGTGGGGAGGTAGGATGGGACGTGGAAATGTTTCCCCAGACAGGTAATGTGACAAAAAATTGGGACCATCTGTGCTGTTGTTAGACCTTCCAAGTAGAGCCAGATTCCCAGAACAAAGAAAACAGCCCTTCAGAGAGAGGAGAGAGAGAGAGAGAACACAAACACAGCAGCAAGCAACCTGCACACACACACACACACACACACACACCCCTCATCTAATCATAAAAATATATTCCAAACAGGTTCCAGAGCTGTCTTTGAGAGGGATGTTTGAAATATATATATACACACACACACACATCCCTGAAATGTTAACTGTCAGATCTCTCAGGAAGTGGCTCTGCTTGAACAGACTTTCCTGGACCTTCATTTCATGACTGTTAAAAACAGAATTTTTATAAGACGAGGCCAAACTGAACTGGTGACAATTGTTCTTGAAGGCTCTTTCTTATTTTTTTACACCAGTCGCATTTCTTTCATGCCCAAAGCCACCATGGCTCTTCTGGAAGCTCAGAGGCATTTTTCTCATTACAAGGGGTCAGGGGGATGTGGAGGGGGGCGGTGATCATGGGGACAGACCCAACCTCAGGTGCAGAGGGAGAGCATAGAACAGCGATCAGAAGTTCTGGTTCCTGCAGGGCAGGCAAGCTCGGCCCCTAACCACCTTGAGCCTCAGTCTTCTCATCTGTGTAATGGGAATAATGCCCAGGGCTAAGGTGAGGCTTTGAGGAGATAGTGCATGTAAAGGGGCAGTGAGTCGTCAGATCCTTGAGAAAGACTTTGCTGTGAGGACCCTTTGCTTCCTGAGCGTGGAGGCAACACCAGGAGGCTTCGCAGCCAGGGGCTTCTCTGGCCTCTTCTTGACAAAGAAGAGGTGAGCTTGGACGCAGGTAAGGAAAAAGAGTGGAGGGGGATGAGATGAAAGAGTTTGGGGCTGTTGACAGGGAGGGAAGGGACCAGAACAAACATGTATTTAGAAATCTCTCTGTGTCCAATACTGAGTGTGACACTTTATTAAATCTCACCCAAGCTCCCCACCTCCCTGCCAGGAGACTGACACCCTTACCCCATATTCCAGAGAGGGAAGCCAAGGCTCAGAGTTGAAGTACTTTGTCCAGAATTACAGAGCTGGGATTCAATTCAAACCTGTCTCTTCTTGGCCCCGATCCCACATCTGAACTAGAAGGTCATCAGTACACTTGGACTCTAGCCCCTCCTCATCCACTGATTGCTGTGTGACCTCAGATATATTGCCTCCTGTCTCTGAGCTTTCTCCCCTGCACCTGTAAAATGAGAGGAGCAGGCTAGAGGACCACTGTAAGTCTTTACTATGGGGACTGTGCTATTGTTGGGATACTCACTGTCTATCCCTGTGGGAAGATTATGACTCCTCTCCCTCTGTGGCAGGCTTGACCATGTGACTTGCTTGAGCCAGTGAAATGTCAGTGGAAGCTATGGGGACTAGGTCCAAGCGGAAGCCTGAAGAACCATTGTACAATCCTATCATTGCTTCTTCCTCAGCCAGGTAGGGCTGCTCTGCATCAGCCCTGGTCCTGGAGTGGAGAGGGTGTGGAGCAGAGCTCTGCAGACCCACCAGGAACACGGGTGTGAGCAAGAAAGAACTCCTGGCTGCTTGAGCCACTGAGATTTAAGGCCATTTGTTACCACTGCTGGATTTAGCTTAAATTGATGCGTACGATGATTACGTGAGGAAAGGAGGAGGAGAAAGGGAAGACAGTGCCCTAGGGACTGACTGACTCTGACCTTGCTTGAGTAAACTTGGGAGCCATGGAGGGAAGGGCAGTGCCTAGGAGTTCCCCTGAGACGTAAATGGCTCACTGAGTTACCTGAACCTCTATTGATCTTCCAGAACAGGGTGTCCAAAGACTGTGGGACAGACAGACAGCACTGAGGGTGGGGAGGGACGCCAGCATCCCAGGAACAGTGGGACAACATTGTTCTTACATGGTGTGAGGTCAGTAAATAGATGAGAGTTAGTACTTAGAGGATGCTGCAAGATATTTCTCTTGTTTCTAAGAGGAAACAGTATTTTGGAGGTAGGGTAGCCTCTCCAGGCTTGTTTAGGACTGTTCTGTTATTTGACAGGTAAGGAGAATTGAGGACCTGGGGGTGCTGAATGGCTCGTCCCAGGTCACACTGTGAGTCTCTGTTGGAGCTGGGACTCAGGCCTGGGCCTGATCGATGCTAGTTCTGGCTGCATCTTTTCTGTTTCCCTTTAGTGATTAACAGTAAGACTTTTCCAAAGAAAAGGGCAAATTATTTGACTTGAGGGATAGCCAGGAAGGTGGGAGCTGGGGTTTGGGTTCCCCCAGCCCACTGGGAAAGTGATGTTTCGGGGAGACAGATTAGCGAGACAGGCCACCAAGTGAACCTAAGGTGCGGGCTCCCCAGGAGGAGAAAGGAGCAGCTCAGCTACCTGGTGTTGAGGGCCTGGAACACATAGGCTTCAGATCACCTGCTTACCACACCTTACCTCACACCGTCAGAAGATTCCCAATAATTATAGGAGCCATTTGAGGTTCAGGGAAGTTAAACAACTCACCAAGATCTCAGAGTTTATAAGTGGCAGAGCTGGTGTTTGAAACCAGGTCTGCATGATCCAAAGATCCTGCTGAGGGAAGGTGGTCGAGAGACCGTGAGAACGGACCCAGAGCAGGAGGAAACGGTTACTCACGCCCAGGCCGCCTAGGTCCCGGCAGCCCCAGCTTGGAATGGTTGCCAGAGCTTTCAGTCAGCAGCTTCCAGCCAAGACCCCCTGGAGCTCACCCAGAAGGGCTCAAGCCCGTGGCCAAAGCAGCCTGGGATCCTTAGTCACATTAGCTTGTGTGGCGTGGCCAGAGTCTCCCTGGTGGCGCCCCTGCCGCCCTTGCAGCAGCCGAGAAGGAGCCAAGGTTGCCTGTTTGTTCTTGGCTGTGTGGAAACTTCCATTCGGACTCCTGCAGCCCCTAGGCCACCTGCATGTGACAGACCCCAGCCTATACATCCACCAGTACAGCAGACCTAGAGGGCAGCCGAGGGAGGGCTTGATGGAGCTTGGCTTTGGCCCAAGGGCACATTTGTGGCTGGACATTTTCTCCCAACTAATAAACAAACAATCATTACTTTTCTCTGGCCAAATGGAAGCTGGCCTCAGCGCCCTCAGCAAGAGAGCCATAATACTGGGTTATCGACAGGCAGGGAGCGCTTAATAGGCCACAGACCGATGAGGATCTGAGATGGATGAGGGCTGTGCTATGGATTATCGGGGCCCCTCCAGCCCTCCCAGGGTGGGGGTCCCCGTTCTGTGTTTTCTCTCCCGGGCTAGACTCCAAGAGCTCCCCAAGAGATTAGCTGGACTGTGTGGAGGACTGTGCCTCCTGCATCCACGGCCCTCTGAGAAGGAACGTGTGTGTAAGTGGGAGAAACAGGGCAGGCCATCCAAAGTTCATGACTTCAGCCACAAATCCCGGATACACCAGTCACGGTTCTATCTTTCTTCTACAGCAGCGCAAAAGAGCAGACCTTTCACCAGGGTAGGAAACAGCAAGCACAGGAGTGTCCTCTACCCATTCTTATCCCTTACTAGCCAGAGTCAAAAAGACTGAAGGAAACTCCCTCTCGTCTGGCTGAGCCCAGGGTCCTTGGAACGTCTTGTCCCCGGGACTTGGGACAGGAGGAGAGAGGTGACTCCTGGCCACCCAGGAGTCGCAGTGGGCCCGCACTGTGAGGTCAGGGAGTAGAGTGACAAAGCAAGAGGGAACGGGGGAGGCCAGCCGGGCACATCTAGATCCATGGGGCCCCGGGAGTTCAGCCACATCCCTAAAATCGTGGGCAAGCTTTTGTACACATGGTCCATAGCACCGAGGAGATTTTCAAGGGGGTCCATGCAAGCTAAGCACCAGGATCTGGGCCACCCCCTCTGCTTTACTGATGTTGGGGGTCGCTCCTGATGGTACGGAACTGCACAGCTGTGAGAAGAGCCCCAAGCCTCGCCTGTTCCCCGCCCCCCATCCTCCAGTGTCCAGTGAACAGCTCCGTGTCCTCTTTGCCGAACACAGGGGCACCTCATGCTGAGCCAGGGAAGCCCCTTGGGCCCCATCCCATCTGCCCAGCAGGCCACGACCTCCAGACCCTCCTGGGGAGGAAAGCCCAGCCCCACCCATTCCTAATCTTCAGAGGAGCAGAAGGGATGATTGGCCCTGCTAGGGCGGCTCCTGTTCGCCCTTGTTGAGAGCCCACCAGGCTCCCACTGGGAGTGGCCCAGGCCTCATGCCCGCAGGGTGGGCCTTGTGGCCTGTGGGCAGTGCTCCTGGATGAGGAAACATCCAGTGGCTCTGATGTCGCTGAGGAGCCTCCACTCAGTTCACCCTAAAGGAAGGACTCACAGTCTGGGTTTAAGGATGGCTTTCAGAGTCTTGAGGAAAGAGTCTCCAGGATGGTTAGGGTCCTGGAAATGATCCGGGGTTTTTGTGGGGGGGGAATGGAGGAGCTAGAATGAGCCTGAAGACGGGCAGGTCTGGGGTGAAGGTGTGAGGGGTTTCTTGTGTGTTGGACGGCTGCCACGGGCCAGTTTCCTCCTTTGCCAGGAAAGCCTTGGGTTGGGCAGTGAGTTGGGAAATCTCAACTTCCTGGGGGAGACAGGTGCTTCCAGGTGGCATCAACGAGGTGAATTACCGTCTCCCTTCGGGGTCACTTTAACAGGTGAGCGCTCCATTGACTAGAATAGTGTGTGTGCAGTCCAGGCGGGAGACTGGACAGGATGACCTCCCAGGCTTCTGTCAACTTCTGATTGTGGGTGGAGGGGTCAGGGGCAGCCGCGGGAGGGGCCCCTGGTGACAGACAACAGGGCTGCCAGACACTATGGGGCTGAGCATACGGCTGCTGCAGGAGCCGGGAGAGCCAGATGGACAAGCTCAGCTGCTTCCAGGCGGAGAATAACGGGGAATCAGACCAAAGCGTGAAATGGCACGACCTGCACAAGATCGTCAGCTGAACTGAGAGTCTGGGAGAGGCTGCGAGGACAGGCAGGGAGCTGGGAAGTTACAGGGTTACAGGCAGCGGTGGAGGAGGCTAGTTTGGGGAAAGCCTCCAGGTAGCCAAATAAAGCGGTGGCATGAGCCTTGAGGGCAGGGCAGCCTGGCCTCCAACCCCGCCCTGCCCGTCACCGTTCTGTGATGTTGGGCATAGTAATTCTCAAGATCTGGTGTGTGATTCAAAAAACAAAGAGTCCAGTCAAGGCTTTAGCGTCCTGCCTGACGTCCAGTTCCTGCCCCGGGCTGCTGCCCTGACTCCTAGACTCCACCTGGATGCCTGATCTGCGTTGCATCTGGCCTTCCTGGCAGGGAAGCTGTAGACAGCGCTGGGGCCCCCGGGAACCACCACAGCAGCATCAGACACCAAGATAAAAGCAAGCTGACATTTAGGCTTTGGGGACCAAAGTACAAATGAAACGATCATTAGCACGTTTCTAATTGCTCTTTCCCGCTGTGAACAACAGGCACAGACACAAAGTGCCTGAGTCACACACACACCTTGAACTAGGTACAGGAAACAGGAGTAAGCAGAGCACCCGGACGTGTGTAAGTCAAGTCGAGGAAAACTGGAAAAAGCTGTGACCAAATCCAGCCCACTTAACATTTCCAGGCATGTCTCTCTCTGTGGTTATTGTCTTATCAAAGATTTATATCTGTCTCATAAGTATCTTTAAATCCTTGGTCTCTTGTGAGACCTAAAGCCAAGAATTGACATTTTTTCAATGTAAATAGGAAATATTACAGAATGAGTTGAGGTCGGTTTTTTTAAAAATTGCTTTCTCGACTTTTAACCCTGCAGTCTTGCTGACTATTTAATTCTCCTTGCAGTGGCTCAGAAACAAGCCTGTGATTGCTTCAGTGTTACACAGGGGTTTCAAAACAAATCATCCACCTCTCCAAATAGTGGCTCAGGCCCACTGGTGCCAAGTCACAAAATAAACCCAGTTACCAGAGGGAGGGCGGATGGGTCTCGTGGGAGGGTCACCAGCTATGGGCTCATGGGACAGCCCCAGCCTCTACAGGAATCGCGTTCATAACTCCCATGTCAGTCAAGTGCTGGGCACTAAGAAGGCCTTTCCTGGGGAACCATGTCTGTGATGGGAGCTGAGTCCGTGTGCCCGTTTCCAGGCACAGATGAAACCCATGATGTCTCCAAGGTCATTCTGTGCAATTGCTTCTCACAACTTTATTGAACAGCTGCCCTGTGCCATGAGAACGTCATCCAAATGCTCACAGCTGTGTGGGGTTGTCTCAAGAACACCCACCAACAAGGCAAACGCCGAGGCACAGGGAGGCTTAGGGTCTTGCTGAGGCCACATAGCTCTATGGCCACCTCCAACTACAGTCCTAGGAGTTTCACTGGAGAACAAGATCCTACCCATGGCCACTGGAGAGCCTGGCCCATGTGCTGGTTTTTACATCTGTGTTGGGGAGCTCAGACTCCAGCATATGGGGTGGAGGGTAGTGTGTGTGTTGTGTGTGTGTGTTGTGTGTGTTGTGTGTGGTGTGTGTGTGTGTGTGTGTGTGTGTGTGTGTGTGTGTGTGTGGTGTGTGTGTGTGAGGTGGGTCTCTGGGGTAAAGAGCAGGAAGAGAGGAGAGGGGACTGAGGAAATAGATGGAAAGGAAGAGAAGTAAGGACCACTTAGCTCCCCTTCTTCCCCTTCTGTCTCCCTTGAGTCCCAATTGTCATCTCCTTGTCTCAGTCCTCCCTCTCTCCTCCTCTCTCCTTTCCCCCTCACCTCCTCCCCATCCCTCAGCTGCTGTCGCTGCCTTGGGTGACCTCCAGGGTGACGGAGAGGCAGTGGGGAGGCCCTACCTGACAGCAGCTAGAATGGCACAAAGACACACCTCCGTAGCCAGTATACAGGGGACGGAAGCCACCCAGGATGTACTGAGAATTAGGGCTCCCTTCTTCAAAGACGTCCAAGCCTGAGGTGGCCAGCTTCTAGAAACTCATAGTGAATCTTTTAGGCTGATGAAGCAGGCAAAGTGTGGTGCCTCTGTGTGTGTGTGTGAACAGGGGGCACAATTAGCTTCATCACAGACAAGCTATTGTAGGTCATCTTAAATATGGATATGGAGCCCCTCCTGGTGCATTTAAAACATGACTCAAGCAATTGGATTAAGAAGATATGATATATACATACACAGTGAACTATTAGTCATAAAAAAGAATGACATTCTGCTGTTTGCAGCAACATGGATGGACTTAGAGAATATTATGCTTAGTGAAATAAGACAACAGAGAAAAACAAATATGGTGTGATATTATTTATAGGTGGAATTTAAAAAATAATATACATGAATGTATATGCAAAACAGAAATAGACTCATGGACATAGAAAACAAACTTATGGCAACCAAAGGGGAAGGTGGGAAGGGATAAATTAAGAATATGGAATTAACAGATACAAACTACTATATATAAAATAGATAAGCAACAAGGATTCAGTGTATAACACAGGAAACTATATTCAATATCTTATAATAGCCTATAATGGAAAAGAATCTGCAATAATACTGAATCACTATGCCGTACACCTGAAATTAATATTGTAAATCAACTATACAGCAATAAAAAATATTTTAAAAACCCACTTCACGCAAATGGTGGATGTTCCATCTACACACCCACGTGCAGAGATACTGGGAGAGGCGCCTATGGACGAGAGAGCTGAGCAACGACATCAGTTTCTTTGCTTTTCTGAGGATTTCCCCCCTTCTCTCTTTAGGCTCCATTTCCCAAAACCATTCAGGTATTCGCTTTCTATTCCTCACTGAAGGAGAGCGTTCTGCTTGACTGCCTGCATCCTGCTCTATGGGCTTCGCAACTCTGAGATCCCCAGGGCAGGCCCGTGTCTGTCTTCACCATGTTCCTCCAGGCCTGGCGCCCTGCCTGGTGGGGCGGAAGCTCGGAACACGCTTCAGGGAGAATGGACATCAGCCCTCCCGCCGCATTCTCCTGCCTTTGGCTCGTGCCCCCTCCTTCTCACCCCCAAGCTCAGGGAAAATGGTCTTATTTTCTGTCTCTGCTTTCTGCCTCCCGCCCTCCCCCTGGCCCTGGCACTGGGGCTCCAGAGCAAGCTTGTGAGGTGTGGCGTGGCCCTTGGGGATGCGGCAGGAGGTGGGGAGCTAGCTGGTGGCCCAGCTCAGTGTCCAGCGCTGCTGGACTTCCAGGGCTGCTGCGAGGGGCTGTTTCTGGATCAGAGGACCGGGCTGCTGAGGCCGGCTAGGTGGGTATTTATAGAGCCAACCTTGCAGAGCTGGGATGCTCACATGCCTGGAAACTTCCCTCATCTCAAGGTTTCTAAAGATAGAGCAGTGTGGCATCTGGTATGAAACAAGGTACACTAATTCCTTGTAAATCCACCAAGAATTTTCTAATAAACGCTGACGACTTTTCTGGTGCTGCTTCGTCCTTCTCTCCTTGCTACTCTGCTCTGTCCTGCCGCTAGTTTCAGTTATTGGTGGGTGGTAGTCAGTCCACTGCCAGGGAGACTGAGGGATCAAAGGGGTGAGCACCTTGCTTAGGATGAAGGTCCCCAGCCCAGGGCTAGAATCAGCAGCAGGGGAGGGAAGGGGAGAGCAACTCACTTTTTTTTTTTTTTTTTTTTTGCCATTTGCAAGCACTGTGTTGGGTGCACTGTGACATCTAATCCTTGCGCCATCTCTGTGAAGTAGGTGTTCTAATGCCCATTTTACAGATGGAGAAACTAAGGCTCAAGGACTTGCTTAAAATGCTCTAAACTGGTGGAGTTAAGAAGCTACTCACCCCACTCAGCCTAGGACGCTGGGGAGGAAGGTAAGAGAATAGCATCACTTGTCTACATATTTCAGATGTGCATTTGGAATCCTTATGCCCAAAGCTAGTGGGCTTTAAGGCCATGTTGGGTGACTGCTCTTCTCTCTCATCTTTTGCACTAAAATGAGAACAAACCAGGCTTGGTGGAGCACAACTTCTAGGGGTGACAGATACTCCTCTTACCCCAAATGGGAGACCCTTTTATGTACCATATAAAATGCCCGATCCCACTACTTGTCCATCACCATTGAAAAAGCGAGGATATAAAACAAATGGACGGATATTTACCGAGCACCCACTGTGTGCTGGATGCCATCTTTGTCCCATGAGAACACATATTGCCCCATCTGCTCCTGTCCTCCCGGCAACCCTGTGACGTAAGTGTTTTCCCTCCCGTGCGCAGGTGAGGAAATTAGGGCTTGGAGAGGTGAAGTCATCTTGCTCAGTGTCCCCACAGATCTAAGAAGCACAGCCGGGGTGCCCACCTCTGGACCGTCTGCCCCAGTGAGGGCCCATTGATTTCCTGGTTCCGGCAGCATCTAGGCACGGTAATCACATCCAGCACTGCCTGTTTTCACCGCTTCTCGATTGACCAGTTCATGTCTGACAGCAACGCCTTTGTAGTGGGTAATGCGATCTGAAGGTTAAGGTGACCCACACCGATCCAAGCTGCTGTCCATTTGTCCCCATCACAAGCACATGGTGCCCTCCAACTCAGACTTGGGGGGGGAGACGTCAGACTCTTCAGAGTCTGAACATGCAGCTGAGTGGCCAGGGCTGCTGCAGTGGGTGGTTGGAAGCCTGCCTCGCTCCAGGCCCAGGGAGCTCCTCTTGAGGCCTTGACTTCCACGTGAGGTCTTGGCACTTCTCCTGGGAAGTCAGCAGCAGGAGGCCAGGGTGGCAGGACCACCCACGAAAAAGGGAACGGGTCCTGCAGCTTCCCTGCTGAGAAAGTTCCAATCTGTCCTTTCTGATGACTCAAACTCCGCTCATGTTTAAGGGCCTGTCTGAGGCCCCTTCCTCCTGGAAGTCTCCTCATGTCTCCCTTTCTCTCCCTACTAGATCACGTGTTGTGTGCTCTACACATTCTGGAACTATAACGTCAATGAACTTTGCAAAGCACAGTCCAATCTCCCAGCCAACTCTGCAATTCCTTCCCCAGCATCCTGCAGTGTCCATCCTCTGCTTAGCTCCTTACCCCTCAAGGCAGCCCATTCCTTGATGAGATAGCACTAAGCATTCCAACAGCCTTCCTCTCTTTGAGCAGAAAAACATCTCTCATGTCTCGTACTGACACCTGCCCTCTGGACTTGGTCCCTGGGCAGCCTCCAGGTCTTTGAAGAGAACTCTCAGACCCCTCCAGGTCTTTTTCGCAAACAAGACAAGGACAACCTTGGCAAAAGTCTGATCCAGTAGACGTGAGAGGGAAGTAAACCTTGAAGGTGGTGTTGCTTCACATACATACTCTAGCCTGGGCTCTGGAGAGTGAGCTTCTTGACAGAAGGGTCTGTTTTGTATTTTTGAAACTGAGCAAGACCCCATGGGGCCTTCCTGGGGATAGCCCCTGCGTCCCCTGCCTCTTGTTTGTAGAAATACTTTAGTCTCCTAGGCCTTCCCCAAGTTCCAAAGAGAAAATTTATTCAGAGAAGTGAGAAAATGAAGAAACAAAGGAAAACAGCCAAGCAAGACAAAAAAATATAATGGTTTAGCCATAAAACAAAGGGAAGGACCTTTAGTTCTTCTTCAAGCATTCTAGATAATATCCTGGACCATATCCTTGAGTTGTTTTACAGATACTAAAACCGCCACCAGGTGGAAGAAGTTAAATGCATGCTGACCACCATCACATAGACCCCAGGCTGGTTGGAACGGAAAAGTGGATGATTGAGATTTCTGAAACATTACCCCGTTACCTTACCACCAGCCAATCAGAGAATTGAGCTCAAGCTGATCACACACCCTATGACCCTCTCCCTCACACTGTCTTTAAAACCCAACCCTAAAAGCCATAGAGGAGTTCAGGTCTTTTGAGGATGAGCAGCCCATTCTCCTTGCTTGGTGCCCTGCAGTAAACACTGGACTTTGCTTCACTACAACCGGTATCAGTAGATTGGCTTTGCTGCACATCGGGTGAGCAGACCCAGATTTGATTCAGTAACATTCTTATTTTCTAGACCCCATTCCTGGAAAAACGTGGGTGCCCACACAATTCATTCATTAAATCTGAGGTCATTCATTTTATTCACTAGTTCGTTCACGGTAGGCAGGTCCTTGGCTTCACAGCTTGTGTTTGCAGAGGGCTCCATGCTGCCAGAACTCCCCAGGCCTCCTCCTCAGAGAGAGACCTGGTGAGCCCAGTCATGGAGGGGACTTCCCTCCTCTGGACCTCGGTTCCCTCTACATAAAATCCTGCAGTTAGACTAGATTCTTGGCAGTTCTCCCAGCTGTGACATTCTCGAGTCTTGGGGTGGGACTTGCCTACTTGGCTCTCTGGGACACCATTGCTGGCCTTCTGGAGTGGTGCTGGGGCCATTAAAACCCTGCCGCCAGCAGGTGACTCCTAGCACAGCTGGGAAAGTGAGCTGCTTCTTCTGCCCCAGATAGCAGGCGTTGGAATTTATTCAGGAATAACAAACAGGCCGGAAACATTTGCATAAGGAATCACGCAGAACAATACATGTTATTTAAACCATCTCTGGTTGGCAACAGAAGCAAAAAGCAGCTGAGACAAATCTGCAATGCAAATCAGCCTTCTCTGGAGCAGAGCCTCAGCTTGTTTTGGGGAGTGGTGGGCGCTGCAAGAGACTGGGAGAAAAGAAGCCTCACTGTCTCCACCTCCCCAACTCTGCTTTCTCCGCCTGCCTTTCTCCTGCTCACGTACATGTTCTCATTTCTCTCTTTCCCTCCCTTCTTCAGAGATTAATGGAGACAATTTGTCTTCCAATGTGACTACAGCTTATGAATTCTTTGTCTCACTCTAATCTTTTAAATTATCCACATAATAAAATATGTATCCAGTGATTTCAGGTCATAATTTGATCTTCTGGGGAAAGTGGGGAAGGGATAGGGGAGCTGAAGCGAGCCCTTCTCGTCGTTTGCTCCTCTCCATTTGTCTTTATTTGTCATTCTTTTTTTTTGCTTACTGCTCTCTGACCACAGCACTTCCTTAGTGTGTCTGGGGTACCGCCTAGGGCACAAGAAGGGCTATTTCAGAACGCCGGGGGGCAGAAGGCAGCCCCCCTGGGTCTCTCTCTCTCCTTCCTGACCTCAGGGCCCCCTCTCTTAATAGCAGCAGGAAGATTTCTGACTCCTCAGGGGCCAGCCCGTTCTAGAAAACTAGGCTTTGACTACTTAAGGGCCAAAGGGGTCTTTAAAAGTTAACTGCTCTGGTGTCGCCCCTCATCTGCATAACATCAAAGGACAACTCCCTGCAAAAACACACCCATCAGTTCTTCTGGGGAGTGTCTGGCAAGCTCACCATCAGTTCCTCGGGGATCCCCCATGTTGGCCACCCATCAAGGCCATTTGAGAGAGGACTTCCCACTGTCTAGTCGGAGAGAGGTACCCCTGGAAATGCAAACCCACCCCCGCCATGCACTCAGCCTGTTCCCCTCAAAGCCCCAGTATTCTACGTGAAAGTCAGGAAGGCCACTTCTCGGGACCACCGTGTACAGTTACGCACCAGGTGGCCTGCACACAGGTGGGTGCTGAGCCAAGGGATGGACTGCACCATGGTTCTGGAGGTGCCTGCCTAGAGGGGGAGCCTTTTTATAATTTGCACACAAGCATCATAAGGGCAGGCTTGGTCCTACCCTCATCCACATTTTCATTTGCTCACTGTGTCCTGGGCTCCACAGTGGCCTTGCCTGTGCTCATGACTCGGGGCGTTCACTGGGCAAGTTGCTCCTTTGGCACCTGCCCTCAGGCCTCAGGCTGAGGCTGCACACCCTCGTCCACCGAGCAGGCAGTGCCAGGGGCGAGCAACACCTCAACATCTGCCTCCATCTCCTTTAGCGATTCCTCCGACTTAACAAGCACCCCGCCTACGCCCGCCGCACCGTCAGTGTAAACCTCTCGCGCAACAGGACAAAGACTCGCCCAGCTTCACCCTCCGAGGAGCCTGTGGAATAAGAGGCCGCGCACTGCTGGTGGGAGGCCCGTGAGCCTGGCGCTGGCCTGGGGAGGGGAGGGATGGGACTTGCGTTCTCAAGGGCAGTGTGGAAGGTCTTGTGCAGATGAGCTGCAGTTTGAAGCCACAGGGGCTGCAGGCGACCACCGGGGCGTAGCAGGGACTCCGGACAAAGGAGGGAGGTGACGATCAGGAGGTGAGTGGGGAACAGCGCAGGTGTAAGGTGAGGCCAGGACAAACTGAGTCAGGCCCTCACTCTCTTATCTACAGAAACCAGAAAACAGAGTCTTTATGGAGCTCATTTGGAGGCAAAACCTGCCCTGAATAAGGCTATTTATAGTCTTTTATTTATCCCCGCTTGGCGTGAATATTCATGGGTCTCCCTGAAGAAGTATTAACGTGCCTGGTTGCAGAGAGTTGGTCCCAACCTTGCTGGGGTGTTAGACACCAGAGGGGATAAGCAACATGTCACCTCCCTAAAACCTGAAGCCTGAATTCTGAAGCACATCAGGCCCCATGTGTTCAGGATGAGGGGTGTGGGCCTGTGATGTATGTGAAAGCATGTTATGTGCAGGAGGGGGTGGCGTTGGGCACAGAAGGGCAGGGCCAGATGGGGCAGCGTCTTTGAAGGAGGTCTGATTGGGTCAGGGAATGAAAGGATGGAGTGGACGAGGTAGGGGCAAGAAGGGTAGCAAGCAGAGCTCGGTGAATAACCAGAGGGCAGAGGAGGAGCTCCTTTCTATTTTTCCTGGAATGGTGGTGAGTTTCAAGTTAGATATTTTTCTACCAGAAACTCTGAAGAAGGCGCTGCCAGGGTGGGCTCTCTCCCCTGTGAGAGCAGGCTTAGATTGTAGGAGAAGAGGCTTGGGAAGAGCTGCAGGGGTCCTGACCACTGAATGACAAAGGGCTCAGGGTGGCTGGTTTGCATCTGGGGTGCCTGGTGGCTGCAGGCCTCTTCTTGGTCTCTCCGATGTGAGGTCCCCGCTCCCTGTGTGGAGCTGCAAGGAAAACACATCAGGACAGATGAGCCCCCAGGCCCTTTGCTCAGGGAGTCACAGACGGTGAACCCTTGGGCTGGGGGCTCAGTGGCTCTCACTTGGGAAGACAGGGCTCCAGGCAATGCCCTTTCCAGAACGAGGATTAAGTCCCTTCCCGGAGCGTCCCCCTCCGTCTCCCCATCCTACCCTCTCCCTGTCTAGGTGAGTTTCTTCACCTTGCAGTCCCAGGAAACATCCCAGCTCAAGTAGACTGTGAGGTAGGGGAGCCAGAAAAAAGCAGGAAGTGCATCACGCGGTGGTGGTGATACCCCATGCCTGGAACCCTCTGGGCAACAGGAATTCCTCAGGGGATCATTCTTTTCTCTGCTTCCCCTGAGGGACAGGCAGCACCTTGACATCACATATACAAGCTGTAATTTTTTCCAAAGAACACTCCAGACTTGGGCTGACCTCAGAGAACATTCAGCCAACACCCATCCCCCAGCCCTGTCCACTTACAGGGGGAGAAACTGAGGCAGAGCCAGGGGAAAGGGCTCTGGGCCTGACATCTTCAGGTTCCTTCTCCTCCTGAATCCTGTACGGTTGCTCCTCCCCAGTCCCCTCCCCCAGTGCCTCCCCTCCTCATTTCAGGCTAAAAAAAAAAAATTCTCCTTCCTGAGGACTCACACATTTTAAATATTTGGAGAGTGTTGTCATGTCACTCTGGCTGTTGCTTAGCCCAGCAGTCCAGCAGCACATACTTAAAGACTTTGTTTTTGGTCTCACACAGGCTTTCCTGCTTCCCTTTCCCCTTCCGCCCATCCTGTGGTTGCCCAGCTGGTCTCAGGCCTCTTGCTCCAGAAGCCAGGGGATGGGGACAGGCTGGCCTCTGGTGGTGTGTGTGTGTATGTGTGTGGAGGGGGGTGGGTGGCTCTCAGGGTTGCTGGGAGCAGGGAAGAGCCTCTGACCACCCTGAGCAGGACTGAAGCCGTGTGGGCAGCTCTGGGTTTCCCAGAGACCCTTCACGTCAGTGAGGAAGTTGGAGTATGGCCTCTGAATCCAGACTAAGCAGTGGAGTCCAGCTCTTGTGTGATCCTGGGCCAGTTACTCAACACCCGAGCCTCAGTTTCCTCATCTATAAAATGGGATAACAATTGCCACCTTAAAGGGAGATCAGGGCTAGGACCTCCGTGGTCACCTGGATCTTGTTACTGATGGCATCTTCTGACACCCAAAGCAGGACAGGCTTGACAAGACAACTTAAAGGAACGATGGGGGAGATTATTTGAAACTGGATTTTCCATGAAAAATCCAGAATGTGTAGTTTGGTTGTTCTTTGCATTGGTGAGAATAGGTACTTAATTATAGTTATTAACTAATAAATGTAATTATTTATTCTGCATGTTTTAGTTTAGTTTAATTTACATACTATATTTTTATTTAATTCCCACAAGTATTAGGGCAAATATTATTGTTATTATTGATTCCCATTTTATGGATGAAAAAACTGAGCTCAGAAAGGTTAAGTGACGTTACCAAGGTAATCTAGTGGACAGAACCAAGGCTAAATCACCAAGCCTTGTCTTCTTGGCTAGTTAAGGCTTGTTCCATATCACCCCATTCTAAAACTGGGAAGATAAATCACCTCCATACCTACCAAACCCATTCTCTTGTAATGATTTTATGCCTTCCAGAATTGGAGTTAGAATAGATAGTAAATTGTAGTATATTCACACTATGGAATACTATACAACAGTGCAAATAAAGAAGCTATCCACATGTATCAAGGTGGATAAGCTTGAGGGAACATATGCTGAGAGGGAAGTCAGTTGCAGAAGAATAAACACACAGTGTGATATTAATATATGTTTAAAAGAATTGAATCAGTACCACATAATAATGTGTGTTCACCTTACAACTCAGCAAGTGCAATCTTAGCTGTTCGCATCAGAAGAATAAAAACTTAAGTTCACACGAAAGCTTCCACACAAATGCTCATAGAATCTTTATTTGTAACAGCGCCAAACTGGAAACAATCCAAATATCCTTCAGTGGGTGAATGATTAAACCCACTATGGTACATCCATTCACCAGAACAGTACTCAGTAATGACAAGGAACAGATTAGTGATAGATGCAACAACTTGGATGGATTTCAAGGGCGCTCTATTTAGTGGGAGGAAAAAAGCCAATCTTATATAGTTACCTATTATAGGATTCCATGTATATGACTTAAGATGGCAAAATAATAGAAGTGGAGGACAGATGAGCAGTTGCCAGGAGCTAGGGAGGGGAAGAGAGAAGACAGCCGTGTCTGTGACATGGACCCTTGTGATAGAACTGTTCCGTATCTGACCGCGGTCGTGGTCACACAAATGTTCACAGGAGGGAAACTTGCATGGGACCAAATGCACACAGACTTGCACACATGCACCTACACACACACACACACACACAAATGCACATCACACAGGTGAAATCCGAATAAGGTCAGTGGGTTGTTCCAACATCAATTATCTGGTTGTGATATTGTGCTAAAGTGTTGCAGGGTGTGACCACTGAAGGAAACCGGGTGAAGAGTATACAGGCTCGCTCTGTTATTTCTCATAACTGCGTGTGAATCTTCAGGGATCTGGAGATAAAAAGTTAGAAGAATAATGTAGTATATAAAGACACAGGGGGATAGTAAGAACCTAATTTAGGATGGTAGCAACAACTGGGCAGGAGGCAAGGGGGGAGGATGGGCTTACACTGGTAGTTTTCAACACATTCGTTATTTCCTTTAAGGGGGGTGGTGTGTACATGGTTGCTTACGATATATGATATTTCTTTAAGTGAATTATTTCATCATTAAAATAATAATACAATTTTTAAAATTCCCCGTGTTTTAAGAACGAGAACTGAAGCAGAGTAAAAAGGATTCAAATCTGGTTGTGAGTCTGTCTCGTCTTGTTCTTGTGTAAAGTCTTTTTTGAGCGAAAAGCTGTCATCTTCTGCTATTTGGCAGACAATACTTGAAGTAGCCCTGGAACTCTGCACCATTGAAATGGTGGATCTGCACATCCCGGCCAGGTCCACCACTGGCATTATTGCAGCAACCTGATAAAGCTCTTACAAACAGGTGATATTATTATAAGCAGCATAAATCAGGGCCTGCTGCACCATCTTGCCAGCTTCTCAGAGGCCCTTGGAGCTTAACTTGGCCTCCCAGACTGAAGCAGGGACAGGCACATGGAGCGGGCAGGGAAGGGGTAGGATGGGAGGGAGGGGCTGGAGGGCCTTGCTCAGCTGGGGTTTGTTGTGAGGTCAAGCTGAGCAAAGCCTGGGGAAGCAGTGGAGTGTTTCCCGGGAGGCCTGGGATCGGAGTGTCAAGGTTTTGTTTGGAAATTGCTAGGATCTGGTGTCTGTCAAGTGTCATTAGCGCACTGAGAACTGGGCCGGCCTTGAGAGCCAGGCTCTGTCCTTGCCTGGCTGGCTCACCAGATAAATGACTTGGGGGTTGAGACTCAACAACACTTAGATGGAAATAGCAGCAGCAGCCTCCAAGGTTTCCTGCTTCAACTTTGCTTTGAGTAAAATACCTCATTATCCCCCAACATCCTTTTTCTACCTGGTGGCTGCTATAGCTCAATCAGGCCCCCAAGGACGCAGGTGATAGAGCCCAGGCCTAGGGCCAAGGAAGACAGCACACTCTGTCTCAAAAATCAGCCACTGGCCCTAAAAAATAAGAGACTAAAGATTTAGGTAAACCTTGAGAGAAGAAGGAAAGAAACTCAGACTGCCTTCAGTTTTGCCCACACTGCCTTCCTGGTGGCTACACCACTTTGGTTTTCCATCAATGGAGTGATTAAAAGCTGGGGGAAAGAGGAAGTGAAAGGATAGGAAGGCCAGCGGAGAGTCAAAGTCAGAAGGGATGTTCTAGGGTGACGTGCGTCTGTTCTGGGTAAGGGGCGGGCCCTCAGCAGGCCTACCACGTACAGTGGTGTGGGATGTGCACTGCCCAAATCCAGGAAGGGTCGTGCACAGCATAGTGTACGGGAACGGTGTCTCCTGGAGCTGGGCAGCACACAACCTGAGTGGTGGCGTGTGAGTGGACCTGGGAGGGGTCCAAATGCAGTAACGTAAAGCTAACACCTGTTAAGCAGCTACCCTCTGTCAGGCGCCTGGGGAGGGGTTTTATGTATGTGACTTGATCCTCATAGCAATTGGACAGATTTTGCCCACCGTTATAGATGCAGCAGGGAAGATGCCAAGTGTTCAATGCCCACGTAAAGCAGCTCTGTTTTCCATTGACTTATGCACAAGTTTTGCACAGTATTAAAAGTCTGTGTCCTGGGCTTCCCTGGTGGCGCGGTGGTTGAGAGTCCGCCTGCCGATGCGGGGGACGCGGGTTCGTGCCCCGGTCCGGGAGGATCCCACATGCCGCGGAGCAGCTGGGCCCGTGAGCCATGGCCGCTGAGCCTGCGCGTCCGGAGCCTGTGCTCTGCAACGGGAGAGGCCGCAACAGTGAGAGGCCCGCGTACCGCAAAAAAAAAAAAAAAAAAAAAGTGTGTGTCCAATTTTAAAAGTGTGTGTCTTTGTAGGTATCCATGAGCACACATGTACCAGAGAGAGAGGTTGAACAAGGCACAGGCTGAGTCTGGATTCATCCTGAGTGTTGGTTATGAGAAACCCGAGTCCTCACTCTTCGTAGGCCTACAATTCCCTTCAAGCCAATCTTTCTCTACCTGAGTTTCCTGACCCCTTTCTCTGCCTCCAAAGGGCTGGGAAGCTGGGTGGGGCCGTGTCTAATGACAGTAGCTGTGTTTCTCGGCATCAGGGTGGGAAGCCCACAGGTGGTGGCATCATCCTCTTGGCTTTCCCCTATGCTCGTCCACACCCAAGGAAGAGAAATCTTCCAGCTGCCTCTGCTTTGGCCTTTCTCTGACAGAGTCTCTGGGAGCTCTCTTGTGGGGACCACAGGAGCTTGTATGATGGCTTAGCATCCCCAACTGCCTGCACCCTCAGGTCCGGGTGCAGAGGTTTTCCTCAAAGACCATGGTCTTCTAAGGGAAGTATGATGAATCTCCTTCTGTAGGTAAGGTGACCAAGGCTCAGTGAGGTTAAGCAGCTTGGCCTAGAATATCTAACTAGTACCTGAGTTACTAGTGGAATCCAAACCAAACCTGAGTTTGACTCAGGCTAAACCCTGTGTGACATGTTGCCTCCCTTCAAAGTCTGCAGGTGGCCCTTATTCCCAAGCTGAAAAGACAGAGGAGCAGACCTTCACCGCGGGTGATGACCGCCCCCATCCCAGGACTGCTCCCCCTCTTAGGACATTAGAACCCCTCCTCCCCGGAGCCCTGACCTGCCTCCACCTGTCCTCCCCACCTGTGCTCTCATTTACAATACCCTTGGGAGGGGCCCAGTGCAGCAATATGTCGCTAACATCTGTTCAGCAGCTATTCTGCATCAGGCATCGTGTGAACGGTTTGAGGTATGTGATTGAACCCTCACAGCAATTCTGCAGGCGGGGATTTTTCCCAGTGTGTAGATGCAGCAGGAAGATGCCAAGTGTTCGCTTCCCATGTGAAGAGCCCATCAAGACTCTCACCGACACGGCACATCTGACCACTTATAAGATGGTGGGAGATGGGGATGGGGTACTTCTATCATCTGTCAACGGAAACTCGAGAAGGTCACAGCTCCAGCAGCCCTACCTTCTCGTCCTGGAATATCAGAAAAGCTTGTGAGAAACCTTCCAGGATGCCCTCAAATCAGAGGATCCCAGCCTTAGTTAGAGGTTCCATGCACTGGGGGACCAAGGAGCAAAGACAGGTCTCTTTCTGCAGAGCAGGTCCTTGGGCTACCACCTTATTCTCATGCTCCTCTTCTGAATGAAGGTACCCCAGCTGCTGTCCTCTGGGGCTCTATTTGGAAAGCAGGAATGATTACGAGGTTGGGGGAGTCTTGGGGAAGAGACCACAGACTCCGAGCAAAGAGCAGGTAGGCAGCACTGATGATTCCCGGTTGGCCCAGCTGCCATCCCTCCATAGATCCCCAGGCTTTATCTGCTGGACCAGCAGGGCTCCCTCTCAGGGTTCTCAAGGCACCCAAGGGCCTTCCTGCCTACACTCCAGGCAAATCCTGTATTTCAGAGTGCTCCCTTTCTCTTTGCTGGAGGCTCCCAACCTACTCCGAGTCCAGCAGCTGCCCTTCTTTAGCCCCTCTGTCCCTACAAACTAACACGCCTCTTCTTTTTTTTTCCTTTTTTTTTTTTTTTTGCGGTACGTGGGCCTCTCACCGCCGCGGCCTCTCCCGTTGCAGAGCACAGGCTCAGCGGCCACGGCTCACGGGCCCAGCCGCTCCGCGGCATGTGGGATCTTCCCGGACCGGGGCATGAACCCGTGTCCCCTGCATCGGCAGGCGGACTCTCAACACGGCGCCACCAGGGAAACCCTACAAGCCTCTTCTTACTTCCCATCTCCTCTGTTAGCTGCATCCAAACCCCGGGCTGGTTCGTCTCCTCTCTGTCCCCGCCACCTCATCTTGGATTTCAGGCATCCCAGGGTGTCTGTTTGTATCATTCTGTTTTCAGTGGGTTAACTTCTTCCTCGTTATGCACGCTGCTACCCACAGTACAGCCGCCTCTCACGGTCATGGGTCAGTTCTTCCAAAGAGTTCATAAAACATTCAGAAGTCTGATCCCCTACCTGCTCCCTGTGAGCCCGGGAGGGGCAGGGAGAAAGGGAATAGGAAGGATTTCTACTTCACTGCATTGCTTGCCAAAGAATTCATCAGTTATTTGACTCCAGATAACAAGGTAATTAATAATATAATAAGATGCAATTTATAGGCACTCATGCCACATGGCCTCTCGTCCCAAGGCCCTTGGGAAAAGGCAAAATTAAAAGCATCCATAATCTCAAAGAGGACAACATGACCAGAGCTCACGGAGGCTGAAAAGAATGGCGGGCCTCTGATGCTCCACACTCAGTGGACAGCAGCCTGGGCTCTCAGCTCACAAGAGAACCCTCCACCCGGTATCTAGACTCAGCGGAGTGGGAAGTCAGTCATATGCACGTGGCTGCCAAGCCCTCTCAACAGACTCACAAGAGACTCCTAAGAAGAACCCTCTCCTATTGGAAGGGGTGGTACAGGAAAGTCACAGCCAGGTATCCGTTGGAATCCCAGGTCTATCGTTTAATGGCTACTGACCTTGGATATCTCTCTGCACCTCAGTTTCCACTTTACAGTGTTGTTGTGAAGGTGATTGAGAATAGCTGCAAAGTCCTTCTGACTTTACCAAGTGCTTATTCACGGGCATTATTTCCTATAGTTCTTTAACAGCTCCCTGAGGTTTTATAGCAGACTGCCTGCCCAGTATCTACGCTCATCTGCTTCCTTCCTAACAGTCTCCTCCTTTTACTCCCGGGCGGCAATGTGCAAAGCTAAAGACATTTTCCAGCCTTCCTTACAGCTACGAATGGTCAATGAGATGTAAGCAAAAGTTGTTGGGGGGTGGGGTCCCAGGAAAGTTCTTTAGGAGGCTGACTCAGCTGCAAGTATGCCCCTTTGCCCATCCCTTCTTCCTTCTAATTTCTACCTAGAATTCAGACATGATGTACGGTGCTCTGACAGCCTTCTTATACTGTGAAGTGAACTTGGAGTTGGAAGCCATGTGCCAAGGATGGTGAGATAGGAAGATAGCAAGAGCCTGGAGCCTCCAATGACTGTGAAACTGCCATAGGAGCGAGAATGACCTACTTCTAGATTTTTGTTACGTGAGAGGAGAATAAACCTCTATCTTGTTTAAACCAATGCAATCCATCTTCTACTGGTAGGTGTGATTATCCTGCCTTTCAAAGTGGGAGATTGCTGCTAAGCAAAGTTAAGAGGCTTGCTCAAAGCCACCTTTTTTGGTTGAAGGGCCCATAGTCACATTTCCTGAAAGAGAACATTTCCAAATGTTTTTTCAGTGGGAAAAGATCCACAGATTTTAAATATCAGATGATGTTCTTCTTTTGACTGAAGATCCGAAGCATCTTGCTGCTTTTCAGAGCTGCTGTTTCCTGAGGGCTCTTTTTATCTCTTTGGCTTTCTTTTTTACTTCTCCCTCCCCTTTGCCCTTGGCCCTTCTGCTGTCCAGTGCTTCCCAAAGCCTTTTACCTACCAGTAGGAGAATTCTGTTTGGCATCCCTGAGCCCTGGACTAAGTGTGTAAAGTCAAGGACAGTGGCATCCCCTGCCTTCAGCTCCGGTCCCTGGAAGACCTGCGACAGAGCGAGCCCCTCCCTGGAGCTCCCTCTGGGGTTTCATAGCCCTCGCTCCCCAGCGTTGCAGGCAGTAGAGGACTTGTCTTCCTGTCCTCAATCAACCTCCTACCACCTACTTGCATGTAGAAGGAGTGGACAGATATGCGTGAACTTCTTGGAAGTCCGTGGAACGAGGTTGGCAGTGGGGTGTCAGGTGGCCTGGCACAGGAGGATGAGCTGGGGTCACTCAGGCCCCTGGCCCTTTGTGGAGAAAGTGGAGCAGACTTTCCCTGTCCTGCGAAGATGTGCAATTTAAGAAGGAAATGCCAGGTTTCCATAATGCCTCTCAAAATGAAGCTTTGAAATGGATAGGCGGCTTTTGCCATCCTCTGATCCATCCATGGGCTAAAAAAACCCTGCATGTTGGTCATCGGTTTGGCAGGGTGGATTCAAGAGTGCTAAGTCAGACAGGGGCAACCTAAGAGAGCCCCCAAGAGTGGAGCTGGAGTGTACAACATGTGAGGGGCAAGTCCCATTCTCGGACCTGGCTGGTGTTTGAATTGCCATGTGGCAGGGAGGGAAAGGTGGAGATGTCTTCAAGAACGGGGGACTCAGAATATAATAAAGATATATTTTACTTCTATATAAATATTCTGAAGGGAGAAAAGAGGTCCATATTGAGTTTTTTGCTCCTCACTCAGCCCCAAAGCAGAGGAGCTGGGGAAAATGTTCTCTGTCCTACTGATCCACCAGGCAATTGAAGCGAATAGTAACAATAGCCAACACAGACCATCTGCTGTGTCAGGTACTGGTGTGTTTCACATGTGTTAACTCATTTAATCTTTACAATAACAGTCTACAGTAGGTTCTATTATTATACCCATTTTATAAAAAAGAACAGTAAGGGCTTCCCTGGTGGCGCAGTGGTTGAGAGTCCACCTGCCGATGCGGGGGACACGGGTTCGTGCCCCGGTCCGGGAGGATCCCACATGCCGCGGAGCGGCTGGGCCCGTGAGCCATGGCCGCTGAGCCTGTGCGTCCGGAGCCTGTGCTCTGCAACGGGGGAGGCCACAGCAGTGAGAGGCCCACGTACCGCAAAAAAAAAAAGAACAGTAAGAAACAGAGAAGTTTAGTAACTTGCCCAAGGTCACAGAGGAGGAGACCCAAACTGAGGCAGTTTGTGTTCTTAGCCGTTACAGGAACTGCTTCTCAAACGATGCTGGACTTTGGGGTTCTGGGAAAGCAAGGAGGCAGAATAACTTTGGTTCAATCTCTAGCTCAGCCATTCACTAGACTGGTTTAATTAAAATATTAAAATCTATTTCATAGGTGACATGCCTGGACCCACTCATTCCATGATAATCCATTACTTTTGAATAAGGTCCTGTTTTTCTCCAAACAGGTGCTCATTGCCCCTTCATTTGAACCTCACAACGTCCAGTGAAAGAGCAAGGTCAGATGCAATTATCCTCACTTTATATATGAGAAAAATGAGGCCTAGCGTATTTCCTGAACTACTTCAAGAACATTCTACTATCTCTCTTTCTTACCTTTTAAATATCAAACTTTTAAATGGTTCAAACGGTACAGAAGAAAGCAGAGCAGCTTTCCCACACCCTTCCTTGGAATTCACCATTATTAGTATTTTAGTATCATGTCAGCCTTTTTTTCTAAGCACAGAGCATACTCATGTATGATTTTTTTTTTTTTTTTTTTTTTGCGGTATGCGGGCCTCTCACTGTTGTGGCCTCTCCCGCTGCGGAGCACAGGCTCCGGACACACAGGCTCAGCGGCCATGGCTTACGGGCCCAGCCACTCCGCGGCATGTGGGATCTTCGCGGACCGGGGCACGAACCCGTGTCCCCTGCATCGGCAGGCGGACTCTCAACCACTGTGCCACCAGGGAAGCCCCTCATGTATGATTTTTAACGAGCACACACGTGATTGTGCTGTAGTCATTGCTTGCCTTGTGCACTTTACAATATGTCACTGACTTGAGGTCTGCTCCATTTTTTTTTAATGGCTCCATGATATTCTACAGCATAGATGTATTATTACTTATTTATCCCCTCTCCTCTTGTTGGTCATTTAGGTTAGTCCCAATTTTTATGATTATAGTAAATGCTGTAATGATTACTCTTACTCATACATTTCAGTGCACATGTTCACGTGGTTTTTGTAAAATGAATTTCTAGGAGTGTAACTCTGGGTCTAATGGTGTGAACATTTAAAAATGTTAAGTTCTACAAAATTATTAATCCAAACAAGTTTTGCCAAACGCACATTCACACAGGATCTAAGAGTAGCCATTCTCTCTATTCTTTTGTCAAAGCTGAGTGTTTTCCATTTTCTAAGTTTTTATTTCTCTAGTGGGTGAAAAATAACACCCTATTGTTTTAAATTGAATTTCCCTGATTATGAGGCTGAGTATCCTTTTAATATACTTATTAGCCACTTGTATTTCTTCTTCTACAAAATCTCCTTTTTATCCTCTCCCTCTCCTTCCACTGGGTTTTGGCTTTTCTCTATTGATGCAAAGTAATGCTCTATCTTCTAGACATTGATTTTTTGTTGTTGTTGTTGTATATTACAAGCATCTTCCCTCTGGTATTTATCTCTTGTCTTTTAACTTTGTGATGTCTTTTAACTTTGTGATATCTTTCGATGTAAAGCTGCTTTAAATTGAGAGTATTGCCTTTCAATTTTTCAAATTTTGAGATGTTCCAAGCCCATAGACAAATATAAAAGATAATATACAACCTATGTACTCAACACCAGCTTTGTGAAACCTTGACATTTTGCTACGTTTAAATATCCCCACCATCTTGTAATTTTCATTTGCAGTTTACTTTTACCCTTTTTAAAAGTGAAAAATAATCTTCATCTTTTTCAGTAAATTGCAATTGCATTTACTGACATGTTTTATAAATTTCTCTGCTCCTCATTGCTTCCTGGGGTCCAGATCTTCCCTCTGGGTTGACTATTTCTAAATGAAGTACATCCTTGATAGTGCTTTTAGTGAGAAGCTGTGGATGTTAAATTCTTTTAGTATTTTTTTACGGCTAAAAGTGTCTTTATTTTGCTTGCACTCTTAAATAGTAGCTGTGGCAGTTACTGTTAGCTCCCCAGCCCATATCTTGTCTTTCTCCTTCCTTAGAAATGGAATTGGAACACTGATTTTATTCAGGGCAGCTGTATGCTCAGCAGAAAGCCTATATTTTCTAGACTCTCATAACCATGAGTGGCTAATGAGATATAAGCAGAAAACACTGAAAGGGGGAGATCTTCCTAAAGGGAGCTGACTTATCTACGAGGAGCACACTTTTACCCTTTCCTTCTTTTGTGGAACACAGGAGCCTTCATGGGACAATGAAGAGAGAAGCCACAAGCTAAGGAAAGTAGAGCAGAAACATGAGAATGGACTTGGGTTTTGTGATGCCCCACCCACTCCTGGGCTGCCGCTTCCATGCCCCCTTGATGTGAGACAATGAAGCCTTTATTTGATTTGTTCAAGCCTTGTTATTAGGTCTCTGATGCTAACAGCAAAATTCAATTTTAGGTTGATATTTGGTTTCCTCTTACCCTCTGAGGCTGGTATTCTGTTGTTCTTAGCATCTGTTATTATGGATGAGAGGTCTACTGTTAGTCTAATTGTTCTATCTTCCTATCTGATAATTTTGAAGATTTCCCCATGACCCTTGTTATTGTTTTTTAATGCATCTGTGACTGGATTTATTTGTATTTATCTTACTAGATTTTTAGGATGCGCTTTCTGTTTAATGACTCATGTTTTATCCAATTTGGGAAATATTTCAATAATTATCTCTTAAAATATTGATTCTCTGTCATTCCTTTCATTTGCTCTATTTCTAGAATTAGATAAATGTTAAAACCCCTCTCTCTATTGTTCCTTCTTGTCGCTTAACTGCATTACATATAGTGTGTGTGTGTGTGTGTGTGTGTGTGTGTGTGTGTGATTCTGGGTGAATTCCTTAGTTCCTTCTTCTAGACTATGAAATATTTCTTTAACAGTGTACTGAGTTTTTATCAACTATTGAATTTGTAAAATTTACTGACATTTTAATTTAATTTCTAGGATTTCTAATGAGTTCTCTCTTAGAACTAAATTTTAGGATTTTAGTATCCTTATTTTACTGCTGCCTAGTTTTGTTTAATGATACCTTATTCTTTACAATATGGAAGTTATAGATTCTCTTTTCTCTAAGAACATACTAAAGATACTATAATTAAAAGTCTTTGTCCAACTGTTGTACAAAATTAGTTTCATCTAAAACATTCTTAACACAAATTAAAAAATTTGTAACTATGTGTCATAATGGATGTTAACTAGACTTACTGTGGTAATCACTTCAAAATATATACATGTATCAAATTAATATGTTGTACACTTGAAACTAATATAATGCTATATGTCAATTAAATCTCAACTTTAAAAAAGTTGTACCAAAAAGATAGAAAGCCATAGCTAGTTATTAAAATACTATTGGAAAAATACAAATAGAAGGATAGTTGCTAAATACATACTCCACTTCTGCTTAGAACTATTTATAGCTTTTTACTGAACATAGAGTAAAATTATAAACGTAAGCAAGGTTTGCATGAACTCACCCGTGGTTACTATACGACCTCATATTTCACCAATATCCTCTTCACTCTGGCCATACCGACCCGTATTTAGTTCCTTAGACACAAGACCTTTCCCACCTCAGGGCGAAAGGTCTTTGCACATACTGCTCTCTTTCTGCAATGCTCTTTGCCCAGTGCTTGAAAAGCCTGGCTTTTTTTGTCCTTCATATCTTAACTAAAAAGGCATCAAAATGAGAGCAGTGATTATCTATCTCAACATGGTAGAATTTGATATAATTTATTTATATTTCTTTCTTTTTATTATTTTGTTTGGTTTGGATTTAAATTATTTTTCCTCCATATACATTGTGTTTTAAAAAGCAAAAAGGCACAATAAGTTATTTTAATCTTTAGTATGCTTGAAATGTGCTTGGCAAGAAACAAAATATTGATATTACATTTCTCCCTAATGCCATTTATTGAAAAAATAATTTCATCAAGAGTGAATTTGTGTTGCAAATGCTTTGCTGGCTGTCTGTATTAGCTTTTTTTTTTAATTGAAATATAATTGCTGTACATGTATTAGCTTTTAATTTCTTTATGTATATTGGGATTTTGATTTGAAGGCTCATTTTGAGTGGGAGGTTTTTGGTATTTTGTTTTTTTTCTCTCTTCCTCTTTTTTTATTCTTACCCCTCTCTATCTAGCTTTTTTGTGGTTGCCCTTACCTGACTAGAGCTGCCAGATAAAATACAGGATGCCCTGTGAAATATGAATTTCAGCTAAATAACAAATAATTTTTTAGTGTAAGGAAATCTTGAATATTGAATCAGATGTACTTATAAAATTGTTTGTTGTTTAGCTAAAATTCAAATCTAAATGGGTAAGCTGCATGTTTATTTGCTAAATCTGGCAACCTTATACCTGACCTTCTATACCCCTATTCAGAACCAGATTTTATTTTTTTTAATTTTTCACATCTTTATGAGAATATAAATGCTTTACAATGTTATGTTAATTTCTGCTGTACAACAAAATGAATCAGCTATACATATACATATATCCCCTCCCTCTTGTGTCTCCCTCCCTCCCACCCTCCCTATCTCCCTATCCCACCCCTCTAGGTGGTCACAAAGCACCGAGCTGATCTCCCTGTGCTATGCAGCTGCTTCCCACTAGCTATCTATTTTACATTTGATAGTGTATATATGTCCATGCCACTCTCTCACTTCGTCCCAGCTTCCCCTCCCCCCCTGCCCCCGCCCTCAAGCCTGTTCTCTACAGTTGCATCTTTATTCATGCCCTGCCAACCAGATTTTCATATGGGGATTTGGGCTCCATATGATATTTAGGGCATCAAATAAATAAATAAATACATATATGAAGTATAACAAAACAAAAAAAGCTGCCTTTTTAGGGCCACAGAGAAAATTCTTGCTACCTGAGAAATAAGAATTTGCTCTTCTGGGATAGGACCTTTCTACTGCTTACAACCTGTAAAAGACTAGTGCTGGAGGCTCAGCCCTTCCTCAGCTCTCCCCGCAGCCTCAGAACAGTGCCTTCTCTCTGATGTCACCACGATCATCACTTGTAAATCCACCCAGTCAATAGAGCATTGTCTGGTACACAGGTCAAGAGAGTTAGATGTTGTGAAATCGTGATGTACAAAAGAAAGAGAAGAGGCAGTTCCTATCCCCACAGAGTTTATAATCTAGTTTGAAGTCCAAACAAACACAAGAAAAAAGATAGCCTGAGTCTGATACTGAAGAAAGCAGTGAATTGAGACAGAGTTCCAAAAAAGGAACCAATATTTACTGAGCGTCTATTATAAGCTCTCTTGATCATCTCACTTGATTCTCATTACAGTTTTATGAGGCAGGACTGATCATCCTGATTTGATAGAGGAGGAAATGGAGGCTCAGAATTATTAAATGTCTTGCCCGATGTCACAGGATTAATCAATAGGTCTTCTAATGCCACACGCCTTTCACTAAGCCATGGACCCGTGCTGGTTAGTTAGTGCTGGGAAATGTTGGGAAGGGAGGTCAAATAATAGTGGTCACATTTTAAGACCTTAAAATGCAAAGTTAGAAAAACATTACAGCAAATCTTATTCTAAAAGGACTACCCTGCAACATTTTCCATCAGTTTTTTCCTGGGCTTTCCAAGAGACAGACCTTAGATGGATCAAAAGGTATTGACCAAGGTCTTGGTAGAACAGGAATGGAGTTCAGAACTATGACTGTTGACTTTTTTGGTAATCTGTTTAGATGTCTATCTCTGACTTCTTTGAGGCCTAGACTATTTCTGGAAAGCTGATAGTAACTTGAATCACCACACTAAATGCTATTATGAAATAAACTGGATTTTGATGAATTCCCATGGAAAGTGAGTTATCACGTTCTGAGAGAGCTGGGTGCTGTAATGTTTATATTCCCAAGCTGGGAATGACTGTGTTTCATCAGAGTGGCAGGGATACCAGCAGCTTACTTCTGTCTCCTCAAATGTGTGGCAATGAAGTTTACGGCATCACACACCGTCAACCTTTATGCAAACACAGATCTTTTCTGGTGCCTTCTCAGCCTCTTCCATAGAATGGGGAGCACAAGACAAAGATAATATTTGCTACAAGTTGAGTTTGCAGCCTGCCCACAAGTAAGATGGAGATTTCACAAGTGCTGCCAATGTAGAATATGATAATATTTATGTGAGGTTATTCTGAGGACTGAATTGGGGGAAGTGGTAAATTGTGCTGGAAACAAGTTGGGAAACCTTACAACTGTGTTTGTGGGCCTGAACTTTTTTCAAATATAGGAGAAATCGGAGAGGCAGAGAACATTCTCCCATGAGCTTGCCCCTCCCCTCTAACAGCCTTGAGAAAAGCAATAGAGGGAATTAAGCCAGGAGAGTACAGACTTAAATTCTGCACATCACTGCTTCTCAGTGTGAGCAAGTATGATTAGGAGATACGACTGAAGCTAATCATAATAGGACCTGATGTTTGTGCTTATAATTTTCCATTTCCATTCACTCGTTCTCTCATGCATGCGTTTATTCAGTAAGTGTTTCTTGAGTGCCTACAACACATCAGGCAGGTTAGTGAGGCCTTGGAGACAATGATGAGGAAACACTGATATGGTGCCCACCCTGATGAAGCTGATAATTCAGTGAAAGAGGCAGGTATTATGCAGTCAAAAACCATTGTGAGATTACTAGCAATAAGAGTTCACGGTATTCTAAAGCTCTATTCTATGTATCAGGAACTGTTCTAGGAGCTGAGAGGACAGCAGTAAATAGGGCAAAATCCTGTCCTCATTATTATTATTATTATTTTTTTGCGGTACGCAGCCCTCTCACTGTTGTGGCCTCTCCCACTGCGGAGCACAGGCTCCAGATGCGCAGGCTCAGCGGCCATGGCTCACGGGCCCAGCCGCTCCGTGGCATGTGGGATCTTCCCGGACCGGGGCACGAACCCGTGTCCCCTGCATCGGCAGGCGGACTCTCCACCACTGAGCCACCAGGGAAGCCCTGTCCTCATTAATTTTATGTCCTAGTACAGGAGACAAAACACAACTGAACATAACATTTCAAAATAAACAGAAAATGTAATTTCAGTGCTATGATTAAAAACAAAGCAGAGTAAGCGGTTAGAGTGTGACTCTAGGCAGGATGGTATGGAAGGGCCCCTCTGAAAGGATGACTCTGGAGCAGGCAACCAGAAGAGCTGAGAGAGAATCCCACAGAGATCTGCAGGAAGATCATTCCAGGTGGAGAGAACAGCACGTGCAAAGGTCCTCAGGCTGGAAGGACAATGGCTGCATGTGGGAACAGACTGTAGGTGGGCAACGGTGGTGGGAAGGGGGTGAGCAGGAAGCTGTTGCAGGAGCCCAGAAGGGAGATGGTGGGAGCTTGGGTCCGGATGATGGTGGTGGAGGAGGTGAGATGGTGTGAGCTTTGGAATTTCTTCTATTATAAGAGGGTTCCACCCGGTTAGGGAGGTCAAGGCAGACTTTCCTGAAGAAGCAACATTTGCACTGAGATCTGAAGGCTGAGTAGAGGTAGCTAGGTGAAGACGGGCACAGGCCCTGTGAGGGAGCAAGTCAAGGCTGAGGCACTGAAAGAAGATCTGGGTGCCTAGGCAGAAATGAGCAGGGAGGGGAAGCTGGAAAGGTGGGCAGCACAGACCTCGTGGGGCTGTGTGAGCCCTGTGGGCGTCCTTGGGCTTTTTTCTAAGGGTAGTCGGGAGTCATGGAAGGGTTTTCGGCAGAACAAAACTAGCGGATGTGTGTCTTGGAAAAGCTTCTGAATGCAGGATGTGTCTTACTGACCTTCACCCTCTGAGGGAGGCTCTCCTGTACCCATTTTACAAACAAGGAAATCGAGCCTCAGACAACTGATGGCACTCAGCAGGGCCCACAGCAACGGTTATGGTTATTTCTGCCTGTTCCTTCTCAGTCTGGGCATTACTGGTGTCCCCCTTTCCATATTTCCAGGGCTTTGACTTCTTTCTCTGTGGTGGAAATTTCCAAACGTGCAGGTGTGGTCCTCATTTTCCTACGTCAATTTGCATTTTAGAATTAAGCATTATTTTTTTTATGGAGTCCAGGAGGAGTAACATACTGTTACTAACATTCATTCATTCCTACCAACAGCACCCCTCTCACCTTCCCTTCCTCTCTCCCTCAGACTTTCACTGGGCTCCATCTATGCACCTGGCATCAGGTTCACAGAAATTATTCTTGTCCGGTTTGGAGAAAAAGATATGAAAACCAACCGTCACAGATTAAATTGATAATGATGTGTGAAGAAGCTGGCCAGATGTTTACCTTGCTGGAGACCCAGGGAAGGTAAGAGATGAGGAGAGAGGCAAGATTGGGTCAGAAGAGGGAAAAGGTTGCAGACAGAGCTTCCCAAAGAAACTTGCAACTTGGCTGCAATCTAATCCAATAGTAGACACTGTATAGGAAAAGTCTCTTTAAAAATGTTCTGGGTCCTTCCGGTCCTCACAGATTGTGATAACAGGGAAGATGTGGGCTGACAGAGGGTGAAATTTTCAGCAGCTATGGAATAAGAGGTCCAGAGATGGGGACTAGTGCTCCTTGAGACCATGTGGTGAGAGAGACCCCGAGAACAGTAGATGATGGGAGGGAGGGGGAGGGGGTGCCCTCAGTCTTTCCCACGTCTGCCTCTGCTTCCCTGCCCTGCCATGCACGAAGATCAGTTGATCTTATGAGGTAAGGAGAGCTGCTTGGGTGTTATTGTTTCCGGTGGCTGCGGGTTGTGTTTATTTATTTACTGATTTATTTTGCCAAACTCAGGTTTATTGACAGGACTCAGCCAGCCCCTGGGCTCTTCCAGCCCCCCGACCACAGTGCACAGAGAAATAATTAGTTGCTGAGGTGTCGGGAACAGACATCCAACTGACATCTTCCCTTCACCAGAGTCAAATTCAGCAGTTTTCCTGCCTCCCGATAAATTACCAGCCTCGTGCTGCCTTCCTCTCCCCGCCACCTACCTGGTAGGGCTTTTCTTGCTCATTAAAAGCAGAGCCAACCCCCTGGCCTGACCTTGATCTATAATGTGTCCCCCTTTTCCCCTTTTTAGCTTTTTCATCTTATTTTTTCCTTTCTGATGGGTGTGGGAAGGGGAGAGTGCGGCTTGGGTAAGCTCTGATTCCTCCCCACTAAGAAAAGCTGGGCTCTCACTGTTTCTCTTGGAGACCTCGGGAAGCAGTAGGCTGTTAATTACTTCGTATCCGGGCAGTGACGTTTGTCTCCCTGGGGGCATCCTGAGGCTTTTTTGAAGATGTGATCAAAGTAGGGTGCCCTTTCAAGAGCCATGCTCTGTTCTGAACAATATACAAGTCCTGTGTTCCTAAACCTCTAGAAAAGGTAGGGTGGAGTATTGGGGGGCAAGGAGAGGAATGACTGGGGCTGTGGAGTGACGGAGAACACTTCGGAATACAGAGATGTGCTAGGCATGTGCTTTAGAGATGTCAGTTGGGGCTGACCGAGTGGGTAATAACAGGGCTGGCAGGAAATTTGTTTATTCGTTCACTCAGCTAATTTTGGTGGAGCTCTTTTATGTGCCAGGCATGGAGCTAGGTCCTGGGGTTGCTGGAATTAGCTGCATATGGTCCCTACAGCTGGCCGGCTGGGGAGTCATACTAAAGAAGTTGACCTTTATTACGAAGGCGCTGGACAGCCTCTGAACAAGTTTAAGAAGGGGAATGATGTGATCCAATTTGCATTTTAGAAAGATCACTCTGGAGGCCAGGTAGAGGAGGGATTGGGGGTGGGACACTGAAGGACACCAGAGACCTCGTGAGAAACCTCTTGTAATAGTCTGGCTGAGAAAGGACGAGGGTCCAGCAGAGGCTGAGGCAGTAGGTGTAGAGGGAAAAGACTTTTTGGAGGTGCAGTCAGTAGGACTTAGAGGTTGGGGTTAAAATAGGTTTAAACCTCTTATCTTACAGCTTAGAGAAAGTTCCAGGATCTGTTTCAGGTCCTGTAGCCTATAAGAGTTGGCAGAACCAAGATGTGACTTCAACTCCCTGACTTTCCCCTGAGGATTCTGTTCACCACTTAGAAGTGGCTGCCTCTCCCCGAGACGAAGACCCAGAAGTTACCTCCCCTTACCTTACCTCACAGAAACTCAGGACTGGAAGATGCTCTTAAAGATGGTCTCATCCAACAGTTTATATTGTCACCAACCCTGTCTGCAGTCTTCCCACATTCCTACTTCTTGGGCCGCACACTCTATCCTTGGAAAGCTTCCCTCCAAAACTATACCCAAATCAATCTCTGATAGATTCTGCCCATTATTCTTAGTTCCACTTTGCGAGGTCAGAAAAACCAAATAAAACACCACACACAGCAGATTGGAAAGCTCCTGATGGCTAGTGAATTCTCCTCTCAGAACCAAATCTACTTGGGAGAAGGATATGACTGCAAACGATTGTCAAACATCAGGCATTGGGAGGGTGGGTAGATCACCTTCTAAGAACAGTCACTTGACTGAGCCATCCCTATCCCTGGATGAGGGCACTTGTCATCTGGGCAGTGCAGGAAACACTTTGATAAAACATTGCACACTCTAACTCCTGGATTTCTTGATTCCACACCCAGCATCTCCCACCTCCTACTCTCTGCAATGTATAAAACAATCCACCAGGACCTTGTTTGTTCCTGTGAATTATTCCTTCCTACCTGAGGGTGAGGAGTGAGCCCATGTGAAATCAGAGAGTTGCAACTCTGTCCTCTTCATTAAAATTCTGCAACCAATCTAGTTATCTGATTTATCGGCTTAGATACAAACAGCAGTTAGGCTCCAGTTCTAACTTTTAATTGGCTATACAGTAGTGTGCGATCATGACCTCTTACTAAACTCTTCCCATTAAGCTTTCATGTTTACATAGCACCATAAATTCAGCTCATCAGTCTTCTGGAAACTTCTCCAATTTCTGCCGCTTTCTGTGGAGCCAATTATTTCCCTGTTTGTCTTGCAGGTCTATTTGAAGTCTGACTTCCTGAACTATAGACACAGAGCATGTGAATCAGCTCTTCCCTCTTCATACTGTCCAAACTGGAGATGCTCCAGGTCTGCCCTTTGCCCCATCAGTTTACTGCTGCAACCATCCGCTGGTTTCCTCTTCTTCAAGCATCTCTTGGTCAATGAACCCTTCTCCTCCTTGGGTCACTTATGACTTTCATTGCTTGGACCTCTTCTCATCCAGGCAGTGACATATTTCAACCTTGTTCAGAGGACCCTGTGCCCCTCTCCCTCCTGAAGTAATCCAAACTTATTAATACAAGTTTTGCAGCAGAAAAAAAAAAAGTAAATAAAGCTGTAAATGCTCGGGAAAAACATAAAGAGTGACAGAAATGAAACCAACATACCCCCAAGCCAGGGTTCAGGAAATAGAGAAAATATGCCTGGAAAAAAATAAAAGAAAATTTAAAGCTTATTGATAATAATAATAATAATAACAAACACAAATAGGTGGAGACTATAGTTACATAATAGATATCATAAAAATAGAATATTTTTAGAAATGAAAAAAATACTAAAATTGACTCTGGATGACAAATGTGTGAGATGTAGGATAAGTTGGAAAATTAAACAAAAACATAGAAGGATAAAATAAACAGATAATTATAATGCATGAAAAAAAATAATAGACTAGCTGTACAGGAAAATTCACTCTAAAGAGAATAGGAATCAAGAAAGCTTAACAAATAAGGAAATAGTAAATAAAGATATAACGGTAGAAAGTTTCCCAGAGGTTTTTTTTTTTTTTTTTTTTTTTTTTTTTGCGGTACGCGGGCCTCTCACTGCTGTGGCCTCTCCCGTTGCGGAGCACAGGCTCCGGACGCGCAGGCGCAGCGGCCATGGCTCACGGGCCCAGCCGCTCTGCGGCATGTGGGATCTTCCCGGACCAGGGTACGAACCCGCGTCCCCTGCATCGGCAGGTGGACTCTCAACCACTGCGCCACCAGGGAAGCCCCCCAGAGTTTTTTAATAAAGAATTTAATCTGTATAGAGTCCCTTTAGAATTAATGATCAGAGAAAGATGATCAGAAAATATAATTGTAAAGCTTTAAAGACAAAGAAAGGATTTATCAAGTAAAAAAGGAGAGAAACAGAATTTAAAATCTCTGGGATCCTGCAACCTAAACGACAAAAGCAAAGGGGATTAGGAAGGTGTATAAGATTATTAATTACAATGTCACATAGCTACACTCTTACACTCCAATCAGAAAGAAGGAAAGCTACTTTTTTTTTTACATATACAAATTTATTTATTTATTTATTTATGTTTGGCTGCGTTGGGTCTTTGTTGCTCAGTGCAGGATTTCTTTCGTTGTGGCGAGCGGCGGCTACTCTTCATTGGGGTGCGTGAGCTTCTCATTGCGGTGACTCTTTTTTCTTGTGGAGCACGGATTCTAGGCGCCCGGGCTCAGTAGTTGTGGTGCACGGGCTTAGTTGCTCCGTGGCATGTGAGATCTTCCCAGACTTTTGAATGACAAGGCAAGTACAGTAGATGACAGTATTCTCCAAGTTAACTTACAGTTTTGATCCTATTAAATAAACAGTGAAGATATGGAAACTATTGTAAATTATGATAAGAATAAAAATAATTTGGAAAGCTTTGTTCATTTCTTCCATAAACATTTAATGAGCTTCTACTGTATGTCATGCTGCTTGCTAGAAACTTGCACTCACAGGTATTTTTTATTTCACAGTGACAATTACTAAGATGCTATAGTACTGACTTAAAAACAGAATAAAGGTCATTTCATTGGGCGATAACAGAGACTCCAGAAATAGACTCTAAAGAGGAAATATTTTAAAAATATGTGACAAGAGAAGAATAAGGAACCACAAGGAAACACATAATTGTATATTTTGTTGGGATCACTAGAAGCAACGTGGAGAAAAATCCAGATCCATAACTTACACCATATAGCCCTGTATGTCTGAGTGGATTAGAGGCACGATATTAAAAAAAGAAAAAAATAAAAGAATAAAATAGAATCTTATCCTTCCTAACTGTGGAGGGGAGCTGATTTCTTCCTTGCTTGAATCATAACATTTTCATTAATAAAAACGTCAGGTATGGGCTTCCCTGGTGACGCAGTGGTTGAGAGCCCGCCTGCCAATGCAGGGGACACGGGTTCGTGCCCGGGTCCGGGAAGATCTCACATGCCGCGGAGTGGCTAGGCCCGTGAGCCATGGCCGCTGAGCCTGTGCGTCCGGAGCCTGTGCTCCGCAACGGGAGAGGCCACAACAGTGAGAGGCCCGCGTACTGCAAAAAAATAAAAAATAAATAAATAATAAAAATAAAAAATAAAAATGTCAGGTTAAGGTCCACATAGAGTTAAAACTTCATGAAAAACAATAAAACCCAGATATTAAGGAAATTAATGGGAAATGGATATCATAGATAACAATGGAGAAAAACCTGTGAAAAAGTTTTATATTCAACATAAACTGAGAGCCTACACACAACTACAAGGCATAAAACCACATGTCTATTGATCCTGTAGCTGGAGAATGTAAACAAATATCAAATGCAATAGTAAACAGGGAGGAAAATGACCCATGTCATATGTAGTTAATTTCTTTTTAAAAAATTTTTGGCCATGCCACACGGCATGCGGGATCTTAGTTCCCTGACCAGGGATCGAACCCATGCCCCCCGCAGTGGAAGCACAGAGTCTTAACAACTGGACTGCCAGGGAAGTGCCTGTAATTAATTTTTTGAAAAGAAAGATAAAGCAACTGTGAGCTTCCACTTCATGTCTATTAGCAAAAACATGCTAAAATAATGAAACCCAATGCTGGTGCAGCTCTCTGCAGACAGGAGTTCTATCACCAGTGTCAATGTTAATATTCTGGAGGACAGACCATAAGTAACCCATATATGAGGCCATCTTCAAGCTTGTGTTTCCCTTTCTGGGAGAGTCTGTTCTTCATGGGAACACTGCTTATAATAGTGAAGACCCAAATCCTCACAAATCAAGGAGACATTAGGTAACTGGAACCGCAACCATTCAAAGAAATATTATAAAACCATTGGCCATAAACTGAAAGTTATTCAGATACCTGGGAAAAGTATATACAATGATTTTAAGAGCAAAGTACAGAATGCAAGATCCACTGAGCATAACAAATTTGAAATTCTATGTATTTATGGAAATCCATAGAAGAGACTCTAAGAAGTGGTGATGGTTGTGATGATAATAAAAGCCAGTGTTCATTGACCCTTTATTTTTGCCATGCTCTGTCCTTCATATGCAGTAGGCATGCTCTCCAGAGCAAACATGCAAAGGTAAGTAACTTGCCCAAGGTCTGGGGTGTGTCTCAACTAAAAGCCTGGAGAGTCATCATCAGAGGGAACACGGCTTTCTTAACTCCCGTTCAGCTCTGTGGCCGAGGCCACATGGAATAACAGCCCTGTCCTCTTCCCTCCTTTCATATATACAAGCCCCCAGCCCCGTGACTGTGGAATTGTCTGTGGTGTTTACTGTCCTGTGACCCCCTTTTCCAGCGAAGCCATTTCCAGAAGATTGGGTTCCACAGCACTCTCTTCTAACTCACTTCTCTTTCATGCAACCTCCTCTTTCCCAATGAATATTTAGCACCAACCTTCTTTAAAATGATTCTAAAAGCATTCATTATAATCAGGCTCTCTGTCTGAGCCAAACATCTCCTGGAAGGCCCTTGGCTTCCCCACTCACCTCCTGCATGCTTTCATCACATTCCAACACGCAGAATAGAAGCACTTTTGAACACTTAGACAAGGTTTCCTTGCAGAATTTTGCATTTGAGGTCAGGCGACAAAAGAAGTGTGAGCTGGGATGCAGCCCTCCCAGGGTTAGTCAGCCACCCCCAGGGTTTGGGGAGCTCCCTTTCTGCCATGAAGCGTGTCTGGGCCTCGCACACAAGTGCGGGAAAGACTCCATCCAAAGCTGTTCAGTCCACATCAGGAGTTGAGAAACTAAGGCCCTCTGCCTGTTTTCATACAATCTGCTAGCTAAGAATGCTTTTTACATTTTTAAATGGTTGGGAAAAAAAAGCAAAAAGAATATTTCGTGTATGTGACATGAAACTAATGTGAAATTCAAATTTCAGTATCCATAAGTAAAGCTTAATTGTGTACACGGCCACACTCATTCAGTGCCCATTTGGCCCTCAAAGCCTAGAATGTTTACTACCTGTCCATTCACAGAATCTTTGCCGACTCCTGGTCTAAAGGAATGTCTGTTCTCCTTGAAGTCTGACCGCACGCGCCCTGACCTGCCCGCCAGCTCAGGGCCTGTCTTTGTAGGGCAGGAGCCCGAGGCTGCTGTGGATCCGTTGTGCCCCTGGTCTCAGCTCTCCCATCTAGGTCTCAATGGAAAGACCTCCTGCTCTCTTTCTTTTGGACCTTGCTATTCATAAACCTCCCATCCCCATAACCATGGAGTTATATATATTAATATACATGGTGTTTATTTTCCTGTGACTTCTTTTTTTTTCATTCTAGGGTCATGGAATGAGTCCCTCCAGAGGAAAAATAGTATTTGTGACCATACAGCCACTTATTTACCCCTGGCCCAGAGAGGGGACCTGGATGGAGAGGTGGAGGCTGTCCTTGAAGGGCTTAGATGTTGCCTCACTGGTAGAAATGGAATGATTCGAATGTTCCTTGCGCAAGAGATACACGCTTGGTGTCCAGTGGGAGTTGAATCATAACCATCTGAGCAAGCCAGCCCACTGATTCATCACGAATGTGTCCAGGTCCACCCACTCGTCTTGATGTCAAAAGCTTGGTCTCTCTGCACTGGTGCCGAATCGAATCTCAGAGACAGAGTTTTGGGTGAAGTAGAAATGAATAGCTTTATTCTCTGACAGGCAAAGGGGGACACAGTGGGCTCCTGCCCTCGAAAACTGTGTGTTCCCACCCAGGAGGATTTGATGAGGGGTTTTATAGCAGTGGTTCAAGGGTGGGGTTGCTGATAATATTAGGGTGTGTGCAGGGCCTCCACTCCCTTAATCTCCTCTCAGGTTGTTGTCTCCTAATCTTGATGAGCTTCTCTGGTCCCTTTAATCCTGCCTCCCGTGGTTTTTTGGCTGCTCCTCCCTTGATTAGCAACTGTTTGAAACTGCCCTTTGTAACTCAGGGAAGGTCATGGAGGCTGGAGTCTTGCCTACATAAAGGCCTCCGTGCCCAGGAGTCCCACAGGGCCTCCCTTGGTTTCAGTCTCAGCACACTAGAGGTCCTTTGTTTTTTATAAAATCTCCTGTCTCCTGTCTCCCAACCCTTTCCTTGGAACTCTCAAGAAGAGGTTTTCACTTTAATTAAAAAAAAAAAAAAGTTAGGCCCTGCTCTCAGTCCAGATAATTTATCTTACAAAGATGTCTCAGCAAGAGAATAGAGAAGCAACTATGGCTCTTTGTAATAAGGTAGATATTGTGACAAGAAAGATGTTAACATCTTCATGAAGGGCCTGAGGGGAAATTTGCATAAAAGAGTCTCTTTGTTGCTTAAAGAGCCACTGATGCCTTATTTAAAAAAAAATCAAAAACCAGTTTTGTTAAATATTCAGTCTGGGAATGATTTGGAGTATTGCCCTTATCTCCTGGGTGTCTTTTTTTTTTCTTGACAGAATCACAGATGCTTAGAGTTGAAAAGGTCTCAGTCATCCCTCGGTTCATTTTCCTTGAGGGTCCTGGGATGGGCACACTGTCTTATTCCTTCTGGAACCCATGCTTCCTGAAGTCTTGGAAGAACCAGAGGACAGAGCCTTGGAACTCTGAAAAGATAACAAGAAATCTCTTTGCTCAAGCCTTCCTCCATTTATACACTCATCCACCTGTTCCTTAAACTCCATTAAAAAAGAAAATCTCAGTTGGATTTGGAGTCTCCTGCAACTTATTTTTCATTCTTGAAATTTGTCTGATATTTTGGACAGATTGTTTCTTGAACACCCCCAGTGGCAGGGAGCTCACCACCTCTTTTTTTTTTTTTTTTTTTTTTTTTTTGCGATACGTGGGCCTCTCACCGTTGTGGCCTCTCCCATTGCAGAGCACAGGCTCCGGTTGCGCAGGCTCAGTGGCCATGGCTCACGGGCCCAGCCGCTCCGCGACATGTGGGATCTTCCCAGACCAGGGCACGAACCTGTGTCCCCTGCATCGGCAGGCAGACTCTCAACCACTGCGCCACCAGGGAAGTCCTCTCACCACCTCTTAAGGCAGGAAATGCTACTATGGGCAGGAATCTGCCTCCCACTAACCTCCCCCAGTGGTTTTAGCCCTTCCTTTGGGATTAATGAATGACTTCTTCTTTGTGGCTGCTCTTCATATGGTTGTAGAAAATGGTTGTATATATTTGTAGGGCCCTATAATAGCAAAGTTTTTGTTTTGTTTTGTTTTGGTTGGTTTGGTTTTTTCCCAATCATACAGTAACATTCAAAAGTTCCACTGAGCCCCATCCCTCTAGCTGCTTTCTGATGGTGTCACAATGTCAATAGATGTTCCACAAGAGAACACCTCCATCCCTGAAAGCCAGGTGGTTCTCTTTTCTTAAGCAGATGTTCCTCCAAAAGGAAAGACTGAAGGAAAAGCAGCAGCTAGACCTGTATCATCCTAGGGTTTGAGGCAAGTCACCAGAGGGCAAAAGACTTCAGCTGCAATGGCATTTAATAAAGAGCTGAATTTATACTCTGCACCTTACTGGGAGATATGACAAGTTCTTGGGGAGCTGGACTCTATAGCTGTAGCTGGTGTCAGGCATGATGGGAAGTTTGGGGGAAATGCTTGTATCCTCCTGGGTATCAGATACCCAGGCAGGGGACTTTGCTGAATGCCAGGAGATAAGGAGAGCCGAGCATCCTTGCTATGGGACAGGGACATTTGATCAGTGAGGGATCATTGGAAAGGATGAGGAGAGGAAAGGTCCTAATTGAACTAAGTCAAGGTTTTTAGCCTTTGCCAAAGCCAGGAGGTGGCTCAGAAGTGGGTGGCGAGCAGAGGTTTAATCCCTCATTCATTCACCCGGCCACATCCCCCTCCCCAGTCCAAGGAAGTCTATTTATCAGTTCCACACATCCAGCATGTATTTTTTAGCAGGGCACCAGGAGCGCCAATGGCAGCCTGACTGCCTGTGGGCACCAGGAATCGTTACTGTGTTATCTGCCCCCGCCCGGTGTCCCAGCCCTGCACCCTGGCCCACAGCTGCAATCATTATTCTTTGCAGAGATTCTAGTGGGGACAAGAAGCAAACAAAAACAAATGGCCAGCCCTTCTGTGGCCCAGTTCCTAAGGCAGGACATCTATATATAGCCCTTCCAGAGTAGGTTTGTTGCAGGGGTAGCTGGAGGCCGAGTCAGACCTCAGAGGAGAGGTGAACTCCCAGTGGAATATTCTGTACTCCATTTTATTTCAAACCAACAGCCAATCTCAATGTGACTTTATGAATCAGGGAAAAAACCCTGTAAAATGATCCCTATGGCTTTCTCCTACTTCATGGTCCTACCTTGCTCACTGTCTTATGAAGAGAGTACCAGTGTGATGGCCAGAATTTGTCCTTTACATTTCCCTTTCTTGTTTCCTCCTTTTTACTAAATGAGCAGCCAGGGGCACACAGAGCACTGACAGATATGCTTTGACAACTGTGGCTCTAGACCTGGAAAGACACTTGTGGTCATGTACTCAACCCCTGTGTTTTTTCAAATGGAACAAGGATGGGGGAGTGTTGAGAGCAAAGCCTCTCAGATGTTAAGAGAGACCTGGGGTACTTCAATTTTTCAAGGCTCCTTGTATATTAAAATAAAAGAAACAAAAATGAGAGTTATAAAAATTGTACAATATCTCAAATGTTTATATTTTATAAATTAGAGCTCTTTACAGAAAACAGACAATGCAATATATTTTAATAGTCACAAAACCTAGAAAAATATTAATTCACAGTCATCCTGCACTATAGGCCGTGTTGTATGGTCACAAAATCAAGTCTAAGTTTGAACCAAGAACATCTTCTTCCTTCAGTCCCATCAGTGTATCTTTAGGACTGTGTATAACTTTTTTAAGAGAAGGTCAAAAGTCTACTTTTAGGGCATAGTGGATGTAGAGGCCAACTAGCTCTCCTGCTCTCTTTGTCTCTTCTGAGTTCTTCCAGAAACCAGCTGTGTGATCTTGACCACCGCATCTTCATCAGGGTAGAGGACCGAACTTTGCGTTTTTGGCTTTCTTTGATTTAATATCTTACTAAAGGTCTGCTTGTTTAAAACACATAAAAATCAAAACTTTTATTTCATGCTGGAGTCATCAATGAAGCAAACCTGGGGCAGAGGAAAGAAAGACCCTGGTCATAACAACCCACTGGTTTGTGGTAGTCACCTCCAAGATGGTACCCAATGATCCTAACTTCCCATATACCCTCCTACATTGTGTAGGACTGGCCTTGTTACCAACAGGATACTGTGGAAGGGAGGAAGTATGACTCCCAAGGCTGGATTGGCAAAGACGTTGTGACTTCTGCCTTGCTTGCTCTTGGAGCCCTCACGCTGAGTGAAGCCGGCTGCTGTATCCCGAGGACACACAAGTAGCCCATGTAGAGGGAGGCGAGGCTCAAAGGGTGATGAACTGAGGCCTCCTACCAACAACTAGCACCATGTGAGTGCACCATCTTGGAAGTGGATCCTCCAGCCAGCCCCAGTCAAGCCTTCAGATGACAGCTTGACTGCAACCTCCCAGGACACCCTGAGCCAGACCACCCAGTGAAGCCACTCACAGTTTCCTGACATTAAGAAACTGTGTGTGAAAATAAATGTTTACTGTTGTTGTAAGTTGCTAAATTTGGGAGTAATTCATTATGCAGCAATAAATGGCTAATACCGTCCTTTTACATACCATACATAAGCGACTAACCTGGGTCACCTAAATTACTGCCTGTAGTTATAAACCACCTTCTCCTTGTCTGGCGTGGTGTCTAAAATTCTTGCACTTGAAGGTCATTCTCTTCTAGACATCAATTTTCAGGAGTGTCATCTTAAAAGGCAAAGACCTCTGTATGTGCTTTTATCTTAACCCTTAAACTGCAATGAGCTAACCTCTGAATGAAAGTTAGTTCATAGCCAGCTGAGAGGAGAGTGCTCCTGGGAGATGGGACTTGTGGGTAAGAGATGGGAACAAACTTTTGCTGTTGATTAGAAAATAACTGAGTATAGACTCAAAGTCAGACAACCAGCTTGAGTTCTTGCTTCATCTACAAGCTGTGTGGTCACAGGCAAGCCATGTAACCTCATGAGCCTTAGTTTCCCCATCTGTACAATGGGAATGATACAAGTATCTAATTCACAGTTTGCCCTCACTTTTCCTGAAACAAGGACAAGAAATAATAAGACATCAAAAACATTTTATAAGTCAGAAAGCTTTATACAAAAGTTAGTTTATTTAAGTATAATCTCTAAACAGAAAAGTCAGCTTCCTAAGATGGGTTCTTCCCCCATTTGTTAAGTGCCTTTTCTGTGCCATGAATTATTAGGAGTGGGGACATACAAATGAATAAAATAAGTTTCTTGTCCTCAAGGGGTTCACAGTACTTGGAGTTATAAATAAGAAAACAGGCAATCATTGTAGAATGTAAAAAGTGCTAAGCACAGGGTAATTGATTCATTTCTTCATCAAACATTTATTGAGTGCCTTTCCCCACAAGGTAATGTGTTGGATGCTATTGATACATGAAAAATGATTAGTAAGCCCACTGAGACGCCTGCCAGGAGGCGGTATCATTGAGCGCGATCATAAAGTTTAAGGAGGAGAGAGCCCAGTGAAGTTTAAGAGTAGGGTAATACAAGTGGGGTGCATCAAGGCATGGAGGTGAGCACCAGCTTGGTAAATTGGGGCCACTTCTCCCATCTCAGCACCCCGGGTAAAGTCAACACCATTAAGAGAAACCAGCCCTGAAGGATGGCTGGAGAGTTTGGGGTGCCTGGCTGACCCAGAACCTTGTTTAACCAGTTTACACTGGTCAACAGTGTGCCTGATGCCCCCAGTGGGAGCGCCTGTCAACTCCCAGTTACCCAACAGTATTATCTCTGCCCAGTCCTCCTGGCTCTGCATGGTGTGACTTCGAGAATACCTACTAACTTAAATATTAGCCCAACCAATAATTAGGTTAATTAAGCTAATAATTAGAAGTGTGGATTTATTATGCAGGAAGTCATCTAGGGTATGCCAAGGCCAATGAAAATGAAAATGAAAATGAACTGCCATTTGGGGTTCCCTGTATCCCTGACCTCTCTGTTGGCTCAGACCATCCATCCTTGACTGTGCAAGTGAAGGAAGCCCCTTTTCCTTCATGCTCACATCTGCTGCTCAGAGCTTACAGCTGCCAAGGTGAAGTGGAGAGAACAAGTGTCCTTTGGGGTCACAAGACCATTATCTGATCTGATGCAGAGAAATGTCTCGTTGCCTCCAAATGAGCAAAGTAAAAGTTCATCTGATTTCATTTCTTCATCAAGATGGATAATTTCCAAGTGTTGAAACTGAACTAGACGCTTAAACCCATTTCCTTCCAAGGCCCAGTCCTGGCAACGTCATCTCCCTCAGCTGCTGTAGCCAGCCCTCGGCGACAAGCAAGATGAGCTCAATACGAAAGGGCATTTAATTTGATTTCCCGGATAATGTATCCCCCAAAGGTGCAGATTCCCCTAAGGAAATAAGATGGGCTTATTATTCACTGGATAGAGTTATCCAGACATCCCTGAGTACAAGAGAAACAAGTCATATCAATGGGTACTATGAGCCTGATATCTTTGCCCAAATAAGACTCATTTTTATGAGGCAATGCCCTTCTGGGCAAGGAGCCTGAGGATTCTGTGTCACTCCTGCTTGTCTCTTACATACCAGCCTCTTCCAGCTATCGCATCCTGGTCAACATGCTGTGCTCTAAGTAATTTCTACTTAGGATAATAAAAGTGATGATTCTTCAAGCTGATGGGGAAGAAAGGCTGTTAGCTTCTCTCTTTTGGTTGGTTCTTGTCGTAAGCTGCTCTGGGTCTCCATTTCAGCCTCAGACTAGCTTGTCCTACTCTCTTCTCTTTGTCAAAGTTCCCAAGAACTCGGTTTTCCCAAGATGGGCTCTGCCCACTCGCCAGTCTCCCCCTGGGGTTCTTCTCCCATTGAGGTTCATTGTGAAGGGCAGTGCCGCCATCTCAGTTTTCTCCTTCTTTTTTACCTCCAGAATGACAAATACCTGGGCCCCCTTTACCTTAAACTATTTGCTACAAATCCTGAGCTTCGGCCTTCAGTTTCCATTCCTGAGTGTACGACTCAGCAAACTCCAGGATGTTTGGTCCTCTCGCTGCTAAATGATTCACTCACAAACAGCAACCTCGTAGCATATGTGGCTGAGATTTGTGTCTCTGCAAAATCACACATCTCCACATGTCAAAGGTCTTTGGGGCTGCTGGTAAATGGTAGGTGATAATGTTAGCTTCTTGCATGCCAGGGGTCTACTGAATTAGAGTGTCTTTGGGCTACAGAGTGTAAATAGGAAATAAGGATTTAATTGGGAATGGCTACCATTATTATTTGTCAATGCAAAAGATAACTAGAATAAAGAGATACCAGTTCTGGGAATTTTCCCAATTATATCTTATGCTCTAGTAGTAAAGTTTCAACCTTCTTTGGCATCCAGCGGTGCTTCAAGCCCCGTTGCTTCTGTATCCAAAGTCTCATTACATTGCACCGTCTGGGGTATATAGTTGTCAGGTGGCTGTTTTGTTTTAAGGTGACTTCGAATGTGGATCTGGTGTTAACTTCCTTGGGAGAACCAATCACAAGTGTATAGGAAGAAGAAGGACATGTTAATTACCAGCTAAAAGATTTTTGTCTGGAAACTGATGATGTTGGACCAATACAGGGAGATTAGGCAAAATGCTGTCATAAAAACATAGGAGAGAGGGAGGGAGACGCAAGAGGGAAGAGATATGGGAACATATGTATATGTATAACTGATTCACTTTGTTGTAAAGCAGAAACTAACACACCATTGTAAAACAGTTATACTCCAATAAAGATGTTAAAAAAAAAAAAATAGGAGAGACAGTGAAGGCTTGAAATACTGCAATAGTAGTGGGGTTGGAGAGGAGGTGGTGGTTCAGAAAGGTGCTTAGTAAGTCAATATTTTCCTGGCAATGTCCTGGACTTGATCTTAGGAGCCATTTCTTACTTTGGGCATCCTTTGCTGTTTAGAGAGGCTGAGAATTTTCAGAACCATAAATTCCCAGTTCCTTCTTGTCTAACAGTCCTTTCTTAATATATCCTTCACTTTTTACATTTCCTATCAATACTATAGGCACTTGGCCTGTAAATATCTCCAGCTAGATCACCCAGTCCATTGGGTACATTTTTTATTGCCTGCATTACTGCACGTGACAGTGTTGCTAAACTTTCTGACACTACATAACAAAGATCCCCTTTCCTCCAATTCTCAATGAACGTTGTGAAATTGCCTTGTTTATAGGTTAAAAAAGTGGTTGACTATTGGAAGTTTCATATAGTTCGACCTAGTAGATACCTCATTTCTGTTAGTTTTGTAAGTGGGAGGGGTTACTGACAGTTGGCTTCTATTTAGCATGTTCTCAACCTTGCCTGCACTCTGGAATCACCTTGGGGAGATTTAAAAAATCACGACACTCAGGTTGCTCCTCAGAGCAATTAGATCAGACCCTCTGCAGGTTCAACCCAGGCCTTATTGGTTTCAAAAGCTCCACCAATGATTCTAATATGTAGCCAACTTTGAGAACCATGGATTTAGGGTATGCAAGTAGCTTATTTTCTGGGAAAAGACTATCCAAATGTCCCTGTAGCCTTAAGTTATTTGGGACAGTACCCTGATTCTCCAGCCCTAACACGGACTTGCAAGTTAAAACTTTAACGTTAGAACTCCCATTTTAGAGAGCAGCACTTAAAATTTGACTGAGGTAAGCACTGGAATACATTGTTCTGAAAGTAAGAACTTAGAGCAGCTGTTCCATCACTCAGTGATAAATTAATTTCCCTTATGTGAGCCTCTGGTGCCTATGATTTTAAGGGTTTTCTGGAGGACTAATGGAAAATTCACTTTTTTTGAAGCTTTCCTTTTTCACTTGTTGGATTTGTGACTTCCTTAGTTTTGTGGGCTTTGTTGTCAATCTTTTCCCTTTCACTTTTCAGAAAATTCTTCTGGTGTGGACTACTAGTTGGCGCCTTTCTTGACTTTCCAGTGCTGCTTTGAATTTGTTTTTATATTTCTTTTGTCATTACATGATTTTGGAAGAGAAGAGAGGCCACACTATGTGTTCAGTCAGTTAACACTTATTGAGCACTTACTATGTGCCATCTACTTTTCTAAGAGCCCTGCATCTATCAGCTCATTAGCCTAACTTGTGAGGAAGGTATCATTATTTGTATTCTCAGGGTTCTCCAGAGAAACAGAACAAATAGAGAAAAGATTTATTATAAAGCATTGGCTTACATGATCATGGAGGCCAACAAGTCCCAGGATGTGCTGTTGGCGAGCTGGAGACCCAGAAGTAAAACAGCAGAGCTGATGGTGTAGTTCTAGTCCAAGTCCAAGGGCCCGAGAGCCAGTAAAGCCAATAGTGTAAGTTCCAGTCCAAAAGCCAGCAGGCTCAAGACCCAGGAAGAGCCAATGTTTCAGTCTGAGTCCTAAGGCAGAAAAAAGCAGTGTGCCTGTTCAAAGGTAGTGAGACAGGAGGCATTCTCTCTTACTCAGGGGAGAGTCAGCCCTTTTGCTCTACTCAGGCTTTCCACTGATTGCATGAGACCTGCCCACATTAAGGAGGGCAATCTGCTTTGCTCAGTCTACCAACAGAAATGTTAATTCCATGCAAAAATATACTCACAGAAGCACCCAGAATAACATTTGACCAAATAGCCAGGCACCTTGTGGCCCAGCCAAGTTGACACATAGAATTAACCATCATATTTTTATCTTATTTTATAGATGAGGAAACCAAGGCCTGTGACGAGTTAACTCAACCCAAGCTCATGCAGCTACTGAGTGGTGGAGCTGGGAATTCAAACCCAGTTAGTTAGTCTGGCTCAACAGTACATGTTCTAAACCACTACACAGATTACCTCTCTAACTATAATGCCTTAGTTTTATGTGCACTGTGAGGTAGGCCAGGATAGAGCAGGGAACTTGGGAGCATGTTGAATGTTTAGAATAACTGCTCTAAGTAAGGAGAAAGAGAAAGTTCATTATGGATAAAGGAAAATATTACCACCCACACTGAGAACACAGGTGAGGCTGGAGGGCTGGAGTCAGTAGCGCAAAGTAGCTTTCCAAATCAGAGCTCTAAGGGCTGACCATATTTCTAGAATGGGGTAGGACCAGTCTCCCTAGCTTCTCTCTTCTTTGTGGTCCCTTAAAATAGAACTACAGAGCTTTTATGCTCTAAGGGTTCTATTGCCAATACTTAAGAAAGGGCAAGAATAAAGGGGTTTGAGGTATTAAAAAAAAAAAACTATAGGAAATAAAAAGGTTCTGGAACCTTACAGCTTTCTTATAGGAACTTATCCTGTTTCTGACTCCTTTCCTATGTTAGTAACTGGAAGGCCTGATAGTTCCCTGCTCTCGTTTTCAATTTATGAGGGTGGAACTCATCAAGCCTTCTCTCTCCTTCAGTTCACTGGATTCTTTAGACCAGCAATTAAAAAATGTCAGAAGCATGATTTTTTCTAGACAAAATTTCACACAGTATCCTAATACATAAAACACATAAAGGCACCATTTTATGTGTAAATGTATTTAATAAATTCATACTTACACCTTTTCCTAATTATTGAAAAGTCAGTCAAAGAGAGTACTGAATCTATTTTGATGAATGCAAAAACTGGAAATCATGATAGTGGCTGACATTTGCAGTCTTATACAAGTCTCAATATCCAATTTGTTTCTGTAATCTGTTTTGGATATACAATATCAAGGAAATCCTGATTCAAACAGACAAGTAGCTTACCTTGCAATTCAAGATTCTCTTCGATCACACTGATCCAAAGCATTAAAGAGGATTTGTAGGACTTTTTTGTTTCAAAGTTGAATCACCAACAACTAACAGCAAGCTCACTTCCTTATCATAAATATAAAAGTCATTCAATAAACACTCCACCCTTACAATAAACACTAAGCCTATCAATTTTATGACAGTAACACAATGAAAAGTGTTCTGATTTTGTTATTGCATATTAATTATGACTCAGTACAGGCTGAATAAATGTGCCTGAGCCTCATTCATAGCTATATAAAAGTGCCCAGAGAAGAACCAACCATTTACCAGACACAAAATCAATGTTTGTTGAATGAATGAATGAACAAACCAAAACTTGCCTGGTCTCTCATGGAGTATTGGATTATATATACATTTTTATTTTTACTTTTTGATTTTTATTTGTGCATGTTTGAATTTTAAAAAGATCAGTGCAGAGCTACAGACATCATAATCAATGACTCATTTACATGCCCTTCAAATATATCCCCCGATCTCTCAGTACAAGTTTTTCTCCAAGGTCTGCATAAAAACAAGTTAACTAGGCAGAATGGAGTTAACCCATTGGTTGGTTGTCTTCAATATCAAAGTTAGCACAGAACACATTTGAGATTGTGTTGAGTCTTATTAGAGTTAATAAAAAATCATGTTATAAATTTGAGTCAGAACATTTGTGGAACCCAAAACATGTCATGGAACTCAGGGTACCCTTGGGTTCTAAGGAGCATGGTTGGAAACCGCTCCTGAAGTGTATGTAGGCCACTTTGTCCATGAAGGCCCCTCTCTCCACCATGAGAAGCTCTGAAGCCAGCGAGGGCACACAAAGGGTAGAAAAGAGTAACCATTCAATTGGCCTCACCTTGGATTGAAGAACTTGCCCATAGCTTACTAAAACCATTACCATTTCATGACTGATTTTTTTTTAAACCTCTCTCTATGTGTCAGGCACTGTTATAATAACTTTACATTTATTTGCTCACTCATTTAGTTTTTGAAATAACCCTATTTAACAGGTATTATTATTATTCCCACTCTGTAGGTGAAGGGGCAAAGGTAGAGAAAACATATAGCTGGGCAATGGCAGAACAGGCATTTGCCCTGTGAGGACTACCTCGGAAGCCTGTCCCCAGGACCATGACCTCACACTGACAAATGATGGCGCTTCCTGAAAACAACTTTCTGGGCTAAAGAGGAGAAATTTGCAGCCTCACATTCACTTCTACGTTATTTCTTTATTTTGACTTCAGTAATAATAATGACAAGAATGCATTTAAATATATTGGTCCAAACCACTTTGGGTAAATTCAGGGCCGTGTTTGCTATTTCAGGACAATCGGATCTACAAATTGATCAAAACGGCCAGCACGTAAACCTCAAATGCCAGTTCTGAGATGTTATTTTAAAATTCTTTAAAGGTATTCTATTTCCTTGAAGAGAAGATTCATATTAAAGATTTTATTTAATGCAGAAAAGTAAATACAAATTAAACGCACTATTGTGGGAGAGGAGGCGTGACGACTCTGCTCTTACAACAATTGTCTTTGTTTTTGCTTGTTTTTAGGATACATCTATAATTTTTATTACAAAACCATTCTTTTGACATCAGTGAGTTCCAGTGATGGCAAAATACTGTGAGTGTGGCATAGCAGCTCTAATGTGACAATTGCATTCCCTGCTTTCTGAACCACAATTTAAGTTACCTCATATCCTTTACATACAAGTTACCTGCAATAGTTAATGCTGCAAATCCTGACACGTATACCCCTTAGGGAAGAGTTGAGGCTAAGGGATTGGAGACAATGATTGTTTTGATGTAAACTCTTTGGAAACCTTTGTTCATACAGCGTGGCTTGAAACAATTTGGCCTTCTGGTAGCACAAACCTGAGCACAGAATCCCGTAATGCCACTTGTAAGATGATTCCAGATTGTGATTTCGTTATTTTTGAGGTTATGATGAACACAAAAGTACAAAATTTAAAAAATGATGTAGAGATTTTGGGGGATACTGGGAATATATCCAGGACAGGCCCACATCTAGGTATCCTAAGATTCTGGTTTAAGAAGCATACTCTTTGCACTGTTTCCTTGAGTTTCAGTTCTCCAAATGAGGGACTGACCCCAGCTCCATGGAAAGAGATGAGAAAAAGCTTCTATATCTACATACCATACATCCATCTCCTTTAGTGGGAGAACAGGAACACTGAGGTTCACCCTTGGATAAGGAAGCAGGAAGGAGTTATACGTGAGGCAGACAGGAGCTGGGAGGTGAAGGCTGTCAGCGCCTCCATGGGCCCATCTGATGGACCCAAATGTCAAAGGATGCTGTTTGCTCTGCAGCTGTATAGGTGACAGGGGAGTCTTCACTCACTACCCCCAAATCAAAGAACAGATGGAGTTTTTTGTGGTTTTTTTTGCGGTATGCGGGCCTCTCACTGTTGTGGCCTCTCCGGTTGCGGAGCACAGGCTCCGGACGCGCAGGCTCAGCGGCCATGGCTCACAGGCCCAGCCGCTCCGCGGCATGTGGGATCTTCCCAGACCAGGGCACGAACCCGTGTCCCCTGCATTGGCAGGCGTACTCTCAACCACTGCGCCACCAGGGAAGACCCAGATGGAGTTTTGACTTGAAAAGGCAGCAGAGAGGCATCTGAACTTTATTTTTTTTATTTATTTATTTTAATTACCATTTTTCTTAACTGAGCTGGAAGTGCTACTTCTGTTTGATCACCTGGGAGGCCCTAATTAATGTGCACTCAGCACCGCACACTCCTCTGTGGCATCTTTGATTAAAGTTAGCTGTTGTTTATATCGCGCTCAGCCCAGTGGCTTGCTTACACCTGAGCAGTGCCCTCAGCTTCCTCAGCCTAAAGTCGGGTGTGCCACCGTGGAGGCCCTTTAAGCAGAACTGAACCAGAATGCAAGGAAAAGCGCAGCAGCTCCCTCCTTACCACTTCCAACCCCCAGGAGACTCTTAGTTGCCACTGCGGTCTGGTCACCAGGTCCACGGATCCCCTGGCTTCAGGATCGCACTCCGCATATGCCCAGCTTCTGGCCTCTGTCATGTTGTTTGGGCTCAACTCTGACGGGTGCCTTCAACTTCAGATCTTCCTGCCTCTGGCAAAAAATACACCACTGCTGCCACTTTGTGGTTTCCTAAAACACGTCTTCCATGTCTTTGGTAATGGTATCCTTCTGCTGGAATGTTTTTTCCCACCCTTTCTATTTGACCAACGCAGCTTGAAGGAGCCTACCTATTTCTCCTTCACACTCCAAGGCTGAGTTGGATGTCTCTATTCCATGTTCCCATAATGCCATATCCTGTTAAAATCATCTTTTTAGATGTCTGTCCCTCTCACTCAACTTTGAGCTCCTTTTCTTCCTCAGCATCCAACACAGTGCCTGGCATGTAGTAGCAAGTACCTAATATATATTTGTTGGATGGGCAAATGAACGAATGAATTAATTAATAAAAAGCTGTCTTGGCCTAGAAGGCCCCACCTTCCTGGCCATATCTAGGTCTCTCAAACCAGGCAAGGAGAATCCAACCCTATTCTGGTCTATTTCATCATCTTCTCTCTATCAAGCAACTAGGCCCATTACATAGGCTTACCCTCCATAGGAAATATCCTGATATTCACCTTCACTGTCCTATAACTAAATACATTTGAATAATCGTGATGTTGATGAAAATAACTACTACAATAACAATCCCATCCATTTATGTAGCATTACATATTTTAGATAGGTTTAATGTAAATTATTTAATGTTATAGCCTTTTTTTTTTTTTTTTTTTTTTTTGTGGTACTCGGACCTCTCACTGCTGTGGCCTCTCCTGTTGCGGAGCACGGGCTCCGGGCGCGCAGGCTCAGCGGCCATGGCTCACGGGCCCAGCCGCTCCACGGCATGTGGGATCTTCCCAGACTGGGGCACGAGCCCGTGTCCCCTGCATTGGCAGGCCGACTCTCAACCACTGCGCCACCAGGGAAGCCCTGTTATAGGCTTTTAAAATGCCTATTTAATTTAAATAAGTGGGGTTATTATTCTGTCTTCGTGGAGCAGGAATCATCCGAGGTCCAGGGAGGTTAAAGTGAGTGTTCCAGTTCATACTGGAAGCGATGTTTTATGATTCCTTATTTTGGTTTTATTTCAATGGAATCACACCACATGTGATTTTAGGTTTTTAGCTTTCTGTCACCTAATGTGAATTAGGTTTTTGGATCATTTCTATGAGAGTGATTGCCAACTTTTTCAAATATAAAGATCACTTTAAAAATTATATATACATGTATCTATTCTTTTTCAGACTCTTTTCCCATTTAAATTAATACAGAATATTGAGGAACATTCCCTGTGCTATAAGTAGGTCCTTGTTGGTTATCTATTTTAAATATAGCAGTGTGTACATGTCAATCCCAAACTCCCAGTCTATCCCTCCCGCCCCATCCCCACTGGGAACCATAAGTTCATTTTCTAAGTCTGTGAGTCTGTTTCTGTTTTGTAAGTAAGTTCATTTGTACCATTTTTTTAGATTCTGCATATAACTGATATCATATGATATTTGTCCTTCTCTGTCTGACTTACCTGACTTAGCACAATAATCTCCAGGTCCATCCAGGTTGCTGCAAATGGCATTATTTAATTCTTTTTAATGGCTGAGTAATATTCCATTGTATGTATGTACCACATCTTATAAAGATCACTTTTGTCAGCCTACAAAAATCTTTATAATGGAAAATTTGGCACAAAACAGAGAGGAAAAAATAAGTAATCCCTATGTACTCATTACCCAACTTGCTAATATTTGCCAAGATGGTTTCATCTATCTATGTGCCCTCCTGTCATTTTTTAGCATAATTAAACACCAAAACCATTATCCCAACTAATGAAATTAACAATAATCTCATAATATAATCTAGTGCCCAGGTTGTGTTCAAATATCCCCAGTTACCTCAAAAATTTAATTTTCTGTTTGTTTCAGTATCCAATCAAGGTTCATGCATTGCATTTGTTTGATATCTCTGTAAATCTATAACAGTTCTCCCACTTGTTTTTTTATTATGCCATTTATTTGTTGAGGAAACCAGGTCATTTCTCTACTAGATATGCTAAGAAAGAATTATATAAAATGCTCAATTAAAACCATGAAAGGCAGATAATAAGTGGAAGACAAAAATAGAAAGAAAAAAAAATCCAACAAGGGCAACAAATAGAAAAAAGTAACAAATATGGTAGTTATATTACTAATCACTTTGTAGTTATATTACTAATCACTTTGAACATCATTGGTCTAAATGCACCAATTAAAAGACAGAAATTGCCAGAGTGTCTCAAAAAGCAAGACCCCACTACATGCTGTCTATAAGAAATCCATTTTGTATATAATGACACATATAGATTAAAAGTAAATGGATGAAGAAAGATATATTATGCTAACATGGTTTTCTGGGGAAAAAAAAACTGTGAAGAAATAACTAGAACAGCAGTAAAACTCCAAGGGGTTGACCCTTGGATTTATGTCTCTAGAATAAAGATCCTTAGAAGACTGCCCCATCTGGGGGCTTTAAGCTGAGGATTCTGACCATCTTCAGAAAGGAGGAAACAGCATAAAACCAATACCTGGATCAAGCAGACAATGGAGTAAATTGTTCTTGCAAATTTCCACCCAAGACCCACAAGACAAAGTACAGACAGATTTCCTAAGCCATGGGTGATTATGGTTTAATTTGCATTTCTTGTTCTTTGTTCTCCTAGCTAGTTATTCTTTCCTCTCAGTTAGTTTAAAAAAATCTGCTCACAGCTACTTGTTAACCCTTAACTGTGATGCCCATAGGCTCCTGTCTTCATTCTGCTCTTTGCCTTTTAGAGTGTAATATCTGGCTATGATTTGCTTAGGATTTGGCTAAAATATACAATAAAACCAACTGTTGGCTTTATACTCATTTTTCTTTAGTTGCCATCCATCTTTTTTCAGTACCAGCCCTTTGTAATGAGGCATTTGGTTTCCTCAGCCATTTAGTGACCTTTTAGATGGCAAACATCAAAGATGGCCAAAGAGCTAAAAATCTAAGACTTGCTGTCACATCACACCTGGGAAGGAAATTTCCTATTTCCACTGAAACAACACCTGGGAACCTTTTATGGGAACTGGCCTTTGTAACTGAATGCTCCCAGAAGCAGACCTTGGAAAGGGATTATGAAACATATGGGCCAGGATACCATAAATGTTTGGGAGCTGCATTACTTTTGCAGACCCTTCCAGAAAGGCTCACAACTTAAGCCCAATTTCCTGCTCTTTTGTTTCAGATCAACCTAATGATCTCTTATCTATAAATCTCACTGGCTCATGCAAGACCACTCTTGTCAAGTACTGCCAAAACAAGATTCAACAACTTCATAGGGATATTTTGGCTGATTACTGATTATTGGGAGGCTCCCAATAGCTAGAATTGAATTTGTGGCCAAAAAGCCTACAACTCACAAGCCAGAGGGGGATTTGTTATCCTGAAAAACAATAGTCTCTGTTATCCTGCCTTCCAATAGTCTTTGATATCACCCAGAATTTGTTTTGGCCCTTCCATTTTTCCCTCTTGGAAGAAGAGATTTTTAGATAACTCAAAAAACTAAGCCTTGGTTTGATACCCCAAATTTTAGTCATTAAGGAGAATTCTGAACTATTTTGTTTTTCTTCCAGCCTCTTTATTTCATGTTTTAAATAAAGACCCTCAAATTCTGGAAATTTCTATATACTATGGCCCATTCACTGGGGAGCTGGATAATGCTATGAAGGCCATAGAAGTCCTGACTCAAGAAGGTTATAGGATTGGACAGATGGTGATAACATAGGCTATCTCAGGGGGAGAATGTTGTATTTAAATTTCTAGAGATCTGGGAGACTAGCACAAAAAATAGGAAAGTAGGTAACTAATAACTCCATATATGGTTTTGTAAGCTGTTCCATCTGTAATGGGTCTTTTCTCTTGGACATACTTGGCTCCTTGCTTAGGAATGGACTGATCATAATTCCTTTCTTTGCATTAGTTATGCTGCAGTGCTCAAATACTGATGTGCACTTGCTGTTCCATCAAAAGACCCAACAAATGATCAGCCAGCAAAAAGCAGTGTATCAGTTTTCTAGCACTGCCATAACAAATCGCCACTCATTCAGTGGGTCAAAACAATACAACTTTATCATGTCACAGGTGTGTAGGTCAGAAGTCTGGGCTGCTTTGATTGTTTCAGCTGCTCAATTTTCAAAAGGCTGAAATCAGGTGCTGGCAGACTGGTCTCTTATTGGGGGCCTTCGAGAAGAATTTGCTTCCTAGAACATTCAAGTTGTTGCCAAAATCTAATTCCTTACAGCTATAAACCAGAAGGTCCCATTCCTTGCTGGCTGTCAGCTGGAGACTACCCTTAGCTCCTACAGGCCTCTCTTTGGTCCTTGCACATGGACCCCTACATCTCAGAGCCAGCAAAGGCATGTCAAATCTTTCTCACACTTGTAAACTTTCTTACTTCCCCTGCAGCTGCATCTCTTCTGCTTCCAGATGGAGAGAGTTTTTAGCTTTTTTGGGGTTCTTGTGATTAGACTGGGCCCACCTGATAATCCATAATAATCTTCCTATTTTAATGTCAGTAACCTTAATTACATTTGCAAAGTTTCCCTTGACACGTATAGAATATAACCTACTCACAGGTTCCAGGAATTAAGGCATGGCCATCTTTGAAAGGCCATTTTTCTACCTACCAGAAATAGGAAAACCTGATGTTTATAGAGGTAGAAATAGCTACAATCAGAATTGGACACATGATCATGACACCTCATACAGCAGGGCAGATCTGGGTAGATCACGACCCTAGAAAGTAATGGCTTATTTTCCAGCGTAGGCTGGAGAATGACCATGAGCAGGGACTAAGAATTGAGACACCTGTGACTGCAACCTCACTACATACCAACTTAGTCAGGCAAACAGTTTTCTTATATGCACAAACAGCTCTCTTATCAGAATAATAATTTGTTTACCTAAATAAACAACTTACTTATCAAACAAGAGAGTGCCTATCCAGATTCACATCAAAGCCCTCTCTTTACTGTGTCCACTAAACTTAAACTATTATGTCAGGAGCTTTGCCTAATTTTGGCTAAGTCCTTCCCTTAAAAGACCCACCTTAAACTCTTTGAGCCCAGACCTCAAAGTGCTATAAATACTCTTCCTTAACTTCCCCCTGTTGGAACACCGCTAAGGCCCTGACAAGATGGTGCTCTTCTTTCTGCAGTAAATTTAATAAACTCTGGTTTGTTTGTTCAACAGTTTTATCTGATGGGCCCTGAGGGGTAGTTGACACTCTTGTGAACAGCCCATTTCTCCTTGATTCTTGAGAAGCAGAGTGTGGAGTTGGGAGGAGGATACAGCAGAGACCCATCCAAGGCCTAGCCAATATCCGTAGCTTTAGCTTGTGTCCTTGGCAAGATGGAAAGCCTGATGGGCCATTTCTGGATAATCATTAAAGCTCTGCCATGCTTTGACAGCTCTGCGCAATCTCTCGGAACCCATCTTATCTGCACAGCACCATGCACTGTAGCCTAGGGCGAGCCTTCCATTGTCTGAGGAGAAGGCAGTTGCATAACTGTGTCATCCAGGCGTGGGAGTGCTGCTCAAGTCTGGCTTCCCCCGCAAGGCTGGGTGAGTCTGAGGGAGAAAAATGAGAAAACAGTCCAGTCTTTGGGGCAACACCCAATTGTGGGAGGTTGGGAGAGGGTTGTTCACTGGGCTATGAGCTGGAAAGGTCCTTAGTGTTCCCAACTTCACCCCTGAAGTGGGATTCAGGCAAGAGTTCAAGAAGTGAGGCAGAGGGTCTTAGGACAAGGCCTGAGAACTTCCTTGAAGTCTGGAGGATGTGGATAGTGAAGGCTGATGGAACTAGAAGTTGTTTTCTCCTCTGAGGGCTCAGGGATGCAGGTTCCTTTCAGAATGTTCAGATCTTGGGGGCAGGGGAAGATGGGTGTGTTGGTGAGGGGACGAAGGATGGTTAGAAGCTTGACTTCTGTTCATGGACTCCTGACTACTCCCTAGAAAAGAGGAAATTCATTTCCCTAGTGGTCTATCACTGAGGAAACCCATCTCCCTCATCTTTTGTTAGAGCGAGATTCTGGTCCATTGTTTCTGAGAGTTGCAGGCAGCTACACTGCTCACTGGGACTGAGGCAAGGCCATGTGGTCCCTGCTCAGCTGGGCCTGTTCTGAACTGGAGGAGCAGACAGGGCATCCACACCACTACAGTGACGGAGCCAGCCTCTTGGGCACCATTGGCTCTGCACGCCCTCTTCCTTATTCCTCCATTTCCAGAATAAATAGCCCAGAAAGGAGGAAGGAAGAAGACAAAGAAAACAAAAGTTCAGAGATCCTGAAGCTTCAGGGCTGAGACAGGCTGAATTGTGTCCTCCAAAAATTCATCAGTTGAGGTTCTAATATCCAGAACCTCAGAATGTGACTCTGTTTGGAGATTGGGTCTTTTAATTTCCTTTAAGGAGGAAATTAAGGTAAAATGAGGTCATTAAATTGGGGCCTAATCCAGTGACTGGTATACTGATAAGAAAAGGGAATTTGGATGCAGGCACATACACAGAGAAGACCACGTGGAGACTCATGGAGAAGATGGCCATCCACCAGCTGAGGAGAAAGGACTCAGAGAAATCAACCCTGCTGATACCTTCAGCTCAGACTTCTAGCTTCCAGAACTGTGAGGCAATACACTTCTGTTGTTTAAGCCAGCCAGTCTGTGCACCTTTGTTACCGTCAGCCCAAGCACACTAATACAAGAGCTTGAGGCTGTGGGTACATGGAGGAGTTGGTAGAACTGAAGGACATCATCAAACTATCAATTAGGGCTCTATTTGTAGCCTTTTCTTCTGTTATTGTGACTTTTCTTCCTTCCTTCCTGTCTTCTGCTATTTCTTTTTTGTCACTCTCTCCTTTTTATTACCAGTGTTTCTACTTTGAGATTGGAGTATACAACAAGTGTTGACTCAGAGATTCAGAGAACTGATTTATTCTTTTTTGGGGGGGTTGTGTTGGGTATTTGTTGCGGCGCGTGGGCTTCTCTCTAGTTGCAGTGTGCGGGCTTCTCTCTAGTTGTGGCATGCGGGTTTTCTCTCTCTAGTTGTGGTGTGAGGGCTCCAGGGCGCATGGGCTCTAGTTTGTGGCACACAGGCTCTCTCATTGAGGCATACGAGCTCAGTAGTTGTGGCGCACGCTGGCTTAGTTGTCCTGCGGCATCTGGGATTTAAGTTCATGACTTGGGATGGAACCCGCGTCCCCTGCATTGTAAGGCGGATTCTTTACTACTGGACTACCAGGGAAGTCCCTGATTTATTCATTTTTTTAACATCTTTATTGGAATATAATTGCTTTAAAATGTTGTGTTCGTTTCTGCTGTATAACCAAGTGAGTCAGCTATATGCATACATATATCCCCATATCCCCTCCCTGAGTCAGAAAAAAAAAGGAAAGAAAGAAAATAAAAGTAAGAAATGAACAATAAGAGGAAGAAAGGGAAAGGCTAAATACCACATAAAATTAAACTTAAAATATAACATAAAACTTCCTTTTGACTGTAACTGTGGGCTTTGGCAAGTTGAATGGGGACAGAGAGAATGGATATTTAGGCTGAGGGGTAACAATTCCTAAGTGTTAACGGAACATTTTTGCTGGAGGAAATCTTAAACTCATCAGATCCAAATTTCTTGCTTCTGAACTGTTGATAGGATTCCCCTCAGGTGGCTGACCACATTTTTCTTCCCTCATCTAGTTTGCTTGGAACAGTGTTGGTAGGTAATAGTGTTTGGAGGTATCAAGCCAGGCCAAAACCATAGAAATGATCCTGCTAATCACAGAAGTGCTATACTCCACCGCTGGCCCCGCTTTTTGTCTGGCACCTTCCTGCATCACGGATGTCTGCACGGAAGAGGGTGCAGAAAGGGATGAGAGGATTTGGGCTTACCCAGGTATGAGGATCCCCCTTTGCTACTTCCCCACCGGGGGGTGGGGGAGTAGGAAAACAAGATGGCACATTCAGTGGGAGCCCAGGGGTCCTTCAGTTGACTCTGGTGGAGACCAACCACACCACCTTTGAGAACCCCTCCCCTGGCACAGTGGCTAAATCTGAACCATCCCGAGCCAGGGCAGGCTAGCTGTAGAATGTTCATCTGAAGTCAATCTTCACTTCTTCCAGGTCTCTGCTCAGTGTCACCTCTCTGAGCCCACACTGACCATAGCGTATAAAAGACCAATTTCCTCTCCACTTCCAGGGACTCCCTTTTCTCCTTACCTGGCTTCATTCACCTGACATTTTATGTGTGTGGAAGGTTTTTTGGTTGTTGTTAATTTTGTGGGGGGTATCTGGATCCGGTGGTTCCCTCACTGGAACGTAAGTTCCATGAGGGCAGGATCTTTGTTATATTTTCAGCTATATCCCTACGGTATGCCTGGGACATAGTAGTCAGAAACGTTTCCTAAGTGAATGAACTAACTAACAACCCTGGAACATTTATTCAAGTTATTATTTCAGCTAACCTTATAGACAGTTAATCTAAGGGAATCAGAAGCCCTGAAAAACTCCACTGTGGAACTCCATTTCCCCCAACTCCACTGCAGGGGAGGAAAAAGCTTTCTTTAATTCTTGTAGGGTTCCTGGCTGGGTCTGAAAGTTAAACGAAGACAGATTAACAGGAGAAAAGCATACAAATTTTCCTGAATGCTTACAGATACGTGGGAACTGTCACACAAAAATGAAGACCTGAACAAGTGACCAGAGCAGGATGCATTTATACCTTTCAGACAAAGAAACAATAAATTTGTGAAGTATTGACAAGACAGAGGGGTTTGTGCTAGGGGTAGTAAATGGTGAAGAAGTAACCACGAAGACAAGGGTTAGTTTGACAAGCTTTGTTTGTACAGATTTCTCAGCCCCCAATTCCCCATTTCTGGTGGTAAGAATGTCTCCCTTCCTCCTGGTACAGGGAAAGTAGTTTTCACATGGGAGTTTAATGATTTGTTTCAGGGAAAAAGGGTTGAGGGGGTGTCAGAATGACTTTCCTGATTCTGCTGTTTTCTCAAACTTTTTCAGCTTAAGATATTTAATATGCCAAGGTGCCATATTTTGGGATAGTGTGTCCTGAACCCCATCACCACTCTGTATATGTTTATGCAGGTGAATTCAGGTTAATTATTTAATAGTAATAATAATCTATGCTTCTTTATTTGAAAAATTTGAAAAAAAAATTTTTTTTTAGTGTTAGTGAATCTACATCTTTTTTTCATTGTCTACTCCTTGAATCTCAGCTGCAGCTTTCCAACCATTTGAGAGAATTTACCAAGTCATAGGACTAACAAAAAGCAGCACCAAGATTGCACCCTTACCTCCCACCAGCCCGTGCTTTTTCCACTCTGTGTCAGGATCCCAGCAGTGTGGAGGAGTCTAGCAGTGCACAGCTCCTTCCCCAACCCAGTCCTTAGACGCTGGTGGACCCAGGGGCCTGGGAAAAGCATCAGTCCATTCTTTATTTATTCAAAATATTTTTTGAACCTCTACTAGTGGTTCATGAATAGAAACTAGGAAGTCACTAGGTGGTCCTGATTTTGGGGGGCAAGTCATAAAATCCAAAATGAGGCATTTTGAGTTCTAATTTAAATATTGGACCCAAGTGGGCGGATCTCATAGGTAGTGGGGAGTAAAATGCTCAGGAGAAAGATCAGCCCTGAAAATGGAGAGTGGGGCAGGATCCTTCTGGAAGGCGATGGATTTACAGGAACAAACACACTTTCCATCTGTGAAAGTCTGAAAACTGCCACCACCTTAAAAAAAAAAGTCTCCAAGGGGAAGGTCTTACAGGTCATTTTGTATACCAGGTAATTTCTAGACAAGGTCAAAATAAAGGCTAAACAAAACTGCAGGCCCTTTTGAAAATTACCACACTCACCTCACCATGCCTTCTAGCCTGGGATTTGTGCCCCTCTGCAGGGTCCAGCAGAGAAAAGCCAGCCTGCCAGGAGGGTGATCAAGTTTCCGGGCAAACAGGAGGCTTATTCCACACCACAGGCTTTGTGTGAACAAGCATTCTCTCAGAGACCAGAGAGGTGGGAGGGAAGCCAGAATCTTAACAAGGGCTCAGGGGAGGGAGAAGCTTGTCTGAATCCATGGTGGTGGGGGAATTTTTAAACCGCTTATGCCCCCGAGGTTTCAATAGCCCCTCCCTCTAGTGAGGACCACTCTTAAGGTAAGCTAGGGCCACTGAACTGAGAGGGTGGGTCTGTCTGATGTCTTGGGTGGGTTCAAGATTGCAACTGCTGGAGGCCTGGAGGCTGAGCAACGAGTGATGCGGAGGCAAGAAGAGGCCAATCAAAGGATTCAGGGCAGGAGGAATTGGAGAAGGGCTCAGGGATTCCGAGGGAAAGCCCAACTGGTATGGAGGCAGAGTGCAGGGGAGTCTCATACAGGAGGGTGGGTTAAAAGCCTTGATGCCCGGAGAGGATGAGGGCACTGAGCTATGTCACGATGGGAACAAACCTTTGGACTGACTGCCCCACTGTGGTTATGGAACCACCTAAAACTTCACTCTTTTGAGGATGAGATACGTTGTAAATAATTTATTTTAGGAATTGGTTATGCGAGAGTCAGTCTTAAAGAGAGTTAAAGCATTTCACTGAAAAGTGGTTAGTTTAATGACAATGTGTGGCCACATCCTCAATGAGCAGGAAAAAGAAAATCAATGGGACAGAAATGACGTATTTTCCGTTCATTGATTTTGTTGCCTTTCAGAGTCACATCCACTCACTCAGTTACTTTTCAGCCTTTTGTGGGCTCCTCATGGGGAGTCCTGTCAACATGAGGGGACCTCAGAGACAGGAGGGGCCAGGACTTCTCCCCAGAGAAGGCGCCAACCACTCACCAGGCAAGTGGGTGCGTTGGCCACAGGCCTGCCACCCTGCATTTGGGAGGGGAAGGAGGCATGCGTGCGGGACCACTGGCTCCTGCACCAGCCCTGACTTTGCTGCTGCTGCTGCCCTACTTCTTTATCTCCCACCAAGCCCCCACCCAGCATGTTTCTGCCCCCCTCCCCAGGCCCTGGGTGGCCCTGGGGCACTGCTTCCTGCTCTCACCTGGTCCTCACTGTATTCCTTGGCAACCCTTCCTCTTTTGCATGTAGGCTCCCTCCACAAGGCTTACAGGGGCTCTTTCAAATTTTTCTCATTCCTCTTAACCTCTAGGTCTATTCTATTTCTTGGGGACTTGGGCAAATCAAGACCTTGTTGTGACTTTTTTTCACCTTTTGGTCTCCTTACCGATGCATTTTATCTCCATGTTTCAGAGGAGATGAAGGTGAGGAGACCCTGGGACATTGATTGCAAAAATGCCCTCAAGTCTTTTCTTTCCTGTATCTGTGACTCTTGCAATTTGCCTTTGTGCTTCCTCCACAAGAGAAACCACCCCTGCTCCCCTCGAGTCGTGAATGGCTTTGTGACTTCCTTAGATGACATGCTAGTTTGAGAACAGGCCTTAAGAACTTGTATGGGCCTCTGCTCTCTCTCTCTCTCTCAGAACCCCTCTATTGCTGCGAGAGTAAGCCCAGGTGAGCCTGCTGGCAGATGGGGGAGGAGGAAGAGGGAGGCCGAAGGTGTCCCGGCAGAGTGATCCTAGACCAGCCAAGCTCCTAGCCAACTCAGCAGCTGACCACTGATGTCTGAGCAAACCTAGCTGATATCAGCCAGGCCTGGTCCAGAAAACAGAACTCCTCAGCCTCCATGTAGACAGGTGATACAAATGGAATGGAATGTTTTAAGTCACTGAGTTTGGAGGTGCTTGTTTTGCAGCAATAGCTAACAGGTACAGAGAAGAATTTCCTTTCTGAGCCTAATCTGTTCCCAGTCACCTCCTTTTTCATCTCTGGAGAAGCCTGGCTTGCTCTATCATTTCTCCCTTTTCTAAGAGCCTCTCCCCTAGGGCTGCCTGCTCTTTGCATGCCTCTGAATGCAAAGACAGACACACAGCCTAGTGGTGGGCGGGGACAGCACACCACCTCTTCACAACTCTTGCATTCCTTTGTGTCTCCTTCTTATTGCTGAATCTGATGACCTCTGATCTCTAGCAGGGTGGCCTCCATCCTCAGTGTCCTCCCCAAGGGCCACTGACCAGGCCAATTTCTCTCCAGAGCATCAATCAAGCTCATTTTGGAGTCAAGGTTTGAAGGCCTCTCTGTGGCCACTGTCTTACACTCACGGCCTCCGCTGCACAGCCCTGTCCTCTCCTCCTCCTTATTACCAAGCTTGGCCTTCTCTGACCACCCTGTTCCTTCCCCTCCTGCAACTGCAGACACTTCCAATTTTCTATCCCATGCTTCCCTCTTACAGTTTAATTTACTTTAGGCAAATGACTCACAAACTCAATCTCAAGTCCTGGCCTTAATTTCCATCTTATAATTTTAAAGGTCTAATTAGACACTTTCACTTGGCTGTCTGGCTGTCACTTCAGACTCAGCATTTCTGAGATGATCTTGCCTTATCCTTTTAAAACTACACCCCCTCTTCTTTATTTCTACCACTTTCACTAGCATTTTCCCTATCAGACAAGCTTGAAATCTTTGATTTCTCTCTTGCTCTAGGCCCCATACAGTTTGTGGATGCTTTGTGGAGATGCACCCAGTTTTATCTTTTCCACCATCAGCACGGCCACCTCTCTCATTCAGGTGGTTATGATTTCTGGTCCAACTACCAACAGGAGTCATTCAATGCCTCTCCCTACACCTAGTCTCTTCACCAGCAACTCACCCTGACATTCCGGCCAGGTCACCCTCCTGCTCCAAAACCTTCCCTGGCTCCTATCTTTCTTTCTCCACCTGATTTCCCAGTACACTTCCTTGGAGAGCTATCTAGAACTAGGCTATGGGAGCTCCTCCTTTACGCGGGGTCAGGTTCTGAAGCTTTCAGCCCATTAAACTAGCCCTGGAAGCTGAATCCCACAATGAAGTTCTCAGTGGTGACTTCTGAACTACAGACCCCTGCCCTCCATGATGTCCTTCTCTGATAATGAGGCTCCTTTACCCCGGGCTCCCCATGTGTCCCACTTTGTCTGCACTCTGGTCTGACTTCTCCCTTTCCCCATAATCTGCCTGGACAACAGGTGGATCTCCCCAGCCCTTAAGGTTTAGCTCCTATTTCTTCCAGCCGCCACTGCAGGCCCTGTGGAATTGCAATGCCTGCATCAAGATGGTCCTCCTTTCCAGGATGTGTACATTTTCATTGCTTCCTCGCCCTGAGTGCCCGCCTCTGTGGAATGAGCTCATTTTATGGATCATCACGTCGGTCCATGGCATCAGCTGCTTCTCTCTGTCCCGCATTGACCCCGCTGGGAAATGCATCTATTTTCTTTGATTCACGATCTTTGCCTGTAAAGCAGACTTTGATGCCAATTTGGAAGGTGTTTATTTATACTGCAGCATCCACATCTTCAAATTAAACAGTAGATATTTCCTGTTCTGAAAAGCTTGTTGGCCATCTGCCCCTCAGGCTTTTTCGAAAGCTTCTTTGCCTCTCCAGAGCACCCATCCTGCACCCATCCTCACCCCTCACTCCAGGCTGGGCCCCTGGACCTTGAACTCTTCTTGCTCTGTTTATATAGAGCCTGACAGAAGGTGCTAGAGAAGCAAGGCTCACCCTTGTTTTATCTACATCCATCAGAGGCTCAGCAAAACTGAGAGCTTTCATTTAACCACACACACACGCCTTGGAAAGCTGCTGTGGTGTAAATCTCCCCTCTGTCCTCCCCACACCATGCAGCAGTTCTTTCCCAGGTTTGGGGTTTACTCTGCTCCTTCCAGCCCTTCCCTGATAATCCTGATCCTTCCAGGCTGGCTGTCACTACAGCTCTGAAAAATCATGTACTGCCACCAACTGTGAGAATGATCTGTAAAGTTCAAAGCTTCTATGTAGACCTGGGAATTTGGCCTCCTGAACCTGGTCCTGTTTCTTGGCCCTGCATCTTTCCGAGGCGAGCTTGCTCATAGGGAGAAACATGCCTTCCCATCTGCAGACAGAGTTCACCCAGATTAATTTACTGCAGGTTGAGAGCAACTTGGCTCCCTGCCTCTGGTCCCTGACATGCTTGTATCCCTGGCAATGGGCTTAGAACATGGGCTCTCACTTCTGAGTCCCAGACAGTGATGTCTCCTGCAAGACACAGTGAATTAGACTCTTTGGGGGTCTGGGAACTTAGTGGACTGGTTTCTTTCAGAGTGTTCTTGTGACATAAACGTACGTGTTTTTCTTGGACTTAAAATAGCCATTTACTTGCATGAACTCATTTTAAAAATGGCTGTCATGTTTTGGAAGGCAAGCTGCGGCTTTACCATTCATCGTGGACACTGTAACAGGGACAGAGTGTGAGCCAGTTGGGACTGTGGTATTGTCCCTGCTTAAAGGGACTCCAGATCCTTGGCCTTAAAATGAACATTTCTAGCTGCTTAAATTTAGAAACTGGTGTTGGCTTTGCAAAGTAGGGGCTCACAAATTGCACAGTGGAGCACTAACTGTAAGTCTAGCCTACGAGGTGCAGGGAGATCACGGCCTCTGCACTTAACCCGGAGCCAGTGAAGGGGGCTCCGGGCCCCGCCTTCCTCTTCCTTGGCTCACGACTGCTGGTGGGGAGGTCTAATGGATGATAATAGGTCACGCACACAGCTAGTCTGCTGTCTTCCCATGCTCTCCACACTAGGAACAAGATGGAGGCCCTTTTTCTCCCAGTCCCTCCTATGTGGATCCATATTTTGCTCCTGCCGTCTTTGTGACCTGACTCCCAGTTGGCCAGAGGGCCACTGCAGCTCCCCCAACTTCCCTGGCCAACAGACAATGATGTCATGTGCTGTGCTTGTTTTTAATGTCTTCTTAAATTTCTGGTCCCATCCTAGCACTTACACAGCTATTTCTGCTGAGTGCTTAATCGGTAGGTCCAAGATGTGGGCTAGAGGCCATGCACAAAGGAGCAATCCTGCTTGTTGGCTTTGTACATTGGATGCGAACTTCTGTATGCCCCATGCCAGCCTATCCTGGTGCCTTCCTTCCTTTACCTCCAGAGCAATTCAATAGAATTCAATAAAGAACGAATGTTTACCAAGGACACACTCTGCGTCGTGGGCTGGAGCTAAAAATGTGCACCTTACTCTTTGTATTTTAAGAATTTAGAGTCAGGCCTGGGAATGGAGAAATACAGCTGTCAGAAGCACTGAATGTCAGGCCCACCAGACTCTGCCCTTCATTTCACAGCCTGAAACACTCACAGAGTATGGTTTTGTGGGCCTGGACATGACCTTTAGCTGAAAAAACATGTATGCACATACACACATGCATACAACACACATATTTATATATTATGTTCCTTCTTTCTGAACCGAAGTGAGTAGAACTGGAAAGAAAATCTGATTGCTCAATGAATTATGGAGGGAGTCACCACTGGTATGATGTCAAATTGGTTTATCACATGAGCTGGTTGTCACCTCGGAAAGCAGATATCTTGGTCTTTGCAGGAAAGAAGATCAAGGGTCAAATTCCAGCTTTACCAGTTACCAGCTGGGACATGGGGAGAGTTAATAATTTTGCCAAGTGAACATTGACCAGGTGATGACCGCTGTTATAAGCCCTATACACAAACCATCGCATTTTATCCACAAAACAACCAACAGGTAGACACCAGAGCACTGGCTTCACTAGGCAGTGATGGGGGTTAAAGCTGGCAACTCTGAGGGCACTGATACAACGCCTGCAAACTCACGGTTGACACAGCTAGTCTCTGCACCAGTAGGGTAGGACATAGGACAGGTAAACGCTGATGGTGTACAAAGGACAAGCTGCCACTGGGGCCTGGGGTGCTAGGGTCAGCTCTGAGACCCTGGGGATGAGGGTGGGAATTGGAGGAGGAGGCTATGGTCAAACAGGCTCTGGGCAGGCACTCAAGGCATCCTCTGCCCATGTCATAAGTTTGTCTATCTTTGAGCCTTGCCGGACGCTGGCCTGGTGTATAGGTCTACTCAGGCTGCCATAGCAAAATACCATGTCTGAGTGGCTTAAACAACAGACATTTATTCTTTTCGCAGTCTGGAGGCCAGAAATTCAAGATCAAGGCGAGGGCAGTGTTGGTTTCTGGTAGGACCACTCTTCCTGGCTTGCAGACGTCTGTCTTCTCCCTGTGTCCTCACACAGCCTTTCCTCTCTGCATCTCTCCTTATAAGGATCCCAGTCTTATTGGATTAGGGTTCTACCCCTATGCCCTCCTTTAACCTTCATTACCTCCTTAAAGGCCCTATCTCCAAATACAGTCACATGGGGCATTAGGGTTTAAGCATACACATTTGGAGGGGGACACAAACATTCAGCCCATCACACCTGGTGGTACCAGGAACAGATCAGCAGTCTGCATCTACACATGCTTTGCCTCTTCAGTAGAAAGTATTGGTTAAGAGCAGGAACTCTGAGGCCAGACTGCCTGGGTTTTTATCCCAGCTGTACCACTCACTCTCTGCATAAACATGGGCCCATTTCTTAACCTCTTTGTGCCTCAGTTTCCTCATCAGCAAAATGGGAACAGTGATATTCCAGCCTCATAAACTAATTTTGTGTCTTGCATGAAATAAAGCATTTCAAGCTATTGGTGCAGAGCTGGGCAAGTATTGAGCACTCTGTAAATGTTTGGCAACAAACCTGAACCCAGGGGAATGGGTTCACTCAAATCTGTTTGACTGAGTATTCTCCCAGCCCGTGTAGCTGCCTGGCCCCATTTCAGATTGTGTGTGTGTGTGTGTGTGTGTGTGTGTGTGTGTGTGTAAGGAGGGGGAGATATAGATCAATTTAAAGACACAGGCTCTTCTCTCAATAATCTGCAAGTGAACATTGACCATGTTTTCTTTGGGCACTTTATATCCAGGAAACTATTACAGAGGAAAAAGGATATTGTTCAGCATCTGTGGCAATTTCCCTGATGTCATATCCAAGGACTTTCTAACTCTGCAAGGCCAGTCCTGTTTACATTTCACTGGGAAGGAAGTTCAACAGGGCCCACTTACAGATGAAGAAATCTTGATTTAACCCCCCACCAGGATCTTATGACTTAAATCCTCACATTAAGGAGTTTTCTGAGTGGAGATTTTCTCTTTCTCCCCTATGGTTTTGGTATTGACTTTTGCCTGTAGCTGCATAAAGATATTTCATTTCTATTCTAAATCTTTCTAGGGAAGATACCCTACATCTTTCCCAACTTGCTTTCTTATTAGGGCCACAGAGCAGGTCTCTGCATGCTTTCTAGTGCACCTGGTCCTTTACTTCACTTTCTTTTTTCCTGGGAGTTAAGTGTATTACAACCCTAGGCAATTGTATGCCTTGGCTTTTGCCACCCAGCCACCACCCCTACACACCCAGGAAGCTTATTCCCCATGCATTTTATTTCTAGTTAATTAGCTAATTATTTGAGCTCTTGTTGAGCATCTGTAATGAGCTAGACGTTGTGCTAAAATGTGGGAACACAGAGGTGAATCAAGGCAGTCCTTACTCAGAATTTCATGGGGAGACAGAAAAGGCAACGGATGCAGAAGAGAATCACAGGTCCTATAATGGGTGTTGTGGGAAACCGTGTGTAGGGAGGGAGCATCCAAATGAAACCAAGCATTCAAGGAAGGCTTCCTGGAAGAGCTGATGCTTGAGCTGAGTTTTAAAGGACGAGAGTAGTTTGATAACCAAAGAAAGAAGTAACGGCAGGAGTCATTGCAAATACAAAAGCTTGGAAGCACAAAGGTTTAGCATGGCTGCAGAAGACGAGGCTCAAGAGATGACCAAGATCGGCTTTTTGTTGCTCATGGTAGAGATGACATCGTTCTTATTTCCAGATGGGACAACGAAGAGGTTACCCTTGGTCACGGAGTTAGGTAGTAGCAGAACTAGATGGAGGCCCAGGAACTTGAGCATAAACCAGAAGCTAGAAGTAGGAGGAAAAAGGAATTCTCACTGCTTCTACATTTCCATATTATTCAGGATGGCCTTTCTTCCCTCCTTACTTGACTTCCTTGGCTTAGAAAAATTACCCTTTTATTCTCTTCTGAGGACTTATTACTTTTTCTCTATAAACTCTGCTCTTAGAAATGTACAAACCAGCCCTTTCTCCTATCTCATCTTAGGCGCTCCTATCAAAGGCACTAAATATTGTTGGTGGACTTAGTCATACTCCTGTGCTCTGGCTCAGCACCCACCCTCTGGGTAAGATATATTATAAAATAAAGGTCCTAACTGTAGTTCGGCATTAAGAATTCCTCCAGTTCCCCCAGATACTATTCTCAAGGGCGAATGGGCACTTTGTTCAAACAACATTCCTCAGTGCCTCCCATGTTCCAGGAGCTGGGCTAAGAGTCTGGGATACAGAGATGAGCAAGGTATATTTGCTTCCCTCAATGAATTTACAGACAGACCCACAAACAGAGCATTTCCATGAAATGTGGCAGAGGCCTCTTCTTAGACACACTGAATCCAATGGTCATGAGTAGAGGTGGGTCTTGCAGGTGGTGTGGACTCTGCGTTTTTACCAGGCACACCAGGTGATTTTTCTGCTCACTGAAGTTTGAGAACCACTGCTCAAATGTCTAGGAAGGAATTGTCACTCAATCCTAATTACTTTTCATGTAAGAATTATACATATGTTCTTCATTTGAGATGCTGGATGCTTAAGTTCCAAAATAATCCCCCAATGTAAAAATAGTGCTAGTCATTTCTTAATGTTTACTCTGCTCCAGGTGTTGGACAACATGCTTTACTTTACTCCCAGTTAATTGTCCCAACAATTTTGTGACATCTGTATCATTACCCCATTTCACAGATGATGGTTAATGAGGTTAAGGAAATGCTGGTAAATGTCCCTGACTCAAGCCCCTCTGTAATATACCAACCAAGGCACCTACCTGTCTTCCTGGAGCTCCTCGTCTCTGTGTGTAACTCCACGTCAACCACCCACATCCCAAAAGAATGTCGCCCAGTGCACGTGCTGATCACCCAGAAACCCCTCTCTTTGCAGCCAGCTCAAGCATCGTGCCCTCAGGTGCAGCTGCCTTGCCTGGCCCGGCCAGGGGGCCTGTCACCTGAAGTTTCTCTCTGGGACGCCAGGCTTTGTAGATTTTGTTGAGATCTGCTTGTGCCCACTGGATAGCGGTCAGGACGGCTGCCTCCTGTTCTCACTCAGGAGGAGTTCGGCAGGTAGGGCTCCCACTGGCGTGTCCTTGCGGAACTTGCTCTGTTCAGGACGGAGCACTGGAGAACATATGGCGCCAAGAGAGCCCCTGGGAATAGACTTATCAGCCGTCCACCCTTGACATTCAGAAGGCGGTTGAATGCACGGTCTGCAAGTTCACTGCTGAAGTTTCTCGCCTGCTTACTAAGTAACTGCAAGGTGGAGGGCTTTTTTAAAAATATACATACTAGGGCTTCCCTGGTGGCGCAGTGGTTGAGAGTCCGCCTGCCGATGCAGGGGATACGGGTTCGTGCCCCGGTCCGGGAGGATCCCGCGTGCCGCGGAGCGGCTGGGCCCGTGAGCCATGGCCGCTGGGCCTGCGCGTCCGGAGCCTGTGCCCCGCGGCGGGAGAGGCCACAGCAGTGAGAGGCCCGCGTACCACAAAAAAAAAAAAAAAAATACATACTAAAGGTTTACAGTGTAACCATTTTATGACTGCAAAAGCCATCCTTTATTCCTGGTCCTCTTTCTTCTCTCTCCTCTCCCCATCTCTACATTTTATCTTCCTCTTTGCCAGTGCAGTCCGTTTCCTTCTCTGAGCTTTCTCTCCCTTCCTCCCCCACCTTTTAATTATACTTTGACAATCCTTGGATCCTAGTGTAATCTGGCCAGGAGCTCAATTTGATTTCGTGCCGTTCCTAAGAGAGGGCGCGCTATGATAAAAGAAAAGCATCAGAAACAACTGAGGTATTTTAGGATGCATTTCCTGGGCTTCTGCAAGCTCCTAGAGGGCATACTTTATTTCTTAGTATTCTGTATATCTTTTTCATCCCCTTCCCTGTTACTAGTGTTTCAAACGTGTGCATTTAATAAAAGGGTGAATGCAGAAGCAAACCAGAGCTCGGGTTCTGTGTCACTTGGGACCAGCATTTGTTGTCCCTAAAAGGATTGCGTCTCCAAGTCATTCTTGGGGCCCTCATCACATCTGAAGTTTTGCTGGTTGATGAGTGGAGAAGACAGTGATGGGAGTGTGAGAGATCACCCTCTTTTCAGAAATGAGGAACCTGAGACTCAGATTGTTTGGTGAGATAATAGGTGACAGGGATGTGCCATGTATCGGAAGGATCACAGGTTTGGGGACCAGGCAGAATTAGTTTGAATCCCAACTCTGCACCTTACTAGTTGTATAACCTTGGGTCAATTACTTACTATTTATGAGCTTCAGTTTCCTCCTCTGCAACTCCTACCTAGCCCTCGTATTGGGAAGAGTAACTAAGATAATACAATATCTAGTACGATGCCTGGCATAGAAAACGTATTCTGTCCGTGGTGTATTTGGCCCAGGGTTACAGACTGGTAGTGCAGGCCATGTTTCCTGATGGCCAGGGCACCGCCTCACCGTGGCATCCCTACTGTATCAGCAATTTACTGCATGGAATTGGCTTATGCAATTGTGGGGACTAGCCATGCACGTGTGAGATCGAAAGGGCAGGCTGTCCAGGAGGGCAGACTGGAACTCTCAGACATCGTTGGAGTTCTGTCCACAGATGGAATTTCTGCACCCAGGAAGCCTCAGCTCTGCTCTTTAAGGCCTTTCAACCGATGGAATCAGTCCCACCCAGATCATTGAGGATAACCTCCCTTACTTAAAGGTAGCTGATTATGGACTTCAATCTCACTTACAAAATACCTTTGCAGCTACGTGCAGGCTAGGGTTTGAGTGAATAACTGGAGATTGTCCCCTAGCCAAGTGTGACACATAAAACCAACTGTCATACCCACGAAACAGTGAGCCCCTGCAGTGCAGGGGTCAAGATTCCATTTCTGCATTCACTGGCCTGGCATCAAGCTGCCACCAGGCAGGCACTCAGTCACTGTTAGTTCAAAGAAAGTATCAGTGGAGGTCATATTATAGAGTCCCTGAGGGTCCTTCAAAGTAGGGTGAGTTTTATGCTAAAGGCACTGGGGAGCCATTGCAGGACCTTGAGCAGGGCTGGAAGGGATATGTCACCGCTGCTTTCTCTGTTGAAGCCCTGTGCCAGCAGAGAACTCCTCTCCAAGAAAGGGAGGAATGAAGTCTGATGCCCGCATCCCTCATGGGTGTATTGCTCCTGCTTGGGAGATGTTTCTCTCCAGTTCTTTCTAAAGGGTAGAGACTCCCTGGGGAATGTGTTCCAGACAGGCCGCTATATTTAGCCCTCTGTCTTTTTCCAAAAGCAAAACCAAACCATGATATTTTACCCTACAATTACGCCCGGGGTTTTGAGGAGAGTGAGTCCCCCATGCGGCTGAGGCAGAGAGTTCCCTCTCAATCGTGACCGTGGCGGTTCCTTTCTCAAGGCTACTTCTCTGGGAAGGGGGGGCGGGTAGTTAGATCACTCCCACTGAGGGCTGGATCGTGACTTGGATAAGGCAGCCCGTGGGCATGCAGGCCTCACGTGCAGAAAGGAAGTGAGAGCAGATGCCGGTCTCACTGGAGTCCCTGCCCTCAAGTCTTCTCTCTGGGTGAAATCAGCCACGCTACAGTAGACATGAAGCAAGGCCTCTTCACATCTTGATCAGAAAGCAAAGAATAAGATATCTAACTTATGGCTGTACCTCCAAGCCCCTACACAACCTCCACCACCTCAGAGCCTCAGCACAACCCCATCGGAAAATCTCTGGCTGCACGGGAGAGCCAGGGATGCTATGGGAGGATGGAGTAAAGTCGAGGAGAGAAGAGCATTCAAAGGCAGTAGAAAATGCAAAGTCACAGAGCTGAAAACAGCATGGGATGGGGCAGAAAACGAGACTAGATCAGTGTGGCTGGAAGGCAAAGTGTGAGACCACATGGCAAGCATCCTGGCCTTTATCTGGGGAAGGGAGTGACATGGTCAGACTTGGTTTTACAGATACTTCTGTCTGCTGTGTGGAGGAGTGGAGGTTGGTTTGGAAGAAAGCAAGACCAGAGGCACTTAGGACTAACTCTGCTGTGTAGGTGAAAGTTGATGTGTCCTTAACCTTAGGGAAGAGAGGGCCAATTAAAGGAATATTTGAGAGAAATTATCAGGCCTTGAGGATTTGGATACCATTTCCTGAAACATTTTGAAACAGCACAACTGATATTGTGACATTCTTTCTTCTATCTAGCCTAAATCCTTCCGCATGTGATGTAAGCATATTCCCTAGCACAGCTTTTCAGTTTTCCCACTGAGTGCTACCTCTTCACAGTTTCAGGGAAGCCTAGAGCTGAGGCGCTCAGTGCAACCTCCATGCCATTCTGTTGGAGCTGATGCCTGTCTCCGATTCACTAAAATGCGCCAAGTATAGTTGGTGTGGGAAACCCTGGCTTAGTGCCTGTAAGTGTCCCTGACTCTTCTCCCAGGCCTCTCAACCCACGCTTGGCTTCTCAGCAGAGCCCTTCGCAGTGTCAGATGAGCATGCCTGCAGAGTCCTTTCAGAGTCGGGAGGGAGCAGTATTCCATCAGGTAAATTAACTGCTTAAACTGGGGTGCTGAAGCCCCAGTGAGCACACATCTGCCAAAATCCCCACACGTGATGCAGGTCAAATCCTTATCCTTGGTGGACATCTTTTGCTCAGGGGAGCTAATAATACTCTCACTGTGTGGCTCTCACTGGAATCTGGGGGATCCAGAATGTGTCTAGGGAAAGCTAGTCCCCAGGCAGGGTGATTCACTTACTCTAGAAAGGCAGTAAAAGAGCTCTAGGATTTTCATTATGCTTTCACACACATTCGATCCTCAGAGAGCCCCTTGGTAGATGAGGCCTATCCCCATTTTAAAGATGAAGAAACTGAGTTGAAAAATGGCAAACTTTGTGGAAAGAGAATTGGAGTGGCGATGAGACATGGGTTCTAGTCTTTGCCATGGCTAGACTTGCCAAGTCTCAGAACCCTCATTTATGAAATGAACAACCAGTTGGGTGAGATCTGGAGCTTTCAGACTGGAATTCCAGGAAGCATGAGTGCCTCTGAGCCCCCTCAGGGAGTGGAGTGGGAGCCAGGAAGCCAGAACTAAGAATTTCTATGCCTGCTTCAATCAGAACATTCCAACTTTATCTGTTATATGTCAGGATTCCATGTGGAATGCCATTTGAAGACAGAGTTTCTGAGTTTTAAAAGTTTGAAAACTGATGGACTAAGTAGTGTCTGAGGTCCCTTCACTTTTTATTTTTGTTTATTTATCTTTGGCCGCACCGTGTGGCCTGTGGGATTTTAGTTCCCAGACCAGGGATCAAACCCATGTCCCCTGCAATGGAAGAAGAGAGTCTTAACCACTGGACTGCCAGAGAAGTCCTGGTCCCTTTACTTTTAATTCTGTGACTCACTTGAGTCAGGTGTCCTCAGCCATGATCCAATGCCCTTTCTATCCCTTCTCTCAGACAGATGGGTGACCAAGAAGCAGGACAGCATCTCCTCCCCGGGTGGGAGGTCTGCCTCAGACTGGTCATCTTCACTTTGCTCAGAAGCACCTTCCCTGTGGAGATGGAGTGTAGACTGATTTTTCCATCTCAATGTCTCCCATGCCTATTACATTTGCAGGTGGTCACTAAAGAGGGTGGGCAGCTCTACTCCAAGGGGAGGGACAATTAGAAGGACCCACTCTTCAAAACATTCACTTGGCTTGACCCCTGATCTGGAGTGGAGAAGACAGTAGAGCAGTCTGTGAGGCTGAGAAGGGGAAGAGCCACTAGGGCACTGTCTTTAAGCTCCAAGACCAATAAGTTAAGACAAAATTGGTACTAGCCAGTGGGTGGAGGTACCATTTGTGAAAGTTTTCTGCTAGTAAAGGGAGGTACATATAAGGGAGTGGGGTGGTCAAAATATCTGGTTAGCCCCATGGTTCCCTGGGTTTTGCCATCTTTACATCTTTTGTCACTTGCTTTCTTCTCATTCGAAAATAAAGGGAGTTTTGATAAAGGTGAGATCTTCTGGATTTCTTCAGTCATTGGTGATAGATGGTGAGAAAGTTAGGTGACTTCTCAGGGTACTCTCTTTACTTCCTGTGGAGCTGTTCTCAGTCTTGCTTTCCACTTTAGAGTAAGGTGGTGCTATTGAGACGTGGGAGGTAACACTATGGCACTGGGAAAGAAGGATCAGAGGAGTGGGTGTGGCAGACAGAAATGAAGACATCAGCCTGAGCTCTGCTTATGACACTGGGCATGTGAATGGCCCCCAGAGGCTATCACCACCACTGAGTCCCACCACAGTACAATAAAAATGACCTCAAAGTGTTCTCTCCATCTCTTGTGGCATCTTTTGTGTCTTGTTCAAGACTCAGAGTCCTGATGGAAAATATGTGATTGACTGAGTTTAAGTGACTGCTTGGTCCCTGGCTATACAATTAGTGAAGAAGTTTCTTGGCCCCTCGGCTTCCCTAGTGGGAGGTGGCCAATGAAAAGGAGAACCAAACATTATCCTCTGTCATGATTTCACGAGATAAGGCAGAGGAAAGTCCACCTAAAGAATCTGGGACGTGCAGCAGAAACTACTAGCTAACTTACAAAGATCTTTCCTCTTATTCCTGGGCACAGAGTTGGACTGTGTTTCCCAGCCTCCCTTGCAGTTGGGTGTGGCCATGTGACTGAGTTCTAACCAATGAATATGAGGGGAATTGATGCCATTATGCATACATCACTTCCAGGCAGGCTTCCACATGTGCTCTTCCAAGTTCCTTTCCCATCTGGCGGCTGCAGTGGACATGATCACCCAGTGTGATCTTGAGAGCCATATGTTAGAAACGGCAGATCCATAAGATGAAAGGAGCTTAGGTCTCTGAATTACCTCCTGGAGGAGAGGTGCCTGTTTCAGCTGTTAGGTGGAAAAGACACATGATGTTAAGTCATTGAAGTTTTGAGGTTTCACTGTTACAGCTAACATTACCTTAAATGAATACAGGGTGCTATCAGGAAGCGGGATGGAAGCCAGACAGTAAAAAAATTCACACGTCTACACCTGGACACGAGGCAAGGTCGATTAGGGTCGTTGGGATCAATCAGACTGTAGAGGGCCTTGAAGGCCTAGATATCCAACAATAAGCACAAGAAGTTGGATCCTCATTGGTCATCATAACACCAATCAGCAGAGCAGCAGTGCTCTCTGAATGTAAGGTGGCCTCCTGTAGGATGGTTCAGACAGCTTTATTAACCCTCCAAGAGATGCTTTTCTTAGGCAAGCAAGAATATCAGCAATTCATCCGTTTGGCTGGCAACTTGGGGATGCCTAGCAAGGATGAAAAGGGGCTACTGATCAGAGCCATCAAAGTGATGCTTTAGAATGTGCCAGTTCCTCAATGGCCTAGGGTTCCCTATACCCCTGTCCTTGCTTTACCACAATACATATTATTTTCCCTTCTCTGGTTAGGTAGGTCCAGAAAGAGTACTAGGCTGGGAGTCAGGGAAACTGGGTACAAGTCCTTACTCTGTCACAAGTGGTTGTATGGCCTTGGGAAGTGTTTTCACTTCTCTGGGCTGTAAAATGAAGGTGTTGGACCAGTTGGTTGCTCGATGATTTTTTTCTTCCCATTCTATCATTCTGCCAAGACGGATTTCTAAACATGATGCAGGTCTCTTGTCCCAGGGAGGTAAATAAACAAGCACCTGGCTCTGTGCAATACCTCCTTGGATGCAATGATCTGTGCTGCCCCAAAACTCAGGTCTCAAAGTCTTCCGTTTGGTAGCATTACTGCGTTTTCCCCCAGGCATGACATCGAGAGGAATTACAGAAGAGGAAGGCAACTATTTCTTAGAAGAGCTTGAATTGAATGTGAGTCTCTTGACTTCTAATAGTGCTTTAATGGGTTAGGAAATGGGTTGGTATTTATGAACTGCCGATTTGGGAGGAGGGGAATAGTGATGTAAATAAATTCCACAAGGGCCCTGAAACCAAACCTTCTGGGTCTAATCAAGTGTACGGGTGTCTGGGGTTTTGGTTGCTTGAGTTTTTTTGTGCTCTAAGGCATCCTTACTTCAACTGAGCCTGTGCTTTCGTGCAAAGGCATGGATGGATTGGAAAGAGAGAGCTGAGAGGCCTCTGGTGCCGAGTTCCTGCTGAGAAGGAATCTGAATGTCTCCGCCTTCAATGGCATCCTCCTTCTCGGGTTGTTTGGCTTGCTATGGCGTGGGGTGGTACCACCCCTAACAGTGGGCTCTCCCAGCTTACAAGGGGCTGAAATGGTCCTGGGAGGCCCAGCCTGGGGCTGTGGCAGCCTGGAGCAAAGAAAGTGCTGTTCTCTCTAGAGTCTTTGCTCTCTGTGTCTTCCCTTCAAGCCAGTAGCAGTTTTTTCTCTGGGGGCTTCTCTGCTCAGCGTTGTCTTAGTGTGTTTGCTCCACAGGCACTTTTGGGGTGTCTATTCCAGTTTCTGTGTCAGTCTTAGCATTACTCTGCCACAGGAGACTTTGCTCTAGGATCAAAGGCTCAGTGTTTGGAATGTGTGGATCTTGGTCAGGCAGGAAGCAGCTCCAAGTCTAGGCTTTAAAATAACTTCCTGTTTTTAGAAGTGTGTGTGTGTGTGTGTGTGTGTGTGTGTGTGTGTGTGTGTATTGGGAAGGCAGGGGTGTGAGAAGGGCAGGGGCTATGGGGGAAAAGTAGAGATTAAGGAAGCGTATTCTTTCTCTAGGGCTGCTGTGACAAAGTACCACAAACTGGGTGGCTTCAAACAACAGAAAGGTATTCTCTCACAGTTCTGGAGGCTGGACACCCAAAGTCAAGCGATCGGCAGGGCGTGCTTTCTCTGAAGTCTGTAGGGGAGGATCCTTCTAGCCCCGTGGTGGTTGTTGGCAATCCTGGGTGTTCCTTGGCGTGTAGACATATCACACCTGTCTCTGCCTCCACCTTCACAGGGTGTTCTCCCCAGATGTCTCTGTGTCCAAATTTCCTTCTTTTTATAATGACTCTAGTTATTAGATTAGAGACCATGCTAATCCTACATGACCCCATCTTAACTTGATTGCATCTACAAAGACTCTACTTCCAAATAAGGTCACATTCACAGGTAGCAGGGGTTAGGATCTGAACATATCTTTTAGGGGGATACTATTCAATCCATATCAGGAAGGTACCTACTTAAGTAGGGTTCTTACCAGTTAAATCCTTTGAATGAGGTGAAAACTCTTTGATCTTTTATTTCGCATAGGTACTTTTTAAAATAAATTTATTTATTCATTTATGTATTTTTGGCTGCGTTGGGTCTTCGTTGCTGCACGCAGGCTTTCTCTAGTTGTGGCGAGCAGGGGCTTCTCTTCATTGTGGTGCACAGGCTTCTCTTGTTGCTGAGCACGGGCTCTAGGCTCACGGGCTCCAGTAGTTGCGGCACGCGGGCTCAGTAGTTGTGGCTCACGGGCTCTTGAGAGCAGGCTCAGTAGTTGTGGCACACGGGCTTAGTTGCTCCGCAGCATGTGGGATCTTCCCGGACCAGGGCTCGAACCTGTGTCCCCTGCACTGGCAGGTGGATTCTTAACCACTGCCCCACCAGCGAAGTCCGGCATAGGTATTAATAGCAAACAATATCCTGGTGCCAACTCTCCATATCTCATTCCTCAAGGAGTCATTCAAAATGAAGCAAGAACTAGAAAAGTGAGAGAGGAAGCTACTTTTCTGGTTGTGGTGATTGTTGTTTGCTGAAGCAAATTCTCATGAGTAAAAACCGAAAGGTGAGTGGCTGGCCCTCTGTGTGTCCATTTTTATTCATTCTCTCTGGTGTTCCATGGCTTACTGTAGGTCATTAAATTTGCTCAAGAAGATTCCTGTCCCTGAAGACAAGAGCCATGTCTCAACCTTCCTGCATCTCTGAAGCACATAACCTAGTGCTGGATGGACACAGTGGATTCTCCATGCCTGTGAAAGGATAGATTTATTACGAATTCTTTCCACTCCTGCTCCCATTGTGCCTGTGTAGTCATTCTCTCCCCTTTGAGGGCTTCTTCTGAGTGAAGGATGAAGGTCTCAGAGTCTTCAAGCCAGATCCATGGGCTTCCTGTGCAAGTGAGGTTGGGGCAGGGGATGACTTGAGTTTGGTCTCATTATTAACAGGACGCTGCATTCCTAGAGCTCTTCATAGCTCCTTAGAGCCCTTCATTCACATCGCACTTAGTCTTTCAGATCAGGAATCACCAGTCCTCAGTGAGTTCCAGGCAAGGACAGCCCAGGAGACGTCTGCATTTCATCCAAGGACCTGCTGTGGCCTTGAGATCATAAATGGAGGTGAGGTGGGGACTTGTAGGATATTAGAGCTTCCTCATCAACAAAAAGTAAATAGATAGAATTTGATAAAGCCAATTGTGTTCTGCCTTGGGAATGGTTTTGACAAAGCTAGCAGGCTACCTGCATTATAACCTTTATCTTATCCCACACCATGTGGGGCATTTCTGTTTGTACCTAGCCCCAGGCTATTGTTCTTAACCAATTTCCCAAAGCAAGGACTGGATGGCTCTAGTAAACACATTCCGAGCTCCTGGAAAAGCTGAGTGGGGAGAAGGAAATGAAACCACAGGGTCTCTGTTTTTGCCCTCTGCTTAGTCTTTGTTAGACCAGCTGTGTGACTCTGTCCTCTTTGTTTTAGGCCCTGCCATTATGTTTTACTTTCATACCCGCAAAAATACATGCGAGGCAAAAATTAAGTTTTAATTGACCTATTTGAATTTGTAACCTCAGTTTTACCTGAGTTTGGTCTAGTACTCACGCCTGTTGGGATATCCACTGAAGCAAAGCTCTGAAAGGCCTGCTGCGGCAGGAAGGCTGGGGACCGACTCTGAGCAGAGAGAGAACGCAGCACCTGCACTAAGTTCAAGGACAATGATCCATCCCCAGAATGGAGGGGCCATGTGGAAAACAGCCGTGGTCTTCCACTCAGATCACCTCATTCAGCCCCCATAGTCTCACATCTGAACCTCAGGGGGATGAGGCTGCCAAGCAGGCATTGTAAATACCCAGAGTTATTTCTAGATCCTCCGAGAGGCATGGAGAGCCCAGCCTGACCACAGCCTCGGGGCTGGTGATGGCTGCTTTGGCAGAAGCTTTGCTGACAGAGTTGGAGGCTTGGGCCATGGTGTTGGCTCTATAGGAAGCAGTGCTGGTGACAGTGGTGGTGGCCTTGGTGCTGTGGCTTGGCCAGGGCAGCCCTGCCCGTGGAGGTGACTGGTGCAGCAGAGGTGTGAGCCCAGTGTCAGTGGCTGCTCCTTAGCTTCCTGGTACCAACATTGACAGAAGCATCACCTGGGGGACACCAGCCATCCTATGGGGACAGAAGTGGGAATCAGTGGCATTGCTGCCATTTGAAGGGCGACTAGAGACACCACCCTAGTGAACCAAATGTGAAGCTGAGGGAAATGGCACAGGTACATACAGCTAAGATGTTTTCTTGGAATCTGTGTGATGCCACCTGACGAGGCCTGGATGGAGGGTAAAAGGAACCAGAATTCCCATGAATGCAAGGGTGTGGAGTGAAGAGAGCCCTGTTTTATGCCCGTGGCCACTGTGCTACCCGTGGAGGCTGGTGGGTCACACTGAAAAGCTGGAGCGTTCCAGCATTCAGCTTGAGTGGACAGAGACATGTTTCAATCAAACCAGATGCCAGGGATCTCAAATGGAGATGCATTTTTTTAAAAAGATTGACGTTGCTGAAAATGTAAAGAAGGTGTGGAACATACATCCTTATTGAGAGGACAAGGAGCCGTGGGGCCCTTGAAAAGATAATAATGTTCTAGAAGAAGAGCTGAGCATGTCCCCTTGATGCCCACCTGGTGGCCTCATCAGAAAACAGGGGAATAGTTTTCTCTTCATCTCAAGCCCTTGCTCTTCTTTTAACAAATTCCTTTCTGTTCTCTTTCCAAGGCCAAAAAATATTGGCATGATTTTTTTCCCCACAACTCAATTTCATTCCATTCAGTTCAATTCAACAAATATTTACTGAGTGAGGCAGTCCTGAGCCAGGGATGCAGAGAATACACATATGAGGCAGACGCTATTTTTGCTCCCAAGAGCTATATAATTTCTGTCGGGATGGAGGTGGCATAAGATGAGTGCACACATGTCAACCACACACACACCCCTTTCAAGGGTCATCTCCCTCTAAAATATATTGGGAAAGAGAAGGGGTCAATGAGGAAATTGCTGCTGTTCTTCTCAGCATCCCTCAAGGAGGCTTAGATAGGACACCTTTCTCTCCCCACTGTAGGGGGAGGGGTGGGAGGCAGGAAACACTCTGCTTGTTCTGTCCCTTTCTCCTCACAGGATAGCTCAAGGCTGTGTGAGGTTTACTAAAAGACCAAGGTAATCAGATGATGTTGTGGATTGAGCCAGAAAGATATGTTCAAAATCTAACCCCAGCTTCTGGTGAGTGTGATCTTATTTGGAAATAGGGTCCAAATGTAATCGAGGAATCAAGTTAAGGTGTGGTGGCCCCTAATCCAATAATTAGTGTCCTTATAAGAAGAGGGAAATTTGGACCCCAACAGGGAAGGAGGGATCCATGTGAAGAAGGAGTTCTTCACATGGAGGGAAGAACTCCACGTGATGCCATAGGCAGGGGTTGAATGGTTGCAGCTGCAAGCCTACTAAGAGGTGAGGAAGGATTCCCTCTGGCACTTGCAGTGGGAACCCTTCCTCTCCTCTTCCGAGCTTCTGGGGGTTGCTGGTTCTCCTCAGCGCGGCCCTCTGATGACTTGATGTTGGATTTATCACTTCCAGAACCAAGAGGCAATACATTTCTGTCATTTTAAGCCAACTGGTTTGTTACAGCAGCCCTAGGAAACCAACACTGATGGAATCACCACATAGCATGGGAAAAGTTAAAGCTGTAGCCAAATACCACTTTTCAGCTAGCTGAGGAAAGAAAATTACTCAAGGAGCATAATCCTTCCTTGGGATCCGGTCGTTGGCACACTTGAACCCCACTCTCACTCCCTTGTCCTCAGGACTGTGTCTCTGTGAATGTCCCACCTTGGTTATTATTCTTTTGGTGGCTCTCCACACATCCAGATGTGGCCCACAAGGACCAGTCTTTCCCCAGGATTTGTCACCTCCCCCAGCGGTTCATTACTTCACATTTGCTTTATTCACCATTCAGTGACATCCTGGGTGAGAGCCTTTAGCAAGACAGTCACAAGACCTTCCTCCCTGCAGGGATGGTGGCTTGGATGGACATACACCCCCTGTGTGTGACACCTTTGGGCTGGCACCCCAGTGTCCACTGCAGACTACTTCATATTTGCTGTTGCCTATGGGTCCCCCCCACCCCTCACGCGATCAGTAATGCTCAGAGCCCTTACATTCTCTCAACTAAGGGTGACAAACTCTTGGCTTGGGGTTCTGACTGAATTACATATGCAGTGTTCTCTTCACTTGTCTGGAGCCCTGAGCCTCTTACCACGTGAGCTACTGATAAAACAAAAAATAGTTAGTGACACATTTGGAATGTGAGCTCTTTGGAGGAGAAGACATTTTAAAAACCCACCAGGGTTTTAGTCTAGATTCAGGGTGCATATTTCCTCCACTCTACAAGCCTAAGAACTGAGCAGATGCCAGGGGTCCACCATGATGGGGAAGTGGGTGATCCTATTATTGTTGGACATAGTGACCTGGGATGGGAGAGAAACGAAAAGAATTTTTTCTTCTTTTCTTAATCTGTCATTTCTATTTCCATCCCCTCCTCAGGGATGGTGCCACACTCGTGTCACCAATCACAAGATACTGCGGCCCTGAGGCACCCCTTCCTCAAAGTACAGAGTCCCAGAGCTGGAGAAGCAGGGGATGGGTCATACCATCCACCGTCCTGAAGGCTGGCGGGTCCCCACCTGCTGGCCTGCCTGGAGAGCTGACATCCCAAACCATGCTGTGCTAAGGAAGCCAATGCCATTCCCACCCCCATCCCGTAGCCCAGCTCTGTTCAAATACCTCATTTTCTCTCTTGGACTTTCTTGCAAATCCTCTGTTTATCCTGCTCTTTCTCTCTCTCCTACCTGTTGACTGGCATGTTCTTTCCACCCTGGATTTCTCACTCTACCGCCCACCCCTTTTCTTGCTTGTACTTACTATCTATTTAGTTGCTCTTGATACCAGATACTTTGGTTTTTGATTGTGCGGCATTAGATGGATTTAAAGATATCAGTTTGGGCTTCCCTGGTGGCGCAGTGGTTGAGAGTCCGCCTGCCGATGCAGGGGACACGGGTTCGTGCCCCGGTCCGGGAAGATCCCACATGCCGCAGAGCGGCTGGGCCCGTGAGCCATGGCCGCTGAGCTTGCGCGTCCGGAGCCTGTGCTCTGCAACGGGAGAGGCCACAACGGTGAGAGGCCTGCTGACCGCAAAAAAAAAAAAAAAAAAAAAAAAAAAAGATATCAGTTTACTGCTTTCTAGATTGCAGTCAAACCCTCTTAATATCACTGTTACTCAAGCGCACTGCCCCTTTCTGCCCAGCCTATAGGAGCCTTGGGCCCCGACACTTCCCCGCTTGCCCTCTGGGTGGCGCCCTTGGCGCTACCTGGTTGCCCCGTCACCCCAGACCCCTGGACATTTCACCCAGAGCACTAGGCTGCTGCGTGCTCACCTACAGCGCATCCGGAACAAGCACTGCCACGCACTTGGTGTTTGCCCCTCTCTTAAGCTGAATTTTCTTTCTTCTTGTTATTAAGCTTAAGAAGGGAGATTCTGGATGACCCAGGAGAATAAAAAAGAGGTGCATGGAACCTCTCCTGGGCTTTGGTCCAGCTCCCTTTTGGAGTAAAGAAAGTATGTGTGTGGGTGGTGCGGAGGAGGTGAGGGAAGGAGCCTCTTCCGCTTATCATTGGATGAAGTCATCTGACAAACAGTGAGCTGGGGCCAGGTTCCACAAACGGAAAGCCCAGAACAAAGCATTGCTAATTGAATACGGCTTGGTTTTGAGCTTTGTTTCAACCTCTCTGTCTCTCAGTATTTTTATCTATAAAATGAGGATAATAGTGCTTAATGAGCCTGTTATGAAGAAAGAATGGGAATGTATATGTATATATATACATATATGTATATATATCCTCCTTTCTTTGGACTTTCTCTTTCCCTCTCTCTCTCTCTCTCTCTCTCTCTCTCTCTCTCTCTCTCTCTCTCTCTCTATATATATATATATATATATATATATATATATATATAGGAACAACAGTATCTGGTAAATGCTAAATAAATGTATTTATCACCTGACTATGATTGCATAGGAAACACAGCCCTACAGACATAGGACCTCAGGTTCCATAACTTACCTGTTGTGTGAATATAGCCCATTATTTAACAGTATATTGCTATCATTTATTATTTATATTAAGCTTATATTTTTAACACATTATTCTTTATAATCGGTGAAGTGTTATCTGCGAGCCCACACATTCTCCCCAGGAAGTGGGGTGGAAGACAGCTGCCCCGCGTCCTTCACAGGGTCACATGAGATAGTGCAGTGAGGCAAGGGTCTGGGAAGATGCAGGGAGCGCTGCTTCTGGAAGGTTTGCAGCAGACAAACATTGGCTGCGTGGATGCAGCCCTTTCCCATGCCAGCCAGCGCCCCTGCGTCCTCATGTATCATCCTGGCAATGGCAACCCTCCCCCGCCCCCAAGACCCATCAGTGCCGGGAACCTACTAGAACTCGTGACTACAATCAGCACCACTGCTTTCCTATGGGAAGCGAGGATAGACACCGGCATCAACTAGTTTGCAGCTAGTTGTGTCACTTTGGGTAAGTCTCCTCACGGCTCTCTAGTTGGTGGGGTTGAGCCAGGTGACATGTGGGCTCTGCCAGCTCAAGTGTTCTGTGAATCTGAGGATAGATTCAAAGGACAGATGCTGAGTCCGGCTTTCTCAAGTTTGGGGACTTGTCCTCAGTAATGACACTGAGGCCCTCAGCCTGGACGAAGCCCCCTGGCTGCACAAGCAGATGCACGTGGAAGCCGGGGGGAGCACATCACTCAAGGGCTGGATGGTAGCCTGGTGGTCAGCGAGAGCCCTTGCCGGGCAATGGGCCACAGGACAACAAAGGGTAATGACCCATTCATGGGTTAACGATGACCCTTCCATCCATGGGACATGGTGACTTAACCTGGACAGTGAGGGTACAGGGATACACCGTTAGATTTCCCTGGGACATCCCTGGCCAAGGAGATGACATGACCAGTTGTGCCAGGGTGGCTGTGTTGCTTCCCTTCTTGGGACCTCGGCACCTTCATCTGTAATATGGAGCCAACAGTGGTTGGAAAGATCCTGAGGCTCTTTCCAGCCCTGACATTCTACAAGTTCATGACCTCCTTTCTTCTAGATACCTCTAGTAGCCCAGACTAAAGTTGGTTTCTCCGTAGGATTTTTTTTTTTTTTTTTAACCTACTTTCTTACCCGGTCTTTTCATTCATCTTTATTCTCTGGTACAGGATAAATGTATGCTTTTAGCTACTTAGAAAACTCTTTTACTCCATTTTTCTTCTGAAGCATTTAAATAAATGAAATCTAGTATGTAAAGTGCTTAGCACAATGCCTGGCTCATAATAATGTATTCATGTGTGTGTGTGTGTGTGTGTGTGTGTGTGTGTGTGTGTGTGTGTGTATTCTCCTAATATAAACCTTCCTCTTTTTCCTCTAACCTAAATATCTGTGTCATTTAAAATACGTTTTATTTTTTAAAACTCAAGCCACTTAGCTTGTTCTTTGCAATAAAAAGATCACAGCATGGTGGGCCCCCGGTCACCTCAGGGTACCCAGCACTGTGTCCGATTCTGACAAAGGCAAGGCCCAGTCTTCAGATTTGACAAAGTTTCCAGGAGCACGTGCTTTCTAAAGACGCAGCATTGGCTCAGTTTCGGAGCGATGTGTGAAGTTGGGATGCTGATACAGGAAGGAATGGCTTGCCTATGAGGTCAAAGAAGCTCAAAATCTGACTTTAAGCTGTTCAGTTAATGCTTTCCAACAGTGTTATTCCAAGTGAGAAACTACAACTCCATCTCAGATGGAGCTTAAGCTTGCTTCTCTGAATCTGGCTTACCCTCAAATCTGCACACACACAAAAAAGTGATCTGGGCTCCAGTTCACCGGTGTTAACAGTGAGGAAAGCAAGATATCTTTATAGACTCTTTCTGAGGCCCTTTCCTCCCTAGATGCTGAGACACCCCCCTCCCCTCCAGCCTCACATCCAATCCTCAGAACACATTCTAAGCGGTGCAGAGCCCAGAGGAAAGATTATTGTTCTCATTTTTCGGAAGAGGAAACGTAGACTCAAGAGGCTATAAGTGGATGGTGAAGGGGAAGGAAGGGAAAGGAGACTGGCCTTGGGGAGAGTGGCAAGAGATTAGAAGTTGTGCCCTGTGAGCCGCCTGCGTGTGGCTTCCAAAAGTCTTACAGACTGACTCCTGGAAGGGGTAGGAAGACTAAGAAATAAACCAGCCTGGATACAAGCAGCCTGATCCCCTTCTTTAGAAGCCCCACAGAGAAAGCACATTGCCTTTGTATTTCTTCTCACTGTGCCAGCTTTTCTACGTATTAACAGAAGCATCTAGAAAATGTCATGGCAGGGCAGACCCAGAGCTTACACCTTGACAGCTGAAATAGGGAGGGATGGGGGGTAATAGGGTTCACTGTCTCCCATGACAAGGACCTTCTATCTCCTCCCCATCTGAATTTTGGAATCTTAACACACTCTGGCCATTTAGAGAGAGGAAGTCAAAGAAAGCAGGGTGAGGTAGGATGTGGTAGAAGATTGAACAAACAGAACTGGAAATAGCCTGAGAGGGGCTTGCTTCTTCAGGAAGGAAGAAGAGGACAAAAGCCACCAAAGAGGGAAAAACAGAACAGAGGAGAAGAGGATGGCTCTTTACTTAAGAGTGATTGATAGATAAGATGAAAAGAGAAACGGGCAGTGAATATGAAAGGCCTTACAGAAAAACAAAACAGGAAGTCAAAGTGCCATTGGGTGCTGGTGATGCCTTTCTGAAAATTGGAAAAATGTTCTTTTGGCCAGTCTGGTGCCTCCAGCAAAATTTGTTCCATATTTGTGGCACTCGAGCGAAAGTAGTGGCCGACCCTTGCTTTAAAGGGTAATAGCTTCTAAGCTGATCCAGATGGCTCCTGCAGAGGGGACTCAGAGACAGAGGCCCTGTGGCTGAGGGATTAGCAGGGGTCCCAGTGTGCCAGCCTCAGGGAGGGGAAGGAGGGGAGGAAGCAAAGAAGGATAGAAGGGTTGGAAGGTGGGAGATCAGATAAAAGGCCAGTTCGTGCAGTCTTCCTTCCTTCATTTATTCATTTACCAAGGATTTGATGAGCTTCCTCTGTATGTCAATCACTGTTCTTGGTGCCATTATCTCGCTTCATCTTCACTATAACCCTAGTATAAATATTATTTTCTCTGTTTTACAGATGAAAAAAACAGGAGCTCAGTATACATTTCTGAAGGTAGAAAAGGGAAGGTTTAAATCCTGTTCTGCCTGATTCAAAACCTTATTGCTCACAATAAAGCTTGCTATGAGGGAGCTAAAATGACTAGGATATAAAATATACTGTGAAGTGGCGATATTTATTGAACACATTTGCAAGAATCAGGTACTGTTCCAGGTTTTGGGGGGACAACACAGGCAGAGGCCCTGCCCTCCTGGAGAGTAGCAGGTAGAGTTGGGTATCGGACAATAAGCAAACAGAAAGATGGATTATAAAATGCCAGCTGGGGTTAAGGGATATGAAGCAAAGTAATGCTGGGAGGGGGCAGGGGAAGGTGGCAATACCGCTGGCCATTTGATAGGAGGCTTCTGGGAAGCCTCTCTGAGGGGTAGGCCTGTGAGCAGGGGGCGTGTAGGACCAGGCTATGCAGATGAGACAGATGCTCAACAAACAGCTGTTGAGTTTCTCCAGTGTTTTCAACACTGCTCTTGAAACTTTCATACATTATTTCATTTGATCAATACATACAGTACCATGGGGAGGGAGCTTTCATTATGCCCGCCTCTTTTTAAAATGACGGAATTGAGATGTGGAGAGTTAAGTGACTAGCAGAGACCACACACCTTATAAGTAGTTTAGCAGAAGTAGGTCTGTCTGACCCTAGGTCTAGGCTCTCATCTTCAGACCACAGAGGCCTTCGCCTCTCAGGGCAGGACATGATGAGGCCCCCAGAACCAAGTCCATAGAGTCCCATCAACATTTAGCCAAGCAGGAGCCAAGGGGCAGGTGCTAAAACTGCAAAGCATATTTACTCATAAAGCCAGGAACAACCAAAGCAAAGAGCAAGGGGTTTGGTTTTTTTTGGCTGTTTTGGGTCTTTGTTGCTGCACGCAGGCTTTCTCTAGTTGCGGTGAGCGGAGGCTACTCTTCATTGCGGTGCGCCAGCTTCTTATCGCGGTGGTTTCTCTAGTTGCGGAGCACGGGCTTCAGTAGTTGTAGTGCGTGGGCTCAGTAGTTGTGGCTTGCGGGCTCTAGAGCGCAGGCTTAGCTGTTGTGGCGCACGGGCTTAGTTGCTCAGTGGCATGTGGGATCTTCCCGGACCAGGGCTCGAACCCATGTCCCCTGCATTGGCAGGTGGATTCCTAACCACTGCGCCACCAGAGAAGTCCCAAGGGGGGATTTTTTTTAAATGTGTGTATTCAAAAATGTTTGCTAAATAATAGCTAGCATGATGGAGTGCTCACTGGACAGTAGGTGCTGTTCTAGTTCTTTCCATGAATGAGCTCACACCCTGCACATCCACCCTACGATGAAGGTACAATGATTATCCCCTACTTACACTTGAGGAAGCCAAAGAGGAAGGTGTCTTTTCCCATCTGACAGAGCACGAGTGCCAGAGCAAGTATTCAAGTCCAGGCAGGCCAGGGTGGGAACAAGCTTTCACTCTTACTCTCCACAGCCCACAGGGAAGGTAAGGGCTGGAGGGAGGGAGGTGTGAGCTGGGCCATCAGAGGTGGGAAAGTTTTGGCTGCCACAGAGTCAGACTGAGAAACAGAGGAGGGGGGGAGGATCTCAGAACAGTGGCAACGAGCCACAGTGGCCCCTGGCCCCTCCAGCCCCTTATGCTGCCACTGAGGAACCTTGGATGCAAAGCAGTAGGGGGACAGCAGTTGGAGAAGGGAGGAAGCCTAGTCTCTTGGACTAGAGCTTTCCCACAGGGGAGACGACTCAGGGAGGAAGGTGGCCAGGGGGGAAAATGGGGGACAAGTATTTGAAGTTTCTAATATTGCCAACACAAAGGAAGATGAAACGCAAGATAAGACCTTCATTTTCCTGTTCAGAGACCAAAGGAAATGACTCTTAGGGTTACAAGAACAAAATGAGAGTAAGAAGTTTGGGAGGAAGGAAATCCATACCTGGGACAGCCAGCAGTGGGGAAGAGTTGCAGGGGGTTGGGGGCTGGGAGGTGGTCGTGACCTCAGGCTGCCCCACGTGGTGCGGTCCTGGAGCAGGAAAGTCACCCACCCTGAGTCCCTGAACTTGCCCTTGTCTGTAAGGGAGGGAAGGAGGCCAGCTGTACCCCATCTAATCCTTTGCTGCACAGAAGGGAGATGTCTGCTTTGCTCTTGCTAATTTAGTGTGGGAAGCCTGGTTCACTCTCGGTGTAGGTAACGATTCTCGCCGGTTGGCAGGCAGACTGCAGGGCCAGGGGCCTAGCCACATCACTCCTTGGCTGGCATTCCATCACCCAGCGGCCCATCACCCCAGGCAGGTGGCAGCTGGCCAGGGACCCTAGACACAACAGTCGAGGCATTGGGCAGGAGGAGGGGCAGGGTTCCTGTCTCACACATGCTCAGGTCTGCAGCCTCCCAGAATCACAAGACTCTGCTCAGGGCCCTCTGAACCAGTTGTGCCCAGACAGGAGCCAAGGGACAAGGAGGTGTTTGAAGAAAATGTTCCAGGTTGGGGGTCTGGAGGCTGGTGAGGACGCAGGGGGAGGTGAGGGGAAGAGCAGATTTGTCAAGGAAGGACATGGGCCCTAGGATTTCCATTCTTACCCAGGTAGGCACTCCACTAGCAGGGCAGCAGAGCCCCGTGATGCCACAGGTCCTGGCACAGCATCTTTCCACCCGGAAAAGCACAAGTAACCACATGGGCTTCAGAATAAGCGTGTACCTAGAACACCAACAGGCCCACCCCATGCCTCCCATGTTCCACCATCTTCTACACTGACATAGCAATGGCTGCCTTATCATTTCTCTTTGTATCCCTCAAGAAAAGAACTTGGGCCTCATACCTGTCCTAGCAGGTTGACAAAAGACGTGTTTATCCTCCTCCCACCCCAATGCCCCAGAGGCATCTTCACTCATGCCCCTTTCCCACTCCAGCTCCCATGCTCCAAGAGCTTATCTGTTCTTAGGTTTCAGTTAAGTGCTCCTTACCCCAGAAGAAAGCATACTGCTAAGAGGAATTTGAATTTTCCCAGAAACCTTAGAAGATTCAAACGTTAAGCCAGCTTGACAAAGACTCAACACAAATTAGCTTAGTCAAAAGAAGAATTTACCAGTTCATCTAACTGGAAGGTTCAGGACTGGCTGGATCTAGGGGCTCATACAACATCATCTTGGCTCCCTTCCTTCTCATCTTTGGCTGTTTCCTGCTGGGTATTGGATCATTGTCTTTAATTGTGGATGGAATTCCTCTGTAAGGCAAGGGAAGATGGGCTATAGCCAACTCCAGAATGATACGCTCCCTGTTTGGCAACCCTATTAGAAAGAGAGTTCTTAATCCATTTCTAAGAAAGATTCTGATTGGCCCTGCTTGGGACATGTGCCCAGCCCTGAATCCCTCACTGTGTCTAGAGTAGGTCAAGTGTCCATGTTAGTGCCTGGGGTTGGGGATGGGCAGGTTCTCATTCTAGGGGAAAAAAAAAAAAAAAAAGAATAGTTGGGGGAGAGGTATTCAGCAGTCAAAGTATTCACTACCACTGTCCACCACAATGATAATGATATCTGCTGTGGCACCACAGTAGGAGAGAGATTTGGGTCCCTTCCCGCCCATTCCACTAACACATTGGACAGATCCTGACTCTTCCGTGGGTTGACAACTTGGTATTATCCAAGCTGCCTGACTTCTTCTCTAGTTCAGACAAGCCACCATATGCAGGGAAAAGCTCTTCTTCTAGGTTCCTTGTACCCAACAGTGCTCTAAAAACTTCTTGGGGCCACTTCCCCCTGCTCCCTTCCCAACCAGTGTCTGCCTGGAACTCCAGCCTTCCTGTCTGTGTGGCAGCCAGCTTGCTCTCCAAGACCCTTCCCAGACATCATCACCATTGTGCAATGAGCTCACCAAGACCTGGTGAGTCAGCCTGGGACTGAGCCCAAGCCTGCCCTGGCTTCAGGAGGACAGGGTCTTCTCTATCTCCTTGTGAAGGTAAGCTTTGAGCTGCATTATCCTCAAGGTCATCATTAAGATTCCTTCCTCTATTGGTCCCAACTCCTTTGCCAGCAAATCCCTTAGCCATTAGGTCAATACAATCCCGCTTCATCCAGTTGGAAGGGAATGGACAAGTCATTTCTTGCAACCACCCAGCTAATCCTTGAATGTCCCTACAGTGTCCTAAGAAGTGGCTGTCCTTCCCGAGCTGGGTCACTCTTAGGTATTCCCCGTTATCAGGAAATTCTGAGTACTGACAACTTCTGCTCTCTTCTCTTCCTCTTCTCCATGGGCTCTGGGAGCAACATCTAGCTGCAGACCCTCACTTTAGAGGCCTGGGAGTCCCCAAGGCAGCTTTTTCATGATAGTCTGAATATTTGATTCTGTGAGCTCCCAGCCATGGCAGGGTGCCCCCTAGTCCACACATAATCAGAGTCTGTGGTGTAGGAGTGGGGACAGGGCTCCATGGGAGTCAGTGGGACACTGAACCTATACTCTTGTCCTCCTTCTTCCGGTGCTGAGATAATCTGACCAGGCTGAGCTGCTTCATTGCTTTAGGGGAGCCAGTTATCTCCAGGGCTGCTGTGTCTAACACTCCTGGGCCCCCTATGTACCGAATGTGGCCGTGAATGGTCTGTTTTAATTAGATGGGAAGGTGCATAGCTCACAGCAGGGTTCTTCTGGAGGGTAGAGTCATGTTAAGATTTCATGGGGTGGCCAGTGTCTTCACCTTTGCCAAGGGGAAAAATTGGGGGTGAGAAAGAGAAAAACTGTCTCCAACCTGGAAGAAACATTATTCTATCTGTGATACTCTCCCCCTCAACCTAGCAGACTTACTTGGGTCCTCAGTATCTCTCTCTCTTTCTCTCCCCCTCTCTCACTCCCCTTCCTGACTTTCTCCTTCTCTTAGACCCAGTCCTGGCATGGAAGTGGACAGAACTCTATAATGTATCTCTAGATGCTTCCTGAAGGTGAATTGTGTCCTGGCCCTCAAGGAGTTTACTTCTTTATAGAAGGAAAGGGCAATAATTTATAATCCTATGTAGCTGTGACCAGGTAAACACAGACTTTGGGAAAGGAGAGAAGGCAAGGTCAGAAGTTGTGTAGGAGGGATGGATTGGGAAATAGGAAAGCTTGCTCGGGAACAGTTCCCTGAATAAGATGGGCTTTAAGGTGGTGATTAATAATCTAGATTTTGCCCACTGCTCCTCTTCCCTCTCTCCTCCATGGCCAGAGCCCCAAGGCCATCACGTATTTGGTGTTTACATCGAAATTCCTTCCTTCTTATGCTCATTGAGGTGGGGTACAATGTTGGTTTAGGTCAGCCTGGGAAGTGAGGACTTCCCATGTCTATTCTGGACTTGCCAGATTCTGAAGCAGAATTCTAGGTTCCCTTCCCTTTTCTGTAGAAAAGCCACAGCTGTACCTTCTGAGTTCCGGTGTCCAGACCTCGAGTTCTGGAAGGGTGGATCCCAGAGGCCTTCTGGAATGCTGACCATGGTATAGATTTTCATTGGGAAATCACATCATGGAGGCAGACCACACTGTGGCTCCCGATCTCCGGAGACAGCTGAGTGCTTGAGGAGATACTTAGTTTGGTCTAACATCATGGATGAAGAGCTAACACCAATGTGAAGGAGGGCTTGTGGCCTGGAGTTTTGGGTAGAAAACAAACACCAGGGGCCAGTGGTTACCACCTTCCAAGGAGGAGACTGTGATGGTGTGCCTTTGTCTCTAAGAGTGGATCAGAAGCTAAGGAACCAACGATTGATCTCAGTCCCCATATCAGCTTCAACTAACACCTGATTTGAGTTGCTATGAGTTGCTAAGTGTTTTGTGCATCTACTGGATACAAAGCAGTTTAGCCACAAGGACTAAGACTATAAAACTTGATCCAGGGACCAAGGAAATAGAGTTGGGATTCTGTCCTCTGTCTCCTGTTGATAGTTTCCATGCAGCCACTACCATGTTCACACAAATGGCTCCAGATCTACATCACCAACCCCAAGACTCTAATCTGAGCTCCAGAGACATAGTCCAACCACTGTCAACATTTCTGTTATGACATATACTAACATCCTCCCCAAACGTGACATGTCCAGAACCAAATGTATCCATGAACCTCACTTTTCCTCCACCCCTCCTGTCCATTTCCCAAAGTGTGACATTATTCTGCCTATAGTGATCTTTTACTCTCTCGTCCCTATGCCTCCCTCTTCTTCAAGACAACTCGGATCTTCTGTTTCCTATGTATGAAATGCCTGAGTGCCATAGAGCACAGCCTGGTCTGGCTAGGCTCTGTCTCTTCAACACCTAATCTTTAAGGTCCTGACGAAAATCCACTTCCCATGTGAGGTCTCCCCTAATCCCTGCCAGGCAGAAGGACCTCTCCCTCCTCTGGGCTCCCATAGCACTTATTCTAAACTTCCTTTCTAGCCCTTGCTGCATTCCTCCTCTCTTTCAAATATGAGTCTCTAATATCTTTGTATCTCTGAAATATTCCTACTTCCCGGAACATTTAGTAATCTCACATCTACCAGAACCAGTTCTGTCGTTCTGAATTTTTCCTTTTTTCGTACTGACGAGTGCCTTCTTGTGCCCTTCTCATTGAATAGCAATGTCACACTTCCAGCTTCCTTGTAGATACCACCAGAGCCCTCAGTTACTGGAAGCATTTTGTTGAAATCGTGTGTGCACTTTTCAGGAATGAGAGAAGACAACATGGAGCTTGACAAAGAGGATGACTTTAGAGTCACATAGATGCACAATTCATTTGGGTTCTACACCTACTAGATATGTGACCTTGATCAAGCCACTTAACTTCTCTGAGCCTCAGTTTCCCCATTTATAAGTAGAAGGATAATGCTTACCTTGAAAGTTCCACCCTGTGCTCTCTCACCTCCTGGTTTGCACATGCTGTACCTTCTGCTTAATTCTCTCCCCTGCTCTTTGCTGAGATAACTTCTCATTCTTCAGGCCTCAGCTTAGATGCCACACTCCTCAAGAAGCACCCTGGTCCTCCAAGATCAGGTTGGTTGCCTTTTCTACATGCTCATTTATTACACTGCATTTGCTTACGTCTCAGCCCCTACCCTCTGGAACTGGATGGTCTTTCCTCCCCCTCCCTCTCCCTTTGAAGAACCAGAAACTCCATTAGGACAGGGATCATGCTTTGTTAACCATCACATCCCATCTTGGTCCTGCTCCATTCACTTTTGATCCAAAGAAAGTCAGAAAAAGTAAGCCACATTAGGTAAGGAATTGGTAATGTTGAAATTCTGAAGAAAATGTTAACAGCTCACTAAGTGCCTGTTACCTGAGTACATTGCAGTAGATCAGGTCATCAGATTGCTGGCTCCATCCTTGCACCATGTTAGGCACTAGGCAATGGTCTGCTTTTGGTACAGAAATCGAATAAAATGTCCGCTGAACTGAGTTTAAAGTCCAATGGTGTCCAACTTTATGAGATTTACAGTCAGTTTTGTATATGTGAAACTAGCCACATCACCAAGAAAGTTAGTTTTCTTAGAGGAGTCTCATCACTAATAGCAATTTCCACAGTTTGTTTGGCACCCATAGTTGTAAATAATTTTAAAAACTCAAGCCATGTATAAAATTATTTTAACTATCTAGACACTTCATCATAAACAAAAATAATGATAGCTATGGTGCTATCTTCTATTTATTTCAGATGCTGTTGCTTTGAAGTGTATATTTACTGATATATTGGTTAATAACACAAGCTCTGGGGTCTGATGTCTTTCATTCCAACACTGCCATTCACTAGCTGTGTGATTTTGGGAAAGCCATTTCATCCCTCTGCACCCCAGTTTCCTGGTCTATGAAGCAACAATAGTAGCATCTGCATTATAGGGTTATTGTATGGATTGAATGAGCTAATAGCTGTAAGGGCTTATTACAGTGCCTGATACCTGCTAAATACTCTATAAATGCTAGCTATTATTTATTATTTGTTAGGGGTGAATCAAACATAAGAAAAGTGTTTGGCTAGGATACCTTTAAATTCCCTGTCAACGATGCAGTTCTACCTCTGTATATCATTCCAGTCCCTCAGCATTCCTATTCAGTAGGGAGGGGGCAGCATTACCCACATTTTACAGACAGTGAAATTGAGCCATAAAGAAGCAAAATGTCCAGGAAGCAAGTGGCAGTCTGAAACTAGAATTCAACTTTGTAGATGTAAGTACTAGGACTCTTTCCAGGAGACCGTGAGACAGTACATCTGAAAAGGAGTGTAAGACATCCCTTAGGAGCCTGTGGGAAGTGACCCCCCATTGGCCCTTCTGTGCTATGGTTCTCCATGGGTGCTCAATAAGGTCACTTCTCTCTCCATCTCTGGGTTGATCTCAGGCCAAGTCTCCCCAGGTGGTTTCCTTACCTGCTTTCAAAAAAGTCATGTTAGGGCATTAGATGAAGTGCAGGCTAGATACTCTCTCCTTGGTTTCCTACATTCCCTGACTCTTAAAACACTCCATTCCTGTGTTGTCTTGTGTGTAGACATAGCTCACCTGGCTGCAGACCCTGGCTTTTTGGAGACTGTCTTTTGCTGAGTCAGGACCTTAAACTACTTGGGAACCCTACAACTGATCTTCCTCCAAAACATCACTCCCCAACAACTTACCCCCACCCGATTTCACATTTTTACTTCTGCAATCATGAGCAAAGGATTTTCAAAAGCTCCTGTCCTCTCTCTCTTCCTCCATCCCCCCCCTTCCTATCTGGGTTGGCTAGAGGAAGGACCCTGGCCCTACAGGACCTTGTCTGTGTGGATGCAGCCCCTAAGCGTTTGTGGGTAGGGAGCTTGTTCCTGTGTCTGAAAGAGGACACAGGATGATTTCCTCTTCTGTCCACTAGGGGGCTGCTTGTAGGGGGATGGAAAAAACAGAGGCTTAAAAAAATATATCATGCTGCTGAAATTTCAGCAAGAGGGGAAAAGAGAGAGCGCGTGAGAGAGAGAGAGAGAGAGAGAGAGAGAGAGAGAGAGAGAGAGAGAGAGAGCAAAGCCGTCCCAGGCTTCCTCGTCTCTTTCACGTCAGAGGCAGGAACCGACTGTACTAAGGCTGTTGGCTCAGCACGCAGGGACGGAGGAAGGCGCAGACACAGAGTGAGAGAAGAGGGGTCCTCCCTGACCCAAGGAATTACCACTAGTGGAGTAAAGCCACCTGACTTTTCGAGCTTATTTTGGTTGCCTCGTCTTTCTCCTTCCACTCTAAGCCCTGCCAGCTCGGGTTTCATTTCTTTCGTGGAGCGTCCTCTCATCCTCCCAGGAAAGGAGGAAGGGAAGAGAAGAGAGAGAGGTAGGCTCTCTAGGTGAGCGCATCAGCTGGCTCCAGCCCGCAAAGACAAGAATTCTCTACACAGGAAGCTCCTCTAGCTCCCGTGCCACCCACCCCCAGTCCGGGTAAGTCCAGCGCACTTGCTCCTTCGATTTCCTCGCCAGTGTGATTTCAGCACCACGGAGAGCTATGAGATGCATTTTGGTTCCTGTGTGTCTCTTGTGTTCCTGCAAGGCGTTTGGCACTAAGGTTACATCTATCTCTCTGCTGCCAGTCGAGCCGGGTTCTGCGTAGGGAAAAGAAAGGTGCCAAACTATGTCTACCAAATTAAAGGGGGATGTGGACTCTGGCCTTAGGGGTGTGTGTGTGTGTGTGTGTGTGTGTGTGTGTGTGTGTGTGTGTGTGCGTGCGCACGCTGTTGCATAAGACAGGTGAGGTCTGAGCTAAATCGCCAGTGGGTTTCTGCGTGTCTACGTTTAGGGCTGTTTTTCTTTTTCTGTATAGATAAGAAGGAGGATTTGGGGAATTAGTCGTGCACCTTCTTTAACTCTTTCCCGACAAGCCATCCATGGAGGGGAAGTGTTGTAAAGGAAGCCTGGGGGGTTGAGAGAGGAGGTTGAGTTAAAAGTTATGCTCCTCTGAGAGACGTTGGAGGAGGTGGTCTTTAAAATGTCAGTTTCCCCAGGATTCTCTGGGTTCTTGCTGCGAAGAGAGCCCAGCCTGACCTTTTACTTTCTCTCCTGGTGTGAAACCATGGCAAATGGGCAGGGGCAACAGGTAGGCATCAGGCTGTGGTGGCTTGGGGGCTGAGGTCCCCCTGCCTTCATGGTGATAGGAAAGTGTCAATAGCTTGAGCTTTGCAGAGGTTGGCCGTGTGGATTATACTACGTTTGCAAGGAGGCAGGAAGTGCCCTCCACTTTTCTGTCATACTTGACTATGTGTGGTTGGAAAGAGGACAAAGTCTGTTCTGCCTTGTTTAATGCCAGTGAAAGATAGCCCAGGAGGAAGATTTGTCCCTACATGTCTGGGGAAACAGAAGTGAATCTAGACTGGTCCTGACTCAGGAAGGCTTGAAATAGTGTTATGTCCTCCAACACTGAAAGGCTTCACAAAGGGGCTCGTCGTTACTTTAGACTTCATTGCTATGACTTTTTCGCAAGGTACTGCTTTGTCTCCTCTGCTTCTGGCCCCTCTGAAATATGTTCAATTAATTCCCCGCAGCTGCCTTGGTTTTGCCTTGGAGACACTCTCTGCCTGTCCCTGCTCTTCAGTCCTGCCCACACCTGCTCGGGTGGGGCCGCTCAACAAGTGTTGTTGAGGATTTCCTTCAATCATGTGAATCTCCATGGAGAGCATCCCAAAGGGAGATTTGTAAAGATGTGGTTTCTTGTAAGAGCAAACCTTGCCTCAAATTGGCCCTTAACTGTATAAGGTTACAGTCATTTCCTTCAAGCATGTTGAGGCAGGAGAGAGGCAGAGGTGGAAGGTTTCACTCCTTCCAACTGCCAATAAACTCTAGGGTGGTGACTCTCTGTCTTGATTTTTATTCAGTACCCTGGGTCCCTCCTCCAAGCTGAACAAAATACTCTCTGCCTCTGGTTGGGGAGGCTTCTCGGTGAAAGACATAGTCCTCAGTGACGTGGCATCATTGTTTGTTTGTTTGTTTTTAAACTATGCTTACCATTGGATCCAGAAACCTCAGCATCTCCTTAGAATGTCAGAAAATAGAATAATGCAGTGAGGAAAAGAGTGAAGTCAGAGGTTGTAATGGTAGGGGAAAAAGATTGAAATAGACAAAGCAGAGTATCAGAAACCAGAACTGACTCATTCATATTTCAACTCTCCCAACCCCTTCCTTTCTCAAAATCTCCCAGCTTGAACAAGAGAGTAGATGGGTTTCTGCATGACATGTCTCTCAATGTTTAAAAAAATTCATGCCCTTGCAGTGGACCCTATCCAAAGCCACCATTGATTCCCGAAGTCACCACACTTAGTGGTCATTATTTTATTAATGCCCTTATATTCTCTCTGAAAGAAGTGCTCAGTGCCATTACTGGTCCCATTTAATAAATGGAGAGACGTAGGAGTTTAAAGTGCTAGGCCAGAGGGTAGCAAAAGCGGAAACAGAACTTCTAGTCCCCTAATAGCTCATCACCTGTGAAATGCAGAAATGCTCGTGTGTAGGAGAGGGCAGGGATGAATTGCTCCCCAGCGGACAGATTTGCAACCAGAGCCTTTTAGTGAATTCAGTGTGCAGTAATGGCTCCTCCTTGGCGAAGAATGAGAATGGACCAGGAGTCTCAAGGTGTTGCTGGCCTTTAATTCTCAGCCAAGAAAATGGCCATGAGCCATGGCCAGAAAAGTGAGGAACTCTCTGGACTTACTGTGAAGAGAGAACCCCAGGTTGGTGGCCTCCAGGCTGAAATGATGTCATGCACCTGCTTGCCACACTCACTTTGCCCCAGAAATCCCAGCTGAAGGCACCCTTCCATGCCTTGGATTACCATGGTGTCTTGGTAATGACATTACCAAGGTGTTGGATGACTTTTCTCTCCTATGAGCCTCCTCTGGGAACACCTCCATTGAGTTCTTTGTGGCTCAAAATGTGGGAGGATGACTAAGAAGCAGGAGAGGGCTGGGCTCTAAGCACCTACAGAAACCCATGGAGAGGAGTGGGGGACTGGTCATAAACCCACCCTATATATAAAACCTCCACTCCCCTGGCAGCTCTAGCCCTCACATCAGGCCAGCATTCTGGAAAGAAAGCCAGTGTATTTTCATATCCAGCCGTCTTTCACTGAGCAGGAGAGACTCTGTTGGGCTGTCTCTGAGATCTGGGGGGACGAGAGATGTGGGAAAAGGTAGAGAGAAGGAAAAGGTTGGCATCCCACCCTATTTTCCACAGCCATGGGTTGCCACCTTTTACCTGGAGAAGGCTACTGTTACTTTTTTTAAAAAAGTATTAGGTATAATTTGCATATAATAAAATTATACTGGTCTTAAGTGTCAAGATTAGTAAGTCTTGACAACTGTGTACACCCATTTAACCACTCCCCCAAACAAGACATACAAAACTTCCCTTACGCTTCTTTCTGATAAATCTTTCCCTCTTCCAACCCCATCACTTTCTGACGTCTATCACCATAGCATCAACTGCTACATTTTGCAGTGGAAATGTATTGTTTAATGTGTCATGTAGACACTAGACTTCTCAGAGAACATTTCAGAGGTCTGATGCTACTGTTATCGGGTGAGTAGCATAGAGGTGGCGGAGGGGTTTATTCCTTGTCCAAGTTTATGGCCATGGTGTTGGGAAGTCAAGTGGTCATTTCGAGTGGTGTGTGTAGAAGCCAACAATCAAGCCCAAATAGGAACCATGGAAGCCCCTGTAGGTCCCTGCCTCTGAGCCGACCTGAGTTATTTGATGGTACAGTGCACGGAGAAGATGTTGAAAATGTCTATTAAAAACTTGGAATTCAGCATTCAGGTGGCTGGGCATGAGTCATTCCATACGGGTTCTAGGAGAGTGAGGTGAGGAAAGAGTACCCGTGTGAGCTTACTAGAGAAAGAGAGAATAGAGTTCACCGTGACAGTGCTTATGCCAGGAAATTCAGCTCCATCCACAAAGACTGGCTGAGGAGGTTGCTGTTTCTCCTTATTTAGGAGTGGCTTTACAAGGTACCTTGCAGAGACTCATGTATTGATACTATCACATCATCATAGCTCCATCAAGAGATGTCACCATTCATCCTGCTCCCCTCCGTGGTTGTAGGACAGAATAGGGAATCTCTATTCTATTTTACCATGAAGAAGCAGTGGCATTATCAGAAGGTTTTGATGCCTTTGGGGAACACACACACACACACACACACACACACACACACACACACACACACCCCTGTACGTAACCAGTCCTGATACTTTTCCTGTCCAATTGTCTCCCACCCTATATCTGTGGATGCTCTATGTTCAGGGAAAGTTGGATAGACATAGGGCATTTTGTGCACAGCTTGAACTAAAATATCAGAGTTTCTGGAAGATCAACCAATAAATTAGAGTCTTTAGTAGACCTCAAAATTTGTCCAAGTAGGTAATAGAGCTGTTTACATGATTGGTGGGTAAGCATGTCCTCTGCCTCCTTCCACTCAGAGACTTTACTAAGCACCTCCTTCCCAGGCTCTGTCCCTTTCTGGGTTCATCTCTCTCAGAGAATGCACCCAGCCAGCTCATTTATGGGAAGGCTCCTTCCTGAGTCAGCTCTCTCAGCTGGGATCTCACAGAGCGGAGCATAGGTTGCTAAGCCACTGGGACATGGAAAGTTAGAAGAGTCATGGTGAGGATTCCTTAAGGTCTAGGTTTGTGCAGAAACACAAAATTTGATCTCCACAAAGCCAATTCTAGTAGATGATTTGGGAAAAGTGCAGAGACACACCTTTGTCTCATCTCAATTATAGGCTACGTTAATAAAGATCAGATGAGATTCTACACCTAACAGGAGTTTTATCTTCTTAACAGCAAGTCCAGTGAGAGGGGGAAACTGGAATAGGGGTGTTTAAATGCTATTTCCAATTGTATATGAGACTCACCACATCTTTACCTTGGAACATGATTTTGGACTGGAACTGTATTGATAAAATTTTGAACATAGCAGGTAATCAATATGTCAGTTGGAAAAGGGAATTTAAGCAGTTTTGCCCTCTTCCCTTTCTCCTCTTTTGTTTTCTTGTGATTAAGTATATATAACATAAAATTTACCAGTTTAACCATTTTCAAGTGTACAGTTCAGTGGCCCTATGTACATTCACACGGTTATGCAACCATCACCACCATCCATGTCCAGAATGTTTTCATCTTCCCAAACTGAATCTCTGTAGTTTTAAACAATAACTCTCCATTCCACCCCCCCAGCCCCTGGCAACCACCATTTTACTTTCCATCTTCATGAGTTTGACTACTCTTATACCTCATATAAGTGGAATCATACCATATTTGTCCTTCTGTGTCTGGTTTATTTCACTTAGCATAATGTCTTTAAGGTTCATCCATGTTGCAGCATGTGTCAGGATTTCATTCCTTTTTAAGGCTGAATAATATTCCATTGTATGTATGTACCACATTTTGTTTATCTATGCATCCATTGATGGAGATTTGGGTTGCTTTGTCTCTGCTTCTTTAATTCTGGCCAGTTACCTCTACTTTTCTCTGCAACCAAGTGGGAAAGGGAGACTCTCTGGTCATAGGTCTCAGTGGGGTTGAAATTCTTCCCTTTCCCTATGAAGGAAGACCAGGCAGGTTGCTTTCTGGAGTCAAATCAAGGAGAAGAAGTGGGGGTGATGTACTCCCCACCAACCCAATGAACTAGGTCTGGTTCCTATACTCTGACCCTTGCTGGTAAGTGTAAAACAGACACAGTTCAAGTAAACTGAGATCCTAAACTCTTCTATTCCCCCACTGAAGTGCCCCAATCTCAGCCCAGAGAAGTACCAGGAGACAGGGAGAGGTCAGCCCTCACCCTCGGTGGGCACGTTTCTGGGTCGTTCCTGGCTTATGCATTACACGGTGAGATTCCAAAATGAGAGATGGAGTTCTGGGGCCAGGGACAAATAAGCCAACAGACTCATTACAGTTTTACAACCCTGGGACCTCTATCCTTAGAGCAGGCACTGCCAAGCTCACCCCCACTTGACTCCCATAATAACATCTTATCCTCTGGCTGTAGATGATTCAGTAAAAGGTTATTACCAGGACCCTGGAGGAATTCATTTAATCTGGATGGGTGCTCATCATACTATATGGTATGCAGATAAAGAGGAAAAAGCCTGGAACATTGATCACGGGACAGTATCAACCCAGAATGGCTAATGTTTGACAACAGCTTAGCAACATCTGTGGGCTGGAGTCTAGTTTTTGATCCGAGTCCACCTAAGAATTCATATTCCTGGGCCCTGGTGGCTTGGATCTTTCTATTGTTTAACGATAATACTAGCTAACATTGACTGAGTCCTTGCTATGGGCTTTAGCCAAGTGCATGGCACAGAGAATGCCCTTAATAAATGTTTGCTCTTGTTACTCTTAATAAATGCTTAATATACTTTATGTCATTTAGCAACTAAAACATATGACATATACTATTATGCCCATTTTACAGATGAGGAAACAGAGGCATCATAATTTATGTGACTTGTACAACTTTTTACAGCTAAGTAGTGATACAACAGGAACTCAAGCCCAAGTTTGAAGCCTGTGCCTTAACCTCTTTCTTTTCTTGCTTTTATCACCCGTTTGGCAGTTAACGAGGGAGGGGTCTATTGTGATTCCTTTTAAGTATCTTTAGTGGAATCTTACATCTTGCATTATTGCTAATCTTATATGTGAAAATCTAGGTGCCTCCCCACCTAGACAACCAATCCTATGAAGGCCAGGAGAGCCCAGCACAGGGTCTGGCACATAGTAGGGCCCAAGAAAAACTTTGTCCGTTTGCTGTTGGTTCTGCTCAACCTAAGTACAGGAGTTCCTACACTTGTTTCCCTTGTTATAACGATGATGGTGATGGTGATGGTGATGGATATTATTCATGCTGTGTTCATGATGTGCCAGGCACTATACCAGGCTGGGCAATAGAGTATTGAACTTGAGTCTCACCATAATGGGAGAAAGAGCTCTCATTTACTGGAGGTTGCTATGTGGAAGGGGCTGAGCTAGGTGTTTAATCCTCATGACAACCCAGGAGCAAGGTTGGCAAGGAAAACCTTCTCTAGCCGAATGAGAAGGGAAAACCCTGGTCACGGCACAACCTGAGTTGAAACAGTTGCTTTTCTCTATGAAGACAACAGCAGACAGAACACACAGATGAAGAAAACAAAGCTCCTGAATTCAGAGAGGCTAAATAACTTGCCTGAGGGCTTCCCTGGTGGTGCAGTTGGTTGAGAGTCCACCTGCGAATGCAGAGGACACGGGTCCGTGCCCCGGTCCAGGAGGATCCCACATACAGCGGAGCGGCTGGGCCCGTGAGCCATGGCCACTGAGCCTGTGCGTCCGGAGCCTGTGCTCCGCAACAGGAGAGGCCACGACAGTGAGAGCCCCTTGTACCACAAAATAAAATAAAATAAAATAACTTGCCTGAGGCTGCAAAGTTAGTAGATGGTGGGGCTGTTTTTGATCTCTATCTGATTGAAACAGAACCCAAGCTCTTTCACTCCTCTCTGTTGCTCCCTCCCGTCTTTGTTTTAGTCATACCTTTGCCACCCTGGGGCCACACGTACAACAAGAAGCAAGAACTGGGGTTCTATTACCAGGAAGCATGGCTTCAAATTCCTGCTCCTGAGAATCTGAGGTTCCTCATCAGGACTTCTTCACTGACCCTCCCCCGCCCCGACCTCAAAAAAGCCTATAAAGATCATCACATCTTTAAAAGGTTCTTATGAGAATCAAGTGGGGCACAAGTACACAGTGCCTAGGACAGCACCTGGCGTGGAGCATGAAAGAATGTGCCACTAGCTATTTCCTGTGGCCTGGGGGCTGGGGGCAGCCTAGGGTACTTAGCATTTTAACAATCTGACAATTATCTGTGCTGACCTGGATCTTATATTCTCCTCAAGTGCTAATGGGCTGGGCAGGCCCTTGTTTTACATCACTTTGATTTTAAGAGCATGTGTTGGCTATTTTTTCTTCTCCTTTAGCACCAAGAGCCGGGCAGGCTGATATTTAAAAATATCTGAAAGTTGCCTCTTGCCAATTAATTACCTGGAAATTGTACTAGACTGAAATTAATTTGAAGCTTAAGGAGACACTGGGTGTTTGAACCCCACTCTACACTCAGCTGGAGACTGTGAACCTTTGGATGTCTTTTCTCTTGCTTTCCCCTCCCTCCAGATTATTCTGCCATTCTGAGTTTTATTTATGAAATGTTTTCTCTTCCTTTATAATTATCTTTTCATAAGAAGAACATCTAACAGCCACCTCCTGGCTGGAGTAATTGTTGGAATTTTTTGACGGTGTGCAATTTCAAAGGCTTGGGTTTATGTAGATTACCTTGAATTTATCTCTGCAAGCCCATCTGGAGAGTGGAGAGAAGCGGCTGCCTGCCTCCTGAAGTATTGTAAACCCTGTGGCCACTGAGCACCTGCATCTGTGTGGATGCTCTGTTTATCTAAACGGATACTGTAAAACAGATACCTTCATAAACCAGGCTTTGCCAGCTTGTCCTGCCGTCTCCCCCGAGCTTGTCAATACCAAGGTCGGCAGTGGGGTTCTGGCCCAGGTACAGGTGTAGAGCGGAAGTCAGCTGACAAGCCCTGCGTCCTCCCCCTCCTCCCAACAGCCCGGCCAGCTGCGAGCCAGGGGTGAGAGGGCGCGTGCAGACAGGGAGAGGGCAGCACCAGGGCGAGAGAGCCCAGGCGGCAGAAGGGCCAAGGCCCTGAGGACCAGATGAGAACCCTGCAAGTGGTTGTGTCGCAAAGGGCAGAGGCCACGCAGTCGGTAAAGAGGCCATCTCCTGTGATCCAGGCTGTGCTGCAGGGAGACGGAATTTATAAACCCAGCCACAAAGCCTTCTGTTCAAAGCCGTATACATTTATAGAGATATAAATGAAGTTTAACGCCGGTGAGACTCACTATAAAAGCAAAAGACTTCATCTGTATCTATACTTCGGGTGCAGATCAGTTCTGGGCTCTCTGCCTTTCTCCAGCCCAGCCGTGTGCACGCGCCCACGCGCCCACGCGCTCACAAGCTCACACGCGCGGCCCAGCTGCAGCCCAGAGCAGCCGGCGGCGGGGGCTGGGTGGGGGGGCCGTGGAGAGGAAGAAGGTCTTCTGAGCATCTGCAAGTGAGGCACCGGCAACGACGCTTTCCCCTTATCTCCGAGGGCTGTTTGAAAGCAGAGAGGAAAAAGAAAGAGGAACAAGTACTGCCAAAATCAAGTGGCTTCAAACAGTCAGGAGTCTGGCTTTAAATAAAACAATTTGAGGAAGGTTGGCTTTTAATCTGCCTCGGAAGCTGCCAGGCTTCTGCGCCTCATAGCTCCAGATGGGATTCAGCGATGAGACTGCAGGGCCGGTGCTGACCAGCCCCTGCCTGCCTTGCCTCCCCTACTGTCCCTGCTGGGCCAGCAGAGAAACGCCCGGTGAAACCTTGGCCAACCAGGGTTTGAATCCTGGCTCTGCCACTTACTGGCTGTGTGGCCTTGGGGAAGTCACTTGACTTCTCTGAACCTCAGTTTCCTTACCCATGAAAGGGGATAAATAATTCCTACATCTCAGAATTGCTGTGTGGGTTAAATGAGATGTCATTTTCTGTGTGAAGTCTCATAACAGCCGGTAGCACATAGAGGGTCTTCAATCAGTAGAGTTCTCTCTTGATGGAAATGTTTATGGTGGAAGGGGTGCATTCTGAGGGTGGAGGTTAGAGGTCACACGGATATTTGGACATATATTCCCGCCATGGGGTGGGGGAGACTTCATGTGGCCTGAGACTGGTTGTCCTCAGTACTTGCAGGAGCAAGTACATTCCAGAGACAGGCAGGGGACTTGAACCCTGCCTTCTTTTGATCTTGCCACCGGTTCTCCTCAGTCCTGCAAAGACCTCTGGGCTAGAGCACCTGGGGCAGCTACTCAGGGGAAGGTTGACTGATAGCCCTTATCCCCCTGGGATTGCCCTTGTGGCGGGCCTGTTTGTATCCCCATAACTGGCCCCCTGGAAAGATCAGGAGCTCAGTGCTGCCCACCTGGGGCACAGGTCCCTGGGGAATGTGTCTTTGGGTAACTAGGGGATGCCCTTCCAGACCTGACACTCAAGAGGTCGGCAAACCATGTCAAGGCCGTGGCCTCCTCTGTCCATCCTCCATCCACGAGGGGGCAAGTGGAATATTCCAGAGGAGAGGAAAGGGTGCTATTGATCTGGATCCTGATATGTAACGGGTGGGGGTGGGGAGGCGACCACTATCTGTCAATCTCTTATTAAAAATGGTCTGAGGCACAGTGTGGGAGTTATTAAAATGCAGAGGAAGAGTGTGCCTTACCCTCCTTCCTACCCCTGCCCCTTTTTGCATTTGTATTTTATCAGCTTAATTTAGTAAGAGTGAAAGCTCAGGCAGCCATCCTTGGAGATGGGGAGGGAAAGGGAATAACACAGCCAGAGAGGGCCAGTGGTGGCTTCCCTGACAGTGTCCTCCTTCCAACCCCACAGAGGTCCCCTTCCAGCCCCTGTGGCACCTCTTCTCTGTGGCCGGAGTGGAGGAGACAGGGACCAGTAGAGAGCTCTCTGTCTGCACACACAGCTTTCCATTGCTTCCATGCTTTCCAGACGGGGTCCTGGGGGCCTCAGCAACCGCATTTGACAGACTGGCCAGGGGATCCTACCTGACATCCCCCTACTCTGCTGTGGTGTGAAACCTGGAAGGAGACACAGCTCCTGTTCCCTGAAATGTTTTGCCCTTTTCCTTCTAAGTTCTTAAGGTCAACTGTTGCTAAGGAGATTATTTGCCAATGGCAAAATGCTGCTAGAAAGGGAAAACAGCTTTTTCATTTTTGAAGTTTTGTGTCTCCCCCTGGAGTTAGGCTCAGTAACTGGCCTGACCAGGTAGGAACCGAGGGGAGTGGTTACCCAAGATCGTCTACCAGGACGTTAGGCTCTGCTGGGTTCTTAAGTCACCAACTGGATCCAGAATAGCACCATGTCTATTTTTAGTGCCATAATAATCACTATCACCTACATGATAAACATGATTACCAGGCAATGATCTAAGTACTAAATCTACACAACCACCTTTTGAGGGAGGTACTATTATTGTCCCCATTTTACAGATGAAAAAAATCAAGGCACAGAGAGATTGCTTAATTTGCCAGAAGACACATAGTAAATGGCAGAGCCAGGATTTGTACCCAGGAGCTCTGTGTACTTAATTACCATGTTGTCCTGAGCATCACTCAGAAACTACCTAGGTTCCCGCTGGCCAGAGAGAGATACAAAACCTGGAGAATTGTAGTTCTCACAAGCTTGGTTTGAATCACAAAGGTTGGTTTAAAAATAAGGTCAGATCAGTCACTATTTCTCTCGGGGGCTCAGTGCTGTCACTTCTTCCACACTCCTTCCTTTGGGGAGTCCTGTTTTTTTCAGCAAAGCCTCATCTAACACTTTCAGGATGAGAAAAGAATCCAGCTCTAAGCAAGTGAGTTTTCTTAAATGGATTTTCCTTCATCTAGTCTCACAAAGTGGTATCAATTCTCATCTACCCACAAAAGCCTCATTCACTTTGAGGTTTATCCACTTTAGGGATTATGGGGCCACAGGTGTAACTACCCATTCACTTGTGGGCCACTTCTTTTTTTCTTTGCTTTTTTTTTCTTTTTCACATCCTTATTGGAGTATAATTGCTTTACAATGGTGTGTTAGTTTCTGCTGTATAACAAAGTGAATCACTATACATATACATTTATCCTCATTTCTCCTCCCTCTTGCGTCTCCCTCCCACCCATCCTATCCCACCCCTCTAGGTGGACACAAAGCACCGAGCTGATCTCCCTGCGCTATGCGGCTGCTTCCCACTAGCTATCTATTTTACATTTGATAGTGTATATATGTCCATGCCACTCTCTTACTTCTTTTAACTCAGATCTGCCACCGTGCAAAATAAAATTCCTGTAATGGATTCTCAAATGATCGGTCCAGCTGGGAGGAGTATGACAGGCAGATGTAGTAAAGCTCAATTTGTTCCTGTGGAGGTTTCTTGTTCAGCTGTGAGGACATAAATTGAACATCAGTAGCAGCCAGGACCACCAGAAGATTGCAGGGAAGGCAGGTAGTGTTGGCTGGGAGGGAGCAAAGGGCAACTCACTGTAGCCTATGCCTATCCTGCTGTGTGGCCAGAGATGGAGATAGTGGCAGAATATCAGGCAAAGGAGCAGGGGGGGTGTGCAGTGCTTTAGAGCCAACCTCCAATGTTCCCGATGCAGCAACTCACAGAGCCAAAAGGCAGGTTCATCCCAGAATAAAAGCACTGGGGACCAGGAGGCCTGGGCATCCCAATGCACACTTGGTTAGAGGCTAGTGTTTAGCTCTTGCACTGGGGCTGAGGGGGCAACTTGGGGAAAATGCACATCCCAGCTCTGAGTGAGGTTATTCAGGGCTGAGAATCCATCCCAACCTGGGGCCAACCACCCACAGGCAGGAAGACACGGAGTTAGGGAGAAATAGCATCAGTTCTGAAGACTGTGGACTTGAGCTTTGATCCTGGCTCTGCCTAGATCTACCCCCTTGATGAGCCCACTTCTCCTCTCTGAGCCCCTGTTTCTTCAACTCTAAGGTGAAGAGGATGATAGCTCTTTAAAATTTTGTGAAAATTGAATAAGGTAACGTCTATGGGGCTTCTGGCACTTAATAGGTATTCAATAAATGTTGATTCCCTGCTTATTAGCAATAATAATTTTTTGAATTTTTGTTGTGCTTCCTAATGTTCATAGTCTATTACAAACATCACATTTGATCTGCAAAACTATGTGTGAAGGTATGCAAAATGACTCATTAATTACTCCCATTTTATAGATGGTGGAATTACTGTAGAGTTTCAGTGGCTTATCCAAGAGAACACAGGTAGTAAGTGACAGAATGGAGATCACAACTCTTGCAGTTTGGGGCTTAATCATTTTACAGCCCTTTTTGTTGTGCTGGGATTGGGCTGGTAGTTGAAATCACAAAGGTTAGGAATACCCTCTGCCTAGATGCCCAGAAGACAGAATCAGCTCCTGAGGCCTCTGTAGCATATCTGGGGGGCTGGGCAGGGTTCGGGGTTTCCTTTAGAGCCTTTGGCACAAGGCTCACAAGCTCTTTCATTTCTACAGTGTGTTCCAAAATAGCTCCCTCAGTAAATTAGTGCTGAATGCTACAGCAGCCAAGTTTCCTATGGCCAGATAGTCTTGGCTTTCCTACCTCCCCCTAGCCAGCTGTCTTGGGAACCTGAGTCACTCATCACAGCCACTACACAGGGATCAGCTCCCACCTCATCCCACCAGTAGCAAAAGAACACAGAGCTTGTGTCCAGCAGGCCAGTAGCCTCAAATGTAGACTCCACAGAGGAGCCTACCTTATTAATCTTATCTGAAATAACTCTCCTTTACATCAAAAGCAAAGGCAACAAAAGCAAAAATAAACAAGTGGGACTAAAACCAACTAAAAAGCTTTTGCACAGAAAAGGAAACCATCAGCAAAATGAAACAGCAACCTATGGAATGGGAGAAAGTATTTGCAAACCACATATATGATAAGGGGTTAATATGCAAAAGATACAAGGAGCTCATACAACTCAATAGCAACAAAACAAAACAAAAACACCCACCACAACCCAGATAATCCAATTAAAAATGGACAAAGGACCTGAATAGACATTTTTCCAAAGAAGACATACAAAAGGCCAACAGGCACATGAAAAGATGTTCAACATCACCAGTAATCAGGGAATGCAAATCCAAACCACAGGGAGATAGCACCTCACACCTGTCGGAATGGCTATTATCAAAAAGACTACAAGCGTTGGGGAGCATGTGGAGAAAAGGGACCCCCTGTGCACTGTTGGTGGGAATGCAAAAACTGGTGCAGCCACTGTGGTTCCTCCAAAAATTAAAAATAGAACTACCATACAATCCAGCAATTCCACTTCTGGGTATATATCCAAAGGAAATGAAAGCACTGTCTCGAAGAGATAACTGCATTCTCATGTTCATAGCAGCATTATCCACAATAACCAAGGTATGGAGACAACCTAAGTGTCCATCAGTGGGTGAAAGGATAAAAAGGATGTAGCATACATGTATGGACAATGGAATATTATGCAGCTATATAAAAGAAATTCCTGTCATTTGTGACAGCATGAAACATGGAGGGCATTATCCTAAGTGAAATAAGCCAGACAGAGGTTCATCCCAGAATAAAAGCACTGGGGACCAGGAGGCACAAATACTGCACAGTATCAAGCTGAACTCATAGAAACAGAGTAGAGAGTGGTTGTCAGGGGCTGGGGGTAGGGGAAATCGAGAGAGGTTAAAAAGTAAGTAAAATAGCTTTCCTTGTCACTCTCCTATTTTATTTTTATTTACCTCATTTATCACCAGCCAACATAATATATATTTATTTGATTTCTTCCTTATTGTCTGTCTTCTCCCAATAGCATATAAACTCCCTGAGAGTAAGGACTTTGTCTCATTCATAGTTGGATTCCTAGCCTGGCACAGTGTGTTTAGTAAATACTGGCTGAGTGAATGAATGAATGGATCTTCATCCAGTATCCTCTATTTCAACAAGCTGTTACTAAAGACCTACTTTGAGGGTTTCTGTTAATGGCTGGATATGGGATTGAATGAGACATGGCTCCCTGTCTCTGAGGATCTCCCAATCCGGTTGGGGTAGAGGAGAAAACACAAAGCCACCATAGTGGCTGCACCAGTTTTTGCATTCCCACCAATAGTGCACAAGGTTTCCCTTTTCTCCACATCCTCTCTAACACTTGTTATCTTGTCTTTTTGATAATAGCCATTCTGACAGGTGTGAGGTGATATCTCCTTGTGGTTTTGATTTGCTTTTCCCTGATGATTAGCAATGTTGAGTATCATGTACCTGTTGGCCACCTGTGTGTCTTCAAAGGTAGGTAACCACCTCACAGCAAAAGGAAGTGTTAATGTCTAGGAACCAACTGTGTGGAGGTGGTGGGAGGGGGTGAGGTGACTTACAATGCTTGTTCGCCCCATTAATCAGAGAGGGAGGAGAATATGCAAAGGCTCAGAATCATAGAAAGGGCATGTCAGAATGTAGCTGAGAAACATGAGGTAGCTGGAGCACAGGATCATTGAGTCATGGTGGTGGGGTGGTAAGGACGGTGGGAGATGATACTGAAGAAGGAGATTAGAATTTGAGCCTTCCTCTCAGGATACCCATGGGGAGAATTATCAACTGCTTGGGTGCTTTAGGGTGCTAAGCTATGCTGTAGGATGCAAGCTCGTTGCCTTTTTCATCAGAGGATTAAAGGCACAATCTCACTGAATTTTATTTGCTATTGAGATATTCTTTTATATTAACCATATCTTCTACTGCAAGATCTCCAAGCCAGAGGGTGAGGGCGGGGACTTGTAGGTGGGTGGCCAAGACCTGCAGAACCTCCAGATCTCTCATCTCTGACAGAACATTGGGGGATGCTGTGCTGCTGTCATTTGAAAAACACAAGGCCAGTTCTCAGCCACCCGCGCTGCTTTCTCTACTTCTTCCTGTAAAAATGACACCACTCTGATTGGTGATACAGAGGTTAAAGGCGAGACTGTTTAGTGAGAATGAGGGATAGAGAACGATAGAAAGAAAAGCCCTGAGACCAGAAACCTTGAATGCTCATTCTGTTTCCTTTAACTGTGGCTTGTTTAAGAAAATAGCTTGTTCTGTTTCTTCAACTCCTTCTCTTCTGTGAAGAGGACGCGGCTGGGAGGTTCCCATGCCAAGGCTCTGGTCCGGGAAACTGCTTTCCCATTGATGTGTGTGTCAGCAATTCAAATGGGGGTATTTATACTGCGGCTGAGCACCTAATAAAAATTTAAATTATCGTTTAAAAAAAACAGGAAAGGAGGAAAAAAACTCATCAAGGAATAACCTTGTAAAAAAAAGTATAAAAATAGCCACACACGCAATCCGAGGTCCTCAGGAAGGGAGCTGGAGACTAGGATTGTGAGGTTTGCCAAGATGTGCCACAGGCTGTTTTATTTTTCCTTTTAAATACCCGTTCCTCCCATCTGAACACCTTTCCTGGGCTCTGTGGCTCTGACTTCAGACCCTGGCTTCATCACTCACTCGTCGTGGGGCTTTGGGCAAAGGACAGATGTTCCTCTCTGAGCCCTCCTGTTGCATATATAGGAAGAAATAATGGTGTCACAACACATAAGCGGAGCTCTTGGAGCAGAAACTAGCACATAGTAGGTGCTCAAAAAGTGTTTATATCTTAACCCCCATTCCCCTTTGCAGATCCCCTATTCAGATTCTTCCTTAAAAGCCATTCCCTATAACCTATTAAAATCTGACTGCAGCCACCGCTGTCTTACTTGAAAGGCTCTGAGCCACTAAATCACACCTGTGTATAAATGATTGCTAATGAATTAATAGGTTAGGCGGTGCTACTGACAAAAAACAGAAGGAAAGAAATGAAGGAAGCTTTAATGGCAGAATGTCAGAAAGCAGTTACAAACCTCTGTAGGCATATTTTGGGGGATAGGGTTTCTGCAGCATCTCATATATCATGCCTATTAGGAAACCACCCCTCTGATCAACTGTAAGGACAGGTGATACATAGGCCAGGAAAGCAGGAAGTGGGTCTCTCAAACTTTTATGACAGCACCAGAGGGCTCACCTACTCCCAGGACCATATCCTTGCCCTCGACAGTGCCATTAACTTGCACCTTCTTCGAAGTCCTGATGTCAAGCTTCCCAAGTCTGGCCGCTCTTCTTTTTTCTTCTGCTCTCATGCTTCAACTCCACCAATTACACCACTGCATTGATGTCTCCAAGCCCCTGACCCAGCCTCTTTTTTCCCTATCCATTGTTTGGCTTTACCAGGCTGAGATTATCTTTAGCATTAATTCCTTGCAAAGCCTCTGTGGACTTCTTGTCCTGTACTCACCTGGCACAACCCTACCTCATTAAATTCCAGGCCATGCTTACCTCTGAACAAGTACACATTACTAGAGAAAAATAGATAGCTGTGTGGACTGTGGTTTCTTTACAATTATGACCATAAATCTCAAGTGGATACTGGAAACAGCCTGGCAATTCCATGACACTTCTTTAGCACATTTACTTTCCACTCTCCAAAATCTCAATTTTACATCTCCTTTCTCCAAAGACTGCCTACCCTCCCTTTTTAATTTCTTCCAGCTGATGACCTTAGTTGGTATTTTTACAGACAGGTGCTCCTTCATCTTCCTGCCACTGACACCACACCTCTCACTGTCATAGCGCCTGTCCTCTCTGTCTTCCCCCCTTATTCATGGGTGCTGGGCCCCTGCTCCTTGCAAAGGCCAAACTCCCTCTTGTGTTGTGACCTCAGCCCCTCACACTTCCTAAGGACTTCATTCCAGCAATTATCACCCCTCTTCTTTTGAATCGTCAATTTCTCCCTCACTACTTCATTTTCCTATAAGTATATAAATGTTCTCTGATATTTCCTACCTTAAAATACATGGAAGCCTCTCCTGATTCTACTCTCCTTCCAGTTTCCACGCTATTTCTCAGCTCTCACCTATAGCAAAACTCACTGAACGTGTCACTGTTATCGATTCTCACTTCTATTCTCTCTTCACCCAATCAAGCTTCCATCCTTACCACTCCACAGAGAATGCTCAAGGGCACCAGTGGTCTCACATTGCCAGATCTCATGGTCATTTCTTTGCTGCTTTCATAGTTGACCTCTCAGCATCACTGGACAGTCATCTCTTTCCTTAAACTACTGTCTTCCCTTGGCTTTGTTGACATGCACTTCTTAGGTTTTCCTTCTGTCTCAGGGGCCACTACTTTGCTGGTTTCTCTTTCTACATCCAGCCTCTAACATTTGGAAGACTCTAGAATTCAGTCATGAGCCTAGAGAAGAGTCTAACTTTCACCTAGGGACCACATACCACTTGTACACCAATGGCTACCAAATCCATGTCTCTAGCTCTAACATCTTTCTGGAACCCAGCTGAGAGAAGCCAACAGTCTACTCTGATATCTCTACTTTGATATTTAATAAAGTCCTCCAACTTAATGTGTCTGAAGAGAATTCTTGATTCATTGATGTCCTAAACTTGTTCCTCTTTAAGTCTTTCGCTTCTTGGTAGAAGGTGCTATATCTACCTAGTTGCTCAAATAAAAAAGCCTAAAAGTCATCATTAACTTCCTCTTTTTCCTCACACGCCACTCCACATCAATCCATCAGCAAGAGCAGTCATCTCTACCTCTAATCACTTTTCAAATCCTTCCTCTACTATGAATGCCCGCGGCTCTCCCTTGGACCACTGCAAAAGCCCCCAACTGTTATTTCTGATTCCACTCTTCCCCTGGAGCCAATCTATACCCAAAACTAAAGTGATCTATAGGAAATTTAAATAAAAGAATATTCCTTCCTTTCTTAAAATCCTGCAATGATTTTCCTTACACTTAAAATAAAACTCAAATGTCTTACATGATCAACAAAATCTTCCATCTATTTTTGACCTCCATTTCATAGCTCTCTCTACTAGTCACTCTGTTACACTCTTATTGGTTCGTCAAAAATGTCGACCTCAGCCCCTCAGGACTTTTGCCGTACCTGTTCCCTAGAATTTAGAGAAATCTTAGGAAGCATCTAATTAAACTCTCTTATTTTATGGACAAGGAGACCAAACACAGAGAAAGGAACTCTCATAGAAAATCAGTGGTAAAGCCAGGACCAGTTGTCTTGATAGCCGGTATGATGCTCTTTCCACTAGAGCATGCTGGGTGATGGCTACCCTCTGAATACTTCATCAGTGTCTCATCTTGTGAGTTGCAGAAACCTTCACCTTGGTAGAAACATGGATCTTGGATTTGGTTCAGTCTTGGTTGTGATTTTAAGCAGGTTGACCCTAAGCACTGTTGTGGGAATTATAGTCCTTTAAAGTTACTATGGAGAGACTTGGGATTTTTTAACAAAGGTCTCATAAATCCAAAATTCCTGGGCAATATATGACTCCTTGGGAAAAGAGTCACCATTTTTTGACCCCAAATGGACTGTTTAATAGACAACAAGGTCAAACTATCATTAGAATTCCCTTGTCATTCCTTAAGAAGATCCCTTGTTATAGCCTGGTTCCTTTCTCTGCAGTCATCCACAAGTATTTTGGTAGAGAGGATCTTCATTTCAGTCTAGCATAGATCTGTGGCCTCTTCATGCCCTTGTTTTCACTTGGCTGTCACTCCTTACGTGCCACATTGGGGCTCATTCAAGCTGATTTCCCCAGCCCTGCCCTCTTCCACCCCTCTGTTGATTTGCCTATAATCAAAGGTTACTTGTATATCAGATTTCCTTCACTGAAAAACAGCCATTGCTTTGAAGAATTTCATATCATGTAATCATATCAAATATTGTGAAAAAAATAAGAATGTTTTAAAAATACCCAGGCTTGTGAGAGCGTGGCATGGACTTGTATATACTACCAAATGTAAAATAGATAGCTAGTGGGAAGCAGCCGCATAGCACAGGGAGATCAGCTTTGTGACCACCTGGGGGTGGTTAGGCAAGGTGAGAGGGAGACGAAAGAGGGAGGAGATATGGGAACATATGTATATGTATAGCTGATTCACTTTGTTGTAAAGCAGAAACGAACACACCATTGTAAAGCAATTATACTCCAATAAAGATGTTAAAACAAAAAACCTCATACACACAAAAAATGGGCAGAAAATCTAAATAGACCTTTCTCCAAAGAAGACATACAAATGGCCAACAAACACATGAAAAGATTAAACAACATCACTAATTGTTAGGGAAATGCAAATCACTATTATTGTCTCCTTTAATAGGGAGAATAGTGAATAGAAATGCAACATCACTAATTATTAGAGAAATGCAAATCAAAATTACAATGAGGTATCACCTCACACCAGTCAGAATGGCCATCATTAAAAAATCTACAAACAATAAATGTTGGAGAGGGTGTAGAGAAAAGGGTGGCCTCTTGCACTGTTGGTGGAAATGTAAATTGATACAGCCACTATGGAGAAAAGTATGGAGGTTCCTTAAAAAACTAAAAATACAACTACCATATGACCCAGCAATTGCACTACTGGGCGTATACCCTGAGAAAACCATAATTCAAAAAGACACATGCACCCCAATGTTCTTTGCAGCACTATTTACAATAGCCAGGACATAGAAGCAACCTAAATGTCCATCAACATAGGAATGGATAAAGAAGACATGGCACATATATACAATGGAATATTACTCAGACATAAAAAGGAATGAAACTGAGACATGGATGGACCTACAGTCTGTCATACAGAATGAAGTAAGTCAGAAAGAGAAAAACAAATATCATATATTAATGCATATATGTAGAATCTAGGAAAATGGTATAGATGATCTTATTTGAAAAGCAGAAATAGAGACAGACGTAGAAAACAAACGTATGGACACCAAGGAGGGAAGGAGTGGGATGAATTGGGATATTGTGATTGACATATATACATTATTGATACTATGTATAATATAAATAACTAATGAGAACATATGTATAGCTCAGGGAACTCTACTCAGGGCTCTGTGGTGACCTAAATGGGAAGGAAATCCAAAAAGAGGGGATATATGTATACATATAGCTGATTCACTTTGCTATACAGTAGAAACTAACACAACATTGTAAAGCAACTATACTCCAATAAAAATTAATTTAAAAAAATAAAAATAAATTTTAAAAAATACCCAGGCTTTGTTATAATTTGTGATCACATCTTTCTGCTTTTTCTTTTATATTGTATCATTGGCCTTACTTTGGGCTTTTAAAGTCTACACCTCAAATGCAGACCTTGCTTAGGCGTTTACTGACCTACTATCAACAGAAAGGGTGTTTGTTTAGTCCCAGAACATAAACAGTGTTGTATATGTACTTTCTCTGACCACAGACAGCAAGGAGAAATGTCCTTCCTTGTGCAAACTGTCTGAACAACACCCTCTAGATCGTTGTTGACTACATGTACTTTAGGAGATGGGTGGAGGTGGGGGTATCTTGGGTGTCATTTTACTTTCACATTGAGGTTCAGGCCCAAACTGCAGAGAACCTCTCCACTAAAATTTGTAAACTTAAAAAATACTAAATAGCAACAACCTGAACTTCATTCTACAGCTCTAAAGATTCCACCAGTTATATTACTACTCTCTATTTCTTGGCCTTCTTCAGTCCTGCATGATATAACATGGAGTAGATGATCACATCATCTGCTTGAGTGAAGATTACCTGGCTGGCATTGGTTTGGCCATTTATTCCTTATCTGGGTATTCTTTGAGATGTTTGTGAAGATTGGTGTTTGAGCATACCCAATAGCACTGGTAACTTTATATGTTCTTCTTTCATCAAATTTACTATCATAGAAATAATGCATTTTCTGCTTCATTTACTTGCCCATTCTGAGAAAGAAGTGCTGGAATCCCCAGGGTGGCTCCTAAATACTCTAAGTTGTTGGTCCTCATTGCATTTTTTATGTACTTGACACCTCAGAAGCTTTCTCCCATCACTCCAGTTCCATTTCTACAACATATTCTGGACACAGAAACAAACACAGTGAAGAGTCCTCAGGTAGGAGACCCCCAACAGTTCCAGGAACTGTCCTAGGTGCTGAACACCCACCAGTGATGGCGACCTCTGAGCTCATAAAGCATGCATTCTAGGGGAGACATGCAACAAATCCATTGCCAAGTTCTGTTGACTTTATTCCTCAATCTCTCTTACATCTGTCCATTTCTCTCCATCTCTAACCTGTTAATACTTTATTCAAACTAACATCATCTTTCTCTTCTATGGTTAAAATAAGCCCCTCACTATCCTTCCCTCCTCCTCTCTTGCCTTCTTCTAATCTAATCCCTACACTTTAGACATCTCATCAATATGTATATCTGATCATGTCACTCCCCCGCTTAACACCTTCAAGCACTTTCCACTGATCTTAGGACATAAACAAAAATCCTTAACAAGGCTCTGCATGGTCCCCCTTCATGCATCTCTCTCTCTCTAGCTTTGCTCCTCCTCCATCTCTGGGCTCCAGCCACACTAGATTGCTTTCAGAATCCCCCAGGCTCCCTAGGCTTTGTTCTTTGTTATGCTCTTCCCTCTTTGCCTCCCTCCCTTTCCCTCCAATGTATCTCTCCACACCTTCCTTCCTCTGCCTAATTCATCTTCATCTGCAAGTCTCATCTCAGATGCCCCTTCCTCCAGGGAGCCATCCCTGGATCCCCAGACCAGGCCAGATGCCCTTGTTACATGCTGTAGTGGAAAACTGTAAATTTCTCTTTATCATTTAAAATTGTGAAGTTGTAAAATGTAACATATACGCAGAGGTGTACATAAACCCCAAACATAACATTTAATCAATAATAATTATTCAAGTTTCCTGTAATCACCTTCCAGGTCAAGGAATAGAAAATCACTATCCTAGAACTTCAAGGACACCCCTGTATGTCTCTTCCTGATCACAAACTCTTCCCTCCTCCAGAGATAACTGCTTTCACTGTTTTCCTGACTTCATGATCATAATTTACTTACTTTTGGTAGGTTTAAAATTTATCAGCTCAGTACACCTGAAACTAACACAGCATTATAAATCAACTATACTCAAATAAAATTTTTTAAAAATTAAAAGAAAGGATTTATCAGCTTAGAAATCTATTTTTATAGTTTATATATATCAATTTGATCAAATTTGATCAAAATATTAAAAATAGAAATATCAAGTTTCATATGAACACATCAAATCTATCAGTTTAGAAATATATACATGTGTATATACTGATAACATATACATAGAATTATTTAATTAATATCCAGTTTCCCAGTATTTGGTAGGCTCCAAAAGATCAGGGATAGTGTCTATTTTGTTCACTTTGTATTCCCAGAGTCTTGCCCAGTTCCAGAAAGTCCTCAATAGATATTTGGAGACTGAGTGAATGGAGATGACCCACAGGTGAACTCTGGATAAGGGCTGAGCTATTATGAGGGTCCTGATGACTGCTTTTCAGAAGGGGGCTACAAACTGGGGGATTAGGGTATCCACTGCATATGAGGGTCATGTGCAAGAGCAACCGCCACTCTCCTACCAGAAGCTTTAAATAAATAAGAAAGGTGACTGAGTAAGCTATCTGGGGAAGGAATTATGTCGGTTCATCTATTTGTGCATCTGTTTATTTATCTAACTATCCATTTATTAATCTATCTATCCCAGCATGTAATATTATACAAATACACACCTATTAAAACATACTAGAAATATAGGACATCATAGAAGAACAAGGTGGGAAAAAACGATAACTGTCTCATAAGCAGGCATAAATAAATATTAACCTCCATTCATGACCTACAGGAATAAACCTGTCCCTGTCAGCACCTTAGACCAGAAGATGGTGAGAAAATAAACTGTGTCTCAGGGATTTGATTCATGAGGGAGAAAAACCGTGGCAGGATCATGGAAACACATGAATTATTCACAATTTAAACCAGGTAAGGGAAAAGAGGAGGAGGGAATGACCAGGAAACACACATCAAGAAAATGAAGCTCTCCACGGCCAGGGAGAGGCCAGGAGTGCCGTAATATGGGAGCAGCCTAACCCGAGGGCTGAACCAGGAGGGACAGACGGAGGGAAATAAGCTTGTCCCTCAGACAGGTGAGCTGAGAGCACCGGGTGGGAGTGAAGATGGCTTACAGTCCGGGGGTGGGTGAACTGAAGCGGTGTCCCCTATCTACGAAAGCCAGGGAGCAGCAGCCTGGCACTCATGATTGAGTTGAAAAATAAATTCTGGTGCCAGGTCCACTGCTCTCCTATGACTAGAAAGGAATGGAAACCCCGGTAGGCAGAGCAGGGGAGTCGGGGGTAGGGGAGCGAGAGTGGGGTTCGAGAGGGGTAAGGGGGGAGGGGGGGGCGTCACCTCAGGGAAGCACTGCTTTTCCCTTCAGTTGTGTGTGAGAGGGTGGAGATCTGGGGAGAAAAGATGAGGCTTGTTCCTCAATATAAAGGTAGATTTAGGTCTGTGCTGAATTGGGACAGAGTCCACCGTGAGTAAGAGACCTGGAGGGGAAGGTAGAGCTCAGCATCTGGAGCCCAGTAAATGCAGGAGTGGAATGAACAAGAAGCCAAGTGATCTTCATTCAGGAATAAGGACTACGGCTAGGTTGCTTCAAGGGAGAGTCAACCGAGAGGCAGCCAGGTGGTGTGTGGGCAGACCCATCTGGTTTAAAGACCTGGGTGGGGCGAACACAGCCAGCGCATGCTTGGTTGCCCACTAAGCACAACTCAGTGTGTCTCCGGTATTTATTGAGCGCTTACTATTTGTCAGGCTGAGTGCATGGAAATAGGTCTGCTCTCAAGGAGCTTACATTCTCACTCAAGGAGACAGATAATAAACATGTAAACAAATAATCAAATAAGATTATTCTAGACACTGAAAAGTGCTATCTCTGAAAACAATGAAATAAGGTAGTGTGTTAGAGACAGCTGGGCATGTGGGGAGGCAGAGGGGGGCGACTTCCCCCACAAGGTGACATTTGAATTGAGCCATGAAGGATGAGCAGGAGTCAGGCGTGTGCATGTCCGTGAGGAGCATAAAGCAAGGAGTTCAGAAGGTAGCCAAGCAAGGAAGACACATGCAACCAAGAAGACAACTCAAAATCCAGCTCCTGTGCCTCCCTGAGCCTCAGTTTCCTCAATCTGTTAAATGAGAGGGTTGGACTGGCTGACTGCTAGTGTGGCACAGGGTCTCAGGAAGTCTTTACGGAAGGGTGGAACTTGACCTGGATCTTGAAGAAAGAGTCTCAAAGTGCTAGTGAGGTCATTTAAACCAGTCCCAAAGGTTTATAGTTTTCTAAAACCTCTAATGAGAGCAGACGGGAATATCTGCTTTCCCTCTGATTGACACATGGTCCTCCCTCCTCCAAGCCATGCTCAAAGTCCACTGCCTCTGGAAGCTTTATTGAAACTAAAATCGACCACTTCTTGCTTCCATTGCAAAATACCTCTGTTTGGCCACTTATCTCATTATGCCTTCTGAAATAGTTAATAGAGCTACCAGTCTATTTATACATCTACTTCCTCTATTTGTTTGTAAATGCCTTATTCATGTCTGAGCCCGAGCACAGTGTCTGGCTTGGGCAGGTATCCCGTGGAGGCTGAAAGACAATGACTTGTGGATGGGAGGTGGATTAGTCTGCCCAGGCTGCAGTAACAAAATGCCACAGACTGGATGGCCTAACCAGCAGGAATTTACATCACAGTTTTGGAGGCTGGATGTTCAAGATCAAGGTGCTGGCTGATTCAATTCCTGGCAAAGACTTTTCCTGGTTTATTGATGGCTGTCTTCTTGCTGTGTCCTCACATGGTAAGGAGAGAGAGACAGCTCTGGTCTCTCTTCCTCTTATAAGGACGCTAATCTTGTGGATCAGGCCCCACTCTTATAATTTCATTTAGCCCTAATTAATTCCGTAAAGGTCCAGTCTCCAAATGCAGTCACATGGGGGGCAGTGGTTGCAACCTATGAATTTGGAGGTGACACAATTTAGTCCAAAATTGTAGGTGAGGATGTGAGTGATAAAGCTCTAGAAAAAGCCCAAATCTCCCTTTTTGGGCAGAAATGTGTTACTCAGCATGGTGGTCCTGGAAAGGACCTCACCCACCATGCATGCCCTGCCTCTGCGTGACCTATTCCCCTTTGTTAAGGCTGGGGCATCTTCAGCAGTGTGGTTTTTTTTTTTTTCTTTCCCCTATGACCTTGTAGAAATAAAAAGATTTAGGAAAAAAACACATTTGACTGCACTGGGGTCCGCCATGGGGCAAATAAGGAGAATCAGATCCTTGTCTGAGTACTACTTTTAATAATGGAGAGGGTGTTGGGAGAGTGGAGTAGGAAGGAAAAGTTGGTCTATATCCTACAACCCATGTAACCTTGGATAAATCATAATCTCCCTGGGCTTTATTTTAAATGAAGTAACCATGTGACCAATTTCCAAGCCCCTTCTAACTCTTACAAGGTTCTGGGTTTGTCTGACCCCTGTGGTACTGGAGTCTCAGTTTATCATCTTATTTAGGATGGGGTAAGAGTGTTAATCCACCCATCAAGGAGAGAAGAAAAGTCTCCATGACTTTGTCAAGCTCCCAGGCCAATTCAGCTTAGTAAACTGCCCAGCCTTGAAAAACTGCCTCCAGTGACCAGCACTGTGGGTTCTGTCTGCTCTGCCCTTTGCTTTTGTCTGTGACATTGGTTGCCTCATTCCCCACCCAGGCCTTTAGTTCCTCCACTTCAAAGGGGCAGGGGTGGTCCTTTCCACCTGCCTTCCTCTCCTGGGTTTTATGGGATGAACAAGATAATGTTTTTTAATTACTTGTGCTCCTTGGAGCGCAAGTGCTGTGAGTCAGGATAAAGGACTCGTCTAATCTAGTTGCTTTCAGAGATTATTCATCCAGAAACATACATGAGCATGGAAGCTGGGGAATGCAGGCCACTGAAGACTGTGGCAGAAGGGTGACTGGGGAGGGGCTGGGGCAGGGGGAATTGTTAAAGGCCAAGGTGGGTCTAGAATCAGGTCCCCTGAGTCCGTCCAGTGCATCTTCAGGATGCAAACATGACCCCTATAACAGAGTTCATATCTCCATTTCCATCACCATCTCAGGACACTGGGCAAGAGGAATATTCCTGACCAACAGCTTCCCTGAATTTTACTATCAGGGACATGTATTTGCCCCCTTCTCTCGAAGCCTGCAACCTGCGCAGTTGCAGAGAAGGAGGTCACAGGAGTCTGTAGTTGTTTGTTGCTGTGGTCTCATTTCCCTGTCCTCTCTCTTCCTTGTGTCTCTCTCTCCATTCTCCTCTGGTTCCACGTCCCTCCTTGTCTCTGGCCCACACCCTACAAAAGCTTGGGTGAGGAAAATCCCAAAACGGGAGGATGTGGGGCAGAGACCAGCCCACCTGCCTAGAACCCCAAGCATCAGAAGAGTTGGCAGCTCTGTCCAGGCTGCAACCCACCTGCTGGGCTTCAGACAGGGGAGTCAGGCCATGATCCAAAAGGAGCAGGCTACTTTTGCTTAGCAGAGGTCCTCAAACCGCCCTTCACAACACTCCCATTGGAAGATGTGCTCAACAGCAGATGCCAGGAAGCTGAGGCAGCATGGTGCAGTGGTTAAGGTCTTGTCTGCAAAATTCAGATCTGAGGTTCACAGCTGTCATTACCAGCTGCGAGCACGTAGGGAGGTTACTTCACCTCCTTTAGTTTTCCCATCAACGTGAGGCAACCGATATGAGGATGCAAGAAGTTAATACACGGAAAGCACTTAGAATAGTCCTGCAACAAAGTAAGTATTCAAAAAAATGTTCATTAATTTTGCTGTTTTTCTTGCCTGGCCCCTGGCTGCTCATCTGGAAATGACTACAGTCTTGCAACAAAGATGTCCAAACCCCAGCATCCTGCATTAGAAAAACTGTGTTGGGGATGAATGGCTCCTTGAGGTTCCAAATTTTTTGCTCCAGAATTCCCCAGGTTCATGCTCCTCTCTTGCAAAATATATTTTGTTAATTCATTAGATGGCTGTCCTAGAAGAGACCAGCTGCTACACACAGACAATAGGCTCCTTTGGTACTTAGCATATAGAACCCTCTGCCATGCATTATAGAGGGGTGTAGACAGGATCTCGAGGCCCAGGCCTTCTTCCTGGAGTGATGGCTCTGAGAATGTCTGCTGGGAAAGATGGCTTTCTTGATTATGCAGGTAACCATGAGAGGGCAGCTCACTTCATTAGCTGTGTGTGTATGTGTGTGTGTGCGTGTGTGTGTGCGTGTGTGTGTGGTGTGCACTCACTCGCATTCACCCATAAAGCCAGTTGCATGAAGACAGTGAAACTGTGACATCCATGCTCTTGGCTTTCACACCTGACAAAAGGACATGGTTTAAATGTCAGAGCAAGGGCCTGTAACAAGGGTAGTTAGGAAAACAGATATCTCTGTGTTTGACTACACTGTAGGAGGGGCTGGGCCCATTACCCTAAGTGCCACACTTCTTAGCGAATTGCTTTTCTAATTTGGAATTATTTTTAGGAGGAGTAAAAAAAGTCTATGATAAAAATCCAAATATATTCATTCTTTTATGCAACATTCACTTATTCAGCAGTTAATTTTTCCAAGCCACATGAGTAACATGAAAGGCAAAAATTGTTATTTTAAATTAACAGTTATAATTATCAGCACTTCCATGAAATGGATAGCGACCATGATTGCCATTCTGCAGAATAGGAAACTGAGATTTTAAATAATCTATCCAGACTTTCATAGCCAAAGTTTTATTCCTGAGGCGTCAGAGTGCAAACTTAGCTCTTCTGGCTCCAAGTCAGATGCTCCAAGGAATGGTTTTGGTCTTTCAAGGAGATGACAAGTAGATAAAGGGGATATAATAAGACTGTAGACCACAGCACAAGGAAGACCAGGGTGTATGTCATGAGTAGTATGTGAATAAATACTGTAGGAGTTCTGGGGAGAGATCTGGAAAGGTTCTATGAAGTAATATTTGGACTGAGCTTGGAAGGATTGGGAGCGTTTCTACCCTCGGAGGGAAAAGTTGAGGTCACCTTAGGTAGAAGGAAGGGTGGGGTTTAATTACAGAGGATAGAATGGACAGAGGGTGATTGCACATAGCAAATAGTCCAGGTTGGCTGGGGTAGCGTTCTGTATTAGAGTCACCATGGTAGCCTCTCAAATGGCGAGCACCTGGGGCCCACATCCAGCTATTCTGGTTTAATTGGTCTTAGTCTTTGGTCTCATCATTGTTGTTTTCTAAAAGCTCCCTGGGTGATTCTATTGTGCAGTTTGGATTGAGAGCCATGAGCACTGAGGAAGGACTGGGGTGTTCCAAATAGAGGCTATCACAAGCACCCAGGTTCAATATAAACAGGCTCTGAATAAAGGTGGTAACAATGGGAGAGATGGGAGAGAGCTCCTTGAAAGGCAGTGCCTCTAGGCTTGATTGCCCGAGGGATTGTATAAGTCAGAACGACTGAGGTTGGAGCCTGGGTGCCACTCACAAGAATGAGAGTTATAGGATGGAAAACAATGAGGTTGCGGTTTTACTTTTAGATATCTCAAGTTTAAGGGTAATAATTCTGGGCTATCAGACAGGAACGCCCAGCTAGAGCCATGTGAGTGTAAAGCTTGGTCCCAGACCTGGAAACGGGGAATCTTAAGAATTCCCCTCGGCAGAAGTGGTGGTTGAGATGGAAGGAGTGAGCGAACTTGGAGAGAAAACAGAGAGAGAGAAGAGCAGAGAGCTCTGCTGGGAGTGCCTATGTGTGGGAGGCACAAGGACAGAGAGAAGCTTAGAAGCCATTCCTAAATAGAGAACTGTTCCGTTTACATTAGCCAATGTCTGGGTCTGGTCGGGCGACGGGCAACAGAGTCCTTTTTCATGGGCCTGGCGACCTGCGACTCGAGAATTGATCAGCTGAGTCAATAGCTCTGTGCTCAGCATCTGAGCTCACTTTGCCATCATCCTTGGCCTCTAAACCCCAGTAGCCTGAAGGAGGAATCAACTCCAGACCCACACAGGTTATGAATTCACCCATCACAAAGAATTCCTTTATTCTGAGCCATCCCAAGGATGAATTCCTATTTTCCTGAGGGAGAAAATTCCATCAGCCCTGGCTGTTTGAAGGGGATCCCGTGAGAGCATTTCTTATCCCAGCATCATCCTACATAGTCCCTGGAAGGAACCCTGAGGATTTCCCTGAGATCCATCCTTTGAGGATGAATGAACTCTGGCAGCAGAGATGAGAAGGCCAGTAATCAGGAGCTTGTCAGCCTTAAGGGGCTTGGGGCCAGGGAACAGGACCCCAAGTCTAGGCAGATGGCCTATCAGGCTTCATCTGGAGGTCAACAGAGGGACCATCAACTCTCAGACCCTCAGATTACCTGACTTCGGGAAGAGCTGAGGAGGTGGTAGGAAAAGAATGAATTTGCCATGGAGAGAGAAAGAACATTATAGCATCTATGGGCCCCTCATAACCTAAAAAGAGTTTGGGGAAGCCTTTGGGGGCAGCATGAAGTCTGAGGGGCCATGGAATGGGTACCAAGAACACTGTCCCACCTCTCCATCAGCCTAGCCAAACAAACACACACCAGTGTGATTTTAAAGCAATACTTCCTATCTTTGAATGTGGGCATCTTGCTAAGCACAGCATCCAATTCAGTACCTCTGTGTTGGGGCTTGAGCATCTACACCACTAACATTTTCTCAGACGATGCTGAAGACACAGGTCCACAGACTACACTTTGAGTAGCAAGGTCTTAGAGGCAGTCGACTGAATAAAAGTCAAGGAGACAGAAAAAGGGTTGGCTTTGTGTCCAACGATGTCCCCCACTGGCTCTGCCCCCCGCCTGCCCTTTTGGGACTGCCTACCCCCAGTGCCAACCAAGGAAAGGGACCTGGGAAGGAGGGGGCAGGAACGTGGACAGGCGATTTCAGAAGGCTCCGCCCAGGCTGAGTCACAGACTCCAGCCTGTCATCATTGAGCGCATTACCCAGTGCCTGGCTGTCTCAGTTCATTGGCTGCTGAGGCTTCTGGCTCAGGCTGAGTAATTACAGTTGAGGCCCTGATGAATTGGGGGCCAGTAATTAAAGTGCCTATTGATTTTCTACTTAGGAGTTCCCTGTAGCTGGAAACAAAAGTCGGGAGGGGAGTGAGATAAACAATCCAGGCAAGGTATTTCGAAACAGGGGATTGTTCAGGGTGCATTAGCTGGGCCTGCGGTCGCTGAGGAGGGACTGTGAGGTAATCATTTATCACTGGCCCATCTACCTAGAATTTGAGAATTGATCAGCCAGTCGATATGCTTCTGAGGCATAGTGTCAGCAGAATAGGGGAAGAAGGGCTGTCTTCTGCAAAGAGTTCATCTTTAGCTCTCCAAACCATGAATCTGTCTTGTTTTGCTGCTTCATTTGGCTTATTTTAAGTATGAATTGAAGCAATTGCCTCATTTATATCATCTGCCTCCATGGGGCAACCATGGGCTTTCTATCACTAGAAATTTGGCTTCTGGTGGCACCTGTGGCCAGACACCGGTGAGCATAGGCTGGGGAGAGGGGTATTGGTGGGGGGAAAGGAAGGTCACAGGAGAAGGGCTGAGGGCAAGTCCTGGGGGCCGGAAAGGGACTGGATACAAAGAGGGTCCTGGAGGCTGACTGGGGCCAGAGGGTGGGAGGGGTCTCAAGGAGAGGACCAAGCCAGCCATTGGAGAAAAGAAACTATACAAGCAGAGGACACAGCAGAACCTGGAGAGAAGATGGGAGAAAAGGGCCATGAGAGAGGGAGAAAGAGAGGCCCACTCTGTATGACAGTCTCTAGATCCATCCACATCTCTGCAAATGGCACGATTTCATTCCATTTTATGGCTGAGTAATATTCCACTGTATATATGTTCCACATCTTCTTTATCCATTCCTCTGCTGATGGACATTTAGGTTGCTTCCATGTCCTGGCTATTGTAAATAGTGCTGTGGTAAGATGAACCTATGTGCAAAGCAGAAACAGAGGTACAGACATAGAGAGCAAAGGTATGGACACCAAGTTATTGGGGGAAAGGGGGGTGGCATGAATTGGGAGATTGGAATTGATATATATATATATACACTACTATGTATAAAATAGGTACCTAATGGGAACCTACTGTATAGCACAGGGAATTCTACTCAGTGCTCCATGGTGACCTAAATGGGAAGGAAATCCAAAAAGAGGGGATATATGTATACGTATAGCTGACTCACTTTGCTGTACAGCAGAAGCTAACACAACACTGTCAAGCACATACCCCCCAAAAAATTAAAATTAAAAAAAAAAAAAAAAAGAAAGGCACATGAAACAGGAAGAGGGTTTTTGGTGGAAACGTAAAGCACATTTAAGTCTTATTTAAAGATTGCTTAAGTTATTTTGAGGCATTTAACTCTTAATTCATCTTCCTTTCACTGAGGTAATGTGACGTATGAAAGAGAAACTAATGAGAAGAAAGCCGGACTGGCAATTTTATTTTAGTCAGCTCCGGGAGCTCTCTCTTCCTCCCGTCATGCTGGGTCACTTGATCAGGGATGAGATTCTTTTGTTTCTTGGAGAAATGTTGCTCTTCTCCCCAGCCTGTTCCTTTCCCCCCCTCTTCACTGCTGTAGCTGCTTTGGCTGCTTAATGATAATGAAGTGAGATTGGGATCTGGGTTTTGAGAATGATTGAAGCTGGGCAAAGAGAAGCATTTTAGCCTCATGAGTGTTAGAACACAGTTACCCATTATCCCCAGTCAGGGCAGACAATGGGGTCATGGGGAGTCATGAGTTGTGGAGAAGTAAGTGGGCTGTTACTTGTTGTAAGTTGGATTTAAACATAAATCCTATGGAAGTACTGACTGGATTTATTCAGCGTATTCAACCTCCCTGCACAATGTGCTTGCATCGGAAAAAAGTCTTCTGCGAGTATGCCCGATAAATGTCCAGCAGGGGCGGGGGTGGAGCTGAGAGGGTGGTGTCTTGTGTTAAGTAGCTGCCGTGTACAGATGGTTGCACAGTGGACTGCACACAGAGGCCCTGGTCCTGCCCTCACAAAGCACAGAGGCACTATAGGGCTTCGGTCTTATGTGTGATCATATTTATCTGACTCAAATCTCAGTGGCTCTCTAGTCTGCAAAGTTAAGTTCCAAAGCCTCACAAGAAAGACCTTCCTTGGTTGGTCTCAGCCTGTCCCAGCATCATTCACTTGCTTCCCGATGTGCTCCTTTTGCATCAGCCTGCCAGGCCCCAACCATCCCATTGTGTTCTCCACCTAAGCAAGCGGCACCACCCCTCCCCCAGTCCCTCTGCCATCGTGGAATTTTCCCTAATGACCCCAGTTCAATGGGTTGCACAGCCTTGTCATGCTACCTGGTCACTCTTAGACCCTCACTCCCACATCACCTCTTTTTTGGACTCTTGGGCTATTGTAATGGCCTCCTTACTCTGCTCATTTCACCCCTTTTTGACTTCTGTGCTATCCTCTGAGCAATGTACCCCAAATAAATACCTAACAATGTCATTCTCAATTTTTATTAGTTCCTCACTGCCTGCAGAGTAAAATTCTGTCCAGATGTGTGAGCTTGGGCAAGATATGCAAGTCTGCTAAGCCTAAGATTCCACATCTGCAAAACGGGGATTGTCATGGTTGCCTCCTGGGGCCATTGTGAGAAGTAAATGAGATGATGTGAGTGGTGTGATCACATGGCTGGGCATGTGGAAATTACCCCGAGTGGGAGGAGTGGTGATGGAGAGAAGAGGAGGAGCTGCATTTCATTGTTCTTATTGTGGAGGAAAGTCTTTATGATCTGGAGCTAAATACATATTTCCAGCTTTGACTTTTCCCCTGAACTCCAGATTTAGACGCGCGCACGCGCGCGTGTGTATGTGTCTAATGGTCATCACAAATTTAAGTTCACGGTTGAACTCATAGTCTACCTCCCCAAACATGCTCTATACTCAGCTTTTCCCAACTCAGAAAATGACAATTCTTTCCCGCCAGTAGCTCAGAGCAAAAGCCTTGATGCCTCTCTTTCTTTCATCCTCCATATCCAATCCATCTGTAAATCCTCTTGTCTGTACATTCAGAATCTATCCAGAATCCATCTCCTCTCACCGCTTTTACTGCTCAGACTCTGCCACCAGCTTCCTGCCTGGCTTGTGGCAATGGCCTCCTCCCCAGCCCTCCCGCTCCAGTCCTGACCCCTTTATACTTTACAGTCTTCACAGCAGCCAGAGGGCTGTTTTCATAGCAGAATTGGAATCACTCCTCTGCCCCCAAACCTTCCAGTGGGGCCATTCCAAGACACTTCTCAATCTGACCCTTCACCCCTAACTTCATCTCCTACTGCCTGGCCCCTGGTCACTCTGTTCTAGCCAAACTGGCCTCCTTCCTGTTTCTCCAATGTGTTTAGGCAAGCTCCTGCCTAGGGCTTTTCACTGGTCATTCCTCCCTCTGCATGAAACACTCTTTCCCCAGATGTCCACATGCCTCACTGTCATCTCCTTCAAGTCCTTGGCTCAAATGACAGCTTCTCTATGACACCTGTTCTGGTGGGCTTATATAAAATAGCAACCCCTACTCCATCACTCTCAATCTGCCTTACTTGGTTCTCTTTTCTACACAGCACTTAACACCTTCTAACATAGTATACAATCTACTTATTTATTATTTTAAAAAACCTATCTCCTTCCTGTTCCATGAGAGCATTGATTTTTGTCTAATTTGTTCACTGTTTTATTCAGTGTATAGAATAGTGTCTAGCACATAGTAGATGCTCAACAAATCTTGTTGAATGAGTCTTTTACCATTCAGACTGCCCTCTAGCACCAGTATTCTATTCCAAGGAGCTCTCTTTCGTTCCCATTGGGACCTTTGTTTACATCTATTTCTCTAAAACTGCCAGTTCCATTTCTCCTCCAGGGCTGCCTCACAGTACTATAGATAAATATATTGATGCACTGGTTGTAAGTAACTTGTACAATTAAAGATGCAAATAGAATTTTCTTTCCTAAAGTTCCTTCCAAATGGACTAAGGCTCCATTTGTCTGAAATGGTTGGCTGGCCACCGAAACACTTCCCTCTCAAGGGCCGAAGCACGCCCCCATTACCTCCCCACCAAGTCCACAGTTCATTTGTCTGTTGATGTCACAGCAACAGATCTTGAAGCATGGGGGAAACCAATGTCAGAGGTGGACATCTGTCTCTGAGCCCTGAGGCACGTCCTTTTATTTAGGGCAGTGAATCCCTTTGACATCTCCCATAGGAAGTAAGAGGTGGAAAAGTGGAGGAGAAGAAGGTTAAATGACTTATGCAAGGTCACATGCCATGTATCACCTTGGATGGAGAGCCGAAGAAATAAAGGCAGCCGTGAAGCTATGTCTGTGTTGTCTGAGGCCACATCTTACAGAAGGCCTGGGCCCCAGGAGGAAGTGGTTATACCTTATTTGGTAGGGAATGGGGAAACATTGAAGTTTTTGAGGAGAAAAGTAACATGACAGAAGTCAAAGCTTTAAGAAAACTAGTTTGGCAATGATAAGAAAGGTTCATTGGGGACTTCCCTGGCAGTCCAGTGGTTAAGACTCTGTGCTTCCACTGCAGGGGGCACAGGTTCGATCCCTGGTCAGAAAATCAAGATCCTGCATGCCTCGTGGCATGGCCAAAAAAAAAAAAAAAAAAAAGTAAATAAAAGGGAGAGAGTCTGAGACCAGACTATTGCCGTGGTCTCTAAGAAGTGATTAGGGCCTGAACTTGGAGTGAAGAATGCAAATAGGGGCAGGGTGAGGGACCTGCTGTAGCTAAATGATCATTTAGAGGGCTGGGTAACTGGTGGGTCTCAGGAGGGCTGTCTGGAGGGCTCTGCACTAAGACTTCTTCGTTTGTCACCCTGCACACTCTCCCAGTGGGATCTCAGCCATTCCCATGACTTCAGCCATCAGCCGTATTGCCACAACTCCCACATAGGTAACTCTAGCTATGATCTGCCCTTCACCCATGGACATTTCCTAAGCAGCTCCTTGGGAGACCCCACAGGGACCTCATGCTCAGCAGGTATGGGACTGAACTCACTATCTCCACCCCTTCTACCCTCATGGCTCAGGGAAGGCTGTCCAGCCAGGAACTGTGAAGTCATCCTATGTCCTTCCCTTCCCGTCTCAATTCACTCACCAAGTCCTGCCAGTCACGCTTTATACATCTATGAAATCTACCCACTTCTTTTTCTCTCCTGCCACTACTGGAGTCTTGGCAACCACTTTCTCTTCCCTAGACAAGTGCAGTAACCTCTACCTGATCTTCCTTCTCTTGACATCCTCCAGTCCGTTCACTCTAGTGACGTGTTGTTTATTTATTTTTAATATAGACTGAGAGATCTCTGAGCAATGCAAACCTAGTCATTTTTTTCCCATTTTTTTCTCTACTAAAACACACCAATAGCTTCCCATTGTCCTTAGAATAATCTGCTACATCCTTAATATGGCTTCAAAGCATCTCAACCCACCTCTGTCTCTTCCTCACTTTGCATTAGAGTGAGCCGCAGAGATGTTGCTGTCACCTGATAACTCTTGAGCTCTCTGAAAGTGGAGGTCACGTCTTTCAGCATAGGGGAGGGTGTATTAGTCATTGTTCTCCAGAGCAACAGGACCAATAGGAGATAGATTGATAGGTATCGTGTTTACTTAGGGTGAAGCTCCAAGTACATTTATTTTCAATGCTTACTGGTAAAATTATTTCTTTCTCCAACAAATGTGTTTACTTTCCTGCCTTTAGAAACTGTACTAACTACAGAAATCCAACTAGTTAATAAATTATAGATTTTTCTGGAGTTTTAGGGTCATGTGGACTCTGGTCATTCTGTTTGAAGCAAAGGTGGAGAAGGTATCCTAGACAGCATTTAAACGAAACTCTTGATTTCTCCTTGAAGAGAGTATGTGTGTGGGCGAAGGTGAGGGAGGGGGTCTCGTGTTACAAAGAAGGTACATGGTATTGGAAAAGTATTGGTGAGGTGACACTTGCCACACGGACATCATGGAGTGGTCGTGAGAACGGCGTGAGATAACGTGCTTGAAAGACCTGCGGCATGTGGCCTGGCACGTGATGGATACTCACTTCCTATTCTGAGGCTGGGAACACAGAAATGTGGGCAAAAACATAAAGTGATAGCATCTATCTTTGCAAGGTACCGATGTTTAACGAGGGGAATTCAGTTTTCTTTCTTGCTCCTAAAACCCAATGATTTGCATTTTAGTCCTAAAAATTAAAGACACAACAAAATAATTCATTAAATGTGTTAGTTAGCCCAGGTTTTACTCTTGGTTATTTCTCTCCTCATAATTAGAACAGGGAAGTGTGATTTGGAGGGAGGAAGCCCTAGGTGGCAGATCTTTACTCTTCCTGCCTAACCCCAGGAGGGTACAGGGAAAGTGCTGCTGTCACGAGACCCTGTCCTTATGGTGGGAGCCAAAAGGATGGAGGTGGACCTGCCTAGAGGTCAAACAAGTTCCCACTGTGAGCCCAGGGCAGGGGCCTGTGGCTACAGCTCTGCTTGAAATGGGTTTTCCATGTTGCTGACTCCTGGTAAATGGAAAATAATGTTACGTTGTGCTAACACTTTCCCAGCATTGCTGCATTAAACAGGGTAGAAAATTATACCTAGGTTTAAAAAAAAAGTCAACGAAAAACGATTCAGGGCTCTTTAGTCATTAAAAATGTGTTTCTGGAGTGCTAAATTTATAGTTAATTGCACAGTTAATTCATTATGTAGCAGTGTTTTTCTCCTTTATAAAACGCCAAACTAAAGTGAACCCAACCAATTACTTGAAGTCTTAGAGATATCACAAAAGGAATGACTTAATTTAGTAAATAATTTTAACTAAAGTAATTATTTACTGAAAGAGAGAGTTTGCTGAGTGCCTCAGGAGACTGTTTGCTATTGGCCTTGTAAAAAACCTTCCATGTAGTTCTTGATTAATTACTTACACAAACAACATTTTATTTACTTTGAACAAATTGGGTTTCAGAATGAGGTCATAAAATATCAATGAAGAGACCCCAGCAGGACTTTTTCAGGTCTGTGAACCTGTAGGGAGTGGTTTTAATTCTGACACCCTCTGAAGGCAAGTCACACAAACTGTCCTGTATCATTGTTTCTTCATAAATGAGGCATTTTGTTCCATACCGTGGTATGGACAAGCTGATCCCCTGTTTTTTGGCTTGGTTCTTGTTTACTACATACTTTGAGGTATCACATACATAGGAGGCACTCAAGTAAATGCCAGATAAAAGAAAATATATAGCAATACCAGCAGCAGCACTTAAAAAATATGCTTGTCTGTCAGATACAGAATTGGAATCAATAGCATTCAGAGGATTGTTTTTTTAAAGGTAAGAGAACTAAAGTATTTGGGAAGTAGAAGAAAAATGGCTAAATGAGCCAGCGATTTTCAACTTGTCTGGAATCACAACCTGGAATTTTGAGTGTTCCTACAATGCTCTAGGGCATCCATTTATTTTTAAAATTAATGTGAGCTATAAGACTGTTCTATGAATTTTGTGTAAATTGAAAATACACTGAAGTATTGAAAAGTCACAATTAGGGATCATTGCTCCAATTTTTGAGCATCTCTAGGTCTTAGATGACAGGCTGGGAGCAATACTAGTGAGGTCAAGCCAACAGGAGCTCCTCACTACATGTGTATGCTTCTGATCCCTGCAAGGAGGAAAAAATAGCAGTAGAGCCTTCATCTCTGAAAGAGACAGCCATCTAATCCTGAGGCACAGAGCCAAGAAAAGGACCTTAAGGATTAATCTTTAAAAAAAGCCCAGTTTTACTTGGAAAGGGTTCTTGGAGGTGACCAGCCATCCTCTTGATTCATTTGAAGTACTGTGTATGTAGAAGAGGGATTAAAATGGACCTGTGTGATCCCAGGGTGTCAGGGAACAATGGGTGGGAGAGTCATAGGTAATGAGATCTCCATTCAAGGTATGGATGAAATTTCTTAGTACACCAGGAAATGGTGTGTTCTCACCCTAACATGTTCAAGCAAGGACTGACATCCACAGTGCAGCGATGACTTAAAAGAGCTAAGCCAGGTGCGGTGGGATGATGGCAAGATGGTCGGGGGTGGGGTAGCTAGAGGAGCCCTCTGGTCCTTACCACACCCTTTAACATGTCTGAACATGGTTCTCCAGATCCAGGGCAGAGTATTGAGTAGGCAATGCTGCCTTTTCATTTGGACCCCAGAGTTTAAATACAGTAAGTCCCCTACATATGAACCTTCAAGTTCTGAACTTTCAAAGATGCGAACGTGCATTCCATCAACGTCAGGCGTGAGTGAAATTGCAGCTTGCCCTCTGTCTCTTATTGCTGACAGTCTTTCAGCTCTACCATCTCCCACCTCCTCTTCCTCCTCCAGTCAGTAACTCTTCTTGCCTGTTCACTCGATGCCAGCCCCTATATGCCAGCTGTTGTACTGTAGTACTGTACTTTTCAAGGTACTATACTGTAAGATTAAAAATGTTTTCTTTATTTTTTGTTTGTTTATTTTTTTGTATTATTTGTGTGAAAAGTATTATTAACTTATTAATACTTTAAAAGTATTATTAACTTATTAATATTTAAAATAATTAAAAGTATTATTAACTTATTATTATAGCACAGTACTATACAGCCAATTGTGTTATTTGGATACCTATGCTAACTTCGTTGTACTTACGAACAAAATTGGACTTACGAACGCAGAACTCGTCCATATACAGGGGACTTACTGTATAACTTAGCCCATATCAAGTCCTCCCTTGCACCCAGGCCTGAAATATGCCATTCTGATGTTTGATACTGAATTTAAAGTCAACCAGATCCCTGCAATTTCCTTATCTGAACTACTACCAAGATAGAGCTCCAATATGTTGACCTTGTAGAATGGATTTTTAAAAATCAGAACTTTATATGATTATATTTTATTTCATTAGCTTCAAACTATGATGTTATTGGCTTGGGAGAGGGAATGCGTAATTTTAAATGCTGATTCTATCCTCTAAGGCAATAAGTGCTCCTCCCTTTGTGTCTTCTCTGGTTTTGTAGGCATGAGTCTACATTTTCATCCCAAGCTAGGATAGAATTTGGCAAATCTTGAGACCTTCCTCCAGGTAAAACAATCAGAGGTTGAAGAGGTGGAGAAGACCTTAATGGATGTAAAATTCAACTTTTTAATTGTATAGATAAAGAATTTCTGTATTTACTAAATGAATAATCTTGAGGCAATGTTGTTTGGCCAGTTACAAACCAACCTATCTATGTTAATATCCTGACCACATTTTTCCACTTTGTCCTTGAAACATTATTAAAAATCTTGCCAATCTTTCAAACACATACACACACACACACACACACACACACACACACACACACATTGGTTTGTTATCTATTTTTGTCTTATGTTGGCTTGAGTGGATCAACTTTTCATTTCCAAAGGCTCACAAGCCATCTCTTTATCCTTCTAGAATTTAGATCAATCCTTATTGTAAAGAATTCTAGAAAACAATGTAGCTTCTACAACAAAATTGTTTAATAATTGCTTTTAAAAAGATTTTGGCAAATAAACATAAATTCAATTCAGAATATGTTTTAAACTTTGTTCTAGAATTTGGGAATCTACAATAGCTGAGTTCAAGTCTTTACTGTGCCTCCCCAAATTTCCCAAAGCCAATGTGCCTTTCACCAGATAGACTTTCTCTCTCCTAGCCTGTGGCTTTGGTATTAGGTTCGACTGGGGAATGGGTGGCAGAAACCATGAAACTTGGGAGTTAGTGATGGTGAGAAATTGCTACATCTGTAGACTAGGGTGGACCTTGTCCGTCTTAAGCACTGGATGAGCTCGGCACTGGATGACCAGCTTCTGAGACCGTCCTGCCCTCTGGACTCTTGCTCCAGCCCCACCCCCATTAAGCTCTTGGTATTTTCATTTTCACCTTGTTGAAGAAATAAAATGCCCTCTGGTTCCTTCACCTTCCTCCTTTGTCCAGACAGACTACATAAGAACCTAAAGGAAATTATCCCAAAACAGAAGGGAGCTGTTGATAAGTCTCCGTGGGCGTCTGTGTAGGCACACATCATCTGAATGACAGGTTTGCATGTAAACAGCCACAACTCATGAAAATAGTTTTTAATCTACTTGAAAGGCATATTCTCAGAAGGAAATCAAGTTCCCTCCAGGTGTGTGGAAGCTCTTTGAAAGAGGAGCTGTTGCAGCAAAAATACAAGCCATTATGAGATTCTACTTTTCATGACCCTTTTCTTCCTTCTGTACCACTTTCCCCTCCCCTCCCCATCTGTGAACTTATCTCTGGAGGGCTTTTGACTGGCGAGAGACAGGGAAACAGGGAATTAGGGGAATTAGTTCTCTCCTTCCCAGCAGATCAAGGCCAAGTTCCATCAATTGGGCACTGCTTGACTTTCCACTGAATGTCTAATTTTGTTTCTCATCTTTTTTCAAGACTTTCCTTGTCTGGGAAGACTGGCTATTCCATTGCCTCTCCTTTCCAGGCCTCTGTGCCACTCTCCAACTCTCCTCCACCCAAATTCCGGGGTTCTTGAAAGGCTCAGCTTCTGTGCACTCTAGCACACACTAATCCTTGATTTGAGTAGTCCCGTTGTGTCATGTTATGGTATAAAGAATTTTTAAATGAAATTAAAATTGTTACTGTGGTAAAATAGGCATAACATACAACTTATTATTTTAATAATTTTTAACATACAGCTCTGTGACATTAAGTACACACACATTGTTGTGCAACCATCACGTCTATCCACCTGTAGAACATTTTCATCATCCCAAACTGAAACCCTATACCCATTAAACAATAACTCCCTATTTCCCCTTCCCTAAATTTTAATTATGCAAATAATAGAGGAATGCATTGTAAAAATGAATAATGTTTGTACTAAATAATGTTTGTATTAAAAATAGTACAAATACCGTAAAGTCCACTTTTGACTATCACACCCAACACCAATACCTCCCTTAGAGTTAATGACTACACTTACCTCTATACATAAATATAATATAAAGTTTTGTATGTAGCTTTTACACAAATGATACATACACAAAAGTATCATATCAAATATCACATCATCAGTGATATTCACAATGATATCATGTCACTGTTCTGATACTTTCTATTTCCACTCAGCCATATGTCTTGAAGATCATTCCACGTCAGTACCTAAAAATCTACCTCATTATTTTTAACAGCTACATAGAGATAGACCCAGAGAAGTTAAGAATCTTGTCCTGGGGCAAACATTGGCAAGCGATAGAGTCAGGATGCAAACCCTGATAGCCTGCCTTCTGAGCCCATGCCCTTACCCACAATGTCATTTTATCTGATTGCTGCCCATCTAATGGGTTAAACATGGTGTCTCCTGGGTGCTTGTATTTGCATTTTCCTGATTGATAGTTAGAGGGAGCATCTTTTCATATGTTTATTAGCCATCTGAATTTTCTTTTTGTGTATTGCCTGTTCCTGTCTGTTGCTCCTTTTCCTATTGGATGGTTTATTGATTTGCAGTTTAAGAAATGGCTCTGTCTGATTTCTTTGGTGAAGAATCATTATTTGTACCTTAATTAAAATGATCAGTAAGCCAAGTGTTAACTGAGCCTAGACTCTGCCTGAGTGAAAGGCAGGATAAATGAAATTCAAACATTCTTGCAGACATTCAAGACATTTTCATATAAACATGAACATTCAATCATTCATTCATTGAATAACTTTTCAAATTGCACTGTACAAAGGAACAACACATATTACAGAAGGGTTAGTAGAGATCTTATTCAAAACAAAGAGCTATTAACCTTTACTAAATTGATCTTTAATGAATACATTACTAAGTGTTTTCACCTGCTTTTGCCAATGGCCCTCTACTAAAAATATGAAGACTGTCAACTAACATAAGAATCTGTCAATGTAAATATTAAAGTTTACATATTTTTAGCCTTTCAGAGAGGAAATTAGTCTCAGAGAATATTTATTTTAATCCTCTCTCCCTTCTTTCCTTCCTTTTTTCTTTTTCTTTTCTTACCTTCCTTATTTAAAAAATTTCCTGGATTATCAAAATATGCTTCTCTGTACAGAGCAGATGCTAAGAATTATGGATGTATATTTTGGATGACTATATTTGAGCAGGAAACTGTCTGTGGTAGCAAACTGAAAACTTTAGGAATAACTGTGCTTTTAAAGTGAGAGCAGATCCAAAGGATTCTACGTCTTTCAAGCCCGTTTTTATCCCAAGGAGAAAGAAGAAAGCTACATCCTCATTTGGTATGGATCCAGAACAGCCCCGAAATGCAGAACAGTTAATGGCTTCAGATGTTTATCTATGTGTATTGGGCAGGTGCATCCAAATCCAACCTGAAATCTCCCGGAACTGTGGTGCAGACACTGCCATTCAGATGGGAATGTCTTTTGTTCCTGGAAGTTCTTTTTCCCTACCCACTCTGCGTGCACACGCACCCCACTGTGCCTAGAGGTAGGGTTATTGGGAGTGTATTTCTGACCCTTTACCTCTTCTCAGCAGGAGATAACCAGACACTGGCGCACTCTCCATTTTAGTTGCCGTGCCCTTCATCTACCAAGAGGCTCAGTCCAGTCTGCTGGTCTTTTGCCAAGGATGCCTTTCTCCCGGTCCTTGGATCTGGAGGAAGGATGGTGCTCATGGATCCCCAAAATCAATGTTTCCAGGGACTCTCTTTCTTTAGAGTACTAAGAAAGCTGTTTGGGGGACAAGCCAGAGGTGGCACGTCAGTCTAAGAATAGCTTGAGGCACTGTGCGGGCATCTCAGTGGGTGGAGTGGCGCTGAGAACAGGGTCTGTGATGCGCCTGTATTTACTTGCTTCTTTTCTCACCACATGCATCTCGTGACCTGCACTGTGGGGTCCCAGTGTGGCGCCATTTAGTGTACATGGAAGATGTAATAGCCGCAAAGTGTGCTTTGGAGTCGCCCTTAGAATGTCTTCCTTTGAAAATATCCCTAGAAAGTGAGTAGCTTGACTTGCCATTTATAGAAGACAAAAATAATTCAGGGATAGGACTGTTTAATCAGTCTGTCAGGAAACAAAATTGACTGAGCATATTTTGTGTTACAGGGAGCTCCCTGTACTGCACTATAGACTGACTGCCAAATACCTGTGTTCTGGGGCCTCTAGGCTGGCAAGTGAAGTCACAGTCTTGGAATTGGGAGGCAGGCCTGAGGGTCTCTGGATCAGTGCTTCTCATATTTTAATATGTATCGGAGTCACCTGGGGATCCTGTGAAAGTGCAGGTGGTGACTCCATGATTCTGAGTGGAGCCCATTTCCAACAAGCTCCCTGCTGAGCTCCACGATGCTGCTCCCCTACCAGCGTACTAGGGCTGTTCAGAGCCCAAGCTGTCACCCAATGTTGGAATTTCTTCTTAATTGGAAGCACCGTTAATAAAAAGTTGAAAGAATATTGGATTGAGTGTCACTATACCTGGGTTCTAGTTTTGCCACTCACTAGTGGGTAACCTTGAGGAAACCACCTGTAGAATCCCTGCTCCAAACTTCATTATTACTCCCATTTCAGCCTCAGCCCTTAGCTCTAAAATCCCCACCTCTGGACTTCCCTAGTGGTCCAGTGGTTAAGACTCTGTGCTTCCACAGCAGGGGGCTCCGGTTGGATCCCTGGTTGGGGAACAACATGCCTCATGATGGAGCCAAAAAATATATATATATCCCCACCTCTTGTGGGTGCATCCAGTGGGATCTCTGCAGGCCTGCTGGGGGCTGGGGATGCAGGACTGCTTGAAGGACGGCTTTGCTCTAAATGGTCCCACTGTTGGAAGGAATATTTTTTTGGTTTTGTTTTTGATTTCTGTTTTAGGAGAAACCGTTTTGAGAAGTATGCACTGGGGCCTGATTCAAGACCAGGGTGAGAGGACGTGTGGGTGGGGTGAGTGGATCCGTGAGGTCCCTTTTGATGGTGGAGACAGGAGAGTGGGAAGCTGTGAGACAAGGGATGAGACAAGCACACAGTGAGAGGGAAGGACGAGGAAAACGATGGGAAAAGGGCACTACAAAAGCAGAAAGTAGGAGCTGGTGCTAGTTGCAGAAGGCGATAACTGAAGCATGAGCCAATGTTTTGGCAGAAGCAGAAAAGTATAGGGATAGACTGGAGAGATAGTGCACGGATGATATGTCAGGTTTTATCGAGGGACATGGGGTGAAAGGAATTGCAGAGGGAAGGAGAAATCAAAGATGCAAACTGGGCTTCCCTGGTGGCACAGTGGTTGAGAGTCCACCTGACGATGCAGGGGACACAGGTTCGTGCCCTGATCCGGGAAGATCCCACATGCTGCGGAGTGGCTTGGCCTGTGCGTCCGGAGCCTGTGCTCCACAACGGGAGAGGCCACAACAGTGAGAGGCCCACGTACCACAAAAAAAAAAAAAAAAAAAAAAAAAAAAGATGCATACTGCCAGGGGCTGAAATGGTGTTTATTTGGTTGGGAGGCCTGAGAAATCAGGCTGCGGGAGGAGAATGAAGACTTTGAGGTGACATTTTGTGATGGCTGAATTTTCAGGTGTCGATGAGTGGGAAATATGGGACAGAGAGAATCAGGCGGTATGTGAAGAATGCCAAATGGATAGAAGAGAAGTGCCCTTTAGTGGGCGATGTGGAGCCTGCTGGTGTCAGCGGAGGTGCGATAAATAGGATCAAAGGAGGCCCGGGTACCACCTCCGTGGTCTGCTTGCCCCAATGCTCTCCAAGCCCAGCTCTTGCAAACCCCGTGCCTGTGGCCTTGTTAACAGTGGCCACTGGACAGGCAGCGTGCGCAGTGCAGGCTTCCTGAAAGCATAGAAACTTCTCTGGAGTTTAGTCCATGTGGAGAGTCCCTGCGTGTGGAGGAAACCAGGCAGCTGCACTTTGCCCACACACTTCTCTCTAAGGTAGCAGCACCCAGATCTTAGCAAAGAGCTAAAAGTTACAGCATAGTAAACTAAAAAGCAGTGACTTCGCTCCTGAGCTTGGTCCTGTAGCTGGATTACTGTGGCATCTATGGAAATGGACTTCATAGAATCCCAATTATGGACAGCATAATTGACCAAGGACCCCAGATGATGCACTCCTTGAAATCTATTGGTACATTAGCTGGAGCCCATGCTGCCCACGGGCTGCTCCCAGCCAATGACTGTGTTGGGGAAGCCAAAGCAGACCAGTTCCTGTTTCTTACAGGTCTCTGATAGTTGCTTCCAGGTAGAGGACTCCCTGACAGGTTTGCCAACTTTGAAACTTTGTTAGATTGCCCAGCTACCTAAGTGCTTCCACTCAACTTACTCTCTTGCTTGGTGGTCGGACAATTCTCCCAGCATTACACAGCTCCCTCCCCATTCCCTCTCTCAGACATCTCCCTTAATGAAATTCTTCTGTGTTTAGTCCTGTGACTCCTGCTTCTCCGAGGACTCACACGAACACAAGAGGGGACCAATAAGGGCAGAGGAAATGAGCCAGATTTGTATCAATTAATGCTGTAAATAGCAGAAAGGGAAAGGGTTCTTGGGAAAGCACACAGGTAGAAGAGAAGGAGGGGAGCCCCAGATACTGGAAGTGTCAGGGAAGATGATTCTGGGAGTCACCCACTCCCATTCTCATTCCCTTGAACCTCCAATTTCTACACCCATCCATAATCTCCATTTTAAGCCTTTCCATCTCTGACCACCACCCCTTGACTTCCCAGCTCACTCCCTTTTGCATCCCCATCCTAACAATTCTTCCACCTTTTCCAAAACGTACAACCTATTGATCCTGCTAACTTTGTACTCTTCTCGCCCCTCCTGCCATGCTCCCCTCCTATCCTACTTGGGTGGCCTTGATCTTCATTGCCATCCCTCCCATGCATAAACTCAATTCCTTCCCACATCTTGTCTTCCAGTGTCCTGGCCAGCAAATCCCCAACCTCGGTCAAACCCAACTCTCTGCCTGCTCCACACTTATATAAATGCAGCTTAAAATGGCTGGACAAAAGTCCCCCCAAACCCAGCAATGATGTCACTTTACATTCATTGCCACAGACCTCAAGTTAGCCCTTAGCTCTGCTGGGCAATACTACTGCATTTTCCTAGTCCATTCACTCTTCTTCTCTCCTACTTGACAATCTCTCACCTCCTCTCTTTGCAAACTTCCCCCTCCCTCTTTACTATCACTGATTTTCCTTCTCTCACAGTCTGCTCCCTCTCAGTTTTGGCAACTCCATTCTTCCAGTTACTATGGCCAAACCTTGAAGTCATCCTTGATTTCTCTTTGTCTTATGTCCTCCATCAAGCCGTTAGCAAACCCCATTGATTCTACGCTCTAAATGTCTCCAAAATCTAACCAGTCTCATCCCTTTGTCTGTCTCCATCAACTCACACCTGGCTTCCTGCAGTGCCTCTTAACAGGTCTTCCTTCCTCCAAACTCTCCTCCCTACTCCCAGTCTATTCTTAACACACTACTGGAGTGATCAAGTTCGATCTCCTGCTGATAATCCTCCAATAAAGTTCTGGCTCACTTAGAGTAAAAACCAAAGCTGTTACATCAGAAGGCCCTCATGCTCTCCTCCCCACTGTGCTAATCTGATCTCTTGCTCCTGGCCCGCTTTGTTCTTTCTTCTCTAGCCTCACTGCCACGCCTCCTTGACCCTTAACTCCAGTCACACTGGCCTTCTCACTCTTCCTCAAACACACCAAACTTCAGCATCTTTGCACTTCCTGTTCCCTCCTCCTCGAAACCTACCCCCCCCCCCCAAATTCCTCCATTCCTTCATGTCTGCTCTTAAGGGTCACCTTTCCATGAGACCTCTCTGACTACCCATTATAGAAGGGCAAGGCCCTCCTTCCCACGCTCTCTATGCCCTGCCTGGTCTTTTCTCCTTACTTAGCACTGATCACCATTAACATAGGACATGTTCGTTTGTTTGTTATCTATCTTCCTTAACTAGGATGTAAATCCCACCCGAGTACTTTCATTGCTTCACACAGGAGATGCGCCATAAATAGTTGTTGAAGTAATGAATTAAAGAAAGTTGAAAGAGGCGATGGGATTGAGCTGATGGGAGAAATACAGAAGGGGGAAGATTTGGACCACAAAGGAATATTTCCTAGGAAAATATTTTGATAGGGAAAGGCAAGAAACATGGGGGTAGAGAGTCAGAATTCATCATGGTGGAAAGGCAGGGCTGATCCCCAAGTCAGGATTCCTGCTATGAACATGAAGCTGTCTCTCTGAGCCTCAGTCCCCTTAGCTGCAAAATGTGGGTGGGAGTAACCTACCTCTCCAGGTTACTGTGGGCCAAGTCTCTCTGATTTACCCAAGGTGGAACTGAGGCTGAATATCAGCCACCATCTGCTTCTTGCAAAATTAATGAAACCAGGGAGAACCCTCTAGGTAAGGGAAAGAGTCCCCAGGGTGGAGAAGTTTGCAAGATTTGAAATCCCTGTAGCAGAGAATGAGGTGGAAGGCACACTCAGCCCACTGGTGGCTGAGCTGGGCTTTTCCCTCCTCTGTTTGTAGCCAGAGGAAGGATCCACCTTAAGGGAAACAAGTAGTGATGTATTTCTGTATTCGGAACACTGACATTGCTCCAGAAAAAAGTGAGAGGAGATTATGCAGGAAAGGAATTGAGTCTGTCAGGAGATTCAAGAAAGAAAAAAAAAAAAAAAAAAACATGTAGAAAGGAGCTGTTTGTTGCTCTTTGTTCAGGATTTTACCTCGAGAGTCTGTTTATAAAAATGTTCTCTCTTGCCCAGACTCTTTTGCTCCTGCCTGGACGTCTCCCTCCTCCACCCCCCACCCCAACCCTTCCCTTCCCTCCTCTTGTTTGACTTAAAGCTCTTTCCTTGATTAAATAATGAATAAAAGCTCTTCCCAAGTCTGGCCTTCCTGGCGTTAGGGAGAAATTACAGATATATGTACATACATATACATGCAAAATAGCCTGAGATAAAGAGGCTTAAGATAAATAGGTTTCTGGTGGGTTTTTTTTTTTCTTTTAAAGAAATGTCATTCATAAAATACACTTACAAACAACACAGATTCGAACTAGGGCAAAGCAGCCTGAGTGCAGCTAAGTAGTCTGATTAAACAAAGTGCTTGGATTTAAAAGCATGTATTTTTATTTAAAATTATGATATTTACTTTTAAAAATGGGTTGCGGCTTTCTCTTCTAGGGTCACTATATCTGTCAGGTACTGAGCTACCCATGTTATTGTCTATATAAGGAAGGATTATCCAATTCATAACCAAAGTTTCTCTTTGGCCTTCTTTTCCTCAGTTTCAGTGGGTAAGGAATTCAGGAGCAGCTTAGCTGAGTGGTTCTGGTTGAGGGTCTCTCATGAGGTCACAGTCAAGACCTTGGCAAGGGCTGCAGTCATCTGAAGGTCTATTTGGTACTACAGGATCTGTTTACAAGATAGCTCACTTACATGGCTGTTGGCAGGAGGCCTCAGACCTCCCCATGTGACCTCTCTATAGGGTTCCTTGAGGGTCCTCATGATGCGGCAGCTGGTTTCCCACAGAGCAGTGAGAGAAGAAGGAAGCCATAATGCCTTTTAAGTCCTAATCTGGGAAGTCACTCACTATCACTTCCATTAAGTTCTATTTGTTAGAGGCGACCTATTAAGTATAGTCCACACTCAAAGGGAGGAGAATTAGGCTCTGCCTTTTGAAGGGAGAGGATCAAAAATTTTGTGGATATATTTTTAAATTACCCACAAGCCATGGAAGACTTTGCAGCCCTATTAAGATGCATTCATTTACTAGGGCTGCCATAACAAAAGCACCTCAGACATAACGGCTTAAACATTAGAAATTTATTATCTCACAATTTCAGAGGCTAGAAGTCCGAGATCAAGGTGTCGACAGGGTTCACGTCTCCTGAGACCTCTCCTTGGCTTGTAAATGGTCCTCTTCTCCCTGAGTCTTCTCCCTGGTTGACCCTCTGCCTGTTTGGGTCCAAATTTCCTCTTTTTATAAGAGCACCAGTCATAGTGACTAAGGGAACCACCCTAATGACATTATTTTAACTGAATTACTTCTTTAAAGACACTATGTCCAAAGACAATCATATTCTGAGGTATGGGATGTGGTGTGACATCAACAAATGAATTTTGGCAGGGACACCATTTAGCTCATAGCACAAGGATTTTGGTATTTATTCTTGGAGCAACAGGAAACTATTGAAGTAAATGTAGGTGTGGTGAGGGTGTGGGGCACCCCCAGATTTACGTTTAGAAATTCGTCAGGTTGCAATGTGAGAATCTGATTAGAGAGGGAGCCACGTAAATGTTGCCTGGAAATCTTAAAGTGGTCCAAGTGAGAGGGCATGAGTTTGGGGATTAAGGTGGTGGCAACAGAGACAAAGGGAGGTAGACAGATTCAAGAGACTTTGGGAGGCCAAATTGTTAGGACTGTGGCTAGATTGACTATGAGTGTGACAGCAAGGGAGAGCCAACAATGATGCTTGGATTTTTGGCTTGTACCCCTGGATGGTGGTGAAGCTATTGCTGAGATAAAAGATGATGGAAGAGGTCCAGGCTTGGAGGTGGTGGTAGGAGGATTATGAGTTTGTTATGGTTGTGTGGTGTTGAGGAACCTGCTAGTGAACCAAGGAGAAATATCCCTTGGGATATTGTAGTTTTGATTTGTATTTCTTTAATAATTAGTGATGTTGAGCAGCTTTTCATGTGCTTCTTGGCCATCTGTATGTCTTCTATGGAGAAATGTCTACTTAGGTCTCCTGGTAGTGGGTTGTTTGTTTTTTTAATATTGAGCTGCATGAGCTGTTTATATATTTTGGAGATTAATCCTTTGTCTGATGATTCATTTGTAAATATTTTCTCCCATTCTGAGGGTTGTCTTTTCATCTTGTTTATGGTTTCCTTTGCTGTGTAAAAGCTTTGAAGTTTCATTAGGTCCCCTTTGTTTATTTTTGTTTTTATTTCCATTACTCTAGGAGGTGGATCAAAAAATATCTTTCTGTGATTTATGTCAAAGAGTGTTCTTCCTATGTTTTCCTCGAAGAGTTTTATAATGTCTGGGCTTACATTTAGGTCTTTAATCAATTTTGAGTTTATTTTTATGTATGGTGTTAGGGAGTGTTCTAATTTCATCCTTTTACATGTAGCTGTCCAGTTTTCCCAGCACCACTTATTTAAGAGGCTGTCTTTTCTCCATTGTATATTCTTGCCTCCTTTATCAGAAATAAGGTGACCATATGGGCGTGGGTTTATATCTGGGCTTTCTAACCTGTTCCATTGATCTATATTTCTGTTTTTGTGCCAGTACCATATTCTCTTGATTACTGTAGCTTTGTAGTATAGTCTGAAGTCAGGGAGTCTGATTCCTCCAGCTCCACTTTTTTCCCTCAATACTGCTTTGGCTATTTGGGGTCTTTGTGTCTCCATACAAATTTTAAGATTTTTTGTTCTAGTTCTGTAAAAAATGCCATTGGTAATTTGATAAGGATTGCATTGAATCTGTAGAGTGCTTTGGGTAGTATAGTCATTTTCACAATATTGATTCTTCCAATCCAACAACATGGTATATTCTCCATATGTTGGTATCATTGTTACTTTCTTTCATCAGTGTCTTATAGTTTTCTGCATACAGGTTTTTTGTTTCCCTAGGTAGGTTTATTCCTAGGTATTTTATTCTTTTTGTTGCAGTGGTAAATGGGAGTGTTTCCTTAATTTCTCTTTCAGATTTTTCATCATTCGTGTATAGGAATGCAAGAGATTTCTGTGCATTAATTTTGTATCCTGCTACTTTACCAAATTCACTGATTAGCTCTAGTAGTTTTCTGGTGGCATCTTTAGGATTCTCTATGTATAGTATCATGTCATCTGCAAACAGTGACACTTTTACTTCTTCTTTTCCAGTTTGTATTCCTTTTATTTCTTTTTCTTCTCTGATTGTCATGGCTTGGACTTCCAAAACTATGCTGAATAATAGTGGTGAGACTGGACATCCTTGTCTTGTTCCTGATCTTAGAGGAAATGCTTTCAATTTTTCACCATTGAGAATGATGTTTGCTGTGGGTTTGTGGTATATGGCCTTTATTATGTTGAGGTATGTTCCCTCTATGCCCACTTTCTGGAGAGTTTTTATCATAAATGGGTGTTGAATTTTGTCAAAAGCTTTTTCTGCATCTATTGAGATGATCATATGGTTTTTATTCTTCAGTTTGTTAATATGGTGTATCACATTGATTGATTTGTGTATATTGAAGAATCCTTGCATCTCTGGGATAAATCCCACTTGATCATGGTGTATGATCCTTGTGATGTGTTGTTGGATTCCGTTTGCTAGTATTTTGTTGAGGATTTTTGCATCTATATTCATCAGTGATATTGGTCTGAAATTATCTTTTTTTGTAGTATCTCTGTCTGGTTTTGGTATCAGGGTGATGGTGGCTTCATAGAATGAGTTTGGGAGTGTTCCTTCCTCTGCAATTTTTTGGAAGAGTTTGAGAAGGATGGGTGTTAGCTCTTCTCTAAATGTTTGATAGAATTCACCTGTGAAGCCATCTGGTGCTGGACTTTTGTTTGTTGGAAGATTTTTAATCACAGTTTCACTTTCATTACTTGTGATTGGTCTGTTCATATTTTCTCTTTCTTCCTGGTTCAGTCTTGGAAGGTTATACCTTTCTAAGAATTTGTCCATTTCTTCCAGGTTGTCCATTTTATTGGCATAAAGTTGCTTGTAGTGGTCTCTTTGGATGCTTTGTATTTCTGTGGTGTCTGTTGTAACGTCTCATTTTTCATTTCTAATTTTATGGATTTGAGTCCTCTCCTTCTTTTTCTTGATGAGTCTGGCTAATGGTTTATCAATTTTGTTTATCTTCTCAAAGAACCATCTTTTAGTTTTATTGATCTTTGCTATTGTTTTCTTTGTTTCTTCATTTATTTCTGCTCTGATCTTTATGATTTCTTTCCTTCTGCTAAGTTTGGGTTTTGTTTGTTCTTCTTTCTCTAGCTCCTTTAGGTGTAAGGTTACATTGTTTATTTGAGATGTTTCTTGTTTCTTGAGGTAGGCTTGTATAGCTATAAAATTCCCTCTTAGAACTGCTTTTGCTGCATCCCATAGGTTTTGGATTGTCGTGTTTTCATTGTCATTTGTCTCTAGGTATTTTTAAATTTCCTCTTTGATTTCTTTAGTGATCTCTTGGTTATTTAGTAACGTATTGTTTAGCCTCCATGTGTTTGTATTTTTTACATTTTTTCCCCTGTAATTGATTTCTAATCTCATACCTTTGTGGTCAGAAAAGATGCTTGGTATGATTTCAATTTTCTTAAATGTACTGAGGCTTGATTTGTGACCCAAGATGTGATCTATCCTGGAGAATGTTCCATGAGCACTCGAGAAGAAAGTGTAATCTGCTGGTTTGGGATGGAATGTCCTATAAATATCAATTAAATCTATCTGGTCTGTTGTGTCATTTAAAGCTTGTGTTTCCTTATTAATTTTCTGTCTGGATGATCTGTCCATTGGTGTAAGTGAGGTGTTAAAGTCCCCCACTATTACTGTGTTACTGTCAATTTCCTCTTTTAGAGCTGTTAGCAGTTGCCTTTTGTATTGAGGTGCTCCTATGTTGGGTGCATATATATTTATAATTGTTATATCTTCTTGGATTGATCCCTTGATCATTACGTAGTGTCCTTCCTTGTTTCTTGTAACATTCTTTATTTTAAAGTCTATTTTATCTGATATGAGTATTGCTACTCCAGCTTTCTTTTAATTTCCATTTGCATGGAATATCTTTTTCCATCCCCTCACTTTCAGTCTGTATGTGTCCCTAGGTCTGAAGTGTGTCTCTTGTAGACAGCTTATATATGGGTCTTGTTTTTGTATCCATTCAGCAAGTCTGTGTCTTTTGGTTGGAGCATTTAATCCATTCACATTTAAGGCCATTATCAATAAGTATGTTCCTATTGCCATTTTCTTAATTTTGGGGGGGGGGGTTGTTTTTGTAGGTCCTTTTCTTCTCTTGTGTTTCCCACTTAGAGAAGTTCCTTTAGCATTTGCTGTAGAGCTGGTTTGGTGGTGCTGAATTCTCTTAGCTTTTGGTTGTCTGTAAAGCTTTTGATTTCTCCATCGAATCTGAATGAGATCCTTGCTGGGTAGAGTAATCTTGATTGTAGGTTCTTCTGTTTCATCACTTTAAGTATATCATGCCACTCCCTTCTGGCTTGTAGAGTTTCTGCTGAGAAATCATCTGTTAACCTTATGGGAGTTCCCTTGTATATTATTTGTCATTTTTCCCTTGATTCTTTCAATAATTTTTCTTTGTCTTTAATTTTTGCCAATTTGATTACTATGTGTCTCGGTGTGTTTCTCCTTGGGTTTATCCTGTATAGGACTCTCTGTGCTTACTGGACTTGGGTGGCTATTTCCTTTCCCATGTTAAGGAAGTTTTTGTCTATAATCTCTTCAAGTATTTTCTTGGGTCCTTTCTCTCTCTCTTCTCCTTCTGGGACCCGTATAATGCAAATGTTGTTGCATTTAATGTTGTCCCAGAGGTCTCTTAGGCTGTCTTCATTTCTTTTCATTCTTTTTTCTTTATTCTGTTCTGCAGCAGTGAATTCTACCATCCTGTCTTCCAGGTCACTTACTCATTCTTCTGCCTCAGTTATTCTGCTATTGATTCCTTCTAGTGTATTTTTCATTTCAGTTATTGTATTGTTCATCTCTGTTTGTTTGTTCTTTAATTCTTCTAGATCTTTGTTATACATTTCTTGCATCTTCTCGATCTTTGCCTCCATTCTTTTTCTGAGGTTCTGGATCATGTTCACTATCATTATTCTGAATTCTTTTTCTGGAAGATTGCCTATCTCCATTTCATTTAGTTGTTTTTCTGGGGTTTTATCTTTTTCCTCATCTGGTACATAGCCTCTGCCTTTTCATCTTTTCTATGTTTTTGTGAGTGTGGTATTTGTTCCACAGGCTACAGGATTGTTGTTCTTCTTTTTTCTGCTTGGTAATAACGTTTTTGACTGTGAAGTATGTCATGGGAACCCAAATACTTTGCCAAGAGAAAGTGCAAAATTAAGCCTAATTAGGAACGAAAATTAATTATATATGAAATAGTTTCTGAGGGACTGCAGATATGAATAGGGTAGGTGTCTCAGGGAAGCCCCCTCAGAAGAGGTAAGAGTTGGATGAGGTCTCAAGAAGGGATTTGGAGCAGTTTTGTGTGGCAAGGGATGGTCCAGGTATCATGTGATGTGTTTAGCAACTGGGGAGGGGATGAGCCTGCAGAAAACGTTTCTATAGGAGAATACAGCCAAATAGGAAACCTGATTGCTCTCCACAACTGCAGCCTGCTTGTTTGTCAGCTAAGCTAGCAGGTTTCCCCTGATCTGTGCATTGAAACTGACAAAGAGATTAATAAACCAAGTTCAGGGCTGAAAAAGGACAGAACCTCCAGAGAACTCAGTCAGGACCTGTTTGAGGCTCAGAAGCTGATTTGTAGGGCACAGAAAGAAGGAACTGGGCATTGCTTATTCAATGAACACAGAGGAAGAAATACCATTGATTTCACTTTTAAGTAGCCTCTCTGTGCCTTGGTTGTCTCGTCTATAAAACAGGGAGAATAACAGTGTCTCCATCTTTTCTTTTTCTTCTCCTTCCCCTTCCCCTTCTTCTTCTTCTACTTCTTCCTCTTCCTCTCCCTCTCCTTCTCCTTCTCCCTCTTCTCCTTCTCCTTCTTTTTCTTTGTCCCCTTCTTTTCCTCTTCCTCTTTCTTCAATCATCATCATCATCATCATGATTATTCAGAAAACGTTTCATCTCTCTGCTTCCTGGACATCACAACCCCCAGGTTTTCTCCTTGCCCTACTGGCCTCTGTTTCTCAGGCTTCCCTTCCTCTGCTCTGTCTCTGAATGTTAAGGTGTGGCAGGGATAGACCTAGACCTCCTTCTCATCTACATCTGTACATTCTCCAAGATGATATCCAATTATTTATATAGAGGTTTAATTAACATCTAGAGCTTTAAAATGGCCCAAACATAACCCTTGACTCCCTACCCCAAGCCTTCCAATCAGTTCCTCATTCAACCCTCCCCCTTTTCATAAATGGCACCATGATTCACCAGGTTGCTCAGTTCCAAAACCTGGGAGACTTTCTTGATTCTTCTCTCTCCCTTACACCCCATATGCAATCCATCAGCCAGTCCAATTTACCTACTTCCTAAGTCTCTGTTCAGGTCTGTCATTCCCTCAGCGACTCCACCCCTCCCTAAGCTACTGTCACAGCAGTCTCCTAACACCCGTTTCTCCCTTTGTTCTACTCCAACACCTCTCCACACAAAATCAGAGGGAACTTCAATTGTATCTGATAGAGTCCAGTGACTTTTTATCACAATTAAGTACAAATGGCTTCCTCTGGCATATAAGCCAGGAGGACCCAGCTCTGCCTACCTCTTCCACCTCATCCCTCACATTTCACCCCATCAGCTGCTAAGTTACACACTGGTCTTCCTTCCTTTCCTCAAACCCACCCCGCTCATTCCCATCCTAGGGTTACTAGTAAGTGCCCGTGAGGGTCATGGGCCAGCTTCTCCTTGCCAGTCATGACTCATTCTGAATGTCACCTCCTCAGGAGGACTTCCATCACTCCATCTAAAAGTAGCTTCCCAATCATTCACTTTCACATCAACGTATATTAACTCTCTGCACACACTTATCACCAGGCAATATTTTCTTGTGGGTGTGTTTGTTTGTTGTCTTACAATGTCCCCACACTAGAACAGAGACCTCATCTGTCTTAGTCACTTAAATATCTTCCACCTATCACGATATCTGGCACATAGTAGGTACTCAGTAACTATATTTTATACTTATTGAATTTTAAAAAACACAAGGCAGTATAATTCAGTAAAAGTACATAGCGTTTTGGTCCAGATATAAGCTAAAACCAGATTCTTTCTGTGTGACCTTGTTACCCGGCCTGTAACCCTAGTAACAGCTGTATGACCTTGAGCTTCCTCAACCATTCTGAGCCTTGATTCATTCATCTGTTACATAGCAATACCACTTACCATGCTGAATTTTGAGATGATTACATGAGATAATGAAGGCATATAAAACAGCATATCCTGACCATTATGGATCCCCAAAATATTACGTATTTTTATTAATGTTGAGCCTCTGAGTGGCAATGAAAACTGTGACCTCAGGTGATGGAGAGAAGGACCTGGGGATAGAGAAGCCCTCTGGCCTGAGACCGAACAAAAGCAGAGTGAGAGAGAAAACTCAACCTACAGCCTTCCTTCACTCCCCCTGGCTGGACACCCTGTTGTAATGCTGCTGCTGGCAGTGCCGTTCAAATGTACATAAATATTGGCGCATTCTAATGGCACTGGATGGAGGCTGATAAAGGCAATGAGAGACAAGATTATTGATGTCTGTCTGAGGGCCTCCGTGGGACCCAAGCCAAGGCTGGAACAAGGATCCAGAAGTTGCATCAAGCCAATTGATTCTCTGTCACCCCAGGAAGACATGCATTCAGGGGTGCTGGCAGCCTGACAAGCAACTGCCTGTTTTGATGAAAGCATACAAATAGCCCTCTCCCACTGTGGTCTCCTTTCGTGGCAGCCTGCAGGCCTCCAATCTAAAAGGTAGTTGGCACTTTGGATTTATATTGATGAAAACAATGGAAGAAAGACCAAGGTAGGCAAAGGTATTTGGCCATGCTCCTGGTGTCCCTCGGGAAACGGGTACTTTTTGTGGCAGGTTTTCAATAGAAGGGACATAACAGAGAGGCACTGGAATGCTGCCTCAGGGAGCTCTGGGTGGCCAAGCAGCTCCACAGTTTAGTGGAGAGCAAAGAGCTCCAGGTGGGAACCAAGAGAGGGTCCCAGAAGAGCTGTGTACCCAGTTCTGGTCCTCTCTGGGCTTTATACTTGTCATTGGTGACAAGGTCCTTGACATTTCATGGAGACATCCTGGGCTGTGAGGCCCACAGGGAACCCAGGACTGTCATTATCTGTTTGCTTGCCTTGTCCCTACTAGACTGTGAGCCCCTTGAAGTCAGCAACTCTGACTTAGTTCATCTCTGGATCCCTAGAGCCCAGCACAGTGTCAGGCACCCACAGGTCACTTTTTGATGTTTGTTTGGGTAAATGCATAGACTTTGACAACATCCTCTCTGGCTTCTATACAGAAGATAAGCCTTGGCCTTGTAGCATGGAAATAACTCTCTGAGAGGGGCAGAAAGGTGAGGAAGCCTGTGACTCAGAGGGAACTGTTCCATGGGTGTAGAGTTACTGAAAGAAACTAACAGAAACCTAGGGTCTGGTCCCCACCCTATTCTGATTTAACTGAACAGTAAACCCTCACCGCTGCCTCTGGACCATGTTGAATTGAGCCAGCATTAAGCATTGCCTGTGTCAAAGGCAAGACCTCCCAGGCCCACCCAATGGGCTGCTGTTTCCTCCCCCTCCGACTGGCCCCACCCCCCTCTACTCAGTGAACGAAATGGAGCAAAACATGGGTCTGCAAAAAGTAAAGGCATTGGGGGGGTCTACAACAGACTCACTTGTTCTCTTACTCATTCGTTCATTCATTCATCTACTCAAATAATGTTCCTTTAGCATCTGCCTTGCTCCAGGCCCAGAGATTTCCCAAGCAGTCACACAAAACGGAACAGCAGGCTTCATCATAGTTATTTAGAGAGCTCACCACCTCTTTTCCTCCAGGCCACTTCTCCAAGGCAGGGCTGATTCTGAAGTTCTCACTCTCTGAGGCTGCAACTCCAGTGGAAAGCAGGGAGCTGCAGGGGTGCTTGTCTGCTGCAGTCCACCTCTGGATGAGGGCTCCTCCCTGCACCAACCTAGGATGCCCTGGAACTCTGGCACACAGCAGAGCTAGGGGAGACTGTGGCACAAAGCATCCAGGGGCCTAATTACTGAAAAATCGAAAGGTGCTCATGAGAAATTAGCTTCCACTCTCTGAGATACCTGCTCTACCATCGCGCTCATGGTGGAAGCTGAGGGAGGGGAGATCAGCACTCTGGCCCATCTAATTTAATTTATAATTTATGTCACAGCAGTGATTGGTATGTATTGTTTACATTCCTTCTTAACACTTTGCCCAAATCCTTGGGTGTTAGAGATGCCTGGTGTATTCACGCCCAACTTATTGGAAGGTTTGCGTGTTCTGGGGGAGGGGAGGTTGTGTGTGGGGAACTGACAGCAGAAGATGGAGAGGGCCAGGGGGTCCTCAGCCTGAGCCATCTGGGCTGTGTCTCGCTTGAAACATGGGATCCTAACAGCGGTATCTGTCTCTCATTGTCTTTGGCTCATGTTTTCTTGGTGCGGGGAGCAGGGACTTGATCAGGAAAGAAAGGAAGGGCATGAAAGATATGTCTGGGAAGGAAGAATCTCGGCACATCTCATGCCTTGCTCATCTGGGGGTTAACCACCACCTGCCTATGTTGAGAAAGGTTCAGAGATGGGGGAAGAGGTGAGCTGGAGGTTGCCTGCGAGAAAACAAGGAAAATAAAAGAAAGGAAGGAAAAGAACATGTTGGTTTATTTTGAATGTTGTGTTCTTTCTGTTACAGCATGCTTCCTTTCTGTGGATGTAAGGAGTTGACAAGGGTGACGTAGACCGAGCTTTTGGAAAAATAAGTGTTTGTAACAAGACCTTAATGCAGGGATAGAGGCAGAGTAGTGGAGGACAGAGTGAGCAGAGGGGCTGTTGTAGGACTCAGGGTGTGAATGGGGCCATCAGAGGCAAGAGAATAGTGCAGTGGAGAGGAGAGAGGAACTGGGGCAGGCAGAGCCGAACACCACGAGGTCTCTCCTACTCACTCAGGGAAAAGAATCAAGAGTCCTGATAGTAGATGAAGGCTGTGAGCTTTGCAATCTAAGGTTGGTTAGGAAGTCTCTGTGTCTGTATTTGGTCTTTTAAACTAATGATTGGTATAAGTGTTGGTAGTGTTTTCTATGACACTTTTTAATGACTCTATGGTAAGAGTATTATTTGTCTTATATTTTAAATATTCCTGAGTATTGGGAAAGCAGGAGTAATAAGCAGTATTCCATGAAAATAATTCCTCAAAGGATTCCACAAAAACTTAGATGCATAGAAAAATCAACTTCTGAGTTTTTCTTCTTATGGAAAAATACTCTGTGTATGTATGTGTATGTGTGGTGTGTGCGCGTGCCTGTACGCAGTCAAAATTTAGACCCAGCTGCACACCTGGTGGTAGCAAGTTTCTTGTGAAAGGGACCATATTGCTGATAATCCTCCTGCCAGACAGTGAGTATTTTTCAAGGCCACTTGTCTCATTCCTTCAGGTCCAAGTGAAATCTCTGAGCAACACACATGAACCACAGTGTCAGGGAGAATAAAGAAATGTCAGTCAATAGAAGCAAACATTACATTTGTTTGAGTAAAAATGAATAAAAGACACGTGTTAGCTATTTCCTAATGAATTAACGACACCTTTTAACAGAGGGAGATGGTTTCAGAGATGATTAGGAATCTGGGAGAACTGGGTGGATGGCTGATTTAGGGAGGAATCAGCCGTCACTTGGACATACTTAATGTGACGATGACTCTAGTCCCAGGGCATGGACTTTGAATGTTTTTTCCAGTAGAAGTCACAAATCGAACCTAGCCAGCCACACTCCATTTTCCTGTTCCCTTCATGCCCAAAGGCACCCACTTGAGAGAATATTGGCCAGGATTCAAGGTCATGGGCAGAATAAAACTCATGGGCTCCAAAGCGGTCAAACTTATGAACTTAACTGTATTCCCCACAGTTCTCTAACCAGTAGAATTAACCAGGCAGAGATTACTGGGAAAGCGGCCTTCAGTGTGACCTGTGCATCAGCATTCAATAAGTATTGTTCAAACAGATGAATGAACTGTTAAGTGGAGAAGCAAATTGTGGTGGAGAAAGGTCATAGGTCAGTTATTGGATTATGCATAAGAAGATGATTGGTGAAGTTTCAAGTGCTTTCCTTGACTACCTAGGAAGAAGCAAGCTCGAAGTAGATTGAAGATCAATTACTGAGGGACAGAAAGAAGTACGTTCTCTCAGAGAGCAAAATGAAGAAATTCAAGAGAAGAGGGAACTCCAGAATTCCAGGGAAAAGGGATACCCAGAAATGTGGAGTCTCAGAGAGCTGAAAGAGAATGAAGACTCAGATGCAATGTAACTTATAAATTTATTTATTTATTTATTTTTGGCTGCTTGGGTCTTCGTTGCTGCGTGCGGGCTTTCTCTAGTTGTGGCAAGTGGGGGCAGCTCTTCGTTGCAGTGCGCAGGTTTCTCATTGCAGTGGCTTCTCTTGTTGCAGAGCACGGGGTCTAGGCAAGTGGTCTCAGTATTTGTGGTTCACAGGCTCAGTAGTTGTGGCTTACAGGCTCTAGAGCGCAGGCTCAGTAGTTGTGGCACACGGGCTTAGTTGCTCCGTGGCATATGGGATCTTCCTGGACCAGAGATCAAACCCATGTCCCATGCATTGACAGGCAGGTTCTTAACCATTGTGCCACCAGGGAAGTCCCTGCAATGTAACTTAGAGGGGAAGAACCAAGGTTGCTTGACATAATAAGAAAACAGGAAAAAAGCTAGCAAAGGAGGGTCACATGTCTAAAATCCACAGAACTTTAACTGATTTGGGATTTCCCAAAGTCCTGAGGAATGCCGGTGTGCGGTGTTAAGATGCATCACGTGAATAAAAGGGCTTCCGTGTTCAAAGCAGTTTGTGAAACACTGGTTTAGACAATGATGAACAGAGTCGTTTCCCACAGACCTCAGAGCCTTTAATACAATCATGTACACTGTCAGCCTCCATAAGGGAGATACAGTGCTGGCATTTCTCAAACTTAGTTGATGATAGAACACTTTTTTCATGGAACGTTTGACAGAGTGGTTATTCGAAGAAATGCTTCAGGAAACTCTGAGTATGTTGGGTCTCTTTGGATGGTGGCAGTGTGGTATGACAGGAAAAACATTAAAGAGGGAATGATAGTTCTGGTCCTTGCCCTTGCCACCTCCTGCCTGTGTGATTTTGGACATTATGCAACCTCTCTGGGCTTCCATTCCCTCACATGCCAAGTTATGATGAGCTAGATGATATTGAACTCTTATCTTATCTCAGGCTTTATCATTCTAATCAGTTCCCTTCATTATTTGGAACCACGTGTACATAATGGGATGGATGGATGAAATCCATTCATCACTTAATTGATTTTCTGTCTCCCTCACTAAACTGTAAGTTCTGGGAAGGCAGGGTCTGCTTCTATTTTATCTGCACTGTCAGAACCGTAGTGCTTCACACAGGGTGGAAACACAGTAGAAGTGTGGTACATTAGGTTGAATGAATGAATGAGTGGCTTCATATTTCATCAGCCGTCATGTCGTGCCTGCCAGAAAAGGAGATGGACTTTCAACATTCCTCCAGCAGTGGAGTCAGGCTGATACACACGTCCAGTACAGAGGTGCCACGTGGACACTCTCCCGGACAGGGCTGGCCAGGCATCGGTGTGCATAGGGACCCTTGCATCTCTAGCTTCCTGAGTCTCCCAGAGGCCAGAGGCAGGCTTTAGAAAGAGTTAGCCTCTTCATCTTCAGGAGCAGGGTGGCTGCTTCTCCACCCTGGGACTGTGGCTCCCACAGTCACTCTCCTGTTTGTGCAAGAGCACGAAGCTCACAAATTTCCTTCTCACGAGACCAGAGCTGCCTGAACGCAGAGCTGACTGCTTCATTGTCAGCTTCTGCAGACTTGGTGGCTGGCAGTGAGAATCTATTTTCTGTCACTAAATTAAACACTGTTGGAAGCCGATCTCCTGGGGTTTCCCCAGACCCACACCAACACACAGTCTCATGCCACTTTCCTCGGTCTGTCCTTTCCATCCTCCCTTCCCTTTTTGCCTCCCAACTCTCATACCTTCCCTCCCACTGCAGGCATTGGGCTGAGGGGGAAGACAGACAGGGGGGTTCTGGAATGGCACCTGTACAGGCCTCTTTGTGAATGTCCAGAAGACGGGGCGTGACCGCCTGCCTCGTGCTGGACGGGGTTGGACAGAGAAGGCAGCTCAGTTCCATCTGTCAGCTCACCCTTGACCAATTTAGGTGTTTTCAGGGTCTTTTCTGGAGAAGGGTGATGGCAGTAGAATCACTCCTTTAGGACGATTGTTCCAGTAAAAGTACTGGTAACACATTGCCATTTACTGCCTGTAAGGAGCTGAGTATTAATCTGATTTTTCTAGGACAAGACTTTATTATCTTTCTCTATTAGACCTCTGTGGGCTCCTTGCTGTCTTATGGGAATAAGCTGTATGTGTGTGTGTGTGTGTGTGTGTGTGTTTGTGCGTGTGTGAGGTTAGTAAGGAGAGAAGAGCACGGAAGCTTGTTCTATAGCAGACCATCTACAGACTGAATGTTTATGTCCTCCTAAAATTCTTGTTGAATCTTACCTCCCAAGGTGATTATATGAGGAGGTGGGGCCTTAGGGAAGTTATTAGGTCATAAGGACAGAACTCTAATGAATGAGATTAGTGCCCTTATGAAAGAGACCCCAGAGAGCTCCCTTGCCTCTTCTACCATGTGAGGACACAGTGAGAGGATGGCCATCTATGTATCAGGAAGCCAGCTCTCACTAGACACAGAATCTGCCAACACTTTGATCTTGGAATTCCCAGTCTCCAGAACTGTGTGAAATAAATCTGTTTATAAGGCACCTCATTTATGGTATTCTCTTACAGCAGCCTGAACAGACTAAGACACCTTCTTTGGGATGCTATGAGAACTACATGAAGTCACTCAAGTAAATGGAGAAAGGGGGAAGCAGGACCAGCTGTCATGTGCCCATAGACCCCTGCCCTGTTGGGGCCAACCCCTTGCCCACAGACTCATCCCTTGTTTCTGGGAGCAGTACTTTGGAGCAGTTTGAATCTTGTTGCAAACAGAGAAATGGTGGCCTTATTATTTTGTGGGCTTTCACTATAGCTCTAGCTACACATGGAATGCTTCTTGGAGCAGTAAATTTTAAACTTTTGGACAATTAGAAGAGGGAATCCGTATCATTGCATCACCCTCATGTAGTGTGTGTGGGTCTCCAGAGGCAAAGGGCAGCAGGTTCCTGCACCCCTCCTATTGCCACAAGAGTGTGAGAGGATGATTCCTTGGTACACCCCTTTTCTGCCCACCCCTGCCCTGCAGAAGTCCCAGCAGTCTGTGCGGGAGTAGAACTGACATCCATCTCTGGGCAAGCACCTTTCAGAAGGGTTATCCTCTCTGCCAGAGTTCTGGGATCATGTCTTATTCACAAGGACAGTCTCAACTGAGCCCATCACTCCATCCTACGCAGAAGATGGCGGGAGTCAGGGGAGGGCTGAACTGCCTTCCAGTGAAAGTACATTTAAAGTAGAATCTGGAATTAAAGGAAATCCATGCTCCTTAAGAAAACCCAATATAGATTTAGATGTGGGAAGAGGGGAGGCTCTGAGCCACTCTGAGTGTAAGCTTTCCTCACCTCTTCGAGCCTCTGTCTTTGTCTAGAACACGGAATCCTAATCCCTGCTCCGTAGGGTCATTGGGAGGATTTACGAGCTTATGTGTATAAGGTCTTGGGCCCTGGGGAGGCTCGCAGTAAGGGATAGATATGATTATGATATTCATAACCACAAATGAGCATTGGCAGTAATTAATACGTTTTAACTCTTTCAACGTGTTCTTCTGTTTATGGCTCCAGGCTTCATTCCAGAACCGAGAGCCTAGTTTAGCAAACTGGAGATTTAAGATCTTGGATTCCTACATTTTGTTTTTCGCTCAGGATTAAAACCATCCTTGGTTGGGGGGGGGGGCTCATGTGATTCAGGAACCATCTCTGGCGACAAAATACCATTCAGCGAGCAGCACCTACTGAGAGCAAGGAGAGTGCTCAGGTGTGCCGGGACCTTTGCGTTAGCAGTAGCTCTGGTCAGCGAGGGCGTATGGAGAGAGGCGTCTGTCCTCAGCGCCTTACCTTTGGCCCACCCTGAGCTCAGGAGAGCCAGCCTCAGGTTGAGGGCGGGGCCCTGCAGCAGAACATGCTCCAGTCCCTTCCACCTTTCTCCTTACATCTTTGCCTTTCCTCCCAGAAAAAGTAGTAGCCAGTGACTCTGCCCCAGTGACCTTCTTGTATCCAGTTATTGGTGTGTGACATCTTTTCCAGAGGAAGTCATTTCTTAAGTTTCACATCACTTTGGGAAGAATTAAAAAAGCCCATCCTCTGGATGGCAGGAGAGAAGAGCATGCTCTGTGAGAGGTGGCACATTTAATTCAACTCCCCTTCCTGGGCTTTATGACAGATCAACAGCAGCACGATCTGCAGACTTCCCTCGCAGTTGGAGCTTTGGCTGCCTTTGTCTGCACCTCCCCACGCCTGCTCCCTCTGTGCTGGGGCAGCTCACCAGGAGAGCCAGCTCTTCCTTGGCTGTCTCTGGCTTCAGCCTCCTCTGGGTCCTGCTGGCATCCCAGCACGTCTACCACCCTTTGCAGCTTCACAGTCTATTTTGACACTGGCCTGTGTCTCCTGATCTCTCTCCTTTATTGGCTAAGACTCTGTTTTTTGGGCTGATCCATTGCTGGGAGTTGTTTCTTCACTCCTTAGCCCCATTGCTCACAACAAAATGGTGTTGACTCCAAATAATAGATTTGTAAATAAAAAGGGGGGCTCACCCTTGGCCATTGCTTCTCCCTGCCCCCATCCTTCTTGTTCCCTTTGGTCTGTGTGCACCTACATCCTGTCCACACCTGTAGCCCCCCGAAGGTCTTCCTATGTACTGAGCACTGTACTGTTTACATATCATCTATAAAGCTTCAGTCTTCATGACAGCCCCATGAGGGAGTACTAACATTATCCCCATTTGCACAGAAGGGAAACCGAGGTTCAGATCAGTCCCTTAATTTGCCAAAAGCTGCACCACTAGCAGTTGGTAGTGCCAGGATTCAGACCCAGGCGGTCTGAATCCAGGGTCCACGCAAATCCGTTTCTTTACACAAGGATGCATACAAGACAGACAATGCTGCTCTTTTGTTTTTAGACACATGTGGGCCTTTAACCCTCACACTCAGACCCCATGTGCATGCCATGTCCTTTATACCCGCCCGTCCTCTCTGTTCCTACCCTCTCCTCCGCTCTCCTTCACTGTGTCTCTCTCCCATTCCTTGCCGCTCTGCACTCTGCCTCTGTCCCTCTTGCATTTCCACAGTCCCAGAGCTTTGCTGCAAGCTGTCTGCCTTGGTACAATCTTCTAGTCTCCCTGTCTCTCTCTCCTCTGCCTTGGCATGGATGTTTCAGCTGTTAGTCTGCCAGCATTTCTCCTCTATGTCTCTGTCAATGTCTCTTTCTCTCACTGTTCCTTTCCCATCTCAACACCCTCCTGCCTTCTCCTCGTTCCCTCTCTGCCACACTTCTATTCTGTCTCCCTCTCTTGTCCATTTAATGGCCCCATTTATTACATCAGGATGCAACCAAGAGCATCTCTGTCTGTGCCCCTGCCTACCCCGCTCCACCCCCTCCTCCCTACGCTGAGACTCTCAACTGTAAATGGGAACCAGGTTCAATCCAAGCCCTGTTCCTCGCCAAAGAATAACTCAGGAACCATGGAGTCACAAGACAGAACATCTCTGTATTTCAAGAGACATCCCGGTCTTTTGGGAGAAAATGACTTCTCTTGGTTTATTTATAAACTCTGGGGCTGGGGAGTGACCCGCATACAGACAAAGCAGCTGGCTGGTGATTGGATCCAGTTGGGGGCCTATGTGGTTCTCGGCTAGGACCTCCTCTCAAAGCTAAGGCCAGGTTGTGTTTAGGTGGAGGTTACACAGTCATCACAGGGTAGATCTGTCTTCCCCCAGTGCCCTCAGGCAGACAGAGGCAGGATGATGGAGGAGCTACGGATTTCATGGAGGGCAGTGACTCATATCTGGATCACCCGTGCAGGTAAAACACTGAAGCCAGAGCAAGAAAACACCTCGAGATGGAAGCAGAATCCAGGCCTTTCTCCTCCCTCTGGAGAATTCTCTGCTCCTCCACGTGGCTTCCTGGTCCTCACATGGGTGGCCTTGAGTGGAACCCACTCACTTTTACTTGATTGACCCTGGCCTCTTCCAAAAAATCTTCGAATCTTCCAGCCTCACTCCAATCCCTTCTTTCCTCAGTACTGTCCCCCCACCCCCATGCAGTCCTTTGTTTTTAGTCTGTGTCTTATTGATAATGGTCTGTGACATTGTCTTCATGGTTGAGGATAGTGCCTCATGATAGAATGCACCTGTAACTGGGCATATGGCCCACCATAATTGAACTTGGGTATTTTGATGGTGGCATCATGTCTTCTAATAATGCTGTCCCTTCCCCTTCTCTTATAGTTAGTCTAGAATCCAGCACCCAGTAGGTGTTCAGTAAATGCTCCAGAGGCCCTGCACCTGGCCAGAAACTTGAAGACCTCTCATCAGCGCCCTAGGTGTCGGGTCCAGCATCCTGTCCCACGGCATAGGGAGGTTGCGTGATGTCTAGCAAGCTTTAGCCCAGCCTCAGTAGTGTTACAGCTTTGTTCCCAGGCACCAGCAATGTAGGCTGGGGCTGTTTAAGCAAGATTGCAGAAAGGCCCCTCTTATTTTACCCTGACCCTTAAGAACAAAATTTATCAATAGCAAAATATACAGAATTAGCTGGAAGAGCTCTCTTTTCTTGAGCACCGGAACAGGCCCACCTGACTTGGAGATTCACTGGGAATATGGACAGACACAGTCGTGGGGAGAAGGGAGGAAACTAGTCACTCTGGAAATGGGAGGGCAGCACAGTCACCCACCCCCACAGACCACCTGTACTCTGTCGGTGTGGGTGATCTTGCCTGAATGTGTTTCCTGGTCTCTCTGCCTTCCCAGAAGCGCAAGGACATGGCACCGCAGGGCTCTTCTCTCTAGCTTTCCAACCCAAACCACTGTGGTTTCCTACATGGTCTTCCTGTCTCTGCCAAGCCCTTGATTGTAGGCCTGTTGTGTTTATTTCATCATCAGTGCCATCTTTGTCCCTGGATGCTGTCTTCGAGATCTCCCTCTGCCCAGTGCCCCACAGCTGCAAGTTAGCCCATTCCTAGGTGCTTCTGCCAGGACTATCTCTGGGTTGGGAGAGGAACGGAGAGCATGAGAAATCAGACAGGAGAGGTAGGCAAGCAGGGATGCAAGATTATCCCAACACCATGTCTTCCAGAAGAGACCCCTCTCTGTGTATTGAGGAAGGGCAGGAGGGTGGCCAAGCCTGCAGACTGACTGGTCCCTATGGCTGGGAGGGCAGGAGATAGAGCAGTGGTTTTTAAACCTGGCCATGCATAAAAATGACCTGGGGCATGTTTAAAAAAAATACAGATGCCAGGGCCCCACCTTGGGGATTTTAATTCAGTAGATCCAAGGTAGGGAAAGGGAATCTAAAGTTTATAATCTTCAAGGAATTCATGGAAAAGACTCTGACAAGCACAGGTTTCTGGTAACTGACTATACTGCTGAACTGAATGAATAAGCATTTTCAGAACCCTAATGGAAAACTGATGAATTCATAAAAGTGTTAACAAAAGATCAAAATGAAAAAAAAAATTAATTACATGGGACTCAGTGAACTGATGAGGATGATTATAATTTTTGTGACTTTCTGTTTGAATTAAAAAAAAATCCCACAAGGACTCAGAGGCAAAAAATATACAAATCAATTTTCACTGCAAAGTAAAGGAGCTGTTACAGTGGAGGATTACTGGACTGAATGTCAATATTATGACATAGTATGAGTGTGTTTCATGTTTGGTAATTGCAATCATTGTTGCTTTTGTTGTGTTCATCCATTTACAATGCTTGGTGTCAGTTTATTTATCTCTTGTAAAAATAAAATACAGTGTGTGTGTGTCCAAAAAAAAGATGACAATGATATATTATAAATAGTTCTAACTATTAAGTAAAATGGATTCAGTAAAATGAAATTTCAAAAGCAAAAAAAAAAGATTTCAACTGGAATCAAATAAATAAATAAATAAATAAAATAAAATAAAATAAAATAAAATGCACCCAAGCCCCCACTAACCTCCCCTCACATCCAGGTTGACCTGTGTCTGGGAGGCACAGGAATTACTCATTTCTCTCCCAGCTCACCTCCCTGGGGTGGGGGGTGGGGTGGGAGACGGGCATCACTTAGTTCCTCCCTCATTTATATACTTCCCCCATCCTCAGTGCTGCCCTTTTTAGGATGGCTGAGGATAAGAAAGAAGAGATTTTGTGTATCAGACTGGATTGGGGAAATAATTGAAAGAGTCACCATGATAGCCACCAATCAATCACAGGCGCCATGAGCTACCTCTTAAGTCTTATAATTGATGCCCATTAAGAATAGCTTTTTCTTTATGTTCTCCTAGAAAAGAATGAACATTTGAAGGTGCCTAATGCATTTCTCTGTGGGAAAGCATTCATTTCTGCTGGCACTTACTCCTAGCCCTCTGGCTTCTTTCCTCCTCTTCCTTTGTCACTCTTACCTTCCTTATTCTACCTAATAAAAAATACCTTTCATTTACCTTTCATTTCAGTAGCCCTTTACAGCTTTCAAACCTCTTTCCTATGTATTATTTCTTCCCAACAACAATCCAGTGAGGCGTGCAGAGATTTTTAATTCCCAGTTAATAGATGAAGTTCAAAAACATTCAATGACTCTGGTAAGGTCACTTTAGCAGTAAGTAGTAAACACGGGCTGTTCTCCTCACCCGAGGCTCTGCTCTGCCCACTGCCAGGGCTCTGCCTCTCTTAAGCCTTTTCCTGGAACTCCTCCCCCTCCCTGCTGCCTTGGCTTTTCCTCCCAGGATAAAGTTGTCAGGCAAACAATTGTTCAGAGGTTTTCTGCTGCAGTGAAAGGCCTGCATGTGATGTGGTGGAAGAGCCTGACCCTGGTGTGGCCCAGAGCAGAGAAGGAGTGATGTGCGGTGACGCGGGGACGTTTCTCCTGCTGTCGCCGCTGCAAGAAAGTAAGACTGCAATGGCAGAGGGCCACTCACCTGTCCAACTAAAGAGGGACGGTATTGCCCAGGGCAGAAGTGTGAAGAGCCAACGGAGGGAAATCAAGGAAGAAGGGCTCCGAGAAGCCCAAGAGGGAGTAGAAAATACCCATGAGAAAGCCTCACTGAATGTCCTCTGGTCACATTTTGGACACTGTCCCCCTGACTTTGCATGCCAGCTCCATATGCCCTCTGGCAGTTGAGGAATCGGTGCCATTAGATTCCTGCCTGCATTTCAACTCTTCTTTCTGGGTCTCCCCTCATACCACTCTTTTTAATGAGAAAGCACAACGTGGGGAAGTGGGAAATCACACCATTGGGAATCCACATGCTTGACCCCAAGGCCTGTCTCTGCTACTTGTTACCTGAGTAGTCTTAGACATAACTGGACGCTTATCCACAGAACCTCAGTCTCCTTGCCTGTAAAATGGGGACAGTGGTAACTGCCTCCCAGTGCCATGGTGGGTGTGAGATGATGTGCAGAGGAGCTAGTGCTTGCTTAAGATCTAGGAGGTCTGGGTCCTCCTCGGGGCTCCATCTCTAACTATTGTATAACTCCTTGTGCAGGAAAGTCCCAGGTTCCTTCTGACATGAGTACTGAACAGTTCTATATACGTGAGAGTTCCTGAGAATGGAAAGTGTCGTACAAATGTAAGGAATCATTAATATATCGTTAATATATTAGTTAATGATAGACAAGTGAAGTAGACAAGTGAAGGAGAGGGAGAGAGAGCCTCCATTCACTTCTTGGTGGATTTTCCTCTTGATCAGCTTTTTTGTTTGTGGCTGATGTGTACTCTGGCCTTTCCAGCTATGATTCTCATCGTCAGTCTCTCTTTCGAGTCCAATCAGGGGACCCATCATTGTTTCAGGCCCAAAGACAGTGGCCCTGCCAGCTGTCCCACCCCCCGCACACAGACAGGTGTGCATGGTCCTGTCACTCACCGGGTTAGTTAGGAGCTGCCCGGGCTTCTCCGTCAGTGGCCATCACCACTCGGCCTCGAGTGGGTTGGAGCTCAGCGAGGAGGGGTGAGGTCCGTGTCCTGCTTCAAGAGGCCCGACTTTCTCTCTCCGGAGACAAAAGGTAGTTTAACCTAGCCTACCCGCCTCACAGGTTTCCTGCAGAGATTAACGCAGACGAACGGTGGCTGAGCCATCAGTACCTCGGAACTGCTAAATCACAGCTTTCTTGCCCTAATCTTATCACCCGCCATTAAAGACCAGAATATGAAAGTCTCACATTTGTAAAGCTCAGCGCAGTACCTGCCACTGTGCTGCTGCAGAGAAACTCAGAGGAGTTCTCCTTCCCAGCAGTTACTATAGCACCCTGCACATAGGCATTAATACCCCCGCACCACCGCCTTGAGCATTAACTCTGACACTGAGCCTTCCCTTTTGCATCCGCCCACAAGTGGGTGCGATGTCGACGGCATCCAGTGTTTCCGGGACGCCTGTCATCCCCCAGAGTGACACCACTTACCCAGGAACCTGGCCCAGTGTCCTCCCACAGCCTCTCTGCACACGCCCGTGCATGGGACCACCTGCCAGAATGGAAGTGACAGCTGTCTAACAGCTACAGCCGGCTCCTTATCAGGACCTCGAGAGGATGGTGGGATTTCCCTACTCAGATAATAGCAAGGCCCTGCAGGAGACAAGCCTCTATTTAGACAGGAGGGTGTCCACGTGCCAGTCCAGCTCCCCGGGTGTTCGCGGATGTGCTGCGTTTGCACATCAGCGCTAGCGATTTCATCTGTACCTGCATCTTGTGTGTGTGCGTGCTTTTCTGCTGTGTAGACCCACAGTGACGCCTGCGTGCCCGTGTAGACAGCATGTGCGTGGGAGCGTGTATATGCTGCACATTCGTGAGTGTACCTGTGTGGTTCAGAGAACATATGAACACAATACTTGTGTTCCAACTGCTATCTGCATGACACTGGGGTACAAGAAGGGTGAAGGGCCCGTGGCTCTGGGTTGGCAGTGCCAAGCTGTGCCCCCCTCGGTGAGGCAGTTTCAGCAAAAAGGCTTATAACACTCTGTACAGCTTTAGGGCATCCACAAAGCCCCTTTCGCTCAGGCATTGTTAACAAGCCAGAGGCGACAAGCTGACGTGCATGATGGGGCAGAGTGAGAGGCTGAGAAGAGGGTCCTTGTCCACCTGACTGCTCGGACAATGTTCTGTTTCTCTCTTGTAAACTTGATGCAGTCTCCCTGTGCTATGTGTCTGGAATCCCTTGCCGCACAGAAAACACAGGCTCAGTAGTCATTTTCCACCCCCATCTCCCCAAATGCCTCTCCCCGTTCTCCCTTTCCCTTCTTTTCTCTCTTTCTGAGCTCCCACTGAAGGAGATTAGTCACCTTATTAATTAACTGTGCTGGTAAGAGCTCTATTAGGTATTAAATGTTTGTCACAATCCAATTTAAAAATGCATCACAGTAGGACAGGTTCTCCGAGGTCCAGCCGATTGATGCTGGGGGTCCTGGTGCTTTCCTTTCTTCTAGGGGATGGATAAGAGAAGCAGAACCCAGAAGGCCAGAGGGGCAGGCGGCCTCAAAAGCCAGGGGTATCTGGGGGAGGGGCTGCTCAGGGAGGCCGCCTGGTCTGGAGCAAGGACAGTCCGAACATCCCTAATGCGTGGAGTATTCAGACTATCGTAGGTTGATCAGCCATCCCAGGTTGCCCGGAACTGTCTCAAAGGGGGTGGTTGGTCACCTAGCCTACAGCATCACAGCTTCCCCTAGCCCCAGAGGGCAAGGGGGTAAGGCCAGTGGTGTGTGTGTGTGTGTGTGTGTGTGTGTGTGTGTGTGTGTGTGTTTGCATGCATGGGCACATGTATGGGGGTTGGGTGTGCTATAGTGGAGAAGGGAGAGATTGATGGCTTAAGCCTGATGGGAGGGCTTTTGGCTTAATCATAAAGAATGGAATTTGATGGAGTTAGGCTGTAGCTTCCAGGGATCCAGCTCTAGGCCGGAGCTGCCGTTCAGAACTGTGCCATCTATTCCATTTTTTGTTTTTTTTGTTTTTTGTTTTTTGCGGTATGCGGGCCTCTCACTGCCGTGGCCTCTCCCGCTGCGGAGCGCAGGCTCCGGACGCACAGGCCCAGCGGCCACGGCTCACGGGCCCAGCCGCTCCGCGGCATGTGGGATCTTCCCGGACCGGGGCACGAACCCGCGTCCCCTGCATCGGCAGGTGGACTCTCAACCACTGCGCCACCAGGGAAGCCCCATCTATTCCATTTTAAAGAGACTTGCTCAGAAGGAGAGCTATGTCGTGGGAAAAAGAAAAGAAAAAATGAGCTTTCATCCCTGGGTTTCCAGTCTTTCTTCCTGCACTTCCTTGGCTCTTTCTCCTTTTCCTTAAACCTTTCCCCAGGTGGGAGCCCTCCCCGCTCCCCCTCCCTGGCCAGGCTGGACCCACACAGATCTCCCGGCTCCCTGACAGTTGAATCGATGGCCAGTTTTAGTGTCCCCAGTTCCCTGCACATCATGCCAAATCCCCCACTTCCTCTTGGAGCCAGGATGGGGAAGAGAGGAGGCATACAGCATTGTTAATCCACAGAGCTGGGCCCCAGGGTGAGATAGTGAAAGGGCTGAGGTACCCCCAGTACCTCTCAGCCTTAGTCATTCTGTGTGCTTTACCACGTCAAGTCTCCTGACGTATTTTCTGAGTTTCTTGTTCCTTGCGTGCATCTTTTGTAGCTCTGTTAACCAGTGATAACTATACAATTGGTGCTTCTTATGATGATTGGCATGCCAAAAATGTCTTTTCACCCTCAATTCTTTCTAATTCCAAACCCCCACCCATACCAGCAGATCTTAAAATTCAACCTTCTAAGAAGACTGTCTGGATTTATCTGGCCAAGGGAAAGTGTTTACTCACTCATTTGTGAGGTCCTGTGGGGCAGGAAGCATGACTCATTCATCTGTATATCCTCAGCTCTCAGCACAGAGAGGAGGTTCATAGGAGGCACTTAGAAGCGTTTGTTGACTGACTAAATGAATGAGCTCACATTCAAGACCCCTTTTTTATTCTTCAGGGCCCCAAATATGCTCGCCCCTCTGCTTCTGCATAAAGCAAACATTTAAATATTGGTCCAGCACCTACTCATCCTTCTGAATGCTTCTACCTTCCCTATCAGAATCATCTTGTCTACCTTAGCTGACCCCTGTGTGCTTAATTGTCTCCCCACAAGACTAGGAGCCATGCTAAGTCTCTGGACAAATGAACGTCCTTCATTCTTTCATTTGTTTTTTAACCATCCAGCATATGCTAACATCCTGAGCCAGGACAAGCTTAGGCTTGAGGAGGACAGGAAAGAAATGTCACATTCTGCCTTTCCCTCCAAGAGCTCACAATCCGGTTGAGGGGACAAGACATTCACAGGAAACAGTGAAGCAGCAATTCAAGGCAGATTTAAATTAAGGGACCCCAGTGAATGATGCAGACAGACGTCCTTTAGAAACTCAGAGACATGCGAGGGCCCCAGAGGATGCTTCACAGCCTGAGATGGAACTCGGGAGATGGGAGGCCCTGGGGCAGTGCTGAGGCAGGACGTTGTTTCCAGGCTGAGCATGAGGTATGCAGACTTGGAATCAGAAGTAAGAAAACATAAAATCAGTGATAGAACTCAGCACATCTCTTTTCCTACTGCAGCACCAGCCCCTGGATCGTCCTGAGTGGGAGGCCGAGGTCAGGGTGGCTGCTGAATAAGGAAGGATGCCAGACCTGGGGGAACCTCTGTCGGACACACACAGATAAGGCTGGGGATGAGCACTAGCAGACCAGGCGGGCAGGGCCAACAAGGAGCATTTGTTGAGGGCTTGCACTTGACATTCTACCTGAGTTACTTCATTGCATCTTCACAATGGGTCTGCAAGGTTTTATTATCTCTATTTTCCTAATGAGGAAATTCAAGCTGTGAGATAAGTAGCTTGTCCAAGGTCACTCTGTGTGGTGCAAGAGTCTGAATCTTTCTATCTATCTCTTTATTCAAAATATATATTGAGGGCTTCCCTGGTGGTGGAGTGGTTGAGCGTCCGCCTGCCGATGCAAGGGACACGGGTTCGTGCCCCGGTCCGGGAGGATCCCACATGCCGTGGAGCGGCTGGGCCCGTGAGCCATGGCCGCTGAGCCTGTGCGTCCGGAGCCTGTGCTCCGCAATGGGAGAGGCCACAACAGTGAGAGGCCCGCGTACCACAAAAAAAAAAAAAAAAAAAAAAAATATATATATATATATATATATATATATATATATATATATATAGAGAGAGAGAGAGAGAGAGAGAGAGAGAGAGAGAGAGAGAGAGAGAGAGAGAGAGTCTACTAGGAGCCCTCCACTGTGCTGATGCCCTTTAGTGGAAGATCAACATCCTCCATCACACACACAAAGGTACAGCTCTCAGGCTTCCTTGGATAAGGAGAGCGCGTGACAGGGCCAACAGATCTGGCCAGGGCTGCCCCGAGTACTTACTTTGCTGCTAGGACAAATCTAAGTTTTCAAGCCTAGTAGGATCAGGACATGGAGGTGAGTTCTGCTTCACCCCATTGTAGGGTTAATAAAAATACAGGACCCCCAGTTAAATTTGAAGTTCAGATAAACAATGAACCAAACTTTTAGTACAAGTATATCCCATGCAGTATTTGGGATATACTTATACTAAAAAAGTTTTGTTGTTTATCTGAGACTGAAATGTAACTGGGAGCCTCACCTCCTTGCCAGCTGTCACTGCCATGGTGCTGAGTGAAGGACAGCATCTCCATTATCTACTCAGGAGTCCTGGCAAGGGGGTGGAAGGGCCAGGGCTACTATACAGCCTCTGCCGACTCCAAAGGCACCGGTCCTATCGTGCCTCTCAGCGTGGCCAGCTTTCCCACAAGGCAGCCAATCTGCCTGGCTCTGCAGGGTCAGCTCCTGGGTGGGGCTCTGTCCCTCCTTCTCCTGGCTCCTGAGAACTGGGCATGGGATGGTGGAGGGGGAGCTCAGTGGACACCTCCACCTGGATGGCCAGACTCCTCAAACTGCAAACTCAGTATGTCCCAAACTGACCTGCCATTGTTTCCTCAAATTTGTCACTCTCACCTTGTTTCTTATAGTGGTGAGTGGCTCACCCCAGCTAGAAACTTTGGCCCTTCCCCCTTTCTAGAGACACACCGGTTATTCAGTAACCACGTGCTGTCTCTTTCTCTCTTCGCATCTCTCCATCCTGTCTTCCTCTCCTCATCTCCAGGTAGTAGCCTGAGTTCCAGCCGTCTTCATTCCTCACCTGAATTATTTGAACAACTTTTAACTCACTCTTTTTCCAATCCAGCTCCCTTGGTGCACGCTCAGGGTGATTCTTCCAAGATATAAACCTGATTGTACACTGGCCTGTATTCAGATTGCCACTGGCCCCCTGTTAAAATAGTGTTAAGATCGTTGGCTCAGTATACGAGCCTTTGATGATTTGCTCGCCCCCCCATACGCCTTTAGACCCGTCCCACTCTTTTCCCATCTTCATGCCTCTCTCCATCCATCTGAAACCATTGCACTTTCCTGAACGTATCATGCTCTTTCTTAACTTTGTCCTTCAAAATTCAGGTCAGGGGCTTCCCTGGTGGCGCAGTTGTTGAGAATCCGCCTGCCGATGCAGGGGACACGGGTTCGTGCCCCGGTCCGGGAAGATCCCACATGCTGCGGAGCAACTAAGCCCGTGAGCCATGGCTGCTAGGCCTGCACGTCCGGAGCCTGTGCTCCGCAATGGGAGAGGCCACAACAGTGAGAGGCCCACGTACCACAAAAAAAAAAAAGAAAAAAAAAAATTCAGGTCAATGTCATCTCTTCCTCCAGGAAGCCTTCCCTGGTTTGGAGGTTATGTAGATGTTTCTCTGGATTCCCCCAGCACCATGGGCATGCTCAGCTACCCACTTATCCCACTGTTGTGTTTGGCTGTTTACTCCCGTAGGAAGCCCGGTGCCTATACACGGTATGTGCTCAATAAACCGTAGCTGAATAAGAAAATGAATACGTAATCACAAGATTGAAAATTTATTTACTACCAATTCTCTGGGTTCACAAAATGCCAACCTAGGCTAAAACCACTTCCATTTCCCTCTGTTTGTTCAGATGCAGGCCCCTTTCCCTCTTCTTTTCCTCCCTTTGGTGTGAGACGGCAGGACCATCTATCCATCAGATTTCTCATGTCAGGCTTCATGTCCTGGATTTGAGACTCTCAGACCTGGAACGGCTGGATCCTAACATTATGGGCATTCCCAAAGGGGCTGTGACAGCTCTCAGGGGTTAATGAAGTAACCAACTTTGTGCCCCTTCAGGCAGGAAATATTGCTGGGGCAGAGGTCACAGTAGCAGTGAAATGAACTTCATCATCTCAATCTGGTGCCCATGTAGATTTCCCCAGACGCTGAGGGTTGCGTTGCCGTTGCAGTTGGCTGACTGGGCTCAGGAGAGAGGAGAGGATAAAAGTGGAGGTGTGGCTGTGGGTCGGGCTGAAAAGACCAGAAAGCTTGGTGAGCCACATGATGACATGCTGTCCAGGAGGGCTCAATCTGGCCCCTGAGTTTCTGAGTTGGAGATGCTCAGATACCAGACAGGTGAGAGGCGAACGGCTCATTCATTTCTGGGGCATAAAGCCAATGACTCAGATTGCTGTGTCCTAAGGGGACCAGCCCTTCCTCCTCTTTTCCCACCTGCCACCCAGAGCCCCCTTCCCGAAGCCAACTCTAAGACTCCACATAGAAGATCTTAGAGTTTTCCTCTCCACCCTCACAGGTGACTCCCTCTGGAAACCCCAGCTCAGTTGGTGGTCGTTAACATTAGCACTCTTATAGAGCCTGTTTTCAAAAACTTAAACTGGGTTTCTACTCGGTAAAAATCCAACTGGGTAGTTACATGTCCTACAACAGACGCACCTACAGTTTTACTAAACAAAGGATGCGTGGTTTATCCCTGAACTGGGGCGCAGCGTGCTCTGTGGAGGGGTGGGAAGTGATCCCAGAGTGTCGACTGCTCCGTGGCTGCCCTATTTTATGTGGGTGACAGAGGGTGCATTCAGAGGGCAGCAGCAGTGGGGATCAGACAAGCTTCGGGGTTTTCATTCATGTGTTCATTCAGGAACCATGCCGAGTGCCAGGCACCGTGCTTTTTGCCAATAGACCTTCCCAGAGGAAATGTCCTACTCTCCATTACAAGGAAGAGGGGAGTTCTAGTGGAAGCAATAATTATACTGGTTACTGCATTTTTATCTTCCAAGAGCTTTACTGTCATTATCTCTTCAGCACCGGTGAGATAATTAATGATTGTGTACTGCTGCCTGCTGAGAAAATGCGGGGAAACTGAGGTGCAAGCTGATGTGCTGGCTTCTGACCGAGGAAGCCGTGGGAGCTGATGAGCAGGCTTCTGCGAGGGGCTGGCCCCTAGTGCAGGTCTCACTCAGCCCCGGGAGCCACCTCCGCTGTAGACACGCAACACTCTGGGACGGAGCAAAAGGACCTGCCATCCCAGGAAGGTTATGCACACTGGACCAAGGAAGCTGGGGCAGTGGAAAGACGGCAGGCTCTGGTGTAAATAGATCTGAGTTCCAATTCCCAGCCCGCCTCTTGCCATCTGTGTAAACTTGTGCAAGTTACTTCTTTCTTTTGCCTCTGTCGTTCAGTTTTAAAAGGGAGGTGATGATGCTCGCTTTGTAGAGTCATTGAGATCATTAGAGAGAATGTGTGTAAGGTTAACACGGTGCTGGTCATGGGAGGTGTTCAAGAAATGCAATTGTTATGCTTATTACAGCTGTGTCCAGGGTCAGTCCCTGACTCTTTTTGAGATGCCAGGTGGCAACATCTATGACTGACAGCAAGACTTGCTTCTCCCCTTCTGCCCTGTCCTAGGAGAGTCAAGTCACTCTCCCAGGGTGGGATATATCCCCACTACCTGATAGGCGAGTCTCAGTGCAGTAAAAGCATCCCCTGCCCACCACCACCGAGCAGGTCAGCAGGAGGCAGACACTGGGGCCGAGGGTGACAGGAATCATCTCTCCTCCAACAAGTAACCTGAAATTCACCAGATCACTTAAACTGAGGTCCAGCAAAGCGTGTGCCTCTCCTTCTCACTTCTTTTCTCTGATGAGATGCTTTATATGTTCCTTTCACTTGTACAAACTTCTTCAGTAGAGGGTACACAAGAGAGACCCCCAGTCCCCATTGCTATGAAGAAGGACCCTGAATCCCATCCAGAGAAGGCTGATCTAAAGTTATGAGTTAAGGACTTCCCTGGCAGTCCAGTGGTTAGGACTCCACGCTTCCACTTCAGGGGGCACGGGTTTGTTCCCTGGTCTGGGGACTAAGATCCTGCATGCCAAGTTGCGTGGCCAAAAGAAAACCCAAAACAAAGTGAAAAAAATTAAAGGTATAGATTAGACCAGTGTCTTTCAAGTGTCAATGATAAGCATATGAACCACTTGGAGGTCTCGTTAAAAATGCAGCTTTGGATGCATTAGGTCCAGAGCACGGCCTGAGAGTCTGCATTTCTAACAATCTCCCTGGTGATGCTGAAGATGCTGATCCATGGCCATACTTCGAGTAGCCAGGGATGGGTGGATTATGTCTCCTCGTCTGACCTTCTGCTGACTGGTACTTTCTCTCAAGTTCTTCCGACTTGGCCTTCCATTCCCAGCAGCTAAGGGTGGCCGGATCCCTTTGCAATATATGAGAAAGGTATATCTGACCAAGAGTGTGCAGGCAGGAGGAGAGAGGCAAATGGGCTGCAGGGACAGTTAGGCAGGGGTGTCAGAGGAGAGAAGCAGGACCCAGAGCTCTCTGTGCCGGGAGCATCTCACACAGCATCTGCTCTGAGCAGACTCCCCGACAACCCTCTCTTCTCTCTCTGCCTCATCTCCCAGTTTGAATTAGGTTTCCCTCCTCAGTGTTTCTGTACTGGAATTACCTCTTTACTTGTATGTCTCACCAATTAGACTGAAAGCTCTCAAAAAAGGATCTTATTCCACTTTGTGTTCCCAGCATGTGACATAATGCTTGGCACGTAGTAGGCGCTTAAGAAATGTCCATGAATGAATAATAGATGACTTATCCACATACAAGCTTGATGGGTTTCACTTTCTGGCCCCTTTATTCACTTGTATTCTATAACGTTTTATAAAGGATTAGGCGTGGACTGGGGTGTAAACGAAAAGATAAAACATGGTCATTGCTGTCAAGGGGTTTCTAGGCTCATGGGGAGACCCGCTGTCCATAATGAACAGTGTGGGCCTTGGCTTGGGAGAGCTCAGAAGATGCAGGGACAAGATCTGGCTTGAGGAGTGGGGGAAGGTGGTATAGAGAAGGTGGTGTACGGTTCAGGCCTTGAAAGATGGGCAGGTTTTCAAATGGTGAAGAAGCATTCAGGAAGCAGGAACAGTGTGGTAAAAGCATGGAGCTGGGCAAGTTTTGATTCAAAAGCAGGGCTCTGAAGCATCCAGAGTGGACTTCCAAAGGTGAGAGAACTGAATATTCTGTTAAGGGCAACCTCAATACCGGCCAGCCAGACCCTTACCCTGCTAGGAGCGAGGAAGCAGGATTTACTGATGACATACTTGACAGCATGCACCTTGATGTCCTGATTTCCCAGCTACATTAGACTAAAATGCCAGGCAGCCATGAGGTGCTCTCTGGAGCCATCAGGACCTGCGATGAGGATGGAGAGAAGTGAGGGGGATGGAGAGAAGTGAGGAGGATGACTGGCCTCACTCTGTGGGGTCTGGAGCCTTCTTCAGGGACCCAAGGTTGACCTAGAGCACTGGGGTTTGGAAACTGGGCTTCTAAGAGGAGTCTAGGAGACATAGGGAGCTCTAGTTCCATGACAGCACGTCTGAAAGCTGCTCCATACAGCTGTGCAGGACCAGCTGCCCTTGGCAGCCATTCCTGGACACTCCTGGCAGGTCCATACAAAAGAAGAAGCAGGAAAGCAAAGAACCAACTTCTTTGCAGAAAGACAGGTGAAATTGTCCAATGCCCCATCTTACAAGAGGCACTGTAGACAAGAATTGCCCCAGTCCACTTTGGGCAGGCCCCATAACTTCTCTGAATCTTAGTGTCCTTATCTGTAAATGGGTATAATAAATATTACTTGCTTCTCAGGGTATATGAAGCTCAAGTTCAATTATACATGTAAAGCCTTAAGATAAGACAGGTATTCAGTAGAACTTTAATACCTGACCATTTTCATTATTTTTATTCACTTCTGGTAAAGTAGGAGGGCTTCCCCAAAGAACTGGTCCCTTCCGAGAGGGAGAAATGACCTTTGTCATTAGTGGAGTTCTGGTACGTGGTAGGTACTGGGTGACTAGGAGTTCCTAAGGTTAGCCATGCTGGGCTTTCTTCAACAGGCTTGGGCACTCCATCTCCAGGTTCCATTGCACCATTAGGGTAATGATGACTGGGCACTTGCTATTTATGACCTGCCTTCCCCACTGGACTATAAAGTACTTAGGACAGAAAGAGGTGAAGGGAACGCTTTCCCCATCATCTCCAGTGACCAACACAGTGCCTGGCACATGGGAGACACTCAATAAATGCTTGATGAAAAAATAAATAAGCAAGTGAGTAAAAGACTGATTGAGAGATATTCACCTCCTTTCCATCAATAGAATCATTCTCATTGCTTCCCAGAACAAATGCTCTGTGCTGTGAGGTGACTCCAAAACTCTGTGTTAAAGTTCTTAGTCCCACCCGGATGGAGAGAAGGGAGCCCCTCTTGGACACTTGCTCTTCAGTAGTGGTCGTCTGAAGGCCCCTCCAGGACATGAGTAGACAAGGTGGGAAAAGTACTGGCTTCTTCCTCCACCTCACACATTCTGCCTGCCCCCTGGATCCCAAGGAACACCACAGCATCCTGGGGTTCCCCACCTAAAGGCAACGGTGTATTCACATAGAGGGAAACCAGTTCACAGATAGCTCAGGTTTCAGTCATACAGTTAGAACACGAGGACTCAAAAGAAACTATAGAAGTCAAGTAGCCTCATGCAACTTCTTAATGTTAAACAGAAGCCCCACAGGGTAATGACAGCATATTAGGGTTATTACCCAGGGCTGGGAGGAAGAAGAACCATGCCACAGTCATTTCTTTGTTTCAAAGCAATATCCAGCATTTAGAAGATCAAACTGGATCATGTCACCCTCAAGCAGCTAATGTTTCTGCTAGTGTGAATATTAGTTATGTCATTCACACTCTTAGGTGCAGAGAAAGTCTTATCCACCCTCTTCAAATCCTATCCTTTCGACAGTTTTATATTTCTGTCTGGAAGTTTCATTTATCTTCACTAAGCAAACTCACTCAGGTGTGTTATCTTTGGGCCATCGTTGGGAGTATCTTCCTTCCTGTTACATTTGCTTGGTTTTGATATTTTAGGGCTCGCTGCCTGTCAACCTCACACTCCAGCTTCTTTGCTTTCACCTTTGCTTTTTGGCGGTCTATGCCGAGCACATTTACAAAAGTATATTCTGGATACAATAAACAGAAGACCTGGCCTAGCCTGAATCTTTGCATTGGTTGTTAGGTGAAGTGTTGACACCCTTTTCCTGTGCTTATTAGAGCAGACAGTTTGTTTGGGAGAAGTTCACTCAGTTGTAGGGAGCCTTGGTAATTGTAAAAACTAGAAGACTCACACAGGCTCCAGATGGTCTCAGAAATTCTGAAGTCTCCTGTTTCCTCAGAATAGCCTGCCATGGGTCAAAGGAGTTTTGCCCTGACCACCTCACCTTCCCCTCTCCCTAATTCCCTGTCTCAGAAACGCTCACAGCAGCTGTTAAACCAGTCCACTCTTACTGCTCCCTCCTTTCTTCCTTCCATCCCTCCACACTCCAACCAGCAATGTCATATCTGGTACAGTGGGTGTTTAGCAGAGAGGCCTCTCCAGCCTCCTCTTGGACACAACACCTGCTCCTCTCTGATGAGAACTAACCACAGATAGGGCAGATGACCAAGCCAGACTCTTCCCCCACAGACAGCCTGACCACCCAACACGTGGAGGAAGTGTAGGTCCAGGTTTTTGCCCAGAGGCAGGCTGGCTGCGATTGGTCAAGGGGAAAACCAGAAAGAACTGACTATTCAACAGATAGCTATGGAGGGTTAGGAGGGACCTCTCAGACCACGTTGTCAAGCCTCCCTCCAAACACAGGCGTGACCACATCTCCATCCTCACCCTGGTGAGGTCCAATGTCAACTCACACACTACCCACATGAGCCTGCTGCCTTCCTCAGAGGCCCATCCTTGGACAGTTCTAAATACTGGTGAGTTCACCTTTATTTTAGACAGGAGTCCATCTCCATGCAGACACACTTCTCTAATCTATGTGTCCTCTGGGATCCCACAGAAGAATGAAATCCTTCAATTATTTGAAGGCATCCCTTCAATTATTTAACATGGATGCCCTTGGACTCTGAGTCTTCAGTTCCTCAGACTAAAAGCATTTTGTTCTTTCAGCTGGCCCTGTGAGTCACAGTTCCCACTTCTTTGCCATCCTGGGCATTCTCTTCTGAACATACTTTTTGTCTCCTGTGCCATTGAAGGGGTGGGATCCAGGCTTGAAAACCACAGTCCAACACAGAATAGTGTAGACCTGTCACCTCCCTTCTTCTAGTCACTGTATACTATCCAATCTAGAACCCATTCAAACTTTTCCCTGCCCCTATATATGTGTGTATGTGTGTGTGTTGTGTGTGTGTGTTTGATACCACATCACATCATTGGTTTATAGTGAACGTACAGTCAATGAAAACACTTATGCCTTTTCGCTATGTGCTGCCGACAAACCCATTCCTCCCTCATCTTTTACTTGAACAGTTTGCTTCACCTTTCTTGTATTGCTAGTAAATTAGCAGTTCAGGGCAGCCTGTGCATGTACTACAAGAGACTTCATTAGTAGATTCGCCCTGCCCCCAGCTTCTAGAGTCTTCTCTTCTTCTTCATACTCCTTTTGGAACAAGTCCTAGCTATAAACTGGTCTCGTTGGTACTGGAATCTCAACTGTAATTCTCTGAGGGGGAAGGAAAGGGGTAATGCACTGAGTGAGGGGCCAGAGCCCCTGGGTTCTGGCCCCTCACTCAGGGCAGATCCTCGGTCAAGAGGGCTGCTTGGGGAGCCAAAAGAGACCTCTCTGCCTCCTGGCTTCTAATATCTCCTTGACAATAATGTTCAGGCGGCATGGAGCCTAGTAATGTCAAAGAATAATAGTATCTGTCATTTTCTGAGCAGTTACCAAGGGCTGAATACTATGCTAATGGCTTTACATAAACTAAGTCATTCAATCCTTTTTTAAAAAAATCAACTAGGTAAAAATTAAACCCACTTCACAGATGAGAAAAGTGAGGTTTGAAGATATTGCTAGTCTAAGTGGGATTTGAACACAGTTCTGTCTGAAATCAAGCCTCAAATCTTAGCCATTCTACTTGGAACACTGTAAGTGTTCACTCTGTAGACATGACCTCTATTCCAAGCAGCTGAGCAGGTGAGACCCTGAGGCATACAAGAATGCGAGAGGAAACTTCATAGACCCTCTTGACTCCCTCTCCCCTTCCCCCTACACCCAGACTGTGGCAAGCCTTGCAGGATTAATGGAATAAATGCCTTCCTTGGACCCAGAGGACAGGTGAGACATACCCTCCAACCTCATTCTGTTAGACATCATAGAGAGAGAAAGAAGCATGTCCATTCCTGCCTGCCTCACAGGCTTGTATGAGACATAATCAATTGATCAATAATATACTACTGACCCCCTACCAGATACTCAGCAGCAAGCCAGACCCTGAGCCACGTAGAAGAAGCATGAGGCTAGCTCTGAGCCCAGCAGGGCCCTAGTTGGGATACAAGACTTACACACCAGAAACAGCAAAAGAAAGAAACAGGACAGTAAATTACCAGGTGCCAAATTCTGAGAAGTGGGTGCTCAGAGCTATAAGAATTAGTTCACCAGGTTTTGTGAAATAGGTGAGCCTCACAGTAGGTCCTGATGGGTGGATGGGTTATGATATGAAGGTTGGAGCAATTGTGGGGAGAGCCTACAGGAAGAGGGAAATACGACATATGTAAGGGTGCTTTGGAAACCAAAAGAGTCACGCAGTAAGTGAAAGGCGTTATTAAATGTCATATAATATCGTGGTCATTCTTACCCAAATCTGGATCTTGAATCCATCGACCCTCCTTGCTCACCTGTGGTTTCCGGTCCTAACCCCCCTGCTTCAATCCCAGTCTCTTGCTCCTAAAACATGGAGAGGGAAGGTCTTGGGAGACCAAGTTCTTCAGGATATTTACCTCTAGGGTTGGGTGGTATCAGGGCTGGGGATGGAAACAGGAACGTCTCCCTCTGGGCCTGTCAAAAGAGTAGCTTTGTCTGGTCCTAAATTTAAAAACGGTGAAACCATCCCCTCAAGACCAGACAGTTGCTGTCGAGGAAAAATAAAAAGCCTCAGCAGCAGGTGGAACATGAGGATGGGGAAGTAGGCTGTCAGGGAAGACAGATAGGCTGGAGAATGAGAGGGTGGCAAAGAGGCACAGGAGAGGAAAGGAGCCTGGAGGGACAGGAGAAGGATGGGGAGGAGGAGGAAGGAGGGAGAAAGAACAGGTAGGTGTGTGTATGGAGGCGGAGGAAGTAGAGAGGGAGAAAGATAAAGTCAGAGGAAACAAGCATCCAGCAGGGGGAAGGGAGGCAAGATGTGTGTTGGTGTGTGTGTGTGTGTGTGTGTGTGTGTGTGTGTGTGTGTGTGTGTGTATGAGCTACCTTAATCTCTTTAAATTTGTCCTCATTTATTAGGGATTTGCAGCAAAATCCCTTGCTCTGGGAAGACATTTGCTTCACTCTTGCTTTGCAGTCAAACCGAGGGAGGCCTCTCTCTGGGTGGGGCTGGCTGTGCAGAGCAAAGCAGGATGAGGAGAAGGTCTTGGTACCCTTCTCCTCTCTTGGTGCCCTGACCAAATGCAACCTTGTCAAGGAAGCCTTCCGTGATGTCCCTGAAAGAAAGGGCTCCTCCAATGCCCCACCCCCCTGCTCGGAGCTCCTGTTTCATTATCTCATTACCTCTATATCTTCCAAAATGTAGTAGCTTGTGACAGTGACTATTGTAGCAATTCTCATGAGTCCTAGGGTCAGGAATTCAGACAAGAACAGTGGGAATAACTCATCTGTGTTCCACATGATGTCAGCTGGGGCTGGAATGTCTGAGGGGCTTCTTCTTTCACATGCTTAGCACCCCTACAAGGAGGGCTCTACTAGGTCATTCACTGAACCTGCTTTCCCACTGTTGACTGCTTCCCTGGTTCTCCTCCATGAAGTCAGGTGGATAACAGGAAATCAGGAAATGCATGTTGGAGGAATGAATATGTGGCTAAAGAATGGACTGAAAGAACACTGACTGTTTGAGGTACTACCCAGACCCCAGGGCTCTGAGTGTTGTGACACACCCTGTGTGTGTGTCAGGCTCTCCCAGCCCGCCTCTGACTGGGCTCCAGGAGAAGAGGCCCAGTGTCCTTGGGGCGAGCTATGGGGTAGCCAAGGTCAAGGTCACTCCCAGGAGCATGCCTCTCCCACCTTGGGCCCTGCATCATCTGGAGTCTCCTCTCCTATCTCTGAAGCCCCACCTCTGGTTCTACTTTTGCTAGAAGCTGCCGCTGAGTCAGCAGAGGAGGGAATGAACTCTCCCCCAATTCCAGGAACTCTTTATTAGCTTAGCTCTCCGCCATTTGTCAGAAGCTCCATGAACCCAAGGAGCTGTGTTCTTTAGATTCTTTCTTACTTACTTCTAATTCCCTCCTCAGTGTCTATGATAATACTGGGCTTTTTTTTTTTTTTTTTTTGAGATTCCCATAAGTATTGAATGAACAGAAATTTGGCATTTGTGGATGGCCTATGCCTTTTTTTTAAAGGGCTTTCGTAACCATCTTCCCTTAATCCTCCTTGATCTAAGTCTGGGAGTGATACTGGGCATTTTACTGATAGAGAGACTGAGGCACACAGAAAGGTGAAAAGATTTGCTCCAGGTCACACAAACTTAAGGTCAGTGGCATTAAGGAGTGGATCCGTGGTGAAATTCTCTTTAGGCTGGCTGAGTGGGTGACCTTCCCACAGGGCCCAGGGCTGCCTCGAGAGCTGTTTCCCATTCATGTTGCTGGCTAGGGCACTGTAAGAGCTAATCAACAGCTAGTGACCAAATGGCAGAGTTATCGATTTGTTTCACTGTGTCCCGGTCTCCCAATTGTGCCTTACTCCCCTAGCTGGTCAGGAGGTCTCATTCACCTCTCATGTGGCTCTTTGTCAGAGCTTTCTGCTAGCTCAACCTCCTCATTTTAAAGGTATGGAAACTGAGTCCAGGGAGGACACAAGACTGATTCGGAGCCACTCAGGTTGTTAGTATCAATGTCAGGAGGAGAAGCCAGGTCTCCTGCACATACTATACATCTCGGTCAGAAGTCACCAATTTTCTAGCACTCTCTCCTAGTAAGATGGGACTCCAGATCCACCTTCAAAATTTATACTCAGAAAAAAATTGGTGAAAGAAAAATTTAGAGTAGTGATGAAGGGGTGAAAGAAAAGCAAAAAAAAAAAACCCCAAAACCAAAAAACCTCTCTCCCAACCTGGAAAGCATCACTTAGATTGAGAATCCCTCACTGCACATTTGCTGGCTTCCTCTGGTCCAGCTCAGATCAGTGGTGCCTGAAAAATGCATTTGCAAGCACCCAGCACAGCACCTCATGCACAGCTGGTGCTTTAGACTTGTTGGTGTTCTTCCCTCTCTTCCTCTAATCTGATCTGCTTTCTGAAATGGGCTCCAGGGATTGACAGGCGAGTGAAGGAGAAATTCTGTCTCCTGGTATCGATTTTGGAGTAAGGAGAATTCCCTATTTGTGAGTCTCTGCTTTCAAGGAATCAATGGAAATGTGTTTATCAGAAAGTCGGAAGGCAGCTGTGCTCACCAGTGCTGCACCTAAACTTATGGTGGTGAGCACACTGTGGTGTACACAGAAGTCCAGATACAATGTTGTATACATGAAGCATATATAATGTTATAAAGTAATGTTACCTCAAAGAAGGAAGGAAGGAAAGGGAAAGGAAGGGAAGGGAAGGGAAGGACGGGAAGGGAAGAGGAGAAGAGAAGAGAAGAGAAGAGAAGAGAAGAGAAGAGAAGAGAAGAGAAGAGAAGAGAAAGAAGAGAAGAGAAGAGAAGAGGAGAAAAGAAAAGAAAAGAAAATTGGCCTGGCCCAGACAGGATTTGAGTGATGTAAACCATTGGAGGAGGAGGGAAAGGGAAGAAGTCTGATCAGATCCTGGATATCGATTCCAAAAAAGTTCTAACCACTGAGACCACTTGAGACTGTTATCTTTATTTGATGGAAGGTTTCAGAGGCTGCTCGGCACCTCCCCACACAAATGTCCTGCTCCAGGCCAGGTCTTTGCCGCTGGTAATTCAGCGGCTGTGCCCCCGGTGGGGAGGGGTGGGTCACTCTGGGCCCTCCTGGCAGTCCACTCAGAGCACACAGCACCAACTGACCCACCCTCAGGTCTGTCTCCCCCCTAAAAGTCTAAGTTCCAGACTCTCTTGTCCCTTCATGTCCTCAGGGACGTGGAGGAGTGAGTGGACCCTTGTGGACTGGCTTAACATCTCCGTGCCTCAGTTCTCCTCCTGGAAAGTCCGAGGGAAGTCATGCCTCCTTGTTGCATAGTTCTGGCCTTGACCCCATGACAGCTGAGAGCTGTGCCTGGAGGGGCAGAGTCAGGCTGTGGGGAGGTGAGAGCCACCACCTGGGTGGCTGCTGGCCTGACACTTTGCAGGAGAGAGTACAGCAGCCTTGGCTCCAAACCTGAAGGTGTGGGGACACTGACCAAGAGCCGGAGCCCTGGAGCAGGGTGCAGGGGGGCCTCGGACACGTGGGGTCTTGTGATGTGCCTCAGTGGTTGAGTTTCAGCCATCTGCATGCTGCTGGGGCACCGAGGGGAGGCAGTTGCTTTGTTGTTGCTTCTGCTTCTCTCCATCCCCTCATTAGCCTGGAACTTGAGAACATCCATCTGATAAGAATGGTCCAGGATTCTTCCGAGAACCAGCCAGCCTAAAGGGCAGGCTCCTCTCCTTCCTCTGAACCCCTCCATCTCTCCCATCTGCGTCTTTTCTTCTTCCTTCCCCACACCTCTTTACCTCCTGTATCTTCCTCTTTCTCACCTCTTTCCTCGAACTTTCTGTCTCTCTCTGTCTCATTCTTGTACTCAGTATGCACAGCACAGCCTCCTACAACAAACACACAATAAACACACAACCACACACATACATCCTCTCTTACAATTATCTTAGTGCATAACCTCACTCACATCCTTTTACATACAACCACATGCACGCACCACGCACACAGCTTCAGGCTCACACAGACAGCCACGTAGACCCTCCCTCACAAATGCCCTGTGCCCACAGAATCCTCATCTCGCCTCTGGCAGCGCTGGTGTAGGGCTGACATGATGGATAGCTCTGCTCTGAGGATCTGTCACTGTATGAGGATCAGTCACATCTCCTCCAGTGACCCCCACCCCCACCCCTAGCCTGGGCTAATTGGGACAGGAGGGCGTGCAGGCTGCGAGTCAGCCAGCTTGAGGTCTATCCAGGTAGATGCCTGAACTGAGCACCTCAGTAAACACAGGACCCCTGAGCAGTAGCTCTGATTTCAGGACTAAATTGTAACCAGGAGCTGGACTCTGGGGCAGCTGAGTTAATGGGAGATTTTTACTGAGAGGTCACTGGTTCAGACCCAGTTCTGGTCAGCAGGAACTGAAAAATACTTTTATCTGACAGCTAATGGTCTTCCTGCATTAACAGGAGAGGGGATTCTCCTGCCTGCCCCACCATGCAGGCAAGGTCATTGCTGGTCTGTCTGTGTGGCACCTTGGGGTTGGTGCAGGACCAGCTTAGAGCTTGGGGAGCTGATGGAGGTTTGGGACGAATTAGAAAAAGATACACACACACACACACACACACACACACACACACACTGCAGCCCTCCTTCTCCCCTCCTCCTGCAAGAACAGATTTTTAAAAGGTGCCCTGTCTGGGCAGATTACTCATGACTTGGTTCTTTAGTGCCATTCTGCTTCTTTCTCTGGTAGGTCACCCTCCTGCACAGGACACTGGCTGGATTCCAGCACCTTTGACCCCTGAGGCTGGAGATGTCGGGCAACACAGCTCGCAGGCCTATACACGGCAGCGCTGAGCACGCATCTCCATAATCATCTCCCACCCAGCCCCAGTGAGCCTTCTCACCGCTCTTTTTAATGACAGCTCAGAACCAAAGGGGGCAGACCTCTCCTAGACCTCTCTGTTCTTTCTCCTCAAAGGCGAGGACATCGGTGAGGTGTGATGCCCGAGCTGTCCCTACTCAGGGAATGCCCAAAGCAATACACTCATGTAAGGTTACAGCTGGCTCTTTGCTAACACCGGTGGGGGAGAAGCAGCAACGATAACCATCACGACAATAGTTAAATTGCAAATAATCCTTCCCAGTTTCCAAAGTGCTTTTGCACAATGTCCTATCCTCCTTGAAAGGAATCACGATAATGAGGATCTCGCAGCCCTCACTGGCATCTTTCTATTTTGAGGGACAGCCCAGTGCAGTGGCGAGAGTGAAGAAATCAGGACGATCTGGGTTTGAACCCCAGCTCTTGACTATTACTACGTAAGTGACAGTTTTATAGCCTCTCTGAGCCTCAGTTTAATTACAAAATGGGCACAATACTACTTGCTTTATAGGCTTATTGGGAAAATGAAATAAATTTTTTGGGGGTCCTGGGATTGGACATAAAATGGATTAATAAGAAAAATTATGGAGCCCAAATAAGGAATTAACTTTCTGGAAGAAGCAGAGATATAACATGGTGGGTCTAAAAGAGACTGGACTGTGCTTCTGATTCACTTCATGGAACATTTGTGGGGCACAGGCTGTCCATCAAGCACTGTGACCGGCATGGGCTGCAACAGTGGACAAGCTAGCTTCCCTGCCCTGCAGGGTCTTAGAAATGACAATCCCAGCGCACCCTAACCCTGGGCCAGTCCTCAGCATCAAAACAGAGGCACAGGACCAAAGCAGGAAGAGATCACAGCCACTGGTGGAAGAAGGAATACTCAGTTGGAAATGGTGGACGAGACTTTTTTTTTTTTTTTTTTTTTTTTGCGGTATGCGGGCCTCTCACTGTTGTGGCCTCTCCCATTGCGGAGCACAGGCTCCGGACGCGCAGGCTCAGCGGCCGTGGCTCACGGGCTTAGTTGCTCCGCGGCATGTGGGATCTTCCCGGACCAGGGCACGAACCCGTGTCTCCTGCATCGGCAGGCGGATTCTCAACCACTGCGCCACCAGGGAAGCCCAAGAGACTTTTTTTTTTTTTTTGCGGTACGCGGGCCTCTCACTGCTGTGGCCTCCCCTGTCGCGGAGCACAGGCTCCGGACACGCAGGCTCAGCGGCCATGGCTCACGGGCCCAGCCACTCGGCGGCATGTGGGATCTTCCCGCACCGGGGCACGAACCCGTGTCCCTTGCATCGGCAGGCAGACTCTCAACCACTGCGCCACCAGGGAATCCCGGAAGAGACTTCTTGAGATAAATCTTAAGAGGGTTTGACAGATGGAGGCTGGATGAAAGGAAAGAGGTTGCATTCCAAGAAGAGGGAAGAACTTTGACACAAGCACCAAATGTGGAGGAGAGAAATAATCCGTTTTTGCCAGACCTTGGGGTACGTATACCATGTCGCAGTCCTCAAGATAGTGATGGGGAAACTGTGTGGTCCTCACAAAAGACTGGAGTTCTCCAAACTTCCTTTTCAATATCTGTCATAAATACTGTATTTTACATATTTTAAGGTCTATCCATTTTAGTGTTTTCAATTTTATTGAAACACAGGTAGTCACAATATTCTGATATTATTATTTTTTAAAATTCTGTTGTGCCTAAATCTCCCTCCTTGAATTATTTATTTATTTACTCATTCGTTCATTCATTCATCAGCTTAGGGAAAAAGCCTCTATGGGCTTGAGTCTCCACATTTGCTACTCATGCCTTCCCTCACCCCAGCTGTGACCCTTCCCCTCAGAGAACATGTTAAACAAGGCTCTTTTCCAACAGCTTTCTCTTTCACTTCCAAGGGCCTAGCCCTGATCTTTGTGAATAGAATGCTGGAAGAGGTGTCAGTAATGAGGTGGGAGAGGGCCAGTTGTCAGCTAGAGGAGGGATGGTTGCTGTATTGTTCCCACAGTTAGTTTCTTATTAGTCTGTGTCACTTAAGCCAGCCCTACTTGCTGCCAAGGTAACCGTAAGCAGTAATGTAAACACAGGTGTTGTAGTTACATCCAAATACTTGGTTATGAAGTAGCCAACTCAATAATGCAGATTATGCTTCTATTAACTACTTTTTTTTTTTTTTTTTTTTTTTTGTGGTACACGGGCCTCTCACTGTAGTGGCCTCTCCCGTTGCGGAGCACAGGCTCTGGACGCGCAGGCTCAGCGGCCATGGCCCACGGGCCCAGCTGCTCCGTGGCATGTGGGATCTTTCCAGACCAGGGCATGAACCCGTGTCCCCTGCATCGGCAGGTGGACTCTCAACCACTGCGCCACCAGGGAAGCCCCTATTAACTACTTTTTAAAGATTACTACCAAAAGGAAATTACAAAATTTTAAAATTCTCTAGGGTTCTGTTAATCCCAGTTTGAGAAGCCATCTTGAAGGATTTCTACTTGCATGTATGCTTTCCTCCATTTATTTTTAACATTACTCCTTTATAATCTTAACACATGTTAATGTAATCATATTTTACCAGCTTAAAAAAAAAAAAGAGGGAAGGTTATCCAGGCAGAGAACATGACCCTCGCCAACACATGGAGGCAAGAGAGGGCAGGGGTGAACTTGAGGAACACCCAGTGCAAGTTTCTAGAACACAAGTGCATGAAGAATGGGCAGCAAGGGTGGGAAACAGAGCTGTGAATGAACAAAAGGCTACAGAGACACAGGGGAAAGCGAAGACTGCAGGAGGGTCACTGGGTGACCAGATAGGAGCAGTTTCAAGAGAGTAGGGGCAGGGTGGGAGGTCAGTCTGAGTGGAACTGAGTGCTGGGTTGTGGAGAAGAGACATCCAGGGGTGGAAAGCTCTTTTCTGGGTGGTCCTTCTTGTTTAGATTCCCATCTGCCTGCTGGGCTCTGTACCAAGTGCTGTGGCTGCAACCGGAAACAAGAAAGGTGGTGTCTGCCCTCATGGAGCTTACGGGCCTAATGGTGGGGATGGACGCTGCGTAAGCAAGCAGCACAGTGATGTAATAACTTCTAAGCATGGGGAATAAGCATGGAGTCCTGAGGAGGAAATAAGCAGAAGGATGACATGAAATCTAACTGCAGGTGCAGGTCCTTTCCATAGGGAACTGCTATGGGAGGTGACTCTTAAGCTGAGACAGAGGCAGAGAAGGAAAGCTTGGGAAAGAGCTTTTGAAGCAGAAGGAAAGGCAGGTGAAAACTCTGAAACGGAGAGTTGATGCGCACACTCGGGGAAAGCGGGGGGGGGGGGGCCGGAGCAGCAGGAGAGAAGTGAGCATGGAGCGTGGAGCAGGGGGTGGGGGGGCTCCGATTCATCCTGCTGTGCTGGGGAGCCCTGGGAGGGCTTCAAGCAGGAAGGAACAGCCCTAAGCATGCTTCACACTCCCTCTGGCAACGGGGAGGATTGGAGGTCATGGGGTAAGAGTGGAAGCCAGGGTCCAGTTCGGATACCGCTGTGGTGCTCCAGGCACAAGATGAGGGCAGAGAAGTGGGCAGATTGGGGAGGTCCTCGGGAGGTGACAAGGATGGCCCAGCATGGGACTTGGACAGAGCATGAAGGAAGAAATCAAGGATGACTCACGAGGTTCTAGGCTGAGCAACTGGGTATATAGCTCCACATTTACCGAGATGGGAAGATTGAGGGTAGGGCAGGCTGGGGGGACGGGTGAGCAGAAGAGCGTGCTGGTGATGAGGAGGAGAGGGTGACTTTAAGGAAGGGGAGGTTCGTTTTGTTATGATGGAGAAGACGGAGTTTGCGTGCCATAATACAAGGAGAAAGGGCCACCGGACAGGGCAAGTGTGAGAAGGGGCAGCTGATAGGTGAGGGGAGCACAGGGTGCGTGGACAAGGGGGTGAGCTGTCAGAGGGAGGGAGGGAGAAGGAATGGGGAGACATTTGCGATGGTGAGAACTGAAAGTGTGCCCAGTCTTCTCAGGATGCCGAGCCATTTGCTGCCATGTGATGGAGTGAGAGGTTGGTGTGAGGGCCAGGTTACCCCTTTAAGTTGTTTGAAACCGATTGAGTACCTGAATCTGTGTTCCCATGATTACATTACATCTTACCTGGTGTCACATGGGGCCTTCTCATTCCAGCAGAGCAGCTCAGTTTTTCAAAGTGGAGCTTTCCATTCATGAAACATTTATTGAATGCTTACTATAGACCAAAAACTCTGAAGGTCGGAGGGTACAAACATAGCCAAGGCATTATTCCGGGTCTCAAGGAGCTCACAACCTAGTTAGGGATGGTGACAGCTGAATGAAAACTCAAAAACCAGACAGAAAAAGAAAAATGCTAGGAAGGAATTATAGGGAACAGCTAACAGGAGAGGAAGTTAAATCTAAGTCCAATGGGCAGAGGGTGTCATGGATCAGGGCAGGCTTGGGGAGAGGAGAAGGTGGCTGGAATTTTGCCTACAGGTGAAGGAGGGAGAAGGCATTCTTAAAAGGGCAACAAGGTGAGCAAATGCTGACTACTCAGGCCATCTGCACTGCACACATCTGGAGAGGGGGATCAGCCAAGGACTCAAGTGGAAAAGGCAGGAAAACCAGGGGGTTTTGCCTTAGAAAAGAAACCACGCCAATTAGCACCCAAGCAAAGGGCCTGATGGGGCATGAACTCTTGGGGGCCGCCTTGAGGCTTCTCATTCCTGACCCACAACCCTGGAATCACACAGCTTCCAGGTAAGGGAGACCTCACTGCCAAGAACACCTGAGCACTGGAGGACTCCTGTCTGCCTAGGAATTGAGGCTCTCCAAAGCACAGCGGGGACTGAGGTTAAGACTAGTTTCATTATTGTTACCATCATAATTGGCATTTCACACATTGCCTGTTATCTCCTTCTGGTGTTTAGCAGCTTGGAAATGTTCTGCCTGTGATTTTTTCATCTAAGCAAGACCATTTATTCCAGCTTCCCCTCCTCCCTGTACTTTGCTTCTTTCTCCTAAAAGAGAGTTCAGGACCAAGACCTTTTTTTAATTTAGCACAAAATCATAAGTGTATTTGAGAATATTATAACAAAGAAAGGCATTATGTGGCTGAAAGAAAGGCTCTTAAGGAATTAGATAAAACCCCACATTCCTACATTTTAAATCAGTTTCTCCCCCAAGAAAATAACCTTGAGTGATTTTTTTGTGTGCGTGAGGAAAAATTCTCCTTGTTCATAGGTTAGAAAGAGCTTTAAAAACACATACGCACAATGTTCCCTTTTTTGCATTTGCTAAACATTTTCACACAGGGCGAAATCAGTTGCTATTTTAAACTAGTTGATTTTTCTGGAGGATGCTGTAAAAATATTGTTGCAGGCAGAGCCAGCCTGGGGCAAAACAGTGTGAACTGAGGGAAGCTTGACTTTGGTGTTTTCCTGACTCCTCTTCCCTGATCATGGGCTGACCTCCATCAGCACTGGTCCCATCCTGCCTGCTGAGGGCTTAGAGCTGCGATGGAGAGGACCAGGAGTCTGGGAAAGTGGGGTCGCCTCTGACTCAGCCATTAACCAGGTACAATCTTGAGCAAATCCCTTCTCCTCTTTGGGACGTAAAATGAGGGTATTGGACCACAAAGGATGAAAACTCAAACGATGATCCCAGGACAAAGCGGGTCATGTAAACGGGTGAAGCAGACCTGGCAGAAGACAGGGGGTGGTGGGGACTGGGGCAGAGTAGAGAAAGCCTGCCATGACTAAGGGGCAAGGGCTGGTTCATTCCAGCCGATTGTTGCCATAGGTAGGGTGAGCCTGGTGTTGTCAGAATTTCTGACTTTTCAAGAGAACCAAAAATATGAATTTTATTTTAAAATCACATAGCAAACCACTCTTCAGGCCACACAAGTACATCTCCAGGTCAGAAAAACATAATCCAAAAAGATACATGCACCCCAATGTTCACTGCAGCACTTTTACAATAGCCAAGACGTGGAAGCAACCTGAATATCCATTGACAGAGGAATGGATAAAGAAGATGTAGAATGTATATACAGTGGAATATTACTCAGCCATAAAAAGGAATGAAATTGTGCCATTTGCAGCAACATGGATGAACCTAGAGATTATCATACTAAGTAAAGTAAGTCAGACAGAGACAAATATCATATGATATCACTCATACGTGGAATCTAATTTAAAAATGATACAAATGAACTTGTTTACAAAACAGAAACAGACTTATGGACATAGAAAACAAACTTATGGTTACCAAAGGGGAAACATGGGGGCGGGGGAGGGATAAATCAGGAGCTTGGGATGAACAGAAACACACTACTATATATAAGATACATAACCAAGAAGGACCTACTGCATAGCACAGGGAACTGTGCTCAATATTCTGTGATAACCTATATGAGAAAAGACTCTGAAAAAGAATGAATATATATATATGAATAACTGAATCACTTTGCTGTACACCTGAAAGTAACACAACATTGTAAATCAACTATACTCCAATAAAATTAAAACAAAACAAAAAGCAATACATCGCCAGGCCTTATCTGGCCTACAGTGCTAAGTGTGTGACTTCTGGGCTAGGTGATCTCTCTCAGTGGCGATATCTCTGGTTCTATCAGTAGTTGGGAGGGGATAAAGGTTCTACTGTCTTTACTGAGTATTTTAACTGCAACCTCTTAAACACGGGAAGCCCTGAGACTGATTCTCTAATGGTGGAGCTGGAAGCTTTATGATGGGCCACTGGGAAAGTCGTTTGCAGCTCTGCGCCTGCACCCCTAACAGATTATGCCATCTTGGCAGTTTGGTGCTCTGCCCACACATAAGACCAGCACTATTTATGTGGTTTCCTCCTAGTAAAAAGTGACCCATTCAGTGCAATCATATCCACATGCAGAATTGACTTTATGTCCTGAGTAACATTTTTTTTTTTTTTTTTTTTTTTTTTTTTTTTTTTTCTGTATGCGGGCCTCTCACTGCTGTGGCCTCTCCCGTTGCGGAGCACAGGCTCCGGATGCGCAGGCTCAGCGGCCATGGCTCACGGGCCCAGCTGCTCCGCGGCATGTGGGATCTTCCCGGACCAGGGCACGAACCCGTGACCCCTGCATCGGCAGGCGGACTCCCAACCACTGCGCCACCAGGGAAGCCCCTGAGTAACATTTTAACAAAACAACTGCCTGAGTCAGATGGGAGCCCCCTTAGTGGCCATAAGGTGGGGAATTCATAGAGACCTGAGTTATAAGTGAGGAGGGGACAACTGTAGGGTGAGTCTTTGATCATATAATTGTACACAACTAGAATATCTTTATTTTAACTCCCTGTCCCAAACACATTCACCATTTAATATACTACTAAAAACTCACTTTCTTGCCTTGGCACCCAGGAATTAGAGATAATTTGGCACTGTCCAAAGCCCTTCTAGCGACCTTTACTTAGTCCAGGCAAGAATAATGGTTGGGCTTCTTAACTTTCATAACAAAATATCCCCTTTGTCATATTTGCACACCTGATGTCTAAAGCATAGGACTCTCCATTCAACATTCTAGTATTTGCCTGTCTTCACTACGAAAAAGACTGCTTTTTAATTCCAGACAAAAGCCAAGTTGAACTACCTGATAAATTTTAAGTTAGATCAAAGTATACACCAATCATTGATTGTTTAATGTGTATTAAGCTCTCTCCTTAACTCTTGTTGGGTTGCTCAGGAAGCTGTATTCCTGGACCATATTAACTTTGTTCCCTGCAGAAATGTCTTCACTGAGTTGTGTTGGTTATATCATGCCCATGACTTTTATGGAAGGCCATTTTAAGAATGAGCCAAATGAAGAGCATTTTCCCATTTTCTCTAAAATCTATTGTGGGAGATATTGTCCATCATGTTGTTCAATGTTCCTGACACAAGGATGCACATTATAAATCCTTCTTAGAATTTAATATCAGGGAAATAGTTGCTTCTCTTGGCACAGTAGAATGTGTCTTCTTAAGTAATCATGAAGTTGCTAGATGCTAGACCTCATTTTCCTTTTTTGCCTTGGCTGCTGGGAATCTTAAGGCCTGCATTTATGCTGGTGGCAGCAACGATACATTCCCAAATTGGGAGCAGAATTATCTTACTGTCCTGGTGTTGACTAATTTTTGTTTTATTTCTTTGCTGCATATATGTGTTTTATTATATACTGATTAAAGTAGTTTTGGAAGTAAGCAGTACATAAGTTATGCATACATTTTATGATCATTTAAAAACATACGTTATGCTATTTTATTATTGTTTTCAAATTACTTCATTTGTATCTCTTTAATCTGCTCAGCTGGAATTGTAATTTTTAAAAAACCTTTCAATTGTACTTAACACAGATCTTCACACTCAGTTAGCACTCAATAAATACTTGCTAATTTGTTCACTTCACCATTGACTAATGGCTCATTCCCAAGCCACTGAAAGAAGGAAGAAAGTTTAAATCATGTAAAGAATGAAAGTTTATTCATAAATGTGAAGTGAGAGAACAGACAGGTTTCACACACTTTCTCCCTCCTCTGCAAATGAGTGGGGCATCTGACACAGCAAGAAGAAGTGTGACTTACCCAGGGAAGGTCTGGATTCTGGTAGGAATTCCTAATGTGCAAGGATACTTCAAGACCAGAAAAAGGGTCTCCTACTTAAAGATTTCCTGTATTTAGCAAATAGGCATTAAGTGTTTACCATGTGCCTGGCACCATGCCAGGTAGGGGAAGACAGAGATGAGGGGAGTGGTCTAGTTTCTGGGGTTGCATAGAAAAGCAGACAGACCTCAGGCCATTCACAAAATGGCCCCAGGACATTGCCATTAGGGTCATCTCTCTCTTGGAGTTGTCCAGCTTTGTGGAACTGGGCAAGGGATGCAAAGGAATGGTGACAATGGGGAATCAACCACTGGTCTACTTTATAATGAATGTCCCCATACAGCTCAGGCTTTCTTCATTTTCCAATTGTTGGACCAGTTAGTCCAATACCACCGTGTTCTTGACCCTTCTGCCCACAGCCATGATCTGGCTGGGCTGAGGAATGACACAGCTCACACCAGAGATGGAGAAATGCATACTTACATGCAGCTGAGGATTATGATGAGGTGGCACTGATTAGATCTGCAATAAATTCACTAGCTACCTCAAAGCTAAACAGTCTGCATTGCCAAGGGAGGAATGTCATTTTGTTGGGCAATGTGTCTTTCAGTGCACGTTTACATAAATTGGTTACAGACCCTGTGGGGTAATATGACTACTTAGTTGCCAACACACCCCCAGATTTGCGGAAACAATCTCTTATAACATGCATACTACTAACTCACTAGGCAATACACATCTTTGACTTTGATTTTTTAGTAATAATATACTTGGGAAAAAAGCAAATGATGGTCATAATTTATTTCAAAGAGTGTTTAGTAATTTAGCATATATCTGTGAAATGTTACTTAATCCTGGGTGGTCTGTGTGCATAATTATGTTTTAATTTGCACATGATTGCTGACTCTCATATCACCTAAACAATCAGCATGCATCTAATGACTGGCTGTTGTCTTATAACATTTTGTTTTCCCCTTTGGAGCTATTAGAAAGAGACCATCACATCCCACAACTATCTGCAATACTGCATGTGTATTGCTGAATACTGAATAGATATTATGAGTATTGAATTTGGCTGCACTTCTGCAGTCATATTTCGATGTATTTTTAATTGCCTACTGAAAAGAAAATGAGAAGGGGGGAAATAGTTAAAGTTCTTTTCGTTCCGCAGAATTGTCCTTACCTTTCTATACCTCTTTTCCCCTCTAGTAATAGTAACAGGATCTTACCTTTGCATAGTACGCATATTCTAAAAGTGTCATCCATTAAAGTATGGTGTTTGGTCTTTACATTGACTCTGTGAGAAGGGGGGGCTCCATTTATATATGAAAAAACTAAGGCAGAGGATGTTGGTGACTTACGGTGACTAATATCACAATTACTCAGTGATAGCCTAGGAGAGGCCAAGAACTCCTGGTACCTACTTCCAAACACTTCCCACTCAATAGCACTGCCTTCTAACTAGAGGATGATGTAGTGGGACATAATTCCTGTCAAAACTTAGAGTATATCTCCAGGATGTCAAGAGTGATTATGGAATTGAACCTGAAGGGCCAACACCTATCTAAAAAATAGCCCACTTACGGTGAAGGGACAGGAATATACATGTGTTTCTTTTTCTGGGTCCCCTTCTCTGACAGAGGACATTTGAGCAGAGACCAAAATAAAATAAGGAAGGAAACTATGCAAAGAGCTAGGAAAAGAACATTCCTGGCTGAAAGAGCAGCAAGTTTAAGATTACCAAGGTGGGAGTGAACCTAGAGGCCAGTGTGACTGGGGTGGGGTCCTGGCCAGGGATCCTGAGTGAGGTTGAAAATTTAGCTGGGACAAGATCACAGAAGGTCTCGCAGGTCATTATGAAGTCCTCATCTTTTCCTTTGTGGGAGCTGGAAAGCAAGTAGAGGAGTGACGTGATATGAATTGGGATTTAAAAGAATCACTCTGGCTGCTGTGTAGAGAATAGACTGTCTTGAGGCAAGGGTGAAAAGAAGGACATCAGTTTCCAGGAGAGATTCTGGTGGCTCAGGCCAGAGTATGTGCAGTGGAGGTGGAGGAGTGATCAGGTTCTGGATATATCTTGAAGGTAACATTGGTAGAATTTGCTGATGTAGGTGCTGAGAGAGAGAAGTCTAGAAGAAAATATTTCATTTAATAAAACTCTAGGTTTCCATAGAAAGAGTAAGAGTTAAAAGAAAACAACATAAGGAAAATTGATACATCTGTTTAGAAAAACAATATTCAGATGCAAGCAAGTAGGGATTATGGCCTAATTCAGCCCTATGGGTGAGTGATATGTTGGAAGATGGACTCAGTCATAATTGTTTGTTAGAGTCTTCCAATCAATCAAAGGCAGGATCCTGCTAAAATGTGGAAGATGATTCGGTTACATTCTACCCTCAGGTGGAGGGCTTTGGTACCCTAACTTTTCCTTCCTCCAACATTCCAGTATGTGGGCCTTTGTGACCTGCAACCAACTAGTTCAATAAGTTTTTGCCTTTCCCCCAACCCTGGGCTGAAGTGCAGGGGTGGGATTTTTCTGAGCGGTCCTTCTGTGCTAAGACCTAGCCTGAGGCCACATGCATAAGAGTCGATTCACGTGAAGTCATCTGAAGGAGAGTTGGTCCAAGTGGGTTTTGGGATCTTAATATAAGAATGATAGAGAGCCCGACATTTCCCCAAGAAAGACATTGGACATTCTCTGGAAGTCATTGAGGAGTGTCCCTGCCCAAGAGTGTCACAGCTGGTTATTGTTAATGACTGAGAGACCTCATGTAATTCATCCTCCTGTCCAGCTGAACAACAGCACATCTGTGAGACATCTCTTCCAGCAGGACTCTGCATAAAAGGAAGTTTGTTCTCTGTGTCTCCACCCCATCTCGAGATCTCAGCATCAGGGTCTTAGGTATATTACTGAAAGGTCTGTTCTCCCTGTTTCCAAGAACCTGACATAGCAACCCAGCTGTAAGAGTTATGCTTCCGTAGAGAAGAGCAATTAGATGCTCGTATGCAACTTGACAAGTGATGGGGGAACCCTGGAAATCCATGAGTCTCTTCTAAGGTTCACTGGAGATGGGGGTGGGGAAAGGAGCTTGTCACCTCTGGGGAATGACACTTACTACCCCCTCATTATAGTCAGCATTTCCTTCTCTGTAGAGCAGTGTCTCGTGGTGATCATGAGACCGCATGTACACGTAAGAAGCCTGAGCAGAGATCTAATCCAAAGACACAGCTGAGACAAGCTTTAGACAATGAAAAGGAGCCCAGACAACATTAGATTTGACATTTCCACCTCAGTGGGAGATTTCTTCTCGGAACCACACTGATGTTCATCTAACTCTTAATTATCCAGGCACTGATTAACTGATATCTGGCTTACTCTGGCCCCTGAAGATGAACCTATCATGAACATATAAATGTATTGTCATTCAGGCATGATTAATCAGGCTGTGGATTAACCAGGGTTTCTTTATTTTATTAATTCTTTGCTTCTCTCTGTCTATGATGATTTTTTAAAAATATTTATTTATTATTTATTTATTTTATTCATTTATTTTTGGCTACGTTGGGTTTTAGTTGTGGCATGCGGGATCTTCGTTGAGGCACGAGGGATCTTTTCTTTGCGCTGTGCGGGCTTCTCTCTAGTTGTGGTGTGCAGGTTTTCCCTTCTCTCGTTGTGGTGTGCCGGCTCCAGGGCACGTGGGCCCTGTAGCTGTGGCACGGGTTCCAGAGCGTGTGGGCTCTGTAGTTTGTGGCACGTGGGCTTAGTTGTCCCTCGGCATGTGGGATCTTTGTTCCCTGACCAGGGATTTCACCCACTTCCCCTGCATTGCAAGGCAGATTCTTTACCACTGGACCACCAGGGAAGTCCCTCTGATGATTTTATAAATCAGCCCAATCTCCCTCCATCACAGGGTGGGTATGAGCAGAGAAAACAGGTACAGCTCAATGTAGTCTATATGTTTGTGAGTTAGGAGAAAGGATCTGGTGTAGGAGAAACTAAATGGCTTAAAAATGTTATTGGATTCAAGTTTTAATTATCCATGTTATTTCTGCTTTCATTATTATGGATCCCCGAACATCACAGTAACCACTGCAAAGTAGACAACTGCACCAGGTGATAACTATGTCTGCTCTGTAATCATATTCCAGCATGCCATTTATCAGGGACCATTAGAACTCAGGATGCTGGGGAACAGGAGAAATAAACAGAAGACAAGCTCAGAATGCTGCCTTGAATGTCCCAGCCATCTTTCATTCACATTTTCTTAAAAATTGGTTTCCTACAAACTAAGTCTAGTCTTTTTTATGAATGTTCAGAATCCAATCTGTAAGATCCACAATGGAACCATACTTTCACTCTCTTCACATTGGTATAAGTCGAGTTGGTTTGAAGTCATACTCAATGCATGTTAGCTATGGAGGTTCCAGAAGGAGCTCACTGTTGGACAGTCTTGCTGTCTTGTGATTATGTTTTCCAGACTCTAGCCTGAAGCATCAGGTCTGGGATGAGACCTATTCCAACCAAGCATGGGTTTGTCAGGGCTGATGAGGCTCAGTGTCCAAACAGAGGGGCCGCCCTGGTGAAGAGTCACACAGCAGAGTGTTGTGGTTCCAAAATCAGGGGCTGGGGCCCCAGGAAAGACCTCACTTAGAAGAGTTTTGGAAATCAGGCAGAAGACAGTATAATCATTATGCAGGAATCCTGTCCATGGGTGACAGTCGATCCTGGCCTTGGAACTGGGGTGCAGGGGCAGATTTCTAGTCCTAGAAGAGGATAAGGAACAGCAAGAGAATCGGGAAGTCAGCAAACATTAAAATGGGTATCCAGTCCTGGGATCTGGAGCCTGGGAAAGAGAGCAAGGGCTCTCAGCTGTGACTCAGCAGTTGCTGGGAGAGTTGACATATATACACTAATATGTATAAAATGGATAACTAATATGAACCTGCTGTATAAATAAATAAATCAAAAAATAAATGTGCTTATAAGTATAAAGTGCTTAGAACATGGTAAGCCATTTTTAAGTGTTAGCTGATAGTAGTATCACCACCATTATTATTGTCATGTGACTATCCCAGGAATACCATCTCCTGTTTCTGACAACAGAGGAGGCAGTGGTTAATGCTAAGTACCTCGATCTCAGTTCAGCACTGGGTGATGGATGCTAACCCCAACTGTTTTGCATGAGGCTCTTTAGCTGCTGCCTTTCACATCTCTGGATTGATCTGGGAATTGGAACAAGAATGGTCCACCAGGTGGAGGGAACAGAAGGTCCGGTTGTGGGGATCTGGATAGGGAGGTGAGAAGCAGGGCTGGTACCCATGATGTGGCCTGAGAGTAGCTTAAATAGGTGACTCCCAGGCCATCACAAGTAATATATAACTCTCAAAGACAGAGCATGCCTGATTTCTGTGTGGGGAAACATAAATCTTCTTGGATTAAAATTGATTTTTTATATTTCTAGAATAAACATTCAGGAATCCAAATATGGACAATGCTAACTCTCTTCTCCATAACCTATGGGCCTCTATGGACTGCAATAGTCCAAAAAAATAAGATCTGTTGTTCGATTGAGGATCTCCTACAGCCAGGGTGAGCACAGCATCGTATGGGTGTGTGAACGATGGAATGATTATGGAGGACTCCTGTAATTAATTCCGCCTCCATAGAATTAACTCCGTCCGAAGCACACACTACCATCTGTATCCATGCAACTGGATTTGGGGGAGTTTTTATTAAAAATTCTCAAATCAGTTCAATTCAAGAGAATTACCTCTTTGCCATTCCATATCTCCTGCCAAGCACTTGATAAAATGTGTTCTACAAATGTAGATCTGGAGTCATGATAAGAAAACTCACTCCTGCTGAATATTGGAATTACCTGGCTGTTGTGGCAGGTGAACCTTAAAACCAGGACAAATCCCCACTGGAGAATTTCCAAACTGTTAGAGATCATCCATCGTCCTGGGGCAAAGGGAAAAATGAGAGACCCTTCAGTTTACCCACATGTTGGTGAATGTCTTCAAGATGGAACTGCCCAGGCTGCTCAAAATTGGATAACTTCCAGATATGTCAGGTCTCATCAAGACCTCTGAGTCAGTGCTGGCCTCTGAGTCAGACCCCTAGTGCTAGGACGGACTTCCTGCAGCATGAACCCTCTCACGTACCTTTAACTTCAGCATGCAGCAGACCTCTTGTTTTCTGTGGATCTTGTTAACTGTCTAAGGAAGCAAGGCTAGGAGCCTAGCCAGCCTCACCAGCACCTACAGAGGGGCAGAGGAGTGACTGAGTAAGAAGTAGTGAGTGACAGTGCTGAGGAGCAGTGACAATAGGGGATTCGTGTGGGAGTGTTTGCCATTGAGAGAATGAGGAGGGCTGGGACAAACTAGAATAGCCACGGCAACCTCTTTTTGAGTATTTTTGTCTTCGGGGTTTTTTTTTGTACTAAGTAACACTGTATAAAATTATAACCTGCCCTGAAAAAGTAGTGGTTTATCATAGTAAGACCATTAGATGAGAAGAGAAATTGTAGGACTGACTCCTGGTGCTATAGGAGTTATTGATCACAAGCAAGGCATTTTCCATGTCTGTACCTCGGTTTCTACACCTGCACCTTAGAGACAGGGAGGACTAGAGGACGTGTTAGGACCTTTCTAACTCTAGTAATTCGAGTCCCTGAGTCCTGTCCCTTGCCCCATATACTAAGCCTCTAACCAACAGCCACATTTTCACTCCACTGAACACTTGAGATTTCCTCTGATACATTCTACTCTTCACACACACTTGGGCCATGGAGATAAAACACTTGCCTGAGAGAGACAATCATTTAGCCAAGAAAACAAAATGTGAAAGAAGATGAAGGCCCACCCGCAGAACAGATGGCTCCGCACACAAGGCAAAGAGAGCCACAGGTGAGACAGAGGGTAGGGCTGATGGTGGAGTGGGGTACGAGGTGTCAGGAGGATAGGTGAACGGAATGGAGGAAAGAGGCACAGCGGTGACAAGTGGAACAAGTGTATCATCAGCGCCGGCATCATCTTACACAGAGAGACAGTCATTTAGGGGAACTGAAACGCAGGGACATACAGCCCTGCCCTCCTCCCCAGCTTCCTCCCTGCCCCCAACTGAAACAGCAAGCGGTTTTCAAACTCAAAGTGGGGAATTGCCAATCACTGCGTGTACCATCATTCACTGTGTCAAGTGGTTTACACGTATTAGCCTATTTCATCTGCATAGTGACCTCATGGGTTGGCCTTATTTCTATTATTATTATTATAATTCCAGTTCTATGAATGAAAAAAACAGTCAGGAGGGTCCACTCAGCTAGTAACTGCCATTGCCGGGCTGAATTGGGTTTGGCTGACTCTTAAGCCCACATTCTTCTCACTGTCCTCTCCTGCAAGCAGCCTTCTTCCGAGCTACGGCACATTAGTTTTGGTGCATTTCCTGGTCTTGCTCTTTCCTTCCCCCCCTCCCCTTTTCTGAGACAAAGCTCCCAGCGGACTTGGAGCATAAGGAGGTCTTTGCTTCACCCTTTCCTCTTCTCTGCCTCCCTCCCTCCCTTTTCTGGCCAGAAGTTCCATTTATAATACAGAATGTACGAAGAGACCATCCATTCACCACTTCCCTAATTTTTCTGGCATTTGTGATTAAATCAACTCAGAGGCTGTGGGAAGATTTGGTAATTAAATAATTTGGGTAACAGAATATTTAATTAATTGTAATTACATATGCCATCTTGAAAGTCATTTCTATTTTAATTTTAGCACAACCTGGATTGTACAAAACATGGTTTTTCTTTGCCACCAAAACCCATCTCTTTCTTCCCATCTTTCTCACCATTCCTCTTAGCCCTGGAGTCTTTACTTCCTTCTTTCCTTGTATTTGGAGGCACAGGCAGTCAAAGGGTAGTCAAAGGTAGTCAAAAAAGGTAGTCAAAAGGTGGTCAAAGGACTCAGCCACAGCTGAGTCCTGTGTGCTAGGGGTAGTGGAAACCAAAGAAGAACATGAGACTATGCCTCATGTTGAATGCCTCACGCATTCAAATATGAAGAATACAAAGGGCCCCGTGGACGATAATCCCATGCCCAGTGCACTGAAGAGGATGGAGGTGGGTTTGAACCAGGCCTTGAGATATGTGTAGCATTTGTATGGATAATGAGAGATAGGAGCAAGTTCCCAGGAAGAGGAAGTTTGGGTTTCTTTTCTCTTTACCCTCTTTTTCATTTATTCACTCACTCATCCACTCAACAAAGATTTTTGAGCACCTGTAGATGCCAGACTGTGATCACTAAAATGTCTGTCCTGATCCCAAGGAAACTCCCTGTTACACTCTGCACCTTCCCATCTGAGCTCCATGAGGACAGCAGAGCCATGCTCCATTCTCCAGGTGTTTCTGGTAGGTCCAGTGCCACCGAGCCCACCTACTGTCATGGAGAGTTGAATTTGTCCACTGCTGGCTGTGATAGTCCTGGTTGTGTCCTCACCTGACTGAGGCAGAACCCTGCCTAAGGAATAGGGCTTAGCTCACAACTGAACGAGGAGCACAGGAGGGGAAGCCCACCTAGTGGTCCCCAGCCTTTGGGCCATTCCCCTACTGAACATCTTCCATGGACACTGAGGTTCTAGGGCCCTGGAAGTCTCCCTGAGCTGCCTTGTCTGGAATGCTAAGACTTGACATCCTATCATCTCAAAGCCGGACTCTGAATCTGCTCTGGGGAATCTGTATTTTCTGACTTCCATAGTTTGTGCCCTCTCTCCATCTTCCCATTAGGAGGAATTTTGGTTTCACTCTAAAAGGGAACCTGAGAGTTGTGGCTATTCATTCATTTGTTTCAGTTATCCATTCATTGGTTCATAAAACATGTGTCAAGCAGCTTCTGTGTGTCAGGCACTGTGCTGGGTTTTGTGGGATACAAATGAATACAGGGCTCTGTTCTCAAAAGCCTTGTAGATAAGTGGAGTTTACCAGACGTGAAAAATCACAATTCAGGGTAAGCTAAGCTTTGCAATACAGGATGACAGAAGATATGCCTTACTCAGTTTGGGGAGCTGAGCCAAGCCTTGAGATGAGTAATAAATTATTGTAAGGCAGAGAAGAGGAACTGAACATTCTAGATAGAGGGGACAGCTTGTGCAAAGGCATGGAGACAGGTGCTTAGGCAGTGGTGTGAGTTTCTTCCCTGTAAGGAGTTATATGGCCAAGAAATAGACCCAAGACTATTTGTTCCTCCGAGGGAAAGGGTCGTCATAACCTTGTATGGGAAAGCGGCATGGTACAGTGACAAGACCCAATTTAGTATCAGAAGTTCTGGATTTGTGTTGCAGACACCAGATGCTGAGGGTTTGAATTCTAGCTTCGCCGTGTACCATCTGTATGGCCATGGCAAATCACATATTTCCCATCTCATTTTTGTCACTTGTACAACAGACCAATATGATCTCGTAGAGCTATTCTTGGGACTAAATGAAATAAGGTGCATGGTACTAAATAGCATTTACTAAAGGTTAATATTACTTTTATTTTTAATAAAAGTTTTGTAAAGTATTAGGTGCTTTACAAATATAAAGAATTGCATATTCTCTGCATGATCTAGCCAAATGTCAACCCTAAATGCATGGTTACCAGCATTTTTAGATTTTAGATAGTTTTGTGGTTTGGCCTTGTCTAATCTCACAGGCCCTATTTCCCAAGTGAAATCAAATAATTTAATGTTGAAATAAGAGTTTGCGTCAGAGCAGGGATGACATCAAGGATCATGTTGTAAGAGCCTGGATGGCCCACTGTTTCAACCCACACATACACCTGATAGAGTCCTCAGTTCTTCGCAGTGAACTGGTGAGTATAGGGAACAGAGAAACCAGCTCTGCTCACACCCTCTAGAATGATCTGATTTGCTGAGAACTTCTGCCAAAGCTGCTTAAGCTTTGTTGTTAAGCCTGCTTTTCTTCTGTTTGCAAAGTTTATCAAGTTCAGAGGCTCCATTGATAATGAAACTGCATGAGTATGCTTGCTAAACAGCCTGCTCTCCAAGGGCTTTGTTGAGATTAGGTGATGCTGCCTTTGGAGGTCCAGGCTGAGGAGCTTTCACAAATGCGAAATTCCTCTTCACAGGGTCCCTTGGGGCACTTCGGTGTTATTTATGTCATCCCACCCCATCATCTCTAGAGCAAAATTGTGTTAGTGCAGATCATGTATTTTTTTTTTTTTTTTTTTTTTTTTTTTTTTTTGCGGTATGCGGGCCTCTCACTGTTGTGGCCTCTCCCGTTGCGGAGCACAGGCTCCGGACGCACAGGCTCAGCGGCCATGGCTCACGGGTTCAGCCGCTCCGCAGCATGTGGGATCTTCCCGGACCGGGGCACGAACCCGTGTCCCCTGCATGTGGACGGATTCTCAACCACTGTGCCACCAGGGAAGCCCAAGACCTGTGCAGTTTTAATAGGACATTCCAGGTCATGTTCCACAAAGATTGTACCATCAACATTTGAGAACTCCCTTTGCCTACATCCTTCCCAGTCCTGGATAGTGTCAATCTTTTTAGTTTCTACAAGTTGGAAGAATGAGACATGAATGAAATTAATCTTCTTGCCCCCCTCCTTTCCCTCCAGGGTAGCCAGATGACCATTGTCTGGGTGCCAGAAGATCATGCAGAAGCAGGGCCCTCTCCTGACTCTCTTGCCTGATGAGAATTCAGCCCGTTATTCACAAGCTGTCCAGCTCACCTTTGTTTTGCCAGCGGGGCTCAGCTGAGTTCTCAGGAAGAGTTAGAAGCACAAGTAAAGTGTGAAGTAGCCCTGACAGCTCTAAAAGGTTGTGTTTTATTCATCAAAAGGAGGTCTAACGCTGAAGCTAAATACCGTGGTAGGAAAGGATTCCCTAAACACCTGAAGAGACATTTGAAACAGAGGCCAAAACTCCCTTATCTGCCAAGCCCTCCTATTTGCGGAAGATGAAAGAGAAAGAAAGAGGAGGGAAAGAGAGAGGATGAGTCTGGAGTCCTGTCCTTAACCCTTGTAGGGTTGTTGTAGGACTATCAGTGCAGTATACACAGCACCTAACCCCAGGCCTGCTACATGGTGAACACTTCATAAATTGTGATGGATATTATTATTATTAAATGACAAAAATAACATAAAATTCTCAACTTGTGATTTGTTACTCATAGACACTTCCTCAATAAGCTATGATTTCAGGACCGTTTCTCTTAAAAGGCTTTATTGATTTGTGGTTTCTAGAGATAGGACAAGAGTCTCTCTTTTCTTCATGCCTGAACCAAAGGCTCTTCTCCATAAAGCAGAAGGGGACCTTGCTACTCGTCAGCTCTGTCCTTGGAGTCCATGTAACCTTCCACTCCTGATTTTTTTTTTTTTTTTTAAGCCACGGAGTCCCTTGAGTCTTCTAGCTGAAAGCCCCTTGTTCTGAGACTTGGGCGTGCTGTTCAGCAGCCATGCAAGGATGGCTCCAGGCCCTGGAGGGCTCTGTGTATTAGGGGTGGCCTGGGGAATGACCCTTGGGCAGAGGTCATATCAGAAAGTCCTGCCCTAGGACTTAGTATGTGCCTGAAGTTCATTCCAAAGAGCTGATAACTTATCTACACAATGAGGAGCCATATGCTCAACTATGGCCACTTTTCTTTTCTATACACACTTTTAATTGTCTATATATTTATACATATTATGTGTGCATTTCCATTCACTTACCCTACTAATGAATGTATTTGCCTACTTTAGCTCTTAGGACCATGCAAGAATAAAGGTGAACTTCTAGCATCCCAAAGCTATTTTTTAGCAATTATCTGGTTCTTGCTTCTAACTTTATTTTCAACCCATAAAATTTCTTGGCTTCCCAGTCTCAACGTTAGCCCTTTAACCTTAGTGTTGGCTTTGGTCTCTCAGGGCAGACACTGAAGTTTTCTCAGGCTTTCAGACTCTTGTATCCCCTTGCCACCCCCTAGCTCCACCCCTCTGATGCTCAGCGCCCGACCCCAGCCGTGTGACACACCTTCATCTCTCTATAGCAAGAAAAATTGTCCTCAGTGATAAAATGCATTGGTCAGTTCACTCCGTTTCATCTTTGCTGTCCTTCCTCTATATTTCTGCATTTCCTGTGTCCACAGGCTGTTTGCCAGGGATCCTTTATAGCGCACCATCATGGCCTGACATCCTGCCTGCTCCTGGAAGCCAGGATGAGGGCTGTGAGCCTGGCATTATTTTCAGCAGTTAGAAACTTTAAAACAACCCAGTTTCCCCTGGGAACCTGTAATAGAAACATCTTAGCCTGGGTCTGTAGGACCGTTTTAGTACCTCAGTCCAGCTGACTACATACTAAAGCTGAGGGACAACAAGATCAGTTGCTGAAGATGGAGGAAAGGCAAATCATCTCCACTCTCAGAGTCCCCGAGTGCCGCAGACATTTGGGACCGGATATGCACACCATGCAGGAGCTCGTGAGCGTTATCAAAAATCCAATATAATCCACTTCAACTGGGCTATTACACTCCAGCCCTGATAGGATCACACTCTCAGAGCACAGGGTAAAATTAAATTTGAGAGAAAATGAGATTTCCTTTGTTTTCTGCAGAGTCCCTTAGATAAGCGTTCTCCACGACTTGACCTTGATGGCTGCAGAAGCCCGGTTGCAGGCCCAGAAGGATCTGATAGACAAATTGAATGAATTGGTGATTCCTTTGCTTGACTACTTGGCACTACCACTGGGGACAATGGCCTCCTCTTTCCATCTCCCTCCAGGCCAGGCTTGGGCAAAATTGCAAAGAACTACAGAGGACGTTTGTCTCCATCCCTTCTCTGTGGCTCCTCCTCCCTCCCTTGTCAATCCCTGCTCCTCAGCTATCAAATGGCAGCTGCAATCCCAGTATGCCCCTTTTCACTAGCTCTCAGCTAGATACCTGACTCTATCAGCTCAGCATATTTGAGCTAAAATATTAACAGTGGCCCCCCAAAATGGTTAACTCTTTCCTTCTTCACTAGTGGCCTTCGAGCAAGGGGTATCTAAGCCACGGATTTCAAAGATCCTAACAATACTCTAGGAACCAGTAGGAGAGGTTCCCTCCACTCCAAATGACAACGCTTGGGCCCCCTCCCCTAGGGAGAAAGATAAGCCCTGAATGCATGCTTTGCTTTCTGAGTGTGGGCTGCAGGCAAGCTGCATCAGAATCTCCCGGGAGGCTGGTAAAGTGCATATTTTCTGTACCCTGTCCAGAGTAAGTCAGAATCTCTGCCATGGCTTCCAAGAAAATAACCTTTTAAATCTGCCTTCCATGAGATTCTGAGGCATATTTTGAGAGCCTATAGACCTGGCTATAGGCCTGGAGGCACTTCTCCCAGTGGTTCTGGCTCCTTCGGACCATCACCTATATAATGGGTTATTTCAAGAGTGTCAGAGACAGCCGGCTCCTTTGGCCCTTACAGACCTCCCATTACTCCCAGTGGCTACTATGGCAAGGGCCAGGGACTTCTCAGAAACCTGCACCTTCCACTCAGCCAGCAATCCTTTGAGACTCTCGCCAAGAGGAGAAGTTGAGTCTTTCCATAGAACATATCTGCATGTGTGAAAATGTTAAGAGAGCCTCAGGTTAACTTGAAATATAGGACTGATCTTACTTATCGGTGGGCAATGCTGATGATAATCATAATTACAATGACCATTTATTGAAGGCCTGTTAAGTTCTAGGCCAGGTACAGACCATTCGTAGCTATGACTTCATTTAATCCTCATAATGTTCTTACATAGTGAGTATTATTATGGTTTTTTGTTTGTTTGTTTGTTTGTTTTACAGATGAGGGAATTGTGGCTCAAAGTCACATATCTAGTGACTGTGCAGTAGTGGACTTTGAACCCAGCTCTATCTGGATCGAATAATTCCTTCCAGGTCTACACAAATGTATAGAGCCAAAGCTCTTTCCCATACACTCTTCTGTTTGGAGTTTACACCAATCCTGTGAGGCAGACAGCAAGTTTTACAAATGGGAAAGCTGGGGATTGGAGGTGTTAAATCATTCCCAGCCAGGTACTGGTAAGAAGCACCACTGGAACTTAAACTCAGGGCATTTACTCTCAATTCAGGGCTTTTTCATTCATGATATTGTTCTCTGTTCTCCTGCTTCATGCATCTCAAGTTACATCCAAGAGGCAGCAATACTACTGCTTTTGATGATCAAATGTGTGCATTTCTTACGGCTGCCATAACAAACTACCACAAACTCTGTGGCTTAAAATAACAGAATTTAATTTTCTCACAGCTCTGGAGGCCAGAAGTCCAAAATCAAAGTGTTGGACTCTCTCTGCTCTCTCCGAAAGCTCTAGGGAAGAATTCTTCCTCACCTCTTCCAGCTTCTGGGGGCTCCAGGCATTCCTTGGTTTGTAGCTACATAATGCCAGCCTCTGCCCCCGTCTTCACACGGCTTTCTTCTCTGTGTTTGTGTTTCCTCCTCTTGTGTCTCTTATAAGGACACTTGTCGTTGGATTTAGGGTCCACCTGGATAATCCAGGATAATCTCATCTCAAGATCCTTAACTTAATTACATATGCAAAGACACACTTTTTCTAAATAAGGTCACATTCATAGGTATCAGGGGTTAGGACATGGACATGTCTTTTGGGAGCTACCATTCAATCTACTACAAGTAATTAGTATTCTAAGACACACATACTCTAGGAAGTATGAATATACTAAGCTGATTAGAAAGCACATACAATTCTTCATTTTGATTCATCTGCCAGTTTTCTTCCCAAGTGCCAAGTGAGGGCTGCCATGGAGAACGATTCTTAATGAGTATTGGGGACAGGGAAGGATTCTTTTGGAGCAAAAGAGTCTTAAAGTTAGAGCAACCTGGGCAGGTGGCTCTGAAATGTCAGAGCCCAGCGAGAAGGCAGAGGAGAGAGGACGCTACCTTAGTGCTGACGGAACAGTAGAAAGGGAGCTGGACTTGGATGGAAAGTTCTGGATGCGGCTAGTTCACAGCCATGGCCTGCCTGGGTGGGATTCCAGGGGCTTTCACACAGCTATAGTTATTGAAGTCTACATCTGGATTGGGGGAGGATAGAAGGGAGAGAAGACAAATGTCACCATCTGACTCGTTCCCGTTTCAGATCACTTCATCCCAAAGGACATGTACCAGGTTTGGGGGTGAGGCAAAGGGGGCAGAAGCCCCAGAAGCCCCCAACGCCTGTGCTGACCACAGGACCAGGCTCTCTGCAGAGGGTGGACACTCAGCTGAGAGCTGCTCTGATGCTGCCCTTCTGTGACTTCTCTGGCACCCACTCTTGGAGGGGTAGGGGGGCTGGAAGCATAGGGAGCCCTTTCACAGCAGCGAATCATTCTCTAGGGGGAGTGCAGGATTGCCACACCCTTGGGGGGGGCTCTGTACAGAGCCACTCTCACTTCCCACAGCAACTGGGGAGCCTGGCCGGGCTAGGGCAGGGCTGGGGCCTCTGAGAATTCCCTACACTGGGTTCTTGCAAGCAGCAGGGAGGGGTGACCTGCAGGCCGAGAACTCTTATTTTCCCTAGATGTTTCTGGCAGATGCAGTTTGCACCTACGCAGAGAACATTCTCCACCTCGACCCAGAGCTGTGCCACCCTGTGCCGGCCTTCATCAGCATTTACACGTTCCCCACAGATCCCTTTGGGTGGTCCAGCCTCCAGTTGTGATGTATCCTTGTATCAGTGATATTCCATTTTCCTGACCCTTGGGAAGGGATGTTTTTCAGGCAGGATGGACAGAAAAATCATCCTGCTGTTTTTCACAGTTGTGGGTTATTTGAGAAGAAACAAAAGAACATCAAAAAGGATTACCAGGGCTGACATGGAAATCATAGAAACAAAATCTGTGGCTACTGGAAGCTCCTGGGGAACTTTCCTAGATAAATAGAGGGCTTTTCCTCTCCCAAAGCTCTTAAGCTGCGAAGGATGGTTAACTTCTTGGTGTCAGAGCATCAATACCCCTGGTCAAGCTGAGGATGAGACCCCAGAGGTGCTCCTGAGCTCCCTGCCCCCCACCATCTAACAGTTCCCCAGAGCTGGGGCAACTAGGAGACAGGAAGTTCTCAGCTGAAGGGTGGTCTCCCCGTCAGAAGGCTCCACACTGTGACTGTGAAGTGGCACACAGGTGTCTTTGGAAAGTTATTTCCTTTGTCCTTTTCTCCATGTGCCTCTTGGTGGCTCTCCCTCTCTTCCACCCCAGGAACCTACTTTTTCACCTTCCCTTCAGCTTCTGTATGAGTTTCCTGTGGCTGCAGTAACAAAGATCTGACCCCTGCTTACCCTGCTAGCTGTACTCCTGTTTATGAGGTTCTCCTAAACACGAACGAGTACTGGGGACGCCACCCGCTTGAGCTGGGCCATGCACCTGCAAACACCTGCTCCACGGCTATAGAGGAGCATTCGGCAAAGAACTGAGAGTGTGGAAGGCTTGTCTGCTTAACGTGCGCCTTCCTGATTCAGAGCCTCCAAGACTCATTCATTCTCCAAATATTTGTTTAGTGTTGGAAGTTCTCCACTAGGTATGTAAGCTACAGAAATGTATAATAACAATAATTCCTAACATTTACCCAACACATATTGTGTACAGAGCACTATGCTTAGTGCTTTAGGTGGATTATCTCACTCAATGCTCTTAACAACCTTAGGGACTGAATAACATTATTATTCTTATTTCGCAGAGAAGGAATCTAAGCCTGAAAAGGCTAAATAACTTGCCCAAAGTGTTTCAGCCAGGAAGCTGTGGAGCTGGGATTTGAACCGGGGGCGGGGGGGAACTCAATCCAGGACCATACCCTTAACCTCTGGGTAATACAAATATGTGCCCCCAAGGTGCTCGTGATCTAGCAGGAAAGACAGGACAACCGTAACTCAGAGCAAGTGGAGAGTTTCTAAATGCTTAGAGAAGGGATAAAGAGGACTGGATATAAGGCGGGGAGCAAGAAAGGAGAAGGGAAGTTTTGAATGATGTCAAATTTGAGCTGGCCATTGAGGAGTAGGTAATATTTACAGGAGCTTATCAAGCACTCTCCATGTATCAAATGTCGTGCACACAATAGACTGATGAACCCAGTTAGCTTTGTTTTATCCCATACATCGGGTGGGTTACCTGTGTGACTTTTCTGGTCTCTTGAAATTAAAATGGTCCTGTGGTAAAATGAGTCAATGATGTGCTGGCTGCTCTAGGCATAGCCCTGGGAGGCCATTCCTGGGCTGGGTCCGTGCACAGAGTTTTGTGTGCTGCAAGCTGGTAAAGGCTCTATAAATTCTTAGATGTTCCCTTTGGCCCTTTGGGCAGCAGTGGATGGGGGGCTCGAGAACAGTGGCTGCCAGTAGGGAGGCTCTCATGGTTGAGTATTGCATCTGTCTTCCAGTAGGAAGCTGGACAGCCTGAGATGGCTCAGGAGGGGTGTGGAGTAGCAGCCCATGATGGAGGAGGGGACTGAAGGGAATGGGACTTTGGTCACTAAGAGCTCCTCCCAGCATCCCAGGGCAGCAGGGTCTCTTTTTATGGAGTCCACTTCCTCTTTAGTTGCCGGAGAAGTTGCCCTTCCAGTCTAACCCAGCTGGGCAATGAGGCCAGCGAGGCATAGCTGCACACTAATGAACAGCCAGATGGAAAATCAAATAGGCATGTCGGTGCCCAACGGAATCCTCAGCCCTCTAAAATGAATCACCACCTGTGTGCCAGGCATTCCTGGGCAGAAGGTGAGGGCAGTGTTTGTTGAATGGCCTTGCCCAAAGTGGAACCTCAAATACTCTTTGTACCCAGGTCAGCCGTCCCCCCAGGCAACATGTTCCTGGAGTGACAAGCAGGTTTGGGATCCTCAGTAGATTACAAAGCAGGTGCATTCAGGGCAACCAGGTTGGAGGTTCCCACTTCTTGCTGGAAGCAATGACCCCACGGTTTTTTTTTTGTTTTGTTTTGTTTTGTTTTTTCGGTATGCGGGCCTCTCACTGTTGTGGCCTCTCCCGTTGCGGAGCACAGGCTCCGGACGCGCAGGCCTAGCGGCCATGGCTCACGGGCTCAGTTGCTCCGCGGCATGTGGGATCTTCCCGGACCAGGGCACGAACCCGTGTCCCCTGCATCGGCAGGCGGATTCTCAACCACTGCGCCACCAGGGAAGCCCTGACCCCACGGTTTTCTGTGAGAGTTCTCCCGAGGCAGAGTTCCCTAGCTTGAGAGGGGCATCCTCACAGGGTGGGCAGGAGTGAATAAATGGCTTCCTCTTAGCCAGCTGGGATGGACACCCCTTGTGACTCGGAGCTGCAGTTTAATGACCTGGAACAAAAGCAGAGAAGTGGGCTACCAGTAGCATCCAGTCGCATCCCAGAAACCCCAGTAAAAACAAGGAGGTGAGGGGAAAAATAACCAGCCCTGCCTGGTTGATGTGTAGTGTCTGCCTTGACACCACGTTTGTATTCATGGTTTCTCTGAAGAGGAGGGTGTGGGCTCTAATGATACCATTTTCAGTCTCCAGGCCAGAGATATAATCGCCTGCCATTACTCCTTAATTACATGGTAACTACTAGGCCATTACTTTCTAACCCCAGTCAAATTGCAACTCACTTCTGACTAGCGGGCAATAAACATTTGCAAACGGGGTCCAAGATCTATTTCCATAAAGCCTACTGCAGCTTAAGAGAAGGAATGCAAACCTACAAATTGGGTGACTGCAGGAAGTCTGCCCCAATAATTATCATAAAGAATGCTGGGGCTTCCCTGGTGGTGTAGTGGTTGAGAATCCGCCTGCCGATGCAGGGGACACGGGTTCGTGCCCGGGTCCGGGAAGATCCCACATGCCGCGGAGCAGCTGGGCGCGTGAGCCATGGCCGCTGAGCCTGCGCGTCCGGAGCCTGTGCTCCGCAACGGGAGAGGCCACTACAGTGAGAGGCCAGCGTAAAAAAAAAAAAAGAATGCTGGTTGAGCTTAAAAGATCATGCAGAAATTTGAGGTTTGGAGCCCAGAGTCTTGAATTCAGATTCTAACTCTTTTACCTTTCTGGGGATCAATTTCCTGATCTAAGATGGGTAAAATCAACAAAAACTACCTTGAAAAGGTAAAAATGAAAAAAAGATTATATTTGTGGAAAGTTCTATGAAGTAAAAATAAAGGCTGTGTAGTTGTTAATTATGACTAAAATTTGCAGGGTGAGGAACATTCTTTCATAACATAAGAATGTGAAACCATTATTTTGAAGCCTTCAGCTGGTGCTTCTCAGACTTTAATGTGCATACAAACCTCCTGGGGAAACTTGGGTTCTGATGCAGCAGGTCTGGGTGGTGCTGAGATTCTGGATCCTACAAACTCCCAGGTGGTGCTTATGCTGGTCTGCAGACCACACTATGAGTAGAAGATCTAGGCCATACTGAGTCAAGGAGCCAGCTGTGAACCATGACAGAAGGGAGGGCAGAATAATCACATGGTCCCTGGAGGGAGCTAGCACCCATCGTGAGCTCTCCTCCTGGTGCGGACAGCAACATTGCCTGCGAAGACTCACACAGGTGCGACCTCGACACTCACACCTGACCCAGGGTCAGGTCCTCAGTGTGAGGGACCCTGCATCTACAAGGGTAAATCTTGGGATTTCCCTGGTGGTCCAGTGGTTGGGACTCCGCGCTTCCAATGCAGGGGTCACGGGTTCGATCCCTCATTGCGGAACTAGGATCCCGCATGCCACGCAGTGCAGCAAATAAATACATTCAATAAATAAATAAAATAAAAGGGTAAATCTCCACGGAGAGAGGACACCAGGAAGGTTCTGAAGAAAAGATTACTGATGATTGGCAAAGGAGTTCCTATATCACAGGGGTCTCCGACCCCCAGGCCGCAGACCGGTACCCAGCCGTGGCCCGTTAGGAACCGGACTGCACAGCAGGAGGTGAGCGGTGGGCGAGCAAGGAAGCTTCGTCTGCGGCTCCCCATCGCTCCCCATCTCTCGCATTATCGCCTGAGCCATCCCCCGAACTTCCGTGGAAAAATTGTCTTCCACGAGACCGGTCCCTGGTGCCAAAAAGTTGGGGACCACTGCTCTATCAGAAAACTCTCAGCAGATAAGATAGCATGGTGATTCTGGACAGGGGCTCCCGATGGACCACTGTGGTGGAAGAAGGAGAGAAAGAAGGAAAGAAGGCTGGAAGGAATGAAAGGGGGAGGGATGGAGGAAGGTAATTCATTTATTTGGGGAATGGTGGAAAGAATAGACATCGCCTACTTCACATTTTTGTCAATGGTTGGCACTGAAAATCTCAGAATTATAGATGGTTGAAGCTGGAAGATGTCTTTGAAGTTATCCTTTTCAACATTTCATTTCAGTCCCGAACACTGAGACTACGTGCTTTTACCACTGAGTTGGTGGTAAAGCTGGGACAAGATCCCAGTTTTCCCAGTTCTCAACCCTGTCTTATTTCCCATGCTCCTCATACCAAGTAAACAAAACCTGCTTCTTGGAATGCCCTTACATGCCCAGAACACAGAAAGAATGGGGGCAACTGGAGTACAGCTGAGGCCACCAAGAACCACTCCCCTCCTTGGCTCCTTGCCAAGTGTCTTGGTTCCCTCAGTTCTGAACACCACCTATTTGACATCCGAGGGAAGGTATTGTGTTCTTTCTGTCCCCATCCTACAGCAGAGAGAAGCCAGCTACCTCTGAACCTCAAACCCTCAAAGTTCTGATTAGACTAGTGCTGTGTTTTGCATGCCTGGACCCCACAGGACACTAGCATCACCTGCCAGCATCCGGAGGTGTGGGCTCCTGACGAGAGATAAAGAACAGTGCCACTTTCTCAAGGAGACATCTGTTCCCACAGTGCTTTGGTACATCTCGGGCAATGCAGCCATGCCAGGTGGGGGGCTGCACAGGCAGGCCAGGAGAAGGAGTGCTTTGGCAGTGAACTCAAGGGCGTGGTGAATGGCAAAGTGACCTGATAAAACTGCAGCTCTTAGAGAACACTTCTGAGCAGAACCCTTAGAATCCAGAAATGCCCTTCAAGATGGGCCACCTGTCCCAGGTGATGGACCAGGACACCAGCTTGGCCCGTGGCCCAACTCCGGGCAGGCTCCTGGTCCCACATAGAAAGAGTCAGGGACCCTGCAGTGGAGCAGAGCAGAACATATCCACATCCTTTCTTCAAGTCATTTTAAAAAATAATCTTAATCTACGTCCTATAATATGTACATTAGGTGAGCAAATTTAATATAAACTCATATTACAACATTACTTTTGAAACTCCTAGCAGTGAGCATGGAAAGTCATTAAATATCTTTTTAGCAAAGCCTCCGGTGAGATTCCTAATGACTATGTAGAAGAAAATCTAAATATACATAAATTGGGGATATTTTAGAAGCCTCATTGAAGGGTGCACGCCTTGTTCGTGGTATAGACTGTAGATAAGAGTGTTTAAAGTTTCAGGTTTGTTTCTTATCTCTTTTCAGTGCCACCAAACATGTCATTACAGGGAAGGCCAACTATCTTCAAGTTCCTCTCTCTACATGAGCTTCATTGTCAACTCCTCAAGCAGGAAGACGCTGATGCTTGGGCAGGTCAGGAGGCTGCCCGAGGTGACTCAGTGAGACAGGGTTGAACCGGCCCAGAGCTCACACACCCCTGAGTTTACACTAGCAGTGTGGGCCTGGGTGTGGACCTCAGAGCACACCCCATCCAGGCGTGGGGTCCCTGCTTGCATTAGTGGGCAGGACTTGGTGACCTAAATATCACTGGGATGTCTCCAGGCCTGCAGACTAAGTCCGACCTCTCCTGTCCCAGGCTCAAGGTTTAAAATCAGATCTTCTGAGTAAGGGGCAGTTACTACCATCTCATCATCTGCCCAGGCCTGAGGTCCAGGCTCGGTGCTCAGCATCCCTTTAAGGGGAAGCTCGTACAGCAAACTTACTGAAGGAAGGAAGCTCCCAGAATCCCCTCCCCAGTTCAGCTGGGAGATGTCCACCAGATGAAAATAGAATCTGGTTGCAGTCCATTTAGGCTCTGGGTCACACCGGCCTCATCCAGAGATGAAAGGTTCACAATTTGATTAGCAGCTCTCTTGGCCCATATTGACTCTGCTGTCCTTTCCTTAACTCCATGAACGTTATTAAGGATTTCCCATCCTTCCTCCCCTTCAGTGTCAGGAAGGAGGCTGTTTTCCCTGGCTAGGTGGCAGGGTCCCCGATGAGTCCAGATGGCTCTGCAGCAGCCACCTTCCAGGCTGTCCACTAAAGGAAGGGAGCCCTGTGGCCCTTTTCTTCTCAGTATTTTTGCTCACTGCCCTATTGTCCCTTTAACTCCACGCACATAACCAGCAGCTGTGCAAGGGAACCTGCATGCTAAGTATCTGTGTGTGCTCACGTCCAGCCAGGATGAGATCAGATTTATCCTGAGGAGCCCCCATGACAAGGCACCCTTTCCAAAAGGCAGAAAATACCAAGGAGGAGCCTTTAGAGGGGACGCAGGGGAGGCCTGGAGGACACATGTTTACCAAGGAAGCTGCCCCAGGTCCCTGCCCAAAGTGAGTGCCAAGAGCATGTGCTAGAAAGAGTCAGCATTCGGGACTCTGTGAGCAGAGAACTTCAGGAAGATGTCTTTCGTTGCTCCAGCTTTTTAAACTAATTTGAGCTGATACTGATGATGAGAAATTCCTGGAAAGGATAGAAGAAATAATCAAGAAAGAAAGTCATAAAGAGAAAAAGATTCCCAGGAGGTAGTAAGAAATCAAAACCTCTCCCAAGAAGATGGTGAGAAGGGAAAACAGGGCTGGGAGAAGAAGAGAGAGAAGAATCTGCTTCCTCTGGCCTGGGTGCCTGGCTCACTCACAGCCGAATCTCAGCATCAGCTCAGCTTCCCTCCTGCCTTCCCCGGTTCACTCCCCATCATAGCTGGGCCTCAGATTCCTTTCCCTTCACTCCCCTCTCCTCCCCACCTTACTCCAGTTTGACAACAATAGGATTTTGATATGGCATTCTCAGTTCTTTAGTGACACAAATTACAGAATGAACACATATGCAAGATGTAGTAGCTAACACTTACTGAGTGCCTGCTGTGTACCTCATTGCTAATAATAACAATACACATGCAAGATAAATATAATATCAATAATATTGCCCAGCTTAAGTGACTTGCCCAAGACGACACACCTAGTAAACGACACAGCTAGGGTTTGACTGGGTTCCTGTTTCTCCACAGCACATGCTTTCTCCCAATAGCATAAAAGCTCTCCTATGGAGGTGATGGGGATTTAAATTGTGATGTTTCTTGGGCAGAGACAGCCATGTTCATCTTTAGAGTAAGCATTTATAATAATAAGGATTGGATATAGATTGACTATGAAGACAGCCTGATTGTGATCCAGCCTCCCTTGGCTTTGCTGACAACGTTTTCTCCAAGAAGGGAGAGGACAGTAGCTTGACAAGGTGAAAGCACTAGCCTGACTCCAAGTTCTTAAGCAGAGGTGAGAAGGCCACCTGGCCAAGAGGTGGTAATGACACCATAGTAACAATACACTCATGCCAACAAGGCAAGCAAGCGGGAGGAGAAAGAGGACCTCTAGTCTCAGAGGACAGAAGAAGAGACAGGCTACCGAGGGAGGAACCAAAGTTGACAATGAGACCAGCTGCTGCCCTGGAGTCCGGAGGAACCAGGTAGGGTGTGCTGACAGACTGGCTCTGGGGCAGGGTTGAGTAGGAGAGGATATATGTGCTGATTTGTAGGATTTCCCTATGCCCACTGTGTAAACGCTCCCACCATGGCCAATTTCAAGCTACCAATGTGATGTCAACTTGGCTCACAAAATTCCCCCGCCATTTGCCAACTGGCTTTTACCAGCTGGAACCAGGAAGGTCCCAAGGCAAGAACTTAGGCCTTGGGCAGCCAAATAGGACCTACCTACAGAGACTCAGAGGTCTGGAGGGCTTTACAGGAAATTGGAAGGATCATGCCCTTGCATGATGGTACTTCATGATTGGAGCACCGTTCTAGAAAAATAGCTCTAGCTTAAACAATGCCCAGAGGAGAGTCCCTACCTACAAAGTCTTTCCTGGCAATCCTTTTCACTTTCCAACTCTCATAAACATACAGCTCTAGGTATCTGAACTAAATACCTCTAGTCACAAATTATTGATTAATTCATTTATTTATCAAATACATTTTTGACTTCCAAAGTGCCAGGCACTGTGTTGGACCCATAAACTCTAAGCCCCCCTTGACTGTACACATCTTGAGGGAAGGGGTCATCTTCACATCCCAGCACATAGCACTGTGCCAGGCATGCACACAAAATTTGTATATTTGTTTTGAATGATTGGAATCAAGCTCATTCATGGGAAAAACATTATTTTAAAGGAGAACAGTGTATCTTCAGAGAACTAGGAAGAGTTTATATCATTTCCACACTATCTGATTCTCCTCTCTTATTCAGTCTTTCTCTCACCTCATAAGTGGTCTGGGACTTTAAAGACATTTCAGAAAGATTCAGGGTACATTTGTCAAGGTTAGAAGGGCCTTAATTCATTTGTAAAACAGCTGCATTATTTTATATATTAAGAAAGATGGGCTTTTTTTTTTCCTAATTGAAAAATAAATCTATCAGAGCCATCAGTGGAGGGCTCAGAGGGATGGAAAATCCTACTGCCTATGGGCCCAGCCTTTGAATAACAGAGCAGAGGCCTGATGAAAGAGGACATTGCCCACAATCTGAATTTCCTCTGCACTTAAGTGGGGTTCCTATAAAAGTCACCAGAGGTGCAAAGATGGGACATGAAAGAAAGATACTCAGATTTGAACAAAACCACATGGGTCATTTAAAGCCTAGAGGGCTGCCTTTGCTGGAACATCTTTTAATCCAAGGCTGTGTACTAGAAAATGAGGGGTGGGGTGGGACCCAAAGGGGACCCCCACCCATCCATATCTCTGAAACCTAGTTAGGGGCTGTGGAAGGGCAAAGGTGCATGGTGAGGGCATCCAGGCCAGAGCTCCCCTTACTTCCCTCACAGCACCCTCTGTAGGCTGCTTCTCCACAGTCAAGATTGGGTGGGTTTACAAGCTCCTCCCTAGGAAGGACTCTGTAGCTGATGCCTAGCAGATAAAGAACTACATTACCAAGCCTGTGACCTCTAAGGAAAGAATCATCTAAAGGGCCCCAAGGAAGGCTGGGCATCAGATATAAAACATGAAACATTTTCAATTGTTACCTGTCTGCTCTGTGTCATTCTCCCCACCCCTGCCACGTTGATTTAAACTCAATATATACAGCACTTTATTATTTTTTCATATCTCTATTACAGGATGAGTTGTGTTGTGCCATATTACTTTATATGTCTGTCTCCCCTGCTCTCGAGGATCTTCTCAGTGGCAGGGCCTATGCGTCTCTGTGTTTCCAGTGCCTGGAACTATCCCGAGATATAGACAGTGTTCTATATATGCTTGTGGAGTTAGTGAACCAATTAATTCATTTCTTAATGGGTTAGGACAAGAAGAAAGAAGGGAAGGGAACAGAGACTAGGACAGGTGCTTGAAGAGCAAAAAAATACACCTTAGAAAAGGGGCCAGTGTGGACATCAGTCCACAACAACATGACAAAATGAAGATCCTCAGATGACCACAAGTCTCTTTCTTCCCAAATGCAGGACCCAGTTAAGTTACTCTGCAACTTCTTAAGTTAAAAAATAAAAAGTATCCGTGAAGAACTAAGCAAAGGGAAAGGAGGAAGGAGAGGATTTTCAACAGAAACATCTAAGAGTGACTTTCTAAAAATTGAATTATAGTTGCTCTACAATATTGTGTTATTTTCAGGCTTATACACAGTTTTATATATATATATTTTTTCAGGTTCTTTTCCATTATAGGTTATTATAAGATATTGAATATAGTTCCATGTACTATACAATAAATCCTTGTTGTTTATCTATTGTATATATAATAGTGTGTACCTGTTAACCCCATACCCCTAATTTATCCCTGTCCCCTCTTTCCCCTTTGGTAACCATAATCCTGTTTTCTATGTCTGTGAGTCTGTTTCTGTTTTGTAAATAAAATCATTTGTTATTTTAGATTCCACATATAAGTGATATCATATATTTGTCTTTCTCAATCTGACTTATTTCACTTAGTGTGATATTCTCTAGGTCCATCCATGTTGCTGCAAATAGCAACAGTTCATTCTTTTTTATGGCTGAGTAGTATTCCATTGTATATATATGCCACATCTTCTTTATCCGTTCATCTGTCAATGGACACTTAGGGTGCTTCCATGTCTTGGCTATTGTTAATAGTGCTGCTATGAACATTGGGGTGCATGTATCTTTTCAAATTAGAGTTTTCTTCTTTTTTGGATATATGCCCAGGAGTGGTATTGCCGGATCATATGGTAACTCTATTTTTAATTTTTAAAGGAACCTGCATACTGTTTTCCATAGTTGCACCAATTTACATTGCCACCGACAGTGTAGGAGGGTTCCCTTTTTTGCCCCACAGCCTCTTCTACCTTTAAAGTAGAAGCTGGGTGAGAGCAGCTGGGTGGCTGGGTTTCCAGGCCAACCAGGAGCCTTAAGCAGGCCGGGTGACAAAGAGGTGTAATAATGTTGCCCATATAAAGGGAAAATTCCACTGAGGCATTAGACTCAAAGTGAGCACTCAGGAATCTTGTCCTTTCTCCCTCCCCCTCTCCTTTCCTGCCAGACGTCAATCCCAACTTGGTAAGGAGAGACTTTATTAAAAAGGATTCGTTTAAGGGTAGGGAAGAGACTTTATTAAAAAGGTAGTTTAAGGGTACTGCAGCAGGGAGAGCGCTCTAACTGCAGACCGGCAAGCATCCCCAGAGGAGGCAAGGAGAGCTTGCCTTTTACAGGGAGGAGTAAACAAGACTAGAAAGAACCGGATGTGAGGAGGTGGGGTGAAAGGTGGCAGGATGGGACAATTGAGCAGAGAATGACCCTGAGGCCACCTTATTCTTAGGAGGGGCTATGATGCAGTCACTGTATGCTGACCAAAGTTCAGCGATTGGGGAAGGAGGGAACTTGGTTAGCAAGCCTTTTATTCCAATTGATTAGTGAGGATAAGCGATTCAGTTAAACACTTATGAGGCAAAGAATGGGAATCTAGAGGGTCTGTATGTAAACAGGTGGGAGGAAGGCATTCATGAGTCATATCTCAGTCACCTGCAGAAAGTGGTTCTTTCTCAGAACAGGAAAGGATGCAGGCTTTTCTTACCTTCACTGTTTTCCAGGATCACAGGGGTCAGGTAAAAATCAACATTGCCAGGTGTGAGAAGCCTTCTTTACTTTTATCCCAGTCTGCAGAGACCAGGGCAGTTTTGTTGTCAGAGATAGGTTTTTTCCTAAGGTGGTTGGTTGTATCATTTGTCTGGAATCAAACTTCTGCTTAGGTTCAAAAGTGTTTAGATCTCAATCTCCAGCCTATTTTCCTTTCACTTGGCTGCATCTAATTAGGTGTTAAAATACGTACCCAAATTCCATACGTTCTCATTAGCAAGACTATCCCTGTCATGGGACAATCCCTCCAACTCTCTCAGTTGAGTGATTTTTTTATAAAATCATTTAAATTCCTTTTGCTTTATGTATCTCTGTTCCCATCAAAGAAACCTTCTGATTAGGAGTTGGCTTCTCATGTAGTTTGACTACAGGGAGAGAATGTACTAATCAGGCAGCATTTAGTGCTTTGGTTGTATGACAATTACCTCTCATTGTAACTTAATCAGTTGGCCTTCTGACATTTACCTCTGTCTCACATGCATCTCAGTTAACACAGGCCAGCCCCCAGGATCCAGTGTCACTTGGCCAGTGACAGAGACTATCTCTATACCTGCAAAGTAAGAGCCAAGTCCAAGAGTATGGGGACACCTGCAAGGTACCCCCTGAGGATGACACCTTAGATGATACTATAACTATGTCCACCTACCATTTTTCTAAAACACTCAAATCTCTTCAACCAAAGACTGTTCAAAGATCCCCCAAATCACTTCAACCTCAGCAGCCACTGAAAAAGGAGAGGAAACATGGACACCATTCACAGTGGGAATTTTTTTTCCCTCCTTTTTATTGATTTATTGCCTTTTATCCTCATTCCCCACTCCCATTCTCTTACCTGCATAAGAAATGATTCTAATGTGTTTGATGTATGCATATGTTCTTGCAAATTATGTGTATCATTTATTAGTATTTTATATTTATGGAAGTCAAATTGGGCTACAGATATGCTTCAAGTTTTTACTTTCACATGAAGTTTGAAAGCTCCATCTGTGTTACTATGTGTACCTCCAGTCTATAGCTTTCTCTTGCTGCAATGCTCTCCATGCAGTGTTTGGCTTATCCATCCCCCATGATGGAAACTCAGAGAACCACCACCATACTGCCTAGCAAACAGTGCTATGAGGAGGAGCCAAGGGCACGCCTCTTTGTTGATCTATGGGAGGATTCTTTGGGATCTATATCCAGGAGCAGATTTGCTGGATCCTAGGTTTGGTGTACTCAGGGTGACTGAGGATTGATTGCCAGCTTGCTGCCTAGAATGCCTGCACCAAACCATACTCCCACCTAAGGGCATGAGAGTTGCCCACAACCCTGGCAACGCTTGGTGTCATCCAACTTTCTAATTTTTGCCACTCCCACGTTTTAAACTGGTGTCTCATTCTTTTATTTTGTGCATTTCTGATTATTAATGTGTTTGAGCAGCTCTTATGCTTATCGTGCTTTGGGGTTTAATCTTCTTTTTATTTTCTATTCTGATCCTTTGCCCATTTTTCTGTTAGATTATTTGCCTTTTTGTTGTTGATTTATAGGTGGTCCTTATACAGTCTATATATCAGTTCATTGCCAATTTTAGACATTACAAATATTTCCGTCCAATATAATCTGTCAGTTTTATCTACATTGTCTGCAAATCCTTAATGTTCAATCAGATTCAACTGTTTTACCTTATGCTTTAGGCTTTTGAAATTTTAAGAAGTCTCTCCCCACCCCAGCGTCACAAAGTGGTTCTCTTACATTTTCATCTATTAACCTTCTACTAATTGTTGAGTTTACTTTTTTAATCTGTCCATGTTGTACTCTGTGAGTGATGTTCATTTAAAGGAATCCAGCTGTGTTTTTTTCCAGAAAGGTATCTGTAGCAAATGTCTAAGTCAAATAAGTTCCTGAAATCTGCTAGTTTTTCAACACTATCTTCTAAGCAATCTCTCATTTCCCCATTGATCTGTAGTGTCATCTTTATCATACAGTACATTTCCATAGCAATGTATACTCTCCCTGAAAGTTTACTGATTAGATTCACTTGTTAGAGAGCAATAAGACTTCAGAGGGTTTCTTGAAAACAGAAACGACAAAGCCTTCTAAAATTTCTAGAGTGAGCTGCAATCTAAGGAAAACCTTGTGCAGACAGCAAAGCTCCTTGGCCCTTCCCAGGGAGGCATCGTGGCTGCAGGTGTGAGAGCCTCTGTTGTCCTCTCTCTGTCTGTAGAGCTGACTGGGCTCAACAGCAGTCAGTTTTAGTTAATTTCCTGCAGTGTGTTTGAAATGTTCATAATTCCTCCTATAATACCTCACTCACCTTAGGAAAATCTCATAAAGTAGTTAATTAGTATCATCTCAATTTTACAAGTGAGAAAACAGGGTTACAAAGAGGTTAAATTAATTTACACCTGTCGGCCCAGCAGATAAGGTCCAGAGCTCAATTTGAACCTAGGTATGCTTAACTCCATTACTGAGGACCCTGACAGGTTATACTGTCCTTCACATCCATTTCTGTTCTTCCAGACAATGTCTACTGAGTTCTGACTACTGTAAGATAGAGTGCTTGGTGCCAAAAGATTCATCAGATGAGAATTCTGCCCATAAAGAGCATCCAGTCTAGTCTGGAAGATAAGATGTACCCATAGCAAGCACAATATAGATTAGAAAAGAAGAGGTGCCTTAGGCGACCACTGAGTTCTGTAGTTGCTCGGAATTTGGAGAAATGTTTCCAGTCTTTACTTTTTTTTAAAAGAAGGACCCATCCCACTTGGGCATGATACAGTTACTGTCCTTGGAATTTAAAGAATACTAGTCATGCATGTATTGGGGAAGTATATTCAGGTATGCTGTTGTAAAGTTGAAACTGCAAAAGTAGGTGGTAAAAGTACTTATACGTTGCTCTGTGTGGTAAGAACCAGTCCTGTCGCATCATGTACATGATTACTAATCATTTTTCTTCCCCTTTACAGTGCAAATAAAGATTTGAGTTCTAAACTCATAAAAAAAGAAAGAAAGAAAAAATACCCATCCATTAGACTTCCATGTGTCTTGTAGTCACAACAAGCTTGGATGTTAACTATAGGGTTGCATAAATGCTTAGCAAAACTGTAGTGACAGAGAGTTCTTCTAGGCCTTTAGGAGTTAAAGAAGATAGCCTCCACCTTGCAGGAAATGCCCTTTTCACTGGAGCCATTGCAAGTTTGGTGTTCCACCTACCACCTAAAACCATTCGGTCTCGACAATTCTCCATCGTTGGCCAAAGGAAAGTTTAAATATAGGCCAGCAATCCTGGAGATACAGAAAGGAGGGAACAGGAAGAAAAAGGATAGGTAGATATTTTATTAACAGAATAAACTCTAGTAGCTTTTCAGATTTGAAAAGTGACATAGGGTAGTTTCCCCAGAGGCAGACCCCAGGACGCGGATTCATGTGAAAGTGATTCAGGAGAACCTAGTGTGAGAGAGAGGGAAGCAGGACGGGGAGAAGGAAGAAGCCAAGCAAAGGTGACATTCCAGGCACAGTCCCAGGCTCAGCCTGATTCTGCAGAGGTGCTGTGGAGTGTGCAGGACATCTCAGAGTTTGTGCAGCCTTGAGACAATGTTGCTAGGGTTCTCACACTCCAACATACATCAGGCATTGGCTAAGAGCCAGAGGGAGATGAGGTGATGGACTTAAACTCCCCGGTAGCACCAGTGGTCCAAGGGCTGTCCCCAGAAGAGAACTGAGCACAGAGAAGTAAAGGCTCACGGAAGCTGGGGGACCAGTGGGGCTTGGTCAGAGAGTCACTGCTATACCACTGTGAACAAGGGTCTGCAATACATCTGTTAAGTCAAGTTCAGGAATTCTGCCAGCTTGTAGCCATTCCTAGGGGTCCTAGGAGTCCTCCCTCAGTTTACAGGAGAGAACGCTGAGGCCCAGAGAGGTTGAAGCATTTCATTTGTCCAAAGTGACAGAATTACAATTTGGGGGCTTCTGAATTCAAGTCCAGGTGTCTTTCAAGTACATCTCACCACCACGCTTCCTTGCAAAGACCACAGCCCTTTGAACTTGGAGGAATATGTGCAACACAGTAGATCATATTTTTCATTTATGCCCCGCGTTTGCCTTCTTTTAGGCATCCATCCTTGTGGGCCCCGGCTGGCCCACAGAGCCCTGCTTGGCAGCCCAGCAGAAAACAGACTATTCCCTTGACAGACGACCCAGCAGTCATCCGGGAGACTTATCTAGGTAGTTAAGGAGACCTTGGCACCTGAAGAAGGCACTCAGAAGATGACAGGTCTGAAGAGTCTGACAAACTTTTATTTCCCCCAAATCTCCAGTCCTGTAAGTCACGAAATAAATCTCAGCCCACTTCAAATAAATTATTGTCTGTTTAAGAACGAAAGAGTGGGTGAAGCAAAGAGCTTACAATCTACTTCTGCCTCTTCTTTCGCTCAGCTCAATATCAAGCCTTTTTCGATCCAGAGCTCTGGCTAACCCTTCCCAACACCAGATCTCTCCTGCCAGCTCTCCTGATAGATAGCTGGGCCAGACAGCGGAGAGCGATCAAGGGGTTAAGGCTGCTTGTGAAAAATGGTGAAGAAAACCAGGCAAAGAGGAAAGAAACTCTGAAAGATGAGAAAGCTGTCATGCTTGCTGGTCGGCACGTGAAGTGACCAGCAATTCCTTAGAGCACTAAAGATTTCTCAGCAAAAGGGAAAAAAAAAATCAATTGGCCAGATAATCTTAGAAGGAGGAAGAAGGGAAAAAAATGCAAGTGACTAAGGGGATGGGGAAAGAAACTTAAAGAATGAAATAGGTATATCTCCTCTGGTCTCCTATGACACCATCTGTGCTTCCTTCATCCTTGTATTAAACAGACAGAATTATAATTGCCCATTTGCTTATCTATCTCCCTGGCCTCAATACCATGTTCTTGGTGACAAGGACTCTGTGTTTTTCGTTCACCTTTGATGTATGTCAGGCCTAGCACAATGTCTAGTATGTAACAGATGCTCTTTATATATTTGTTGAATGACTAAGAAAATAAATGGAGGAAATGGTGTTTTTTAAGGGCCAATATTGACCAAGGCACAGTTCTAGACACTTGACCTCCTTGAGTCATATAAATCTCTCCGCAATGAGAGAGATATTATCATAGCCACTTTGTAGATAAGAACATTGAAATTCAGAAATTAAATAGCTTTCTTGAGGCCAGACAGGTAATAAATGGGAAAGCTGGGATGCAAAGCAAGTCTATCTGACTCTAAAGTCTATGATTTTTGTTGGATTTACTATTTATGTACAGATAATCCTTTAGGATGTGAGGTCTGGCTGCCCAACCTGAGAATGAGCTATTATCCTCCCTCCCTGTGTTGCCCGCCATTTTGTCATTCTACCCTTCACCTACACTTCCTCCATTTGGTACACTGGAGAAAGAAAAAAGGTGAAATCCAAGCCAACCCATTAATCATACCTTGTCAGGCTCTTCTCTCTGGGTGTTTAATTTGTGTATGTTTCTCCTCCCCTCAAGGATGTAAACTCTTTGAGGGCAGAAGCCACATTTTGTGCATCTCTGGCTACTCCTCCTCTGGGCACTTATAGGTATGATCTGAGTCATAGGTAGTCATGTCCCCCGGTTGGCGTCACAGCAGAGAGTGACAGAATGAGGGCACCAGGGACTTGGGGGGCTGTGGCACATAAACGGGTGGTGCATGGGAACTGTCTTTGAAAGCCCCACTGAAAACAGAATCAGTCTATCAGTTGTGCACAAAACAGACTGGTTCTCTAAGGACAAATGGGACTTAAAGGAAGAGGAGGGAAGAGGATGTCATAAACAGAGCTTCTCAAAAAAAAAATGGAGCACAGTGGAGTCAGCCAGTCTGTCTCCAACTCCCTCTCCTTCCCTCTGGGCAGCCAGATAGCATCGGGCACAGAGGAGTGTTGTGGGTTTTTTTTTCACTACTGCCATACCTTCCTCCTGTGATCTTGGGTGACCTTTTCTAGCCAGAGACTTCCTAACTGCAAAAGGAGTGCCAAGGCCAACCCATTTCTCCAACTCAGAGCTCCTGGGAACCCTAGGCCAGGTCTTTGATGTAACTGTGACCTCATAGGGCTAGTCAGGTGCTGGGAGAGGAGAGAGCTCTTGTAAGATCAAGAAGTGCTGAATTATGTTTATGTTTAGGGACGCACACCTGAGCATTGACCAGCTGAAGGGCCAGCCGTCTCAGCCGGGCTGCAGGGATGGAGAGTGATTAATGCAGCTCTGGTTAGTGGGCTGATCTTCCCTGGTCCACTGTCTCCTCTGGATGCTGTTTGAAGAATTCATTAGGAGAGGGAAGCAGGGAAGTGGGGAGGAGGTACAGTGTCCTAATCTCCCCTCCCCTACCCCCCCTCCAGTTTGGCTTCTTCAACCAAGATAGTCATAATGGTCAGAGCCCCTAGGTCCTCATGTTGGGAGCAAGAGATAATCAGCACGGGTGTATCATCCCCCAAACCACATGGCAAGGTGAAAAGCTTTGGAATATGCTCCTTTATTCTGTTTACTTTAAAAATAAAAGGGGGCTTTGTCCTCTGTGCTGACCCTGCTGGAATCTTCCCTGGCTGGCTGTCCCCTGAAGGAGTCTGTAGTCTAGACAAACAGACACCAGAATAGATAACTTCAGTCCTGTGTGGTGAGTGCAGGGCACGGGCTGTAGTGGGAGACTAGAGGAGGGGCTCCTAGAAGGGGTGAAGAGGTGCTGGTTGGTTAGAGGGATCCCCATACCTCACCACTCATGGATGCTAAGTCCAGAGTGATCCACACAGACTGCCAAGCAGATTAACCCCCGCGATGGGGTCGAGGTCAGCAATGGCTGTTACTTAACCGTTAGACTCACCCTACATCACCCCTGTGATTTTTAGTCTGAATTCTTCCAAGTACCAATTTCAGGATTCTGTAAAAATCTAACACTTCCTGCCCCTACTGGTGTCGATGTAGTCACTGCTGCAGTGACTGCTGAGCAGTAGGAGGGATGGTCAACCCTCTCCCAGGCGGAAAAAAAATTCTTTATTGATGATTAGACCATCTTTTACAGTTTTTACAAATTCTTGCCGACTCCTTACTATTTCCTTCGGGAGTGGGAGTGACTGGGCTTGAAGCAAACTCATCTTATTGATTTCTCAGGCTGGATAACTTGACACCAAACACCAAGGCAGGAGCCCAGTTATCCCGATGCTTTATTTACAGGAAGCAGAAAAGACTAGAAAAAGGTCTCTGTCACTGGAGCAAGGAGATTTATCCTTTAGTGCCAGGTCTCTAGCGTAGAGCTGGTAGATTTTGGGTAAATCATTTTTGTTACCTACTGCACTAAAACAGACAAATAACACACATTTAGGGACACCAACTTCCATTACTGTGCTATTTCTTGTCCCCGCAGAGCTAATGCACATAATTTTCATAATTTCTTTATTTCATTATTTATGTATTTATTTATTTCTCCCTCATTCCAGGAAGGATTTGAGGAAGCCTACAGGAGAAAAAAAGAAAAAGGAAAAAGAGGTTGAATAAAAATACATGACAGGGAAAATTAGTACTCTAAAATATGTGCCGTAAGGTTCTGTCTATTTGTTAGAAATAGGCTGTATGTTGATCTCAGAGCTTTCTGTGGCCAAATGAAGTCACGGAACCTGAAAAGGGAAAGTATCTAAATCATTCTGTAAAAAGCAAACAATTTCTCCTGCTTCTGAGAACTAACAGAGATTTCTCTCTTCGATCTTAATAAAAGAACATTGGGAGACGTAGCAGCTGACATCCTCAACGTCTTCACAAGAGTGAAGACATCGGTAATTTCTTTAGGCTGTTAGTTGTATTATTCCTCAATGTAAAATACATAGGGTCAGCAGGGAATTCAGTAAAAGATACCCTATAGGTCAGGAATCAAAACAATATGCTACAAGTAGGCATCGCTCTGCTTTAGGCTTGACCTGCTGATAAACTTAGTATTATTTAGACCAGTTTTTCCTCAACGTGTAGCCCTGAACCTACAGCATCAGTATCACCTGGGAACTTATTAGACATGCAAATTTTTGAGCTTCTCCCAGAATCAGAAACTGAATCAGAAACTCTGGGGCTAGGGTCAGGGAATGTAGGTTTTAACAAACCCTGATGCAATTTGAGGACCAGCGATACAGAGGAAGGAGTAGATGGCATGACCTTCACACAATTGTAGGAACACTTTATGTTTTGCCTCTTATCTTTTGATTAGTGTTGGGCAGCAAGTAGTTTGAGGATAGAACATTTTTGGCAAGAACCTGGAGAGCACATACTTATGCTATCAATTAAAAGCAGATCCATAAACTTTCCAAACCACTCAGAGGGAAGTCTGGTTGACCTCCTCCCTCTTCTTCATGCTGAGTCTCTCCAGAGGTCTTCCAACCTCCCTGCTCTGTACAGAGAGGTGCCAGGGCAGGCCAGCGGCAAGGGGGTGGGGGGTAGGCATAGATGTTTCTTCCGAAGATGCCCTCATGATGCGGTGTGTGTCTCTTCCTGGCTTCTTTTAAACTGTTCTTATGTGTGCTGCAGGCATATTTCTTCTTTCTTCCCCACCATCCCTCCCATCTCTAAAATTCTACGATTATTCCATTAGAGAGGCATAGAATAAAAATGAGCCCTAAAGCTGAAAGGGGCTATAGAGATAATGGAATACAACCTCCTCATTTTGCAGATCAGAAGTGAGTCAAGAGCAGGAACAATTTCCCTCTGTGTATTGCTTAGCTCAATACGTGGCACATAACATGTTCTTGGTGACTCTTAGTGGAATCTGCTTGTTGACTGTATGTAGTGTTTCATAATTTTCACATGCCTTATACCATTTATCCCCACAAACAACTCACTAAATATTATTATCCCCATTTTCAGACAAAGAAACTAAAGTTTGAGCAGTTGGATGCTTATTAAAATTTCACAGCTTTTAATATTACGCCTCCAGGCTGGAATCCTCTTTGATGCTTTTACTTTTCCCTTCTGCCATGTACCATCTCCCCAGAGGCCTAGAACAATGCTAGTCACACACTGCCCCCCACCCCCCAAAAGTATATAGAAATGTATCAAACTGAATGCTCACTTTTATGTAAATAGTGGCCATGGTCAATTCCAGTTAACTTCAGGAGACAAAGGCAAGGGCCTTGGCTTTTTCAGCGACTCAAGACAACCTCCTCACACATGTGCCTCTGAGTAGGGGTTGGCGGTGTGACCTGACGGAAACTCCACTTGCTGCAGATATAATTCAGGGAGAGGTGGTTTTTACCAGACTCCTCTAAAAGGTGTAGTTACTGGACTATCAAAACCAGCTGAACATACACTGAAGATGAAGGAGAAAAAGGCATTTCCACATTTTCATGTTTCTGCATTTGTAGGCATATATCTGCACACATACAAATATGGGTAAATATGTAGAGACTGAATGTCATTTCTAATAGAGGCAAAGTGATTTGACCTCCTCAGCAAAATTCATCTAAACAAATGCTGCATAAGGTAGCAGAAAGAGGGTGACGAAATGTCAAATTGAGGAAATGCAAGAAATTGTTTCACTCAAGACCAGAAACACAGACTCAGAGGTTTCCTTGGCATACGTTTTTAATCCAATACCTGCATCTGAGTGATATTTCTATGGTCACAAGGCTGATGATAGTCCATAGGGTGCCTTGGTGAAATTTAAGAAAAGGTACTCCTTCCTCCAGGCAGACTTAGTCCCAACTAGGGAGCATGGCTGGGAGAATGGTACACGGACTGAACTTCAATTCCTACTCACCTGTCAGCTGGCCATTCTTGTGCAGGGCACAACCAATGCAACTGTACATGGCAGTCCTTCTTTATGTCTTTATGTGCAAGCCCTGGGTGTACTGCAGCTTATGGCCATCCAATGCAATAAGGTCAGCATTTGGAGTACAGATCACACGTGGGCATAAACAGAAGCCTTGCTTTCTGCTAAACCAAACCACCTTTAAATCAAATACATATTGGTAGCCAAGAATGATGTGTGAGAGTGTTTGCTGAACTATCCCACATACAGTGGAAGATCACTTCCTCCAAGGCCTTTATTTTAGAAGACATCTCATTAGACAAGTCCTGATTGATAGTAATAATACTAATGTTATTAATAGAGAGAGCAAACATATATTTAATGCTTACTAAATTCCAGGCATTATTCTAAATACCACATGTATTAACTCATGTAATCCTCAGAACACCTCTATAAGGTAGTTATTATTTTTACCCTGAAGCTAATAGTAAAGCTGGGATTCCTACCCAAGTCCAGCTCCATAGTCTGTGCTATTAAGGACTGTGTGATGCTTATGTAAAATGCTAGAAACATAAAGGGGGCCAGGAGAGGTAGGTATGTAGTCAAACCAGTGAAGTCCTACTATCTCATCTGACCAAACCCTCCACCCTCCTGGAGGACCATCTTAGTCACCCAGCCTGGGTAAACCTCTCCAAGCTAAAGGGGTGCCTCCTTCCTGAGTACCATCCTCTCACCATGAATCCAAATGTCCCATGCTATCTGGGAAGAGCGTTTTCTGGTTTCAGGCAGGACGGAAAACAGTTGTGAGACCCGCACGAACCCAACAGGGACTTAGAGGAAGCCCGGGCTGTCTGCAGACCCTGCCCCAGTCTCCTCACCACGCTCCCACCCCAGCCCCTGGGAGGAGCCAGCCTCAGGCCTCCGGACGCGGCCATCTTCGCCCGCGCTTGCCCCCTCCGGCAGACAGGTGGCGGGGTCTCATTACCACTAATGAAGGACACTGGCACAACTGAGCGTGGACCGAGACCCCATTAATCCCTCTCTCTGCAGCTCTGCCGCACAGGTGAATTACGACCCCCAAGCCTTCGCCTTTCTCCGTAATGCTCTAATGGCCTGCTTCTGTTGCCATGGCAACACTGACACAGCTCCACGGAGTCTTCTAAGTACCTGAGGTGAAAACAAAAGGGGCATGTTTGTCTCAGTGGGTCGGGCCACGTTGGCATTGCTGTGATGGGCTGGGCTAAGGCTATGCAAACCCCCGGAGCTCCAGAAAGTGAGGAAATGATCCCCGGGACTCCAGCTGGCCAAACTGAGACTCTTCCTGTCATCTGATGCACCTGCTGCCAGGCCGTAGTGCACAGGCTGGAGGGGGACTGCTCTCCCCGAGTCCTGCTCCATGACTCCCCAGGCCTTCTCTCATCTCTAGGGGGAGAGAGGGTCCTCCCCCCTCAAGTCAAGGAAAGACTCCTGGAGTGGAGTCCGGTCCTCCAGGCCTACTTCTCCACTTCCTAATGTGTGACCTTAGAGAAGTCCTTTGGCTCCTCTAAAGCAGGAGACACCTAGGAGTGCAAAGAGTATTAGGGTTAAGGGAGCATCTCCTCTCTGCCCAACAGCATTTCCTGTGCTGCGTGTCTGCCCTCCTGGAGCTTCCTGTTCATTAGAACATTCCAGAAAATGTAAAGACTTGGGGATCTTGGGATTGGTTACAGAGTGACAGTGATTCAGATATGCCACTGAGCAGTTGTTTCCTGGATTAATGGGGTCTTATTTAGGCCTTGGCTGCTTGAGTGTCTTCCTTAGGGTGAATGATATACTTTACTGAAATCCAGTGTCATATGGATCATATGAAATCCATATTCTGTCCTTGTATGGCTGACCTAAAAACTAAATGCAGAGTCCATACTTCTTTTAAAATGCATCTTTATTCATTTTAACCTATATTCTTAGACCCTCATAATCTTTTAAAATTTCAGTTCCAACAGCCACCATGCCCTGTTTCCAGCAATATACTCTATGCTCATGCCCAAGGCCTGGAAGACAAAAAAAATAAAAAACATACTTCTTAAAAGCCACAACTGTATTTCATTAGCGTGAATGCACACCATGCTTAATATGACCTTTAACAGTGTCCCATGAAAAATAGCAACATTAATTCCAGTAAGTTGATTTATTTTTATTTTTTCAATGCTGTAACTAATGATGTGATCTTGACCAAGTCACTTCACCTGTTTGGCTTTTAGTTTTGATAGATGCTCTATAAATAATAATTAAATTGAACTGTAGTAAGGAATTGAACTAAATGAGGTCTACAGCTAAATCACCAGTAAGGACTCTCTGTAGATGATAAAGGTGAGATCCAGAAGAGATGACCAAAGATTATCTGGTTCCTTGAGAACTCCTTGAGAAGTTGGATGTAAAGACACTAGCGAGCCCAATGTCTTATTTGGTTTTTTACTAACTCTTCTATCTGTTCTCTAGTGAGGACACAGAATGGAAATGAGAAATCTGAGCCTAGAGGAATAATGTTACTGCAGAAGAGTCAGTAGTTTCCATTAAAGTTTCTTCTCCCCCCACCACCCCGACTGCCACTTCCTGTCCTTTGGGGCCAAGCCAGTTGCCCTGGGGTTCCATGTATCATTGCTAATTTACCTGGACTTGTACAGTTAACCAAGCCCCTTCCCATATACACACTCCCAATTTGCCCCGCAGCAAGATATTTTTACCTCAGTATTCCAAACACATAGGCCCCTCCCCCCATCTAAAATCACCACCAGGTATAGATATTCCACTAGAACATTTGTAAATGGACCCCAGTGTCTCAGAAGTAAAGGAAAGCCTCTGAAAATTCAGCTCTTGGGTACAATTTGAATTTGAGCACAAGTGCAGCTGGACGTCTTGAAACTAAAGTGGCATTCATGCATTCAGTAATACTCGCTGAATGCCTCTTCTGTCCACTGTGTCCCCGAACAGTTTCCAGATGGGAGGACCCAGACATGGTTTCCCTGTGTGTGAGTCTCTGGAAGCCGTGCAAGGACACGTAGAGAACGAAGTCCCTCCAGACGGCCCCCCAGGAGACACTGTTTGTCACACAAGACCCCGTCAGCATTCTGCAGACCAGAGCTTTATTGCCAGCATGGTGGGGACTTGGCCTGGGATTACGGAAGGAGGCTCATCTCACTCCTGCCCCACCCGAGGGAACCTTGTACCTCAGGGATAATCTCTCTTGTCATTACCTGCCTCACAGGGAGGTTGAGAGAATTTAATGAGATAATGTTTATAAAGCTTTCTGAGCTCCTTGGAAGAATGAATGGTGCTATATAAATGCAAAACATCATTATTACAGAGATCACAGAAGCATTCACTCTAGTTAAAGGCAAGGGGGAGGAACCCTGATTCTGTTATAATCTCCTATTTTCCAGGAGCTGATAACACACTGAAATATGCATCCCTTTTCCAACTGAAATTCTCCACCTTTATAATCCACTCAGAGGTGAAATGTTTGGGGAAACTTTTAGAAATTTCTCTTTAGTCTCTTTGAGAAGGAAGAACATTAAATAAGCACACTTTGCCTGCTTACAATAGAGCCATTTTGACCAAAATCATTCAAAAAGGCTGAGCTTTATGACTTCAGATTTAGTTGGTCTTTAGTTCCCATTGAGATAAATGGAGCAGTGTTAAATCTGAAAGGGGAAAATTGGTTTGGCAAGGTTCTAATGTTTGAAGATGGCAATTCAAGGGTTGCTGAACAGAGGCAGATTTTTCCATATAATGAAATCGTTTCTTTCTAGAGAAATTATTCCAGTGATTTTCCCACACTGGAAAATGAGGCTGGTTATTTTGACAATAATTCATCCCTCCAATTTAGAAAGATCATTGATTTTCACAAGACTCTCAAAGTCCTTTTTCTTATGTAGAATCAGTCCCTGAGTGTCAGAAGAGAGCACCGTAGGTATGCACTGTAGGTATCTCAAACTGAAATGATTCTGGGGGCCAGGCAGGCCACATTAGGGAAGGAAGTAGGGCAGGTATCAGGGACAACCAAGTGTGGCCTCTGGAGAGGAGGAAAAACCTTTTCCTTCTACCCTCTGATGCTGAATCTCAGCCTCTGTGCACCGGTGCCAAACTGAATCTTGGAGACATAGTTTTGGGTGAAGTAGAAAAGAATAGCTTTACTGCTTGCCAGGCAAAGGGGGACACAGCAGGCTTGTGCCTCTCAAAAACTACGTGTCCCAACCTGGGGGGATTTGGTGAGGAGTTTCATAGCAACAGTTAGAGGGTGGGGTTGCTGATAAGATTAGGGTGTGTGCAGGGCCTGCATTCCTTTAATGTGGTCTCAGGTACCCTGATGAGTTTCTGTGGTTCTTTTAAACTGTCCTCAGATGGTCTTCTTGAAGAGCTTCTCTGGTTCCTTTAATCTGGAATTAAGAATGCTAACATCTTCCAGCTGTTGGGGGGTTTAGTTTTGTAAAGAGCTCAAAGATATTGTTATGTGTATCCCTTGAGGCAGAACCAGGACCCTGCCCCAAGGCTGCACTATTGTTTCTTGGCTTCTCCTCCCTTGTCTTTATGTCCTCTCCCTTCCCTGATTAGCAACTGTTAGAATCTGCCCTTTGAAACTAAGGGAAGGTCATGGAGGCTGGAGTCTACTCCCTACATACAAGAAACAGAGGACAAGGAGAGGCTTCCATGCCCAGAAGCCCCACAAGGTCCTGCTCAGTTTCACCTCATAGGTTCTTGGCTGGAGCTCTGCAAACTAGACTAGACAAGCTAGACAAAAGACAGATTAACAAGAGAAAAGTCTAGTAATTGTGCATACACATGGGAGGACTCAGTGATGAGAAACTCAAAAAGGTGGTTAGAACTTGGGGCTTATGTAGCATCTGAAAGAAGAGCAATAACTTTGTAGAGAAATGACAAGACAAAAGAAAAAGGGTTTAAGCTTTTAAGGGCAGTAAACCTGCCTGTGGGAAGGTAAATACATGGGAGGAAACTAATGGAAGATAAGATTTAGTTAGTAAGCTGTTTTTGTAGACTCTTTTTTGTAGACTCTTTGTTGGTGCCATCTAGTCTGATGATGTCATCTAGTCTCCAGTGATGAGGTTGTTCTCTCTTTCCTGATGTGGGAAGTGAGGGGGAGTGAGACACCTTTACAATGACGAATTGTCTGCTTTCAGACAGATAGGGGCAGGCAGTGAGCTCATCCTGTGTCTGCTTTTTCTTCATTACCTTCAGCTCAGAATAATCCTTATGTCAGAGTGGCATATTTTGATGGGGCATATTCTGGACCCCTTCACCTCCACGTTGGGGAGTAGTAGGAAGTAGAGGGGGTCATGGGGAATTGGAGAACATACCTGAAGTATCCATCACTCCTCAGCCCCAGCTACCTCTTGTGCAGTACAAAAACTGTTCTTCTGGCTTTTCAAGGGAAGCCAAATATCAGTAATTCTATATATCATCTCCCAATTTTAAATGTTATTCGTAAATTCTTTTTTTTAACACTGTGTAGCCAAACCAGATATGTCCATGGAATATTGTTTTCAACCTTGAATTTAAACTAATGTGAATTTTCCAATGAAACTATAGTGGAGGAGAAATATGTTTTTCTCTCTGTGAGACCCATAGAGTCTCCCAATAACAGAAGACTCTTAGAACCCTGACAGCATCTCCTTTTCCATCCTGGTGCTCCCCTTCCTCCACCACAAGCTGCTTAATTTCTCTCTCTGTGCCTTGATTTCCTCATTTATAAAATCAGTACAATAAGACCACCTATTTCACTGGGATACTGTGAGTAATAAATGAGAGAATATATATGAAATGCTAGCACACTGGCATGTGATGAGCACTCAGTAAACCCTATCTGTTATTATCATTGGTTCATTTTTTAACTAGCTAGACCATGGCTTGGGAATCAAGTTCACTGCCCTTCTTTCCATAATGAACACTGTCTCCATTGCTTAATTCACCTCAGTCCAGTTCAATCCAATAATTTTGTGTGCCTAACATAGACTTAAAACATAAAAAAGATGGGACAGATTTTTGAAAGACAGCGGTCCTGAGAGTTGGAAAATGGGAAATAGTGGCAAAGTCAACTGAGTCCACGCAAATTATCCCAATTTTACCCTCACAGTCAGATTCTAAAAGGAATGTGAGATGTTCGGTTTCTCTAGCCATCTATTTCTTTCCAGAATGTAATCTTTGATGCTAAACTCTTATGGAGGGGGAAGCATGAGATAGATGAGAAAGTTCTGAAATGGAGCTTAATCTGTATTTCAGTTTAGATACACGCTTGGGCATGTGAAAGACTCCTTTTGTATTTGCTTTCAAATCTCACTTATAATATGAGCAACTTGGCCTGGACAACTTTGGCTTTATTTTTCTGAGTCTGTGTCTTCTCTTTATATCTTCTTCTACATAACACATTTCTTACCAATACTAAGTAATCCAAATATCTATTGTTGATAATAATTCCTATTTTAAAAGTTTGTATTTCACTTGGAAGGATATTATATACCTGAAACAGATAAAAATACAAGATAATATATGATTAAATAAGAATAAACGGTACAGTGAAATGCTTTAGGAGGTAGAAAGGGAACCATAATTTAGACCAATAGTAATAAGGGAAAAATTGAATAATGGGTTGGTTTCTGATGGTCAATTAAAAAGGGAGAAGGAAGAGAGCATTCCAAGAGGAAATAACAGCAAGAGCAAAAGCTAAGATGTGGGAAGAGAGTTTTTAAAAGTCCAGGAAGCCTTTGCTTTTTCTCTACTGACAGATATATCAATTCAGAGGAACGAAAAAAAAATCAAAGTGGCTTAATTCTTACAGGGCCCAGAATAACATTTCCAATTCCCACCAGGAAGACTCTGGAAAATTACATTATCTAATTGGTACACTCAACTTTTCCCTGTTTCTTTAGAAAGCGTGCCATGGAGCTCGAGAACTCTGGGAAGATTTTTAAAACTTTACATCAGGAAACAGAAACCTCCTAAAGAGATGCTAAAGTAACACTGATGGGAGATATGTGAGAAAAGAGATACCCTTTTCATGATGGACTCTCCCCAAATCTACCATGTGGCTTTATGGGTGAATAATCACTACAGAAATAAAGTCTAATAACAGAAATTCAGCACTGACAGACAGCCCCAAGTTCTGGAGTCATCAGTGTGAAATAGTCTGCCTATACTTCATCTGTTTGGGAAGACCCTCGCTGCTGTGTAGGGAACTCAGGTGCATTTCTCTATCGAAGAGAAAACAAACGATTGTGAGCCCTACTTGCCATGCGGAAGACGCTCACGCACATCTCCTCTGCACAAGGGAACAGGGGACAGAACCCAAAGAGGACCCTGGGCTTCCCATGGACAGGATCTGTGAGACAGGCTCTTTTGAAATGTAATTTTACTGATTTCCATTCAACAGTAAAGGAAGCTCATGTTGATAAGGGAATTGAGAGCAGATGAAACAATGCTAGTTCCTGAAACTTGCAACTCCTGAAACTTGGGCTGACAGGGGTGCTGAGTTTCTTTCATTAGTCTCCATTTTCATGGCAGTTACTTGCCCATAAACCACTTGGTAGATTTCAGGAGGGCCTGATATGAGAAGGGTTTCTCTCTTCTCACTGCTTTTGGAGATGCAAACTGCTGGCTTGGGTTGGATCATCAGATTGGGATCTCTACAGATTGGCATTTTAGCCTTTTCTATTTCTCTCTCTGTTAACTGGCTCAGTGTGAGGCTTGGCTTATAAGGACAGAGTCAACAGTGTGAAGAGCTAAGCTGGAGGGCAGGCAACCGACTTGAACTTTTCCATAACCTCTATCAGCACCCTATACTCAATTCCACAAAGACACTAAGTAGAAGTAAAATGCTTTCTCCACAAATACTTCAAGCTTCAAGATGAGTCCCTTAGCCTTACAATCAGACTGCTACTTTTAATTCCCTCCTGTAAAGAAATTCTGCCACTCTTGATACTCTTTAGAAGAGGTTCAACAGTGGGTGTCAAAGGAGAACCCCCAGTTGGAGAGGTACACTGGACAAATGCTTCCTTCCTGCCATGGCCAAGGATAATACCAATATATCTTCCAGCACCATACATAGGTAAATACCCACTAAACAGCAGCCAGAAGCTCCCAGAAGAAGAAACAATGGCCCCCCAACTCCCCTCCAAGAATTGTTTGTTTGGCCATTAATGTGGAACAGACAGGAGAGAAGGAAAAGTTTGGGCTCTTAAAATCACACTCAGCTTGAAACGAACAGGAAATTTTTTTTTCCAATCTTAGAGACTACGCACAGGAAAAAAGAAAAAGCCTGGGTTCTCCTCAGAATCTAGCCCTGAGCTGTGTGACCTTGAGGGAATCACTTAACCTTGCTAACTTCAATTGCCTTATCTGTAACACATGTGATGCTCTCCACTGAATGATGGTTAATAGCAAAGTGAAATGGTGATGTAAAGGGTGAAAGTGACTGACCCGCAGGAAAGTGCTGCCCAGATGAGTGATGGGGAGACAGAGTGAGCATGAAGACCACCTGACACAGGCCCAGAAGGAAAAGGGATAGAGCCACCAACTCCTCCAGCCAGGTGTCCCTCAGGTTGTCTACATGGAGGGTCATCCAGTGGGACACCATTAATAATCACACCAGCAACAGACATATACTGGCACTGACCCCAGACAACCTGAGATAATGGAGTTGCTTAGCTGTCTAACACCATGAACCAGGGGAGGGAAATACAGGTTTTCTTGAGTCAGGGAGGTACGCTCAGCCCTGGAGGAGAATCTCACCAAAGATGGTGTGTGGAGCAGAGGTGAGCCAAGAGCATCTCTGCAGGCAGAGGCCTTATCTGGTTTGTACAGATGTCTTATCCAAGCCCAGGGGAAGACACTTCTGGAGAGACCAGAGGCTCCACCTTGCTCCAGCCTCCTTCCTGAACTCATCATCTTGGCAGAAGCTAGAAAATCCCCCAAGCAGAGATACTCTCTCCCTGTTTCTTTCTCATCTTCTCTTTTCCCAGGAGACAGAGGCCTTGTGCTTCTGAGTTTTCTCTCTCAACCAAATCTTGGGGCTGATGATGGAGGTTGTACTGCCCGAGGCTCCAAGGGTCACGAGGGGAAGTATTAGTAAAAATCTCTGCCTTCAAGTTGGAAACAACTGGGACCAGGAATGGGAGGATTGGAGTTGAGGGGACTAGTAGACATGAGTGGCCAGGGAATTTAAAATAGCTATGTACTGTATATTCACACACTACAGCAAGTGGTGGGCGCTTAGGGGCTATCATATAGATGTCAGAGGACAGAGCAGACCATAGGCACCGAAGGAGTTGTTGGGTGCCCTGGAGAAGGCAAGACTTTCGCAGGTGGGTGAGACCTGGGGAGGTGCTGAAAGCAGGCAGGTAGGCTGCCCTGGCAGAGCAAAGGCTCGGAGGCCACCTGCAGCCCTGGGGGCTTGCATGCTGGTCAGTGAGTAAAAAGCCAAAGTCATTTCCCTCTTCCCCTATTCAGTATCTGCCTCGTGTATTCAAACACATCTCCCTTTTAATTAATTAATTAATTTATTAATTTATTCATTTTTGGCTGCGTTGGGTCTTCGTTGCTGCCCACGGGCTTTCTCTAGTTGCAGAGAGCGGGGGCTACACTTGGTCGCGGTGCACGGGCTTCTCATTGTGGTGGCTTCTCTTGTTGTGGAGCACAGGCCCTAGAGCACATAGCCTTCAATAGTTGCGGTATGTGGGCTTCAGTAGTGGTGGCGTGTGGGCTTAGTTGCTCCGCGGCATGTGGGATCTTCCCGGACCAGGGATCGAACCCGTGTGCCCTGCATTGACAGGAGGATTCTTAACCACTGCACCACCAGGGAAGTCCTCACATCTCCCCTTTGTATACTGTAATGAGCTGGGAAAACAAAAGAAAAATATTTCCCTAGATAATTCCCCCTGTTGTCATACTGACTTATTTTCTATTTTTGTTTTGCACTTCTTTTTTTAAAGGAAAGAGAACCTTCTTGCATAGTCACCTATTAGTAGATTACATTTACTCCTGGTCCTCCAGAATAGTAAGGGATTTTGTGTCTCTCTGGCCACCCTGGTATGGGGGAATCCGAGGCAGGGTGTGTGTTTCCTTTGTCTTCCCTGAGTGGGGCATGTGGTTACTGGGTCCAGTTTGCCTCTAAAGGGATTATGTGGTTCTGGACTTCAGCTTTTAAATCTGAAAAAGAGAAGAGACTAGATGGGCTTTAATATCATTCCTGGCATTCAGGGCCGACGACTCCATGATATCTTTCATTCATTCATTCATCATTCATTCATTCACCATTCAACAGATGTTTTCTGAGCACCTACTGAATGCCCAGCTTTGGAAGTACGAGCATGAACAAGTCATAGTTCCTTCACACACTCTAGAAAAGATAGCGAGTGGATAAGAGACACAGCTGCAACTGCCAGAAAAAAAAAAAAAAAAAAGTAAAGCTGCTCTGGGAAGCAAAGCAAAGATGCTATAGCCACAGTTTGTCAGAGGCTCAGCAGCCAGGGGTCAGCACACAGCCACAGAGTGACCAGAGCATGACAAGGACTCTGAACCAGGAATGTCTGCAGAAGACGAGGGCCCCAGCAGGTTTCAGGGGCAGAGCCCCCAGCTATAGGTGTGGCAGAGCCAGTTGTTAACATAAGGTACCAAGAAGGTTACCAGGGCAGACATCAGACCTTGGAAATAACATGAGAATCCAGTTACGATTTTCAGGGTACAGTATGGGGGAGGGCAGTTAGCAGCGGCCCAGTTATTGGAATCCAAGCACAGAAGGGCAGCTCTGTGGGGAGGGATAACTTGGTACCATCCTCAGAAGGTTGGATTAGAGGAGCTTCAAACCCTCCTACCTCAGCTGGACCTGGTCTTAGAGCCTGAGAGTAAGGCTCAGTCTACCCATGGAGGACAAACGCCTCCATCAGGGATAGCAAAGAGCTGCCGAAACTGGGGGAAAGGTAGCAACTAAGAAGAGAGATGTAAGAGCAAATGTGATAACAATATGAGAATAATAATAACCACTGAGCTGAGAATGATTGAGCACTTATAATGGGCTGAGAACTTGCTAATGATTTTACATAAATTCTCTTTATAAATCTTGCAATAACTCTATAGATAGATATGATTATCCACATTTTGCAAGTGAGAGAACAGAGCCTTCAAGGAGTTGGATAACTTGCCCTGAATCAGCCAGGCTTACCTATGTTATATAGGTATATAAATCTCCCAAATCTCAGTAGTTTAAAAGAAAAGGAGCTTATTTTTCATTCCCGTGGAAAGCAGGTCAGTGGGGGTCTCTGCTTATCCTGGTCATTTAGACTCCCAGGCTAAACCAAAACTGACTCGTTCTTCCTCAGTTGTTATGGTAGGGGGCCGGGAATGAAGTGAATTTTGCACTAGCTTTTAACACCCACCCTCCCACCTTCAAATAACTTCCATTCATACTCTTGGCTGAAGCAAGTCACATGGCTACACTTGGCTCCAAAGTGGGCAGAGAAATACAATTATACCATGTGCCCAGTTAGAGAATGGGGGTATTTATCAACAGCCCTATTGCTGGCTACCCAGTAGATAGAGAAACCAAGTTGGCTGAACCTGGGTTCTATCCTCACATTATTCTCAAAGAGAAAGTCAGCCACCTGGGGACTGACTGTCTCTTGCCCTCTTCATGTCCTGCCCTATGTTATCCTTGCAGATCCTCTTCCCTTCTCTTCCAGTCTGTGGGTTAGGAGACAGGCACTGAGTGATTAATGGATCCCAGCAATAGTTAGGAGAGATTATCTAACAGCATGTGCTAAAGGAGCCAGGGCTGGGAGTCTGCTCATAATAGCATTTGAAGTGCTAGTTTCTGCAGGGCTTGGAGTGCCAGGGTCTCAAGGGTTTATTAATCCCACAGCAGTCCTGGGAGGGGTTCATTGCTGTTGTTATTTATACATTTTGCTGTGTTCATCCAGCAAGGGGAGTCAGCTGGGATTATGTTCCAGGGACACAGAGCTCTGGCTGCCTTCCAAATTAGGGCTGCAGAGGGTGCTTCCTTCTCAGCCAGGAGGCTCCTAGGCTGCATTCACAAAGAAGAGGGAATGGAGGCTGTTCCGTCAGGGAGATGCAGACAGAGCACCAGTCGGAGAGGAGGTGGCCAGGAAGATGTGACATCTTGGGACTGAGCTAACTCCCTGAGTGCAAAACTGAAGGGCTACCTCCTCTGTGCTCTCCCCTCCCTAGTCCAGAGTGACTGACTGCCCCTTCCTGGAAGCCACTATCCTCTTGGGGTCTGTCCCTGCACCCCTTGTTAGTTACTTGGTTTTATTGTTTCTTTTTCCATATAACATGCTCTGTCTGCTGTAATTAAAGTGAGTTCCTCAGAGCACAGATTATGACTAATGCTTTGTGGGGATACTCAGAGCACCAAGCACATGCAAGGTATTCAATCAGTGTTTGCAGCCCCTGGCTCCTATCTACCCGTCCAAGCTCCCCTTCTGTCATCCCCTCCCATGATTTTGCTTTGCACTCCTGCCAGTTGGAATGAATGGCTCATCTTGCCATCACATCCCTCCTTGTCTGAGCACACGCTTTCTTCAGTCTGGAATGGTCTTCTCCTCCCTGATGCCAACTGCTCATCTCAACAAAGTGGATTCCTCTCTCCTTTGTGCCAATACCGTCCCTTGCACATATTTACATTACAGAATTAATTATATTTCAATTACTTGTTTTCCTGTCTGTCTTTCACACTAGCCTGACAACTCCTTGAGAATAGAGACAGGTCTTATTTATTTTTTTGTATCCTTCTGCTTTTACAAATGCCTGGACAGGAGCAGGAATAACAAGGGGCGATTGCCTGGAGCACAAAACTTAAGAGGGTACCAAAAAACTCAGTAATCAAAATGAATAATATTTAATGCAATGCTTTAAAAAATCAAAATTAATGCAAAAGAATACAAGATAAACAAAAGATCAAAATTTTAAATAAAAATGAGATCTATAACAGTGCCATGCCAAGTTTACTGGAGCCTAAGGCAAAAGGAAAAAAAAACCAGAAATACTGATCTTGTCTTTATTTAAAATTTTGCTATTTCATTCATCTCAGATTTTTAGCACTAATTTTTTGCATCAATTTTGCCTTCATGTCTGTTTTTACAATTACTGTCTAGAACTTGGTAAGTGCTCTATAAATATCTACTGAATGAGTGAGTCAGTAAGTGATCGAGTATGTGAGTGAATGGCTGGTAAAACTTTACAGATTGAACCTCCAAGTATCCAACGTTTGGTATTTACTTTTAGAATTATCCATGTGTCCTTGCCAACTCCCCTTTCATTCTATGATCTGCCTTTTGGTGCAAGTTCTCTAAACCCTTTCCCAAATTTAGAGAAAGGGAAGAAAAGAAATGTAACATCCAAATTTAAGTCAGTTACATCTGCTTTGATCAGTTAGTTGAAGCACCTTGTGATGGAGCCAAGATTTGAGATCCCATCTGTGGGGGCCAGTTGCTTGGTTGGATGAAATGATAAAGAGCCATCCTTCCTCTCCCCAACCCTAGCTGGTCACTATGAAAACAGAGGGCCTTGGTCACTAGGGATACTGAGTAAGAAGCCAGCTATTAGAGTAAATCCATCTCTACCACCAGCCACACAGAATGGGCAGCCCTAGGGAAAAGGTTGACTTTTTCGCTGAAATGAGGTCTTGTGTATTTTATGCATCACTGTTGTCATAGATAAATGCCCAAGAACTGGCCATACAGCCATGTCTGGAGGCACTCCTGGCCCCAGTTAAGGGCATTAGCGTGGGCTAGTGGGACAGGCACTGGGCCCAGGGATGAAAAGCTTGGGTTTGGGCCCAGTTCTGCTCTCACTTGCTGCTGTATGACCCTGACCAAGTTACACAGACATTCTGAGCTTCAGTTTATTCATGTGTAAAAAGAGAGGGTTGATCTACAAAATGATGGTTTTCAAATGCTGTACTATGGAACCTAGGGCTGAGAGCAGGTTTCTCAGGGGCCACTGATGGAATAGGGAGGGAGAATGAGATAGACACCCTGCTTCATCCAGAGCAGCCCCACCTTTATCATTTATTAGATTCCCAAGTGGAGTTTTTTTAAAAGGAATTTGGGAGGGGTTCCAATGGCTTTTTAAAAAAATTTCTTTTTTTGATGTGGACCATTTTTAAAGTCTTTATTGAATTTGTTACAATGTTGCTTCTGGTTTTTTATGTTTTTTGGTTTTTTGGCCATGAGGCACGTGGGTTCTTAGCTCCCCGACCAGGGGAACCCACACCCCTGCAATGGAAGGCAAAGTCTTAATCACTGGACCGCCAGGGAAGTCCCCCAATGTCTTTTTAAAAAATGATGTAAAGCACTGGTCTAGATGATTTCAATAATTCCACCAGCGGTACTATGTGATTCTTTCCCTGCAGATTCAGGATTATCAAATCTGCTTCCGCTGTGTCTGAAGGATATGTTTACTTAATTAAGCCCATGGACTAGAAGGGCCCAAGGTGTAGAGATACACAAAGAATGATGGTTTGAATATTTTCTTTTTTTTTTAAACATCTTTATTGGAGTATAATCTCTTTACAATGGTGTGTTAGTTTCTGCTGTATAACAAAGTGGATCAGTTATACATATACATATGTTCCCATATCTTTCATCCTTTCACTTTACAAACGTCTTTGTCCTACGAAATCACTGAAAATTAGTTATACTGCTATTGTCACTACGTGTTGATAGAGGCCATTAAGAACCAGTACAACTGCTCATTCAATATTTAAATTCCCTTCTCTCCATCCCCATCAAGTGATCATGCAATGTCTTCTTGAATTCCCCCAGTGTCTGTGAACTCACTACTTTTGGTCTTATCTGACTTGAACCCCTAATTCATAGAGTTTGACCTCTTTGGACCATGAAGACAGGCTCAATCCCTCTTCACAGAAAAAGCCTTCAAATAATTGAAGAGAGTGACCATTGTCTCCTCACTGCCTTTAATTGGTCAGGCTAATCACCCCGTCCTTGAGCTCTTTTCTTTATGATGTACGTTTAACTCCTTTCACAAGGCAAGTGGTTCTCCCATTTGTGTTTCCTCTCTTAGTGGAAATGCACCAGGATGGAATGCAACATCCTGCACAGGTGATCAGAGCAAGGAGAGCTAAAAGTTTTCTTTCTTTTAGTCCAGTGCTTTTCAACCCTCCTGCACATTAGAATCACACGGGGAGCTTTTGAAAACATATTGTTTTCCAGGCTCCATCCCTGCACAATTAAATCGAAGCTCTGGGGGTGGGCTCTTGGCTGAGACTTTAAAAAAAATGTCCACGTAATTCTTTTGTGTGGCCAGAATTTAGAACCACTGCTTTTGACACTAGGTACAGACATCCTTGATTCTTGCTCTGATTGGTAGGTGAATGATCTATTGGAGTATATTATACATATGGTTGGGAAGTGAATTTGAGGGAAGAGGAGGAGAGAAATAGTCTGTGTAACTTTCATATACAAGTCCTGAGCTAGACACTTAGGTATATTTTTCCTTAATCTTCATCTATGACTCAGGTGTTTTTATCCCAGTTTTACAAAGGAGAAAACTGAGGCTCACTGAGACTCAGCAATTTACTCAAAACCACTCAGCTAGATGAGTGGTCAGATTGGGGTTCCAAGCCAGATCTGTATGAGCCCAAAGCCCACCTTTTATCTTGCCACTGAGCTTTCCTTCATTCAATTAATTAAACAATTATTTATGAAGAATAGGACCTACCATATACTAGACGTGTTCTAGGCCAGCAGCTGTTGTGAGCTGGAGTTTTTGTGGTAATCTGCTAAGCTGTGCTAAGACATAGAGCATTTTCTTTTCTTATCCAATGATTTGTTTATAGGTATGTTTTCTTGAAGGAAAAATCATGTCGATGTAATGCAGGCTTTGTAGAGAAATAAGTCTTTGGTACTTGGTTGTAAAATAAATGTCAGAATAAAATGTTTGAGAAAATAAAGAGCTGTATATGAAATCACTTCCTACAGAGCTGTGGAATACTGATGGACTGTTGCTGGTGTTTCATTATTTAAGGCTAATTTGGTACCCAAGGAAGGAGCTATAGTATCCCAGAGGCTACTGACCCCCAGAGCTATGGTCTCTTTACCAGGAGTGACCACAGATCAGCTTCACATTGTTTTAGCCATAATGTTTACCCCATCCTTCAAAGACCATCCCAATCAGTTGAGTGACAGGACCGGCAGCCAGTGGCTCTGTGACTCTTTTCATCAAAGCTTCTGGAACATACTCTAATAAAGACATTGGCCCCATTTTTAACTTTAGACTGACTGTGCAGGGCCATTTGTGGAGTTATAGGCTGAAAGGACTAGCCAGAGAGGTATAACAAGGGAAGAATAAGGAAAGTGGTCCAAACAAGAGAAGGAGATAGAAGAAATGAAAGTGAAATGGAGAACAGAGAAGTAACACGACAATTAAAGGTGTGTATGGAGCCGCAACAACTCGAGATGGGATCCCCCCAGCCAAAAATGCCCTCCTACCCAGTAGCCATATTTTTGCCAGGCTGAAATCAACCTATCCTTCAAATGCTAGCCTAGGAATCCCCTCTTGCTTGGAGGCTTCCCTGCTCCCCTAAGACTGACTTAGTCCCTATACCCTTCCCTTGTCTTCCCAGTCCTGTCCTTATCATCATGGGGCACACAATACTGTGTTAACATTGACTCATTACTTAGTGCTTTCCTCTTTCAGATCTAAGATGTTAAGAGGTTCAGTTAAGAATAACTTCTTAACTTTGTGCTCCAGTCCAGTTACAGGTGTGCCCGAGTTTTACATACCACAGCACTTGGAGCATCACGGCTTTTGGAGCCCTGAACAGCCTAGCCTGTTTAGCCATTTGTGGCAAAACTATTCTTTGTGTGCCTTGATATAGACACTGTTAGGAAACACTCTTCTAGATTGCTTCATTAGTCACAGGAAGGGAGGTAGGAAGGGAGGGAGTGAGAACGAAGGAAGGAAGGAAGGAAGGAAGGAAGGAAGGAAGGAAGGAAGGAAGGAAGGGAGGGAGGGAGGGAGGGAGGGAGGGAGGGAGGGAGGGAGGGAGGAAGGGAGGGAGAGAGGGAGGGAGGGAGGGAGGCAGGCAAGGGATAAATGCAATCCAGGTGAGAATAGGTTTTTAGCAATGAGATATTCAAGCACCACCACTTACCAGGTCATTCTGCAAGTAGTTTCTATATAGCTAGGAGGTTATAATACAGGACATTTAAGGTCTCCCTTGTCTTTTGAGCCAGACTGACCTGGTGGAAAGGGCATGGGCTTTGGAATCAGAAAGATGTCAGTTTGAATCCCAGCTCTGGACATGATCTATAGGATCTTGCTCAAGTTCTTTAACTTCTCTCCACCTCAGCTTTCTCATTCATAAAATGGGAATAATAACAGGTTTGGTTTTAGGCTATTATGAGAATTAATGAGATAATGTTTTTACAATATTTTTGGCCTTCAGTAGACACACAACATTTTTCCTGAGATTTTTAAATCTTAGGAAAAGATTTAAAGAGAAGCCACTTGGGTTTCCCTGGTGGCGCAGTGGTTGAGAATCCGCCTGCCGATGCAGGAGACACGGGTTCGTGCCCTGGTCCGGGAAGATCCCACATGCCGCGGAGCAACTAAGCCCGTGAGCCATGGCCGCTGAGCCTGTGCGTCCGGAGCCTGTGCTCCGCAACGGGAGAGGCCACAACAGTGAGAGGCCCGCATACCGCAAAAAAAAAAAAAAAAAAAAAAAAAAAAAAAAAAAAAAAATAAAGAGAAGCCACTTTTGTGGCAAATGACAGTTCACACAGATTAGTGCTTAAGTTTGAGCGGTTGAATTCAATCCTTGTTCTATATTTAGTAGTTACATGACCTCAGGCAAATGACTTAACCCTCCCTCAGCTTCTGGACCTGTGTTTTTTTTATCTGTAAAATGTAGATAACTGCACCTACCTCACCACTTTTTGTTCAGAGGATTATAGAGTAAAAAGTCCACCTAACATGCATGCACATCATAAATACTCATATTTCTGTTTGCTCTTATCAATATTAACCAGTAGGAGGCAGCTGAAGGTAACCAGGAAACTGATGACACAGGCAGATGTGCCCAGGTCCAGGCTGTGACTGTGCAATTGTGGAGAAAATACCAAATCATCCACAACTGGAGCCTTGTGCTGACAGTTGGGGTGAGAGACGCAGGAAAGTTCATTTGCAGTTAATATGTATTCAACTGTACTAATTAGCACAGCCCCAAAGCCTAAAATAAATTTAGCCAGTCTTTTAAAAAAAAAAATGAGGCTGTAGGCTAATAAGAATGCTGAGAACTTCCTTTTATTATTATTGTCCTGTTATAAGAGTGAAAATGTTGATACAAACCAAGGTTGTCTGTGAACCAGAAGATTCCTGGCCTCTGTGTCCAGAGTCACTAATGGGGTTTGGGCATAAGACAGCAAGTATTTACTCTTATAGTGTTTCGTTTTTTTAGAATCTGCTATGTGACAGACACTTTCCATAAACCATACATTGAAACTTTGCAAGCCACCTGTATTCATTTCCTAGGGCTGCTGTAACAAAGTACCAAAAACTGGATGGCTTACAACAACAGGAATTTATTGTCTCACAATTCTGGAAGCCAGAAGTTCATAACCAGGGTGTCAGCCGGCCCACACACTCTCCGACATCTCTAGGGGAGAATCCTTCCTTGCCTCCTCTAGCCTCTGGTATTTGTCAGCAATTCCTGGCATCCCTTGGCTTGTAGATGCAGCGCTCCAGTCACATGGATGCTTCCCCCGTGTCTTTTCACATCGTCTTCGCTCTGTGCATGTCTGACTTTATGTGCCAATTTCCACTTTTTATAAGGACATCAGTCATTTTGGGTTAGGGCCCACCCAAATGACCTTATTTTAGTTTGATTACCTCTATAAAGATCTTATTTCTAAATAAAGTCACATTCTAAGGTACAGGAGCTTAGGACCTCCACATAGCTTCTGGGGGGACTTGATTCAACCCATAACACCACCCTTTAAAGATCTGGGTGGTGTTTTACAGATGAGGTATTTGAGCCTCAGGGGGACAAGTAGTATGTCCAGGTCACATAGCCGGCATTTGGAGAAACCCCATGTCTTCCAGACCCAGACAAATCCCCACCCTCCTCTGTCTCTGCGTGCTGGCTCTTTAGATATGTCACGGTTTTGCAGGTTGAGCTGGCATTTCTTTTTTTTTTTTTTTTTTTTTTTTGCGGTACGAGGGCCTCTCACTGTTGTGGCCTCTCCCGTTGCGGAGCACAGGTTCTGGACACGCAGGCTCAGCAGCCATGGCTCACGGGCCCAGCTGCTCTGCGGCATGTGGGATCTTCCTGGACTGGGGCTCGAACCCGTATGCCCTGCATCGGCAGGCGGACTCTCAACCACTGCGCCACCAGGGAAGCCCTTGAGCTGGCATTTCTTATGATGCTGGTTGATCCTACAATTCACTCCAGCATATATTTGTCTGAATTCGATTAATCAACTCTGTGATCTTTGCATGAATCATGCAAAGATGGTTTTGGATCCTGAGCTGCAGTTGATCCTCACTGTGGCAGCCCAGGTACAGCCAGAGGACACCTTGAAATGCTGCAGGAATGAGTGGGAAGGGGTAGCTGAGGAGAGGGACTTGTTTTCATCAAGCTTTGCTGGTTCCTCCTGATCACCGAGCATCAGTTTCCATCTCTGCTGTGCATTCTTAGTTGACCATCCTCCCCCATGGCTGTCACCATCCAGCTCATGCAGTCTCCCTGTGTCCTGACCAGTAAGGCCCTATCAGTCACCTTCTCACCCTCCTCAGGGTGCTCCAGGCTCCTGGGTGTGGGCAGGGATGGGAGTTTTGCATGGTCTTGGCATCAGGGGAGGTGTTTCTGGTCCAGGGTCTCTCCTCTGCTTGACATCACGTTCCTCTTGGGGCGTGCTTGGTGCTCTTGGCTGCTTAGCAGACTCCCCCAGCCAGCTGGTTCCCTACTTGCAGCTTCCTCAGGCACAGGACTTTCTCAGTTTGTACTACCGGCTCAGCCCCTGCTCCTGGCTGCTCTGGCAGCTCCTGGCTCTCCAGTCGTAGCCACATTCCATGTTCCACTCAGCCACGTGGGATCTCCTCCTTGCTCTTTGGGAGCCAGCCGAGCCTTAGTGTGGGTGGTGGGAGGGGGAGGACCTCTCACTGTCCAGACCTATCCTGTCATCCCTTCCATCTACACAATTCACCCCTGGGATGGTGTGAGCCTCTGTGTCCCGCGGTCCAGGCAGGAAGCATGGTAAAGGCCCTCTGCCTGTTATGTGGGGTTCTCCACCACCCTGTCTCCCAGAGTTTCAACCTCAAGGTAAAGCATGGAGCAGAGCCCACACTCACACTGGAACTTTTTATACTTCTCTTCCCTTCTTCTTCAGCACCAACCCTTCCTGCCTGACCCCCAAGCCTAGAAAAAAGTTATCTTTCCCCTGTATGATGGGAAAACTGCCTTTACCGCCTTAGGTGTTCCCTCTTTCTCTGGACTGTGGTATAAATTCTTTTCTCTTGACAGTCAAAGATAGGTTTTGGATATTAAAACGACAATGTAACAATGTCACAATGGGCCCTGACTCCTACTATAGCAAGCCTAGGCTTCCAAGAACATGAGGCCAACGATCCAAGTCTTGGTTCTCAGGTGGTTCTTGGGTGACCTGGGGCAATTAGCTTCAGCCTGATGGTCTAGTGGTAAAGGTAAAAGAGTTGTAAGGTAAAAAGGAATTACTTATAAAGGAAAATCCGTGAGGTGACACTTTAGAATACTGCCCTACTTTTGGTTTAGCTTTGAGATTTTGCAGCGAAGAAGAGGATACTTTTCCTGGCACCACTCAGAATTTGTGAGTTTAGTTGGCCTAAGTGTCCATTTAATGAGTCTGAGATTCTAGCCTGTAGGAATTGTAGGATTGATTTTGCTCTAGTCCAGGGCCAGAGATAATATCTCTAATTCTGGCTTCCAACATCCCAAACATGTGCTGTCAGTCCCCAAAATGTGGGTATAGATGGATTAGTACAAGATGGTCCATGGCTAGAACTTGATGGAATATAGAGAGTTGTCACTGAGACATGCCACAGTATGCCTGCCACCCACACTATAAACCTGATCATCTTGTCCAATCTCTGCCATTTTATAAATGTAGAAATGGAACCCTAGAAAGGTAAGAAAAATTGCTCCAGAGATTCCAAAGCTTTATTGTAGCGAAGCCAAGGCAAGGAGCCCTGTGTGCAAATGAGCTCCATGGAGATTGGAACTCCTGCATTTTCTCTTCACCATCCCATGCTGCCATGAGGTTTCCTTACTCTTCCCAACTTACAGACTGTTTTTCAACTATAAATATCCAGTTTGGAGGTGGAGATGGACAAGTGCAAATGCTTAACCTCAAGAAGCCCCCATCCATCTGCCCATAGCCACTGAAGACAGAACTTCTGATGAGCTGGAACCTTGGTTTCTTTGCCAAGAGACTTCAGCTGGCTTGCCAAGGAAGGATCAGTTCTCTGCTCAGATGAACCCCATCCGGGGGTGTGGAGATTACAGTGGAGGCTGCTCTTGATGCATCCACAGCTCCTGATCCAGGGGAACAGGCACGGGACAGACACAGACAGATGGTGAAGGGGAAGGGTCCCCGTCTCTAGTCTCCAGTTGCTGCCACCGCAGTAGTGGCAGGCTCTGCAAAGCCTGGCTTGACCACAACACCACGCAGACATTTCCGTGGATTTTTAAAAAGCAGCTGTCAGCTCAGGATTGCTCCACTGAGCTTTCAGTCCTGATAGCTAGACTGGCAGGGTTCTGACTGGAAACTTGGAAGGAAAACGGACTTAGCGTCAATCATAGCTGTCCATCTTTTTGCTCGGTTTTCCTTTTCAAAGCAGAGACCTCCTGAGGACTTGAAACACTCCATTCTTTCTGTAAGAACATACGAGGAGCTCCCTACCTCACCATGGAAAGACAGTAGTGCGAATTTGAAAGCAACTGGGGGGGCCAGGACAGTGTGAGATCTCCTTGTTTTGACATCCAAATACACCACACCACACACACAAACACACACACACACACTCACACACACACACACACACACACACACACACCACCTCCTCCCTTCATGCAAATAAGATCAGGCGAAAATAAACTTCCTAGACAATCTTGAAGGTAAAAAAGAAAAAAAGTCACAAAAGGGTTTCTTTGAAAGGGGGTAAAAAGAGAACCACAGATTTCTTTTGCTGAAAGTCACAGAAGGAGGGAGGGTTTTTTTCCATGCGCACAGGGTGATTATAATGTAATAAGACTGCTATTCTTGTGTGGCTCATTAGCTAGCCTTAAAGATAATTCTAAGAGAAGTTCAAAGGATATTTTGAACTGTGGGAGAATCAGTGCAGGCTTTACTTTGAATGACAGCCCTCCCTTGGAGCTCTGTAAAAAGTTAATCACATTTCATATGCAAATAGATACCCCCCAGGTATCGAGCTGGGCTTCATTCTTTTATTCATTGTATTTCTGAGCGGGTTACCTTGTGTGCAGTACTGTGCCAGGTGCTATGGGGCAAACAGAAAATGTAGGCCTGGCTCTCCTGCTCCCACTCTCTATGGGAAGAAGTTAGGCTGTGCAGAACAAAATGTTTAACTGACATGGCAAGACAGATTTGTCAAAATAATTGGTCACAGCTCCAACAAAAGAGTCAAGCTGTCTTGCATCAGCTGCTAGAGTCACCTCCCCACTCTTTCTCCCCAGAAGTTGCATCCTTGAATCTTTGTCTAGATGCCAGTGGGTGGGGTTCTGGGGGTCAACTCTGAGGTGAAGACCTTGATGGGGTCTTAGTTTCTAGTTCTGTTAAGGATCCATTGACAGAAACCACCCACGTTGGCCAGGCATTATGATAACCATTTGCCTGAGTTGTCTCACAATAGGAAGTCCCAATGAGGAACTTGGTGCTGCCACCGAAAACTAACCAGAAGAATTCAGGAGGGGCCAAAAGAGGGAGGAGATGACCAACCTCCCAGAATCCTCCACGACGGAATCCGTCTTGGCTGAGAGATGTGCACGCCACCAGGAAGGACCCTGAGTCAGAATGATTGGCCAGAGACAACCCAGAAACTAGCCCTGTCACCATAAAACCTGAGACTGTGAGCCACGTGGCAGAGGGGTCCTCCTGGGTTCCCTTATCCTGCTGCTCTCCACCTTGGCGCCCCTTCCCAATAAAGGCTTTTGCTCTGTCAGTACGTGTGTCTCCTCGGACAATTCATTTCCAAATGTTAGACAAGAGCCCACTCTTGGGCCCTGGGAGGAGTCTCCCTTCCTGCAACTGTTTTCATTGCCTTTCCTTAGGTAGTTGTCAGCATCTTTAAGGGATCTCTGATGTGTCTGAGTTGCCATGGGGACAAATATCCTCTTAAAACATGAAGCTGCCCCGTGGAAGGGGGAAGGGGAGGGAAAGAATGGAAGATTAAAAGGCAGAGCCTGAAGGGGAACAAGGATACAAGTTGAGCAACCCAAGGAGAAAGGACTGTTGGAAAGAAGAGGGCTTGGGGACTGCTGCAGGCAAGAAGGAAGCCTGAGTGGCGTTTCCGCTAACCCTTGCCTCTCTATTTTTAGGTGAACTCCTGCAGTGGCCACTCTGTCTCCTGCCCCACGTCCTCCCTGTCATTTATTTTATCCATCACCACTCAAAACTCTGTTTTGTTTCTTTCTTTTTCTTTTTTCTTTTTTGGCCATGCAGCATGCATGATCTTAGTTCCTCAACCAGGGATTGAACCCGTACCCCCTGTGTCAGAAGCATGGAGCCTAGCCATTGGACCATTAGGGAAGTCCCACCACCCAAAACTCTGACTTTGTTTCTACTCCCTCAAAACCTGCCCTGGGTTATCACTGATGCTGGATGAAAGTCCAGATTCCTGACCCTGGCAGCTCATCAACGCCAACCACATTCTCACTACTCTTTCCCAGAATCCTTTGCTTCTGCCACATTGGACTACTTGCCGTTGCCCAGAAGCACCGTGTTTTCTGGCTCAGGCCTTTCCCTCTGCCTGGAGTGCCTTCTCACCTTCTTGCCCTCTTGAACCTGCCCATCCTTCAACCCCCCTTAGAAGCTCATCAGCCCACAGAAGCTTTCCAGCCTGCTTTTGAATCCTCAACATTCCTCCTGCTTAAAGCACTCCGGTAGTCCTCAACTGATGCCTTGTGTTAGAGAATGATGGCTATATGCTGAATACATCTTAAATGCAGGAGGGAGGGAAGGAAGGGAGGGAGACAGAGGGAGGAAAGACTCCTTTCATCCTTTAACTTTGAATAAATAGGATTTAGGATGGGAAGTATAAAGGATTCAGAGTCAGTTATTTTTGCTTAGTTGAGAGAGCTATGTGGATAGAGCTCTGAGGTAGGGGTGAGGGTGCTTCTTTACACTTGGTGGTCCCACTGTGGTAAAGGCAAAGAGTGCCTGACCTTGGGGTGAGCTGAGGCAGGGCCTTGGATGATAGCAGGGCTTCTTTGCAGGAGAGGAGAGGGGGATCCTGCCCAGATAGACCCCAGCCTCTCCTGGGAGTGGACACAGCCCTGCCACCTGGCTCAAGCACCAGAGCCCTCAGAAGTCTTTCCTTCTCACAGCCAGCTGCAGGATGACACACTAGCTACCAGGCTGGCTCTCATTTAAATTCCTCTCAATGGCAAGTGCAGAAAAAGGTGACAAAATTCCTACAGGATTTTCATTTGTTTTCATTGTAGTTTAGCTCCAGGGATCTCCTCATTAAGTCACATTATGGAAACCCTTAGGGCCCAGAGCCCAACACCAGAGCCCACAAACTAAGGCAGGGCTGGGGGCCAGGGTCTCCCTCCTCACTCCCACCGGGATGCCCTCCTCCCTCTTTTCATTCATCCGCTGCTCCACAGCAACGCATTCATCTCTTTTCTTCCTGCTGTTTGGTGGCGTCTGTCTAGTAATGCTTCCCATCTATCTGCCCATATTATTTTCATATTCTATCCACTGGACTATTTACCCTGTTCATATTTTCTGTCTTTTCTGTTTTATGGCCTTTTTCCGTCCATAGCATCTATCCTGTTGGAATTCCGGTCTATTTATATCGCCTGGTGGTGCTGAGGCTCCCCTCCTTTTGATTCTCTTTTATCAATCTTGTTTACCTTCTCCACTGCCCCTTCATCTTGCTGTTATCTAGTTATCTATTTAGTTAAATGGCCTGGGCCCTTCCCCCTCTGTCTCAGCTTTCACCTGAATCCACTCCAGGTGCCCCAGCAGGCCTGCCTGCTCCACTCCCACCCCAGCTTCCTGCACTTGACAAATGAGCCCAATTCAACTCTCCTACGGGTCCAGACTTGCACAGCCAGGCACCCATTACCACGCACCCGCGAGGTCCTCTCCATCAGAGCTAACGTCTACCAAGCATCCAGCCCATGTCGGCCCTGAGATAGGTCTTCATTCCCTGCTTACTTTTACAACTTTTCAAGGCAATTTCCCTTCATATTATACGAGGAAGCTGAGGCTCAGGGAGGTGAAGCAACTTGCTCAAGGTCACACAGTGAATATGTGAAATATTGACAACCCACTCTTAGTTATCTGCATGAGCAATGGCGTGGATAATCTCCCCCTGCAGAAAAATGTAGACCTCATTTCTAATCGGTTCTGGAATATCGTGTTCGGGGCGGTGGATTTCCCTCTGGGTGCTACTCTGCTGTGGTTGATAGACAAAGTACAGCGCAGGAAAGGCCAGTATATGGAAGGGTGCTCTGCCAGCGTCCCCACGGAAATGATAGGCAGCACTGTTTCCTGGGATGGAGAAAGCCAAGGAGACAGCTGCCAGCGTCATCCTTACACCCTCACTCCCAACTCCTCGTCCCTTCCCTGTAAGCCATTTCTGCTCCCTGCTCACCCCTGCTGACCCTGGGACAGGGTCAGATGCCTCATGGAAACCAAAGGAAAGCCACTCCAGCTTGCAGTATGACCTGGGATACACGAAGGAGAGAATACCTGATTGTCCCCTAGAGCTAGGCAATGGGAAGGTCCCTGAAATAGAGCCACCTTGGGATAAGATGGAGACAAGAGAATCCTCAAGCCATTGGTCAAGAGAAGAGACATGACTTCACTGCCAGGCCTGGTGAAGTCCTAAAATAGGAGACCTAAGTTCAGAGAAAAGCGATAACAGAACACAAACACCCTATCCCCACCCCAGGCAAACGCCAGGGGAGATTATTAAACTCCTTGAAGGCAGCTGCCTCAAATGCATTTCTGGGTCCCTCTTGCCCCTAGAGTCAAACCCAAACTCCCTAGCTTACCTCTGTGTCACTGAAAGTAGGGTCTGAGGTCTGAGCTGCTCAAAAGCCATTAAAGAGGCAAGATTTGCGAAAAGGAAAGTTTGCTTTACTTCGGATGCCGGCAACCGGAGGGTGGGTTGTTGGGGTCCAAAGTCCGACTCCCCCCAATGACAGCCAGTGGGCAAGAGCTTTTATAGATGGAGGGAGGGGGCTACGTGCAGAAACAGCACGGTCAGCTCTGACAGTCATCTTAAAATTGGTCATGCGGTGGTCTGACCAGCATCTTCTTGACTGCTTTAATCTTCGCTTCCAGGATCGGTTTGTTCCCATTTCCTCGAGGCCAGTTCTCAGAATTGTGGCAGCTTATGCCATGGCTACAGTCTGGTCATCATGTCATTAACTTCTTCCACCTGGCGGGGGTTTCAGTGTCTATAAGACAGCTCACAGGATATGGCTCAGAATATTATCTGTAGCCCATGAAGAGCAACTAAAGGTCCTTGACTTTGCTTAATGACTAAACTATTACTATTTAGTCTTGTTGGCCTGCCTTCCTTTGCTTCTGCATTTTCTCACTTCTCTGATTAAACTTATTCTTTGGTTAAAGTTTCTTCACAGACGAAAGGCAGGCAGAGGATGGGGGGATAGGAAGGACCATAGGGTCCTGCTCTTTTTCACTTGTACATTATCTACCTCTTTACATGAACTCCCCTCCCTGCCAGATTAGAATAACACAAAGTGCCCAGTCTGCCACATTTGGTGTGGGGAAACGAACTGAGACCCCCCCCCCCCACCCAGGAGACGTGCTTGAGAAAGGATGGATGGCGTTTCTTTGGCTAATGACTAAGTTTTTTAATAACTGGCTCTTGAGGATTCTATAGCGTCCAGTGGTGGAGAACATGCTTGTTGATTACTCTATCCAGAGAAGAGAGGTGATGAGCACTAAAATAAAGGTAATTAGTGTGAATTGGGAGGACAGAGGAAGGGGAGACACCCTGCTACGGAGGGTTGAGGAAGGCTTCGTGGAAAAGGTGGCATTGCAGCTGAGTCTTGAAATACAGCATTTATGCAGACATTCTAAGTGGAAAGATTATCATTAGCGAAGTGCAGAAAAATCCATGGAGTATTTACAAGCGTGGGGTGATGAGGTAGGGGTGGGGATGGAGGTCGAGAAAAATGATGCTTTTCTGTAAGGATATGACTTCACTGACTATAAATCCCGTGGGGCAGTGGCCCTGTCTTTGTAGCTGTGTCCGGCACGGTCATGCCTGGTGCTCAAGAAGTGTTTCTAATCACAGGTGGTGTGATGACAATGGCAATGGTGTGTGTCACGGTGATGCTGATGCTGTTTATGGGACTCCAGCCACTGTCACTGCAAAAGGCTAAGGATCAGGAACCAGAGCCTGGGAAAGCCGAGTGCATTTCTCACTACACTTCCTCCCCTCCCCTGTTGTTCCTCAAGCTCTCTCCATCTGACTTTGCATCTTTTTCAGGAAAAACAGGTGGGATGTTGCCAAGCTGATGGGGACCCCCTGCCCAGAGCGACAGACCCTGTCACAGAAAAGTAATTTCTTTTTAAACTTTTTTCCAGTGAAATTCCACTTCTGCGTATAGCAGGCCGTGCCGTGCCAGTGCTACCATTCTGCCACCGCAGTGCCAGGGAATAAAGGAAAATGCTTAGCATTAAATTTCATGTAAATCAGACTTTATTTGCTCTGGTGACAGGTTATTACCTTCGGCGGGGAATGAAGGGAAAAAAAAAACAGCTGCTGGCTGGAGACACCGGTCCTCAAATGAGGGTGTTTCCAATAACAGCCTACAGCTGTGCAGGCCAGGGTCACCCTCCTGGCTCCACTCCTTCCTCCACCTCCACAGCTTCCATGAGCTTCTCCACCAGCATCTGCAATCTCCCAGTTGGTCCCAACTAGCAGCACTGACTCCAGCACTAAGCCTTCTCACTGCTGTACGGGAGCATCTTCTATACCAACTGCCCCCAAGCATGGCTTAGCCTTCCAGTGCATTGTGGCATGGACCCTCTTGCACCCAGAACCCTCTGTGTGCTTCTGTTCACCTCACTGAATTTAATTTATCCTCCAAGGCTCAACTCAAGTCCAAAACCTCCTTGAAGTCTTGGGACTTCCCTGGCAGTCCCGTGGTTAAGACTCCATGCTTCCACTGCATGAGGCATGGGTTCCATCCCTGGTTGGGAGAACTAAGATCCCGCATGCCACATGACATGGCCAAAAAAATAAATTTAAAAATGAATAAATTATAAAAATGAAAAAATAAAAATGGAAATCAGTGTAGGGTTGTCCACTTAAAAAAAAAAAAAAAAACCTCCATGAAGTCTTCCCTCGCCAACCAGCCTATGGCACTCTCTCTCCCTCCTTTGAGTTTTGTTCATCCTTCACCTCTGTCCCGAAACCCAGCCTATCCTGATTTGTACACTCTGACCAGCTACCAACACATTGATTGAGAATCCACCATGTGCTCACAGTGATGCTTGGCTCCTGCTGTGGAATCTGCTGTGTGCCAGGCCCTGTGCCAGGTACTGGGGATGGACACAAACACTCGGGGGTCATACTCTCTACGCTCAGCTTGCTCACATCCGCTTGGGGAGCGAAGTTATGCACATGAAGAAACCAACCATCACTTTAAGTACAAAGTAGATTCTCAATCAGTGTGTTGGTTGCTAAGAGGCGCGTATCAGCCAGGATAGCCTAGGTTATGCTAAAGAAACAAAGGACCCCCAAATCTCAGTGATTCAAAACAACAAATGTTTATTTCTTGTTTATGCTGCCTGTCCACTGTGGTCAGCTAGCAGATTCTGCTCACTGAAGTCACTCAGTGACCCAGAATGATACAGCAGCCGCCATTGAACGTTGAACATGTTGAACATTGAACATTGATCATTGCATGGGAGCATCTGACCTTGGCAATGAAATAAAGCTCTCTTTTGGAAGTGACACAGATCGTCTCCACTCACGATTCACACAGCCCCATCAAACATAAAGGGGCCAGAAAGGGCAGTCCAGAAGGCAGAGAGCTAGAAATACTTGGTGAATAGCACCAAGAGCTTCTCTAAAGTGTTCAGTTACTAAATTCCATGAGGAATGAGCTATGTCTGATTTGTCCACTGAATCTCTAGTGGCTGGCATGGTGCTTGGTGCATAATAGAGACTCAAATAGTTAGGTTGATAGAGAGCATTGGCTCTGACCCTTTATCTTGGTCCAGAGCTAAGCTTTGTGTTTACTGACCTTGAACCTGCTTTCCGTGCTTCTAGACCACAAGGCCTTGGGAGGGGGCAGCGGTGCCTTCACTGTTTTGTAGGTCTTAAAGACGAGGGTCAGTGTTGCTTGGACAATCCTCCCTGCAGCATAAGAGAGGCAGGAAAAGAGGGGCATCATCATCTGTTGAGACTGTTCTTTGTTAATTGGTAAGCAGACACTTTTTGAAAAGTATGTGTATAAAGGACTGTGTGTGTGTGAGTATGTGTGTCTATAACAGGTAACGCTGGAAGGGAAGAAGGTAGGTAGTAGCTCCATATTTTATTGCTGCATATCTCCATCTAATAGTTAATCAACTTTGTGTTTGACACAGTACTCAGACCTGGGGATCCGGGGAGAAGACCTCGGAAGAGAGGCGTGTGATCCTTCTTTGGGCGGCTTTGTCTGCTTCGCTATTGTGGTTAGCTCACACTCCCATCTTCTCTTCTGTTTTATCCTCTTTTTCCTCCCCTCTCTTCTGTTTTCTCATCTGCTTTGATTGCCTTAACACTTTCTCCAAAATCTCAATGGCAGAGAAGAAAAAAGGATGGGGAGAAGATAGGGCTCGAGTCAGGAGTGTGAGAACAGGACTGAGGTCTGGCTGCAAATTGACTGGCATCTGAGGTCATGGCCTGAATGTCCTTGTCATGGTCCCAGTTTTTGATATCCTTGATAGGTTTGGGAGCCCTGGCAGAGAAAGTCGGGAGCAGAAATCACTTGAGGTCTTCTTCAGCCCTCTCCCCACCATCCATCATCTTTGTCTTCAAGGGCTGAGATGAAACACAGCTGGGATCTGATCCCACAGCTCATGTCCAGGGAAAGGCCCCCTTGACTACCTATCCCACAGTCAGGGGAAGGGAAGAAGGCTGAGGTCTTCCACTAATCATATCCAAGCTTATCTGGGCTTTTCCAACATCTCTGATCAAGGATTGCGGTCCGGCACCTCGGCTGCCTCCGCAGCCTCCAGCCCTGGTCGTCTGCCAAGCTCACCATCTGTACCCTCCGGCCAGTGGTATGCATCGCCAGCTCCCACATCAACCCCCGCCCCCAACCTGTACTGGGAATCTGCCAGCGCCCCAGACTGCATCATACAATCGGATAAGCTTTGCCAGGTTTATGGTTAGTAATTTATGGCCTTCTTCAGCAACATCTATCACACTTTACAGTTGCTAATCCCAGAGTCTTTGCCCACTTTGCAGAAAATAGCTCGCAATTCCTTACAGCGTAGCATTTGCTAACTCACCTGTCAGGCTGTCAGGCTGGGTGGGTGTGACAAGCCACTCTTCAGTCCCTTCTTTCCATCTTACTTTGCTTAGGGGAGCCGGGCCTTCTCCCTCCAGAAGATAACAAACAGGGATCTTTATAACCCAGCTACCACCCTGCTGCCCCCTGCTCCAGCGGCAGCTCTGTACCTAAACTCTTTGCTTTCTGGAAGGCAGTGGGGTTGCTAACGGCAGGGTGCGTTCACAGTTCTGGCAAGGGCAGAACCTTTCACTGCTACAAAAGACAGAGCGCGTCCCAGGCAACACAAACTTACTCCCTCCTCATACAATGTCACTGACGGAGGGGGGTGGAGTGTGTCCCGAGGGTGAATGTACACACTTGTACACAAGTACAGGGTGTATGAAATACTGATGTGGTCAATTCTGGCTTAGGCATGCTAATCAAAGGATCAGTCTGGACAGTTGAAAATTTCCAACAAAAGCAAACAAACAAAATGATACATAAATGCATTTGGCTCCAGGATGAACCACATGGTATCTTACAGCCAGTGCTTTTAACTGAAGCTACTTCAGCATTAAAGTTAAGTCTCCTGCTCTTAAGTCACATCTCCCTGGGTAAAAGAGGAGGTAGCTAGGGAAATTCTAATTCGTGGTGAAGAAGTACAGGTATGGTGAAATGATCTAGGCTGTGATCACATGGCATCTATATATGGATGCATTTTAAAAACTGCTACGTTCTGGAGAAAGATGGAGTGAAACATACTGGAAGAGAATGTACCAAATGATAAAAAGGTGAAGTTCAGATGTTGGGAGATATACACACACACACACACACACACACACACACACACACACACATATACACATATTCTATATATATATTTATTATGTATAATTTGTACATACTGTATATATCTCCTAATTGTTTTTCTGTTTTCTAAATTTCCTACAATGAGCATGCAGTTTTTATACTTGGAATAAACAGAAATATCACAAATACCACAGATGTTAATGCTTATTTTGATTGACTGATTGACTGATGTGACTAACATCAAAGGTGTTCATCCGTCTCCCGTATACTCCGAGGGCCAAGAGAAGAGCAGGAGATATGTTATCTGCCCATTTCTTTTCCTTGGACCCATTCTCAAAAGTACCCGAACCTCTTCTGGTTTCATATTCTATTTTCTGACAGTAAATATAGGAAGGAAATCTCCATTACTAAACAACTTAATGATTTCCTGATCCAAATGTCATATTCTTTATGGTATCTTATATTTAGCTCAGGGCACTCAAGAAATGTTTGTTGACTGACTGTATGAAGTGACAGTGGCTGCTGTTCATTTCAAACAAGCCAACTGAGGCAGTAGGTTCACGCTGAGGTCATTTTGTTGTCCTGGTGTGAGCTCATCAGCATCAGTGCCATGGGCACCAGTAGCACAGATTTGCCCTTGTCCGGTCAGGGTGGGGATGGTGTTACACAGCACAGACAGCAGAGGGTGTGGGCTTTTTCCATATTAGGACTGCAGGCCCAGCAGAGTCTCCCACCCAATTCTCAGTTTACCTGAGGGTGCTTGTATGCTGGTTTGTTTGTTTGTAATTGGAATTCTTTAGTGGAAGGCATGGATGTCCCAGCAGGCATTAAGAACAGCATACTGCCGTCTCTTGGACTCTGGTTTTTGTGCCAGGGTTGTCTTTGATGGTCCATCTTCTGATTGATGCTTTCTTTGCAACTTGGCCTCTGAGGACATTCAACTAAAGTGATACTGACATTTGACTCCCTGATTTTAGGGGTAGGGAGAGGGATCTTTAAGTGTGAGTCTCTGTAGCCCAGTCCTTTTAGTGCAGTCAGCTACAACATAGAATAAAGTCAGCATGTCTACCCTACCCTACACATACACACACCCTCCCCAAACAGTAATGTCCCGTACGAAGCCCAGCTGCCTCCTCTTTCTCCTCCCACCTCAACTGCCCTCAATCATCATTTTCATCAGAGTTTGAGGGGCGAGGAGGATGAGGAAAGTTGTGCAAACAACCATGACCCTCAGTCTGAAACTGAGGTGAGTTTGGAAAGTTCATCCCGGACCTCTGGAGACTTTCACAAAGATCACAAATCGACAGTTTGGTTTTCTCCACACAAAAGTGTGAGAGATGAAAGAAGCTGAGTTTAAGGGCCAGTAGAGTATGTGTGCAGATCCATATGAAACTTAGAAAGGGAATTCCTAAGATTCCTATTTTGAGTACTTGCAGAAGAGCCTTTTTATCCATCTCTGAGTAGGAGGCAGGGGTGGGTAGGATGCATAAGGTCAGAACTACCCCTCTTGCCACTGGCTAACCGCAGACTCACACTCATATCCGTTGTCTATGGTTGTATAAATGGTGGGCTGGTGGATGGCGCATGGATGATAGAGGAAGTTACAATCTTGGGTCCCAGATTTAATAACCCAGTGACCTTAGGGAAACCACTAACGCTTTCGGAGCCTCATTGTGCATCTCCTATAAACCTGCCTGCCGAATTAGAATCAAATGAGCAGGTATTTGTGAAAGTGTTTTGCAAACTGTAACGTTCTTTACAAATGCAAAGCATGCTTAGAGTAAGTACATAGTAAGTACTTGTTGAATGAGTAAATAAATGGAGCTCAGTCATGGTGTGCTATTAATTTTGATGACATATTGATATCACTAGCAAGTATTTTATCGATTGATGCCAAGTCTATGAGTACCGGTCAAAACAGAACTGCAAAACCCACAAATTTCATCACTGACTGATATATGGCTTTATACTGGTTTTCTTTGTTTCATTTGTCTCTGTCTTGTCCCTGCAATTATACTGTAAGCTAGTTGAATGCAGAGATCCAGTCACACATATTTTGCCCAGCATCAGCAAGGCATGATGGTTGACGCTAGAGAGTACTGGGGAGCTTGAATTTTGGACCTTTCTTGGACAGAATTTGGGATGCTGGGAGCATGCACACACATGGGACAACCATCTGCTGGAAGGACCGGAGGGTTGGGAGAAGCAGGGTTATTTGGAGAGTACTCTTGTACACGTGCCTGCAGACCCCTTCATCTCTCATATCAATACAGTTTGCATAGAATTAAATAAGAAGGGGGAAAAAAAGGGATGTCTGCCACAGGTCAAATTAAGCTGCAATTTTCTTCCCAGCCTTTTGGGTAATGTTTTGCCATCTCCTGCTAGAACTAAGTGTCTGGCTCTGACTTCTCTCTTCCCCCTTCTAAGTGCTGTGCTTTCTCTCCTTCATGGCCAGCTAAGGGCCCTTCCTTTGGCAGTCCCTGGACAGGAATTAGAAGAAATATACTGCGATGAGGGGAAAAAAAGCCTTTTACTAAAAAAAAAAGTAAGTGAGCAGCCAGGGCAAGAGAGAGAACCTTTAAAAGGAACTTTCAGTTAGTCCTAGCATCAAAATGAAGGCAAGCTCTTTCTTCTCCGTGAGGCCAGTCCTGAGGAACGTGGAATTGCCCTCCCTGCACTGCATTACAGAGAAGCCTTTCTGGCTTCCTTCAAGAGTTTTGCCCTGAACTCCAGCCCCTGAGCACTGCTCTTCTCTGCATTGTGCTTCGCAGTGGAAACTGACGGGAAATGCAGTAACTTACAGGGGGCTCCTGCAATTGATCCAGGACCAGGCAGGAGGCAGAGGACTGGATACACCAGATAACCAGCTCCAGACACTCAGATGGTGAAAATTAAAGCCAAAGGGCCAATGGGAAGAGAAGGCATGTTAAGTACATGAACCGGCAGAGACAAAGGGTATAAACAAGGCTGATGGACGGAGAGAGAGAGGGACCGTTTCAAACCTGAGCACCTTCTGTAATGTGAAGGCATTGTCTCCGCGGGAGAAGCTGGAGCTATTAAAAGGATGACTTGATGGCTGAGCAAGGCCCACCAAGCTTGTTCCTTGGACCCAAAGCTCTTTAAACAATTACACGAAATAGCTAGAAACTAGCTATTAACAAGGAAAAAAACCCTCCAAGGTCAAGCTTGTTTGTTTAAAAAGAAAACAACAGTGATTCATCATCATACTTCAGATGGCTAAATAAATAGTTACTATCTGAGGGCAACAGTACGTGTAATGGAACCTGTAAAGCATCCTTGAGAAGGTACCTCTCTGTAGCTGGACTTTGGCGGGAGTTTGCTCTGGGGCCATAGGGCTTTGGCCTTGAAAGGACAGTTCAGGTGCAGGTTCTTAGGTCACCTTCAGCAAGTTCACAAAAGAAACTTGAAAGTTTTGGGCAGGCTTATGCTATGGCAAATATACCTACAAACATGTTATCATCCCTGGTTTAGGGGCATAAGGACAAAATGCCCAAACTTCATTTAAATTATTATTATTTTTAGTTAAACCATAAGAATATAAGAATTATTGGACTGAAAGAAACCCAACAAGAATACCCATCCCATTCCATTCAGATGAATGTATCAAACAGCCCTAGAATGATCAGCTGGGAAGGGCCCTAGTTCCATTGCTATTTATCCCAGTTCCAGGGGCAAATGAGTTCCTGAGCCTAAGGGGCTTGTCCAAAGCATATGGGGGTCTAGGTCCCAGGTCCCTGTTTTCCACTAGAAGGAAGTGAAGGAACCACACTTCCTTCACTAGACCACACTTTTCCACCCCTTAGATGGAAGAGTTCTTGATATGATTTAAACATCACACAGAGATGTTTTCACGTGGCTATTTTAGACCCATGGATGCCTCGACTATTGTTTCTCCTTGCTGTGGCTCTGAGGTGCTTTCTCAATAGCACACGATCCGACAGCTCTCGGGGATGGCACAGCTTCCCCTGTAGGTAAACTATAGGGGGAACTCCTGGGTGGGGGGCACAGCCCTCTGTGACCTCCTGAGAGGCATATTCTCATCTATGGAGGGACCTTGGTTGTGTTCGCACGAACACATCAGCCAGAAATACAGTCATCACTTAGTTACTCACTTGGTGGATTATCCAGTACAAATCTCTCACCCTAGGACACCTTCCTGTTCTGGAACACACATTCCAGTCTCTTCTTTCCTCTTAATTAATTTAAACTTAAATATTGTTATATACATAATTTCACACATGCACAATCTCTGGGAGATCTGAGGTTTTAAATGTTTCATGCTATTGCTTGCACAGGCAGAGCAGCAGGATATATGTAGATATCTTAAAGATCTTGAAAGATCTTAAAAGAATGCAGCTTTGGCTAAGAGAAACAGAAAATAAAAACTTACGTAATGGTTATGTGGGAATGAAAATAAGAACATTGGCCCTGATGGCAGACAAGATGTACCACATTTCAAATAGGGACAGTAGCGGCAAATATGATTTCATGGCGTGATGCACGACGTCTCCTTTTGTATTTTGTTTGTTTGTTTGTTTTTGCGGTATGCGGGCCTCTCACTGTTGTGACCTCTCCCGTTGCAGAGCACAGGCTCTGGACGCGCAGGCTCAGCGGCCATGGCTCACGAGCCCAGCCGCTCTGCGGCATGTGGGATCTTCCCGGACCGGGGCACGAACCCGTGTCCCCTGCATCGGCAGGCCGACTCTAGACCACTGCGCCACCAGGGAAGCCCTCCTTTTGTATTTTTATTCCCTAAAGAATACTTTGAAAAATAACAGTTTTAGAGACCACAGTTGCTGGAGTTGTTCTCCTTGTGGACCAAAACATTTAGATTTATGATATTCAAGTGGGAAAAAGATTATGGAGGAATGGCATGGACAGTAGGTGTAATGTTGGGTGAACCTGGGGAATCGGGTCATGAGAATGCTTCATTCAAATGCTGCCTGGCCTTGCATCAGGCCATTTACATGGAGCCTTAATAGCACTCAGAGACCCCACAGGGACAGGAGGAGTCACATTTCTGCAGCGAAGTTGGGAGTGGGGGCCAGTAGAGTATGAGCCCCTTCTGACTGAACTGTCTTTCTTATTGGAAATCCCGGGAAATCTGCAGAGTGGAGCTTGTGGTTTGGGGGACCTTTGGCTCCAAGGCCTAAGAGCAGATTCCCTCATTCAGAATCTATGTGATGCCCATCACGATGCCCTACTGCGTGCCAGACTCTGTTCCTCTAATCCGAGCCACCCAGACACTGTGTGGTTAGTGTCACCTGCCTTCACCACACACCCTCGTCTATTGTTGTTAACAAGTAACAAAATGGATTCATTTGGATTTTTATCCTTTTTTATTTCCCCCCCTCACCCCCCATGTTGGCGCTGCTGATAAACTACATCATAGGGTAAAAGGCTGGCAGCCGAGGGAGAAAGAAGGAAGATGCAAGTGCTGAGCTAATGAATTAATAGGATGTTGATGTACTCAGAGTCCATAATGAACTCTCGATTATTCAGGGAGATGCTCCCAGGCTAATGTAGTCTTCTTTATTTTCTTCCTGCTCTGCTTGAGACTGAGTAACTTGGAACTTGTATGAAACTACAAGGATTCTTGTAGAAAAAAACCCAAAACCACCAACCATGCTCTAATTTTATTTTATTTTCAAAGCCTATTCAAGATTCGACTTGTCACTAATCCCCTATTAAAATGCACGCTTTTTGAGGACCAGGGTTGAGTTTACATTCGTATCCTTCCTGCCCCTCCAACCCCGCTCAACAATATCCTGTGCATATTTTTTCATGTCAACAAATACAATTCACTTTTAATGGTTTCATCGTATTCCATTGTATGAGGCACCATCATTTATTTACCCGGACTCTAGACACTTAGGTTGTTTCTATTTTTCAGTATCTCTACCAATGCTTTATAAAAAAACCTTGCACACTTTCTTAATTGCTTTATGAAGAGAAAGTCCTGGAGGAAAAGGTTGGGTCAAAGGGGATGTGTGTTTTGACATACGTTGCCAAATTATCCTCCAGAAATGTGCAAACAGTGTGTGAGAGTTTTTACTCCCTCACGCCCTCACTCAGTGGTTCCCAGGAGAAAATTTTCCAGCGTCAGATATCAGGGAGAAATAATTTCCTCCCATGAAATTGCTCCCAGTGGGCAGCATTATCATTCAATGCCTTTACCCTCAGCCACTGGTGTCCAAGTTCAAGCTCTTTCAAATCCAATACTGTGAATTTATAAAGGTCAGTCTATTGTTTTCATCCTCCACTGGTTTGTCTGACCTTGGATGCAAACTCACCATTTCCACCTCTACTGGGGGTGGAGGGTGAAGGAGTGGGGAGGGAAAGACTAAAAAGTCAAGAGCTCCAGAAAGAATCAATAGGTCCCAGCTCGTTCTTGAAAAGGCAGGGACCTCAGAAACAAAATGGCTGGTTCTGCAGCATCATCCTGTTTCTTCCTGCTTGTAAAAAGGAAAAGAAATAAAAACATTTGTGATTCTTTTAAGATCCAGAATTCTTTACGGGCTGAACCATCCAAAACAATGGCTCTCAAAAGAGAAAAGTGATCTCAGCTTTTAGCCTTGGCTCTTACATCATAATTCTGGTTTTATGGCAGTCCCCTGGGCATTCCTGCCTTCCGGGCTGGTCATTACTAGATTGAGATAAAGAGAAGACAGATTTTGAGACAAAATTAGTGATGAGGGAAAGGGCAAAAGTGCAGGTATAGAGCTAATAGGGCAAAGTGCGACATAAGGAATCAAGAGAGGAGGCAGAGCAGGAAGGGGACAGAGGGAAAGAAGGGTAGAGCTGGGCGCTCTCACAAAGCCAGCTCGATTTGCAGGTGTGATTCAGAGCAGCAAGAATGTAGGAGGGCTCAGAGCACAGGAATGTTTGGGAGTGACCCCGATCTCCATCCCACCTCTCCTCTCAAAAGCCACCCCAAATAAACATGCAATCTCAGTTTTGTTCCCTAAGCCTCTCCTTCAAGCCAAACTGCACCCTTACAGAATTTCCTCTACAGAAATTCTGGAGCTGTCACCAGGAGCATCTAGAATCACCATCGAAATATGCAGCCAATACAAAATTCCTTTTCAATATTCTGGGCCTCTAGGTACCATTTAATATATTAATTATGTAATTTACTGATTAAGTGAATTAATAAAGAACCACTACTCTCGAGATTTTTGAGATTTTCTAAAGCTCTTGACATGACACTTCTCTTTAGTCCTGTAAAGCACAGAAGGACCCAAGAAAGCATAACAGCTGAATGCTAATGGGAAAGCCTCTGGTCTCCGGGGTCTGAATCCAGGGATGCACCTCCCAGCCGCCTACCCCATCCTGCAGTGAGAAGGTGAGCCATGAACAGGGAGACAGGGCAGAAGGGAGAACAAAGGGCCTCTGATGGGGAAGACGCAGGTACATTTCAAGGGCCTTGAGGAACTCAGGGCCTCGGAGAGTAGAGTCAGATTCCTGCTATTTGGCTTACTATTTACAGGCCTCTTTGAGGGTATTTTTAGTACCACATTTCAAATAGGGACAGTAGCGGCAAATATGATTTCATGGTGTGATGCATGATGCCATGTGCTTTTGCTAATCTTTGTCTAAATCAAAAACTGGTTCTTTAGTTGGAAAGGCTTACTGTGACTCTGGTCTAAAGAATGAGGATTCCGTGCACACCAGCCTCTAAAGTGACAGAGGAAAGCAGATGAGCTCAGTTCTTTCAGAGGGTTTTGTGGACCTTGGATGAGGGTGACATGAGCCTTAGAGGAAGCCCTTTGCTGAAACACATGGATGTAAGAGAAACCACTCTATGGCCTGGCCAAACTGTCTGAAAGGGACCCCTTGCTCTTGGTTGATTAGAAAATAAGAGATCCTTTCTGTGAGTAGGCAGGGGAGTGCTCTTGTGGGCAATGCCAGCGTCGTGCATCCCCTTTCTCATGCATTCAGGCAGCAAAACATCTTCCCAGCAGAAGTCTCCATGTTGTTTCCTGCCAAAACCGAGCAATGAATTTGAAAATTGGGCCAAAAAAGTTTAGTATATATGTCAACACTATATAGAGCTTTGTAAAGCTGCCCTCATTTCACTGATGGATATTCTTTTCATTGGGGACTGGGGACTCTCAAAGTGGGCTCGGAGGAGGGTACTAAAAGAAGAAATTGTGACATGTAGCCTCTTTTGTCTTTGAGGTTAATAACTGGTATGTCTTTAATACCCTTTGGTGGGCTACCGAGGAGCCTTAAATAGACATTAGGTAAGGACTGAAGTACTTACAGGGGCGTCTGCTAGTTTGTTAAGAGTTGGTGGACCTTGGCCAGAAAACAGTGCAAATGATTTCTGTGTCCCAAGAAATTTTTGGACCAACTTGAAAACTTGGTTAATCTAAGCTTATGTTCATCCATGCCTTTTAACTGGTTTTCCACATTCATTTTTCTTTTCCTGGTATGGACAGTCTAAAGAGCAAGTCCCTGTCCTTTCATGAATTCTATGAAATCATACTTTCAAGGAAGGGAAAGGGGGAGCCATGTTGGATGTCCACGAGGTTCATTGCCAATGGCATGGGCTCTTTGCAAGGAAATTTCACAGACAGCCAGGAGAGCCCTTGCTGCTCTAATACAGTGCCTCGTTTGGCTGAAGCTCTGTGGGGCAGTGGGGTTGATCGTGCTCCCTGATTTGGCTTGTCCAGTTGGTCAGACAGCTGATTCTATCGATTGCTTCATGGAACTTGGCCAGACATTTGATTGAATTAACCAACCTGAGTGGCTGTTTTTTCTCGTAGACAAAACCAACACCTCAGGTTGCCATTAGACATTTTACTTCTGGTGTTTAGGGCCTGGCAGAGAGAAAGCAATATTGACTCTTCACAGTAGCAACTAAAAACTGGCAGATTCACATCACTGGCCAAATTCTTCTGTCCCCTGTCAGCCAGTGTACACTGGGAGGGGTACTTCCCAGCAGCAGCTTCCACTGAGTGCAAGCGACTCTCCTTTAGCTGTACTGTTCTGAGGCATCCTATCTCTTCTTCTCGGCAGGGTCTACCAGGGCCTTGTATTTCTGCAAGAATCCTTGGGTATATTGTGTGTTCTCCTCTGCTTAGTCATTCAGCCATAACCTTTCCATTTAGAAACCTGCCCTGCTGATGGTTCAACTCCCTAGTTCAATATTTTACATTTATCTCTATTGAATTCCAGTTGCCTTCTGTTATAAGAGGCACTTAAATCATCCAAGCCTCGCTCCACAGGCTCAGGCTCCAAGTCCAGGACAAAACTGTTTAGCACTTAGGGATCATTGGCTGTATGAGGGGCTTGGGCATATAAATGTGTCTGAATGGAGCATTTTTTAATGATGGTGAAGGTGGCAGACTTGGGTGAGAGCATGGGAGCCACTGAAATTATAAAATCTCAATCAGGCTTCCTCAGTACTGGGGGAAAATGGACTAGAGACATTATTTGGAGAAACAAAAATAACAATATAGCCTTGTAGTAAAAGAACAGCCCACAAATTCCAAGCACCTACCAGATATGGGCACTGTTATTCACATACGAAATATAATGTAGCCTTTTCCTTATCCAGGAGATTTACAAAAGATTGTCATTATTTCACTTGTTGCCTTCCCACTGATGATGGCAGGAAGTAGTAAGATTTTTCTCATATTTCAGAGTTGGAAGAGTGTTTCAGGAAGGGGGAAATGCTTGTAGTATGCAGGGAGTAGCCTGAAGCTCAGCTGGCCTATTCTCATTTTCTTGCCAATGGATCACAGCCAGTGAAAAACAGAGAAAACAAGACACTTAGGACGAGGGTCTCCAGAGTGAGGAACTCTACATCATGCCATTCTACATACCAAGCCATCATAGAAAAATCTCAGCTTTAATGTGGAAGGAAATGAAAAACAGACAGTTCCAACCAGTTTTTCTCTCTAGATGCAACACCCCCCAACACACACACGTTTTGGAATCCAGATTTTGTAATGCAGCAGTTTGATAGCTTCTTTGGTTTCTCCCTCAGGGATCCAGTGAGCATTTTTAGTCCCATAAAACTCTACAAATCATAGGGCCAAAATGCTGTAGGAGGCTGGAAAGCCCTTTGCAGCTGTGAGCCCATGGTTTCCTGCTGATTTTCTGACATCTTCTGTCTCCACAACGGTGAAGGGAATAGAAGAAGAAAAAACCAACTGTAGGAAGTAGGGCTGGCATGGAAGATTTTTGTTAGGTGATGACTTTGCTGCTTCCTGTTTGTCTGTGGACCCCCTTCTTCCTCTCTAGAAGTGGACAAGCAATAGCACTGTTTCTTAGGAAAGAAGAGGAAAATGAAGTGGCACCCTGAAGTAATAGTGAGGCTGCCCAGAAAGCTCTTCGATTAACTTATATATTAAAAGGTCACATACAAAAGATGAAAGGAGAAAAACAGAACCAAGGACAAATACAAAAGCGTCTCATATGCCTGTAAGAATAGTACCAGGAAGTCTAAAGCTCAGAATGAGCAGAGGCTTCAGAAAAATGTCAGGGACAACACAAAAGCTTTTAGTGGCTACGTTCAGATTTAAAAAGACAGGCACATTGCTTGTGGAACTTTGTGCAAGATTAAAGATGAGAAGAGAAACGAGAACCACTGAAGTATTTTGTTTCTTTACCAAAAAGGCAAGATCTTTCAGCAGAAGAGAACAGAATCAATGTTGTTAAAATCATCTTGAAACTCACACTAAGCAAACAAAAAGTAAGTAGTCACCTGGAGGCTTTAAAAGTTTCCAAACCTGACATAGTTCATGTCAGAATTTTGAAGAAGCTTTTATAAATGCTCATAAAAACCACAAATTAGAAATTTTTGAGGGAAGAAACCAGAAGACTAGAGATGAGAAAAATCTGGATTTTCATAGAAGAAAGTGGGTTCCAGATTGCACAGTCTGGTGAATTTGATACTGATCACCATAGAAATTCTAAGATTATTTACTATTCAAACTGTCTATGAGGTCTTAGAGGGGAGATAGAAATCACTAGAAGCTAGCATGGGTTCACTGAGAACAATGCATATTAAGTGGAGTCCTATCTCCAGATGGTAAGATAATGTAAGTCAGCTGATACTGTAGATATGGCAAGGTCTTGGACAAAGTTTGCCTTGATATCCTTGTGGGTTGAATAGGAAATTGAGGACTGCATAATACTTTTAGCTAGCATCATGGTGAGTTAGCCAATCATGCCCAGGGATTGGATTACATCAACACTGTGGAAACATCTTGTAGTATGTTGAAGGGTTTCATCTCTGGCTCTATCATCTCTATTTTATCAAGGACTTAGACAAAGATGCAGAAAGCATGCTTATCAAATTTATGGATGCAATACAGAACCAGGGCTCAAACTATCTCTATACACTCTAGGGATGGCTAAAACTAACTGAGAAATTCAACAGGGATAGAATTAAAATCCTGCACTTAAGCTTAAAAAGTTCAACTGTGTAGATACAAACTGGGGATACTTGACTTAAGAGTAATTCATGTGGAAAAATACTTAGAGATTATTGTATAACTAAAATCTCAATAGCAAGTTACAGTATATAAAGCTTCTGAAACATTTCCTGCAATCTCAGACCGCTGGTAGAGTTATTCTGTCCAAGATAAAGGAGGCAAGCATCTCAGTGTCCTGGAGAAGTGTTCCTAACTAACCAGAGCTTCTCCAGGGAGGGCAAACACAATTGTGAGGTATCTCAAAACCTTATTATGAGAGTAACTTGGTGATAGCTGGTGGAACTAAATATATTCCTAGATATACAACCTAGAAAAGTTCTTGCACCTGTGCGCAAAAAGACATATATGAGAACTTTTCTAGCGGAATTGATTGTGATGGCTAAGAACAGAAATAACCCAACTGTCCATCAACAGGAGAATGGCTAAAGAAAATATGGTATATTCATAAATCTCACAAACAATTAGAATGGGAAAAGGAAGTTCAATAAGAATACCTCTAGTATGAGAACAATTTATTTACATTTTCAACTGTGTACAATAATACTATTTATTGTTCAGTGATACGTATATAAGAAGTAAAACAATAAAGAAATACATGGAAGTGAGGATCACCAAATCCAGAATAGTGCTTACTTCTCAATGGAAAGGGAGGGCAAGGCAGTATGTAGTAGAAAAACAACAGCTTTACTTCCATTCATGTTTCATTTTTAAACTGGATTTTGGGTACATGGGTCTACGTTATTTTAATCTTTATCCCATTTCTATAGTTAAAACATCCAAAATACATTAGAAGGAAGTGTTTGGTTTAACATAAGTAAGAGATTTCTAAGAAGATTGGAGCAGTACACCATAGTGGCTCAGAATAAGGATCTTGAGTTAGACAGACGTGGGTTAAAATCTGTCTGATGCTTATAAGTCCTGGGAAAATTGCTTGACTTCTCTGAGCTTTTATTTCCTAATATTTATAAAGTAGATAATAATAGTATCAACAATAGAATTATTGTGAGGAATAATTTAAATGAAGTATATAGATGAGAGCATAGTAAAAAGCACAGAATTAGTGCTTCATAAATATAAAATAATTATGAAAAATAAAGGAAGAGCTGTCCATAGATAGAATGATTATCTTGTAAGACGCTGAGCTTCGCAGTGGTATCGGTATCAGAGTTCAGGTTGGGGGTTGGATGATGAACTGTCCAAGGTGCTGGAGGCGGGGACTTCCGCATCCAAGGGAGGCTACAGGAAATGTTCCCTATTGGTCTCACACATAGTTCAAGCTAAAAATTCTTTGTTTCAAACGCTGGAGAGTCATATTGGTGGGTGCTTCTAAGAAAAAACTGTGAGCAGTATTACTATAAATTTAGTGGCTTAGAACAACACAGATTTATCATCTCCCAGTTTCTGTGCATCATGCTTAGCTGGGTCCTCTGTTAAGGGTCTGATCTGAAAGGTGCAATCAAGATGCTGACCAAGGCTGTGGTCTCCTCTCAAGGCTCAATCTGCTTCCAGTCTCACATACTTGTTAGCAGAATTCAGCCCCTTCTGGACTGTTGGACAGGGGGCCTCAGTTTCTCCAAGGCAGCCTGCTGAAAACCATCCTCAATTCCGGGTGATTGTTGGTGGGGGACCATCCCCAGTTCCTTGTCACACGAGCTTTCCCAACATGGCTGCTTGCTCCAACAAAACCAGCAAGGGAAAGAGTCTGCCACCAAGAAGATTTTACAATCTTATGTGACATCATCATGGAAGTGACAGCCCATCACTTTTGCCATAATCTGTTAGTTAGAAGCAAGTCACAGATCCTGCCCACGTTCAAGGTGAGGGGATTACACAAGGGTGTGACTTTGTGAGGCAAGGATAACTGAGGGCCATTTTGGAGTCTATCTGCGGGAAATGAGTGAGAAAACAAGAGTACCAGTGCTTCCTGTGGAGGCAGACACCGACGTGTAAACACAAGGAGAGGACGAGTGAGGTTAAGAAGGAGCAAGAGGGGGAGAGTTAAGGAAGCTGTTGGTCTAAATAACCAGCAAAGCAGAACTCAGGGAAGGGAAGTGGTTTGGGGAACCCCAGGCTGATGGAGCTGACATTTTGGCTAAGGGAGGCTGCTTGGCATGAGGACAGATTGTGCCTGGAAGTCTTGCCAGAAAAGGTCCTGTTTTCACAGAGCATAGAGAGACAGTTTCAGTGTTCATGTACAAGGTAGATTTAGAAAAAAAGAAAAGCTGTGTGCTAAGATCCGGCTTGGTTCTGTACCAGGCAGTATATCAGTCCTTTGTCCCCTGCATCCACTTCATCCTCCTTGGGAATTAGTTATTTTGTGCTTTGCTATCTGCGACTAAGGCTGCCTGACACCGATCTCTATGTGTTCAGCTTTGTGCCACAGATCATTGGCCCTCTGAAGAGTAGGCAGAAAAGAATCAAAGGGAGAGGGGCTGAGGATAAAGGCCCAGGATGGTCACCACAGTGGCCAGAGAGCATACCTGAAGGATGGCCCTGGATCTCATATATCTGCAAAGGGGACCAGAAACTCTAGATACAGTACTGGTTAACCTCTAATTAGATACATATATTTTGACATCTTCTTACTTCACTCTTCTCTTGTGAGTGTCCAGAGGTGGGGCAGAGTGTCTGAGTCTATAGCTCTTACTTTAAATAGGGTCTAGAGAAGTTTTAAATCAATGCATGATAGATGCATGTAAGGCCTGCAGCATGGTGGCTGTGATAGTCTTAGAGTCACACAACCTTAGGGTTGGAAGGAACCTTCTAGTTGAATCCTCCCATTCGAGGCTGGAATCAGGGATGACTTGGCTCAGCTACTACAGGTTTTTCATGAGTTTATGTGTCTGGTTTTCTGGATAAGAGTAAAGCAAGGAGACTTTTAAATCTCTGGCATATGAGAGTCCTGTTATGAGTTCAGGAAATGTGCAGAGTAACTTGGGTTCCAAGCCAAACAGCCTTGACAATATTTTCCCCAGACAACCATCCCATAACATGTTTCAGTGATCTTTCCCTGAGTAGAGCTGATTTCTGCATCTCATGAATGTCTCTATCTCCAGCCAAAGCCTAAGGAGATGGCTTTTCCTGCTCTGTAGGTGTCAGTGAGTCAGCACTAATGTATTTATGAATCAGACCAGCATGGGTAAGCAATGCATTCACCCAACACCCTGGAATAATGGGGCAGCAGGAGGCACTGATGCCTTTATAGAACACCTAGGAGGTTCTTCCAGGCATGGACCTGGCCTAGGAGGCTTTATTGCAGAACTAGAAAATGTGCTTTTGAAGGAGTAACAGGAGTTGCCCATCAGCTCCTCAACCAAGACCTGCAAAAACTTGACTAATTTAAATCTGAGATTTTCCTCTTTCCAGGTGTACTGGTAGGGAAAGGAGGGGAAAGGGAAGGGAAGCTGGGACCCATGGGATACCTCCTCTGAACCAGGCACTGTGTGAGCTTCCCTCTGTATGTTGTCTCATTTGACATCTGCTGTGCCCTCTACTTTGTGGCTCCTTTGAACTTGCAGCATCTAGCGTGATGCTTAATTCATACTAGGAATTCAATAATAGTTGCTTGATAAAGAAATTAAATCAATATAAGGAGGTGAATGGAGCACTAGCTTCAGAGTAAGGAGACCTGCGTTCTAGCCCTGACTGTGCTCAGCTGCCATGTGACCTTGGGATAACCTTTCACTCCAAGCCTCAGATTCTTTATTTATAAAATAAGAAGTTTCAATAAGGTGACCGTTAAGGCCCAACCAGTGTTAACTCCCAATGGCTTTATGATTTGACAGTCATGGGAATGGGAGAATCTTGTATTTCACAATGAAAGAAAATAACCAGTGCAAAGAGAGGCATCCTGCTCACCAGTTCAGCCTCCCCAGATATGAACATGCTCAGGGTGGGGGCTGGAGACATATGGAGCCAGGAGCCTGTCTTCAGCAGGGCTAGCAGTTCCCATGGGCTATGTCCACAGCCTTAGCCATCAAACAATGCACAGCTCCAGCTCTTAGCAAGCACAACTCAGCTTGAAGGACCACAAAGTAACTAGCTACAGGAGAAATAATTATGAAATTGCCTGAAATAATTACTCTTTCCAAACAAAGCCCTGTGGTATGTGTCAATGCCTTGAAACACATACACACACACACACACACACACACACACACACACACACACAACTACAAGAGCTCTTTGCCTGAATGCTGATGAACACCAGCCTCAAAATATGCCTTGATTTTAAAAGGTCATAAATGCAGAGAGGATACCTTTTTCTATTTTTTGAGATGTAGAACACCTTTTTGTTAATCCCTTAGGAGTACACAGAAGCATGTGATTTTGGACACACACCCAGAGTTTAGAGACATTTTAGAATACCATTTCTAAAATGGAAATTACAGTACTGTTAACTCTCTGGGCTCAGCCTACAACATTAGATTTTGTCTGGCAATGCAGTTTCAACTTCCCTCCCTACTAAGCAAGAGCAAAAGCTAACACAGGGCAACATATGCAATGGGCCTTTGAAGAGTCTTGAAAATACCAAGTCCCTGGGTGTTTGACCAGGAAGGAAATGTGCCCATCTCTAGCCATCCAGTGAGAGACGGAAGCCACCTCTCCTTGACCATCTTTCATCAGCACTCAGTTCATTGAAATCGTTCATTTTATGGGATGCCCAGGGTTTAAGATGATGCATTTGTTCTGCCCACAGAATGACAGTATTTCCATTAGTGCATTTGGATCCTGTTTCTTTCTGAAATGGGTTAATATTCTTGTTTGTGCATGAGTGTGTGTATGCATGTGAGCAAGTATGTGTAGATGAGTGCGTATCATGTACTGTGTATGTGTGCGCAAGCTTGTGTATATGTGTGTATAGACGTGTGTGTGTGTGCACGCATGCACTAAGGTGCTGAAATTGTTTAAAATACAGTCAAGTCAGCTAACAGAGTCATTCTTAGACCCACTTTGTGTTATTGTTGTATTTTTCTTTCTCTCTGAATCGAAGATGCTGCAGAACAGAGGAACTGCTCTTGTCTTAATTACCACAGAAATATTGCTAATTAGAAACAAGGGAAGAAGTGCTAGGGATTTGCCTCAGAACCAAAGATGGCATTATTTTCCTATGGATATTAAAAGACTTGCAAAAGAGGCTAAGATGATGTGGTAGATAGAGTTGTGATGTATGTTTAGGGTCCCAGTGTTGAAATGGCTGGAAGGGGAAATTAAATATCTGGGAGGAAAATATTCTCAGATGTTGGAATTTTGCCTGCAGCCATAACACTGGATGCTGTGATCCTATCTACCTCAAACACAAAACGGGATCAAGAGATCTCTAAGGAACCTGAGGGCGGAAAAATATTGGTGACTTAAATGGGCACCTCTCCAACCACCTTCTCCCTCAGCCAACATTGATGGTGGGCACATACATGCAAATATTTTGAATGTAGTCTTTCTTCTACCCCTGACACTTTCCCCATTTCATTTTTTCCCACCATTAGTCTCAAACTGCATGTGTGCTTGAGGAATAAATCGAAAGAGCTAAAGACCGTGAGAAGCTCATTTTGGGGGTCCTATTCCATGTCACAAGACCACTGTTTTTGTGGAAGACTGAACTTCTAGATGAGCTGAGAGTGGAGGAGATAACAAGTGATGGCCTGGATGCCTTGTGGTTTTGATCAAGTGGTCTCCAGGTCTAATTCAGATTCCAAGTCTGAGACAGGCCATGGTGGTTACCTTTAACCATAAAGGTAGCACCATGATCATGATGTATCTGATTACGCTCAGTGTTTCAAATGTTTCAATTCCTGAAGCCAAGAATTAAGTCTGGAGGCATAAGGAAAGGGGCAGGGATGAGATCCAAGCAATGGAGTAAGAGCAATTCAGGAATGGGAAGGAAAAATGTAAGAACTGGCATGGTGAAAAGACAGGGAAAATAAAGAATAGAATGACTCAATGTCCCCAAATTAGGAGTCCCAAAATAGACAATGGACCAGAGATAGATAAATGACTTATTCCAAAGTTATGCCATGTTTCCCCTTGTTTTAGATCAATGGCTTCAGTAGGTCCATAGAGCAACAGTTGTTTTGGAATCTAGGCTGTGTGACCATGGATAAGTCACTCAACCTCTCTGTATCCTATGCTCTGCCCTGACTACCTCATAAGATTGCTACTAGGATCGAACAAGGTAATGTGCATCCAGAGGCTTTGTAGATTCAATAGCACTGTATGCATAATAGGCATGGTTATAGGTGTGTCTCAACACTAGGCAGATGGGTTTTGCCATCCAAGACTCAGATTAGTACAGAGAACCAGGAGTATATACTCACATACAAAAACTTGGCTTTCAAACCAGGTTAAAGTTATCAGAAATAATCCCTTTTCCACCTCTCACCCCAATCACTGGATAAAGAAGAAGTATTCTTATTGTCAAGGTACTATGTAAATTAAAGTGGGTTTTCTATGGCCTTCTGATTGCTGACACAGAGTTTAAAAATTCAAACAATACAATAAGACTCATCATGAAAAAAAGCAATTTCTTGGCTATTTCCTCCCAACACTGAGGGATGTTCTTCAGAGGGAACTACTTTTAGCAATTTATTTTTGTATTTACCTGAAGAAATTTAGATCACACATTTAGACTACCATTTCTTCAATTTACTTTCTTATTTGAAATTTTAGAAATCATACACTGATTTACTCCTGTGGAAGTTAAAGATTTAACTCTTGTACAACCCTGGCCTCATTCCACCTACCACACATGCACACAGACATTTCCCCAACCCATCCTTCCAATGTAGTTTGACACAACTGTTGTTTAAAACAATATTTAGTATTTACATTATATTGCCTTTGTAAATATTATTCACAATACAGCTGTGTAGGGTACAATTATCACAATTAATCTCTTGTATACCTCTTGGTTGTCCCCTGATTCAACTGTTCATCTTTGTGACTAACTACAATTCTTAGCAAACTCTTTGACAGATCCATAAGGCATAAAAACAGCCAGGTACATCAAACCAAGTGTCATTTCTGTGTTTTCCTGTGAAATACTCTTTCCAGAAGCTTCAGTCTTCCTGCCCTCTTGACTGGTGGCTCTCCAGGTCTCTGACAGACTGGTCCTCCTGGACCTTCCTTTGCTTAAATACTAGGAATTCCCTTTTCTTCTTTCCTCTGTTAAGATCCTCTGTTTCCCACACCCAGTGCAGTGCCTTCATCTTTTTGGTTTATTCCTTTGTTTTGTGGCATACATCCTTTACTACTTTCCTAAGAAATGGTGCATCAGGCTTCGCTGCAGTGGTTAAGAATCCTCCTGCTAATGCAGGGGACATGGATTCACACCCTGGTCTGGGAAGATCCCACATGCCATGGAGCAACTAAACCCGTGCACCACAACTACTGAGCCTGCGCTCTAGAGCCCGCAAGCCACAACTACTGAGCCCATGTGCCACAACTACTGAAGCCTGTGAGCCTATAGCCCGTGCTCCCCAACAAGAGAAGCCACTGCAATGAGAAGCCTGCACAACGCAACGAAGAGTAGCCCCCGCTTGCCGCAACTAGAGAAAGCCCGCACACAGCAATGAAGACCCAACGCAGCTAAAAATAAATAAATAAAATAAATAAATTTATTTTGTAAAAGAAAGAAATGGTGCATCAGAGGTAAATTGAGGGCTTCCCTGGTGGCGCAGTGGTTGAGAGTCCACCTGCCGATGCACAGGACATGGGTTCATGCCCCGGTCCGGGAAGATCCCACATGCCACGGAGCGGCTGGGCCCGTGAGCCATGGCTGCTGAGCCTGCACGTCCGGAGCCTGTGCTCCGCAACGGGAGAGGCCACAGCAGTGAAAGGCCCGCGTACCGCAAAAACAAACAAAAACAAAACAAAACAGGTAAATTGAGACTGAGAACTTAGATATCTGAAAATGCATTTATTCTTCCCTCACACTTGATTGGTAGTTTGGGTACAAAACTTTAGGTTGAGAATTATTTTCACCCAGAATTTTGAAGGAACTACTCTATTGTCTTTTAGAATCTAGTTTTTCTCTTAGTTGATACCATTTTGATTTCTGATATTTTACATGTAACTTGCCTTTTTCTCTGGACATTTAAAAAAGAGATTTTAAGATCTCTTTATCCCCGGTCTAAAATTTCATGGCAGCATACCTTGTTGCGGTTCCTATTTTCATTAGTTGTGCTATGCACTTAATAAGCCCTTTCAATCTGGAAAGCCTTGTCTTTCAAAAGAAGAAATTTTTCTTATATATTTCCTTAATAATTTTCACTCCTCTATTTCTTTGTTCTCTCTTTAGCTGACTCCTGTTAGTTAGAAGTTGGACCTCCAGAAAGAATCACCTAATTTTCTTATCTTTTATTTTCTATTTCTGTGTACTATTTTCTGGGAGATTGACTCACTTTTGTCTTCTACACATCCTGTTGATTTTAAAATATTTTTCTATCTTAATCTTTAATATACAAAAGTTTTTCTTATTTTCTGAATGTCTCTTTGTAAATAGGATCCTATTCTGTTGTTTCATAGATGAAATAGTTTTCTCAAGTTTTTTTTTTTGTTCCTTGCACTTTCTGTCCCATCTGAATCTCAATTTCTTCTTTGTTTTTGTCTCTTCTACACTAGAGTCTTTTCTCAAATGTCTGCCAATTCTTTTCTATTTATATCTGAAATATAAATGAACCATTAGAAAGCTAATTAGAAGTTGTAAGCATACACATACACATGTGCACATATACTGTGGGAGGTGAAGTGTCTATGTGACTATAGGGTAGAGTAATCAGTTGCAGTCCGAGTCACTTAATTAAGAGCCATCTCATTCCTCCAGGAACAATGTTTCTAGTCTCCTCTTCAGGGGTTGAGGGTAATACATGCTTAACTGAGATGGGGAAAGAACAGGGGGTGGGGACAGTCTTATAGCTCAGTACATGACTTTCACTTAATACCCTTGCTTTCATCTGCTATCAGTTGTGACTAGTGTCAGGTTCACTACCTCTCTGGTTCAGTGTCTCCAGCAAGTAAACCTCTTGCCTTCTGTAGAGTTGAAGGTAGGAGAGTTGTCTGACTGGGTGGGGAAGGAGAGAGAATCTGGGGTTTGCCTATCAGCTCCTTGTGTGGACTTTCACCCAGTCTTCCTGTTTGTTGTGCCACTTGTACTTAAGTCTTCAGAGGCACCTGTATATCTAGTTCCCGAATCTTTCCTGAGTTCCAAATCAGATTACTACTTTTTGGCTTCCCCTTCTGCAGGTACTTTCTCTGCTCGTCTAAGCTGGTGACCTATGTCCAACCGCTTCCCATCTTTCAAAATTTGTTTGCCACTTCTCCTCTGCTGTAAGTGCTTCTTTTATGGGTTCAGATCTTTATTCCTTTTAGAGAGTGTACTAGTTTTCCATTGCTGTACAACAAACTACCACAAATGTAGCCACTATAAACAACACAAATTTATTATCTCAGTTTCTGTGGATCAGGAATTCAGCACATTTTGGCTGGGTCCTTGGTCTAGGATCCCATAATGCTGAAATAGCGATGTTGGCCAGCTTCACTGTCATCCAGAAGCTTGACTGGGAAAAGACCCACTTCCAAGTGGCTTCAGGTTGTTGGCAGAATTCATCTTCCCCACTGTCTTGCTAGCTGTTGACAAGTCTCAGATCCTTGCCATGTGGCCGCCTCCAAATCAGCAATGGGGAATCTCACTTGCATTGAATTCCTCTTGTGTTTCAAATCTCTCTGACTTCCCTTTCTGTAACCAGCACACCGCCCCGCCCCACCCCCCAAAAAAGCAAACTCTGCTTTTAAAGGGCTCATGTGCTCAGGACAGGCTCACCTAGATAAATTCCCTATCTTAAAATCAACTGTGCCATATAACATACCTAGTTACAGGAGTAAACTCTCATATGCACAGTCTCAGAGATCAGGCAGGGCATGCATACCAGGGGGGGTGGAAATCTTGGGGCCTATCTTAGAATTCTGCTTACCATGGTGAGACTTTTAGGAGGGGACAAAAATACTTACATATGTTTAATTAGAAGTCCTTTATGTCCTCATTAACACATTGTTACTGTATAATGGCTAATATCTGTGCTCTAGACATAACAGCAAACTTGACCCCTAACTTTTCAAAGGTGAGAGGTGCTCTCTTGAGTTATGGCTCAGGAAGAATGAGCCTCTCTCCTTTCATCCAAACGAGTGAGCCTTAGGTGCCTAGGAACCCAAAGCCGACTCTGGGTGGACTCCTGCACTCCCCTCCAAATCACAAGCTTATTAGGATCCCCTGGAGGCCAGTCTGGAGAGCTTTGGTTCTGATCTATCCTCAGTGGTCCTGAATACACACACTCGGGTGAGCGTTCTGTTCTGGCATGTCCCCAGATGTTGTATCTCAGGAGTAACCAGCTGCATGAAGATGTTACCAACAAGAGACAGCACCTTGGCACAGGGACTAGGTAATTTTTCCTGGCTTGGCAGATCCCACAGTAGTTGTTGTATTTAGTGATGAATCACTAATTTCTAGAAACCTTGACTAGAAGCTGAAGGGGGAGATAAATGTGGGTGGAGGTGTTGCTGTGAACATTTCAGCAGATAAATGACCAGTTGTGACTGAAAGATGGTTTTACATTTTCTGAGTGTAATCCAATGAGATGTAACCAATATTCTGTAGTTCACTAGCTGATGTCTCCTAACCTTCACCGTCAGGCACTCTCTCGTGGAGAGACTCCCTGTCCATCTCACTTTTTTTCATTTTTTTTTTTTTTTTTTTTAAATTTTAGCTTAGAGTAAAACTGGTGAGAGAACCCCTGGCAGGTAACCGCCAGGAAGGAGGGGCCCAAAAAAGGGAGGAAAAGGTCACACACAATTTGGTCTCAGACCAAAGGGAGAGAAGAGAGAAAGCAGGGAAGCAGGTATAGGGAGAGAGATTGACAAGAAGAAAAATAGTCTGATTTCAGTATCTTCCTGATGAGGGGAATTTCTCATTATGGCCAATTGGGCATCAGCAAACCAATAAAATGTGTGCAATATTTGGAAGAAGTTTATAGAGGTGCCTCCTCTTGCTGCTCATAAATGGGGTGGCAGCAGGACAGGCCTTACTCTCTGCCCATTCAGCCTTCCTAGCAAGGCTCTCTGGGCCTCCTTTTCAAAAAATCTACATTATCTACTTTCCTGTGAAAAGGAGGGGTGGAGAGACAGGATTCTGAGACTATAACCCATGGAGGGGTACCAGATGGCTCCCTGCAGAAAGGCTGAGAGTCCCTGCGTAAGAGCCTGCCTTGGTCATGCCTGTTTCATGGTCTGCCTGGTTCACTGTGGAGATCAAGACTGAGAACCTGGCTGTGGTCTCACCTGAAGGGATTTCAGTGGCTTCAAGTGGGATGGTCTCTCTGCCTCTAGTCTTTGCCCATCGAATCCACCTTTCATGCAGCCACCCTTAGAGTTGTAAAACCCAAATCTAATCATGTTAGATTCCCCACTTAAAAACCATTGGTGGGGGCTTCCCTGGTGGTGCAGTGGTTGAGAATCCGCCTGCCAATGCATGGGACACGGGTTCGTGCCCCAGTCCGGGAAGATCCCACATGCCACGGAGCAGCTGGGCCCGTGAGCCATGGCCACTGAGCCTGTGCTTCCGGAGCCTGCGCTCTGCAACGGGAGAGGCCACAACAGTGTGAGGCCCGCATACCGAAAAACAACAACAACAACAAAAAAAAAACATTGGTGGACCTCAGTTGCCTACAGAGCCAAGCCCAAGGCTAGATTTCTTAGTGGGACAGTCAATGCTCTTTACAACATGCTTCATCAGTGTCATTTGTAGCTGCCATGCTCTGTACGTAGGTGTGCACTTTAACCTCACTGAGCTGCCCCGTTGCCTGAACTCACTCTGTCCTGTCACACTTTGGGGCCTTTGTACACCCTCTGTTCTTTCTACCTAGAGCACTCTGTTTCTTTGTCTATACGTCAAAAAGCATGCTAATCGGGCTTCCCTGGTGGCGCAGTGGTTGAGAATCCGCCTGCCGATGCAGGGGACACGGGTTCGTGCCCTGGTCCGGGAAGATCCCACATGCTGCGGAGCAACTAGGCCAGTGAGCCATAGCCGCTAGGCCTGCGCGTCCGGAGCCTGTGCTCCGCAACGGGAGAGGCCACAACAGTGAGAGGCCCGCATACCGGAAAAAAAAAAAAAAAAAAAAAAAAAGCATGCTAATCATCCTTTAAGTACCAGCCCCAATTTCACTTTCTCTGAAGTTCTTTCCTTACCACTGATTTGTGCTTTTTCTTTTCCACTTCAAGGCACACAGGGATCAGCAGAGTTAATTAAGGGACTAACCATTAATTAAGAAGTAAAGACCATATAGGCTTAAGATTGCAGGTAAGGGGTTGGGTATTGCGGACTCTCTCAAAGAGGATGAGTCCCACACAAAGTAAATTCAGGAACAGGTGACTTAAATGTGACCCAAGTGGGAAGTGTCAGCCTGACCGAGAGGACCCTGGGTAGGAGATGCTGGTATCAGAAATGCTCAAATGGACTGTATCTGGTGCTCCAGGGTCAGGACTCTGCTAAGCAGATTTGTAGGAGGCACCCTGGCTTACCTGGAAGACAGAGGCCCCCTGGCTCACATAAGACAGTTAATATTTGTGGTGTGTCTGAACAGTAGTTGCTCTTAAATAGAGAGTCAGGGGATGAGCTAGGAAGACAGAGTAAAGTGCAAAGGAAGGAAGGGAGAGAGGGGCAAACTTTGCAGAACAGAGTCAATTGCTCATTTCACTCCAGCTCAGCAACATGTCTTATCTGGGAACAAAATAGACTCTGGCTGACTTGAAGTGAGCCTCTGCCCACTTGCCCACACTGCCATCTTGGGAAATTCACTCGCTTCTCTGTGCACACTTATGGAGGGAAGTCTCCAGACTTCCCAAGAGTCCAAAGGAATCCTCTCCAGTTCAGAGCAACCGCCACACACTGAGGTGGCACAGAGTGACCTGACAACTCACAACACGTCCTGCAGACTCAATAGTGATGAAAGGCCACTCGCACTTTGAAATGCCTCCTAAAAGGCATGCTGAGCTGGGTACTTAGATGTGGGGTACCATTTTAGATTTATCCAACTTTGAACTCTGAAAGCAACTCTGCCCTCATGGCCTTTTTGTCTTTAGTCCAGGTTGGAGGGGAGTTCCACATTCCATCAGCCAGCGTGCCCTGATCTTCACAAAGAGCCAGTGAAAGGAGGGGGCATCCTGAGGATGAGATGGCTGGCAATTCTGCTTCCCACTCGGTGGAATCTGTGCCAGGAGATTCTGTCCCTCTGTGGCCTGCTTTTCTTTAGCCTTTTGCACACATCACACTGAGACTCACCCCAGAGTCAGAGAAGACTCTTATGTCTGCCCTCCCATTATTCTGGGGAGCTCCTCAGAGAAAGGACTAGGTCTACCTATTGGAACCCCCAGCTCAACACAAAGCTTGGCATATAGTGAGTAATGTGTGCACCACAAACGTGAGCTTGGCTTCCTCCCCTTCTCTCGACTCTTTTGCCCTCCTTTTATCGAATTTCCCTCTTCTTCTCTTTTCATCTTTTCTCACCACCCAATCCCAGTCAGGCTGACAGAGGCTGAGGGGAGCCTGTAAAAAGACCAGGCTGGTACCCCTATGGGCACCAGTCAATTGGGTGGTGCCCAATTCCGCTCTCCAAGAAACCGGAACTTTCTCCTTCTCGAGCACCCCCTTTATACTTCTCTGCCACATCCCTCATTCATGATTCATATGACCCTCTCTGGCACATCATCTTCCCAGGCAGAGCTTACAGCTTAAAATCTATCTGCACCTCCATGAGAGACAATATGGCATGGTGGTTAAGGACCCACCCCCCTGGAGGTGGATGGCCTTAGTTTGAATCCTGGCTCTGCTGCATATTAACTGTGTTAACTAGGATGAGTTAATCAAAATCTCGATGCCTCAGTTTACTCAACTGTATAATGGGAATGATAAGAACAGTACCTCTGTCACAGAGTTGCCTTGAAGATTAAATTAATACGTGCAAGGCATTCAAAGCTGTGCCAGGCACTTGGTGAGCACCATGTAAGTTTTTGTTATGATCATTTTTAATATTATGGGGGAGTCACAGATACAAATATTTTCAGGCATATAGCCTGAATATAGTCGTTGGTCAGTATCCGTGGGGGATTGGTTCCAGGATCTCAAGTCCCGTATATAAAAGGGCATACTGTTTGCACATAACCTATGCACACCCTCCCGTGTACTTTAAATCATCTCTAGATTACTTATAATATCTAATACAATGTAAATGCTATGTAAGTAGTTGCTGATGAGCAGCAAATTCAATTTTTGCTTTTGGAACATGCTGGAAATTTTTTTCCCAAATAATTTTGATCTGCAGTTGGTTGAATACAGAGATGCAGAACCTGTGGATACGGAGGGCCAGCTGTACTTACATCTTCATTTCCAGCAAATCTTCCTCCTCAGTCTGCAAACAGTTTCAAATTTCCTCTAACCTAAATAAAACTTTCCTCCTACTCTGTCTCTACCTTAAACTGTTTCTCTCTCTCTCTTTCCCTCTCTTTAGTCAACATCATTAAGTGAGCAGTCTACACTTACAGTCTCCACCTCCTCACCTCCCATTCAGGAATCAATCCACAGCCATCTGGTTTCAGCTCCTACCACACCGCTAACACTGTTCTCACCAAGATCATCCATGACTTCCCTCTTGCTACTTCTAATTACCTCTCTGTCACTTTTGACCTTCTTGACCATTCACTTTTTCTTGAAGTGTTTCTTTCATTTTTTGAGACATTCTTCTTTTCTGGTTGTAACAGTCAGCTTTTGCTATGTTACACTAAAGTAATAATCCCTAAATCTCAGTGGTTTACACTAATAGAGGTCTCCTTTCTGCTCACGGTCCACAGCAGCTGAGGCTCGGATGTAGCTCTGCCCTCGTCTATTCTTCATCTGGGGATCTAGGTGTCAGGAACAGAGGATCTTATGGCAGAACCACACAGTGATTCCTAAATCTTCTGCTTGGATGTTGTGTACATCACTTTTGCTCATGTGCCATTGGCCAAAGCAAGTCACATGGTCCAAGCCTGACATCAAATCAAAGAAGTACACTCCTCCCACTCGCAATGAGCAAGGCCAATGATCTTCCAGGAAAGACAGAAAATTATAGGGAACAATAATACAATCTACCACACTGGTTCTCCCTCTACCTTTCCAATAGCTTGTTCTGACAGCCTCTTTCACTGGATCATGTTAACCCACCCACTTCCTAAATACTGCTGCTCTCCAGAGCTTCTAACCATCCAGATCCTCTATAGGTAATTCCATCCACGCCTTTAACTCCAGTAAGCATCTATATTCTTATGGCTTGCTTCCAAATTTCCAACACAGACTGGAGGCAATCCCTTGAATTTAATCTGTCCAGAATTCAACTCATTTTCTTACCTTCCTATTCTTCTATTCTCCATCATGGTTAATGACAATGTTGTCAACCCAAAGGTCTAAATCAGAAAACTGGGAGGGCTTAATTGTTCCCCCCTTTTCATCCCATCCAATGAGTCAAATACAGTCCATTCTATCTTTAAGATAAATCTCTAATTTCTTCCCCACTCTCTGTTTACTCTGCTATTACCTGAGTTTGGGCCCTTCCTCTTTCTTGCTTAAATATTTGTGAGTCTTTAACTACCTGCCTCCTTCTGTCACTCTTCACTCAAATCCATCCCTGCATTGCAGCAAAAGGTATATCCCCTCCACTCCGAGCTTCTCCACTCTGATCTCCAGAGTGGGATCCACTCTACTCCGATTTTCTCTGCTTAAGAAACTTCAAAGTCTCTCCCATTAACCTGTAGTAAAATTCAGGCTCCATACAGTGGCATTCAAGGCTCTTCACAGCCAGGATCCTACTGTTCTTTTCATCACCCTGTCCTGTTACTCACCATCTTGAATCCTCCACTTTGCTGTGTTAGACTTATTATTAGTGTCAAAATGCCTCACAATATTTCTCATTCCCAGGTGTTTCCTCATGTGATCCCCTCTGTCTAGATGCTCTTCTCATCAACATTCTTTACTGAACTCCTACTGACCCTTCAAAATCTAGTCTTAACACCTTCCATAAGACCCTCCTCAAAAACCTTGCCTATTCCCCTTGCGCCTACTCCACAATGGGTAACAGCATTCTTTTTCTATAACATTAATCACATTATATTATCTCATTCACGTCTTTCTCCTCTATATAGATTAGCAGTTTCCAGAGCAGGAACTGAATCATCTTTAAAACTGCTCAGGAACAAACGCAGTACGTGCCCATTGGATACTCCATAAATGTTTGTTGAGGGAACAAATAAATGAATGACATAATCCTGTCCGTGGCACATTAACACAATGTGCAGATTTTTCCAGTTATTGGTTTTACTCTCTGGCTGCTTGCTGTCTTTAGGAGACATAGTCTCCTTCCTTTGTTGGAGGACTAATTTCTTGCCTTTTTGTTATACGTGGTCTCTCTGCAGCCCGATAGCATAAATCTGATCATTCTAGCCTTATAGGATTCCTTAGCAAACCTTCCGTTCCCAGAGCCTGTCTCTCCAACTAATGAGACTCCTCTGCAGCTGGACTCCCCACTCTACAGCTTTCCTAACGGCCCCTCCAGCCAGCTTAGGCCCTCCTGAGGCTCCCTGGGAGCCCTCTGAACCTGGATTACACCATCACTCTTGCTGCCTTTGGTGTTTCTCACTGTTTCCTGACCATCTCAGCCAAGACTAGCTAAGTACTTTGCAGGACCCGGTGCAGAATGAAAATGTGGGGTTCCTTGTCCAAACACTATTAAGAAGTTCACACTGGGAACAGCGAAGCAGTAAGCCAAGCACAGGTCCCTTCTGATCACAGGGCCCTGTGTGATCACATGGTTCTCATGCCCAGGAAGCTGGCCTTCAGCAATACTTCCCAGTGCCAAGCAGAAGCCACTTGCCAGGGGTCAAGGTAGAAATCTATCAATTCTTCAGGAAAATGAGTTAGTACAAGTGAAGAGAGGGTGCATTTTTGCTTCCATGAGGACAAAATCATTAGAAAGAATCTGGTGAGTTAAGTTAATTCTGAATAAGGTCTTTAATGAATGCAGTTGGAAAAGGGAGTTTTAAAAATCATGCATTTGTGTGTGCGTGGGCGTGTGTGTATGATTAATATATATGGTTATTTGGTTGAGTAAAGGGTTTGGACCAATGCCATGTAGAAGTTATTTTAAAAGTAAGAATAAGTTGTCTCTAAAGCAGAAACTAACACCACTGTAAACCAATTATACTCCAATAAAGATGTTAAAAAGAAAAAAGAATAAGCTGTCTCATTATAAGCACTTTGTAATTATGAAGAAATTGCTTGCCATTGTTTGCAGCACATCAGGAGATTCAGAGTGATGTTAGTTCCTTGGCTTGGGGGTATGGGCACAGAGTGTCTTTATCTTCATTGACAAGAAATTAATCAGTCCATCTAAGAAAGAAATGGAAAATTTTATTCGAGCCAAATTTGAGGATTATAACCTGGGAAGAGCATCTCAGAAAGCTCTGAGAATTGTTCTACCCATTAGAAGCCAAGGCACAGTTACATAAGTTTTTTTGAGACAGAGGATTGTACATCACATGATGTATCACTGACAGTTTACATGATCCAGATCTAATGGTCATGGTAGTAGGTCACATGACCCCTTACAAGGTCAAGAAGAAATGTTATCTTTAAGGATTTGTTTTGTCAATGCTAGGAGAATGCTGCTCTTTATGGCAGAGCAGGTATTCCTGCTGAGGGGGGAGGTTTGGTCAATGTATCATGCAGATACTCAACACACAGTGTGGGGAGAGACAAGGCCAAAGGGCAGAGAAATTTTTCTTGTCTTGCCATAAAATATGAACTTTATTTCACATCTACCAGGCCTCTGCCAGATGACAGAAGGACAGGCAATAGGCCTACCAGGCTTTGAGAACTCATTCATTTGTTCATCCATTTATTCAACTGAACATTTATTAGGACTCCTTTCATGTGCGTGACTTAGATTCAGAAGTTTCCTCATAACAAGGGCGGTCAGGGATCAGCTTTGGGGGCTGACCCTGGAGCCAGAGACGGCTAGGTGCATCTAATACTACATAGCATCCCTCTGTGAACTCACTGTAAACTTACAGTGAAAGAAAGCTTACACTTACAAATAAAATAGCACAAGGGATGTGGCATAGTGTCCTCCAGGGAGGAAGGGAGGGCTTGGGTTGACAGCTGGAGGAATCCTTTTATCTCTTTTAGTCTTCTTCTTTCCTCTTTCTCCAACCTAATGTTATTAATGCAAATGAGGGAGGCTCAGGGTTCCTGGGATTTGCCCCAGGTGAACACCACACTGCTGCAGTTGTCACAGTCTTGCTGTAGTGCTGGGAGATACTTTCAGCAAGCCTTGCATGTGTAGAGCATCTTCCAATCTACATTATCTCATTTTGATCCTCACAAAAAATATCAGTTTGAACCATATGAAATTGTCATTTCTGAAGGTTAAATACAGTCAACTGTCAGCAATTTCATATGGTTCAGCTTAATACCACATGATAATGGTGTTATCATCTCCATTTTCTCAGTAACCAATACAGAAGCTTAGAGAAACTTCACTGACCTCACAGAGCCAGGCATGGAGTTTGTGAACTCATACTCAGATTCCTGCTCTTTGTCCACGGTTGGCTGGTGCCCCTTTGGTGTAAATGGTAAATCACCCTCATGCAGTGACACATATACAGGTTGGAAGTCTCAAGTTAATGCGCTTTAACCGTCTTTTTTTTTTTTTTTAGCTCCAGATTCAGTAATGGTTCTCTGTACAAACTCATTCATTTTTAATCAGTTGACTGTAATGATTTGTTACAAATGATCTTTAAATCTCAGCTGCAGTTAATCAGTACTGAAAGGCACTTTTCCTGTTATTTTATTTGGACAGGACTCAGTGAAATACTTGCCTGCCATTACTTAATCACTTGTTTGTTTTCCCTCTGCACACAGTTTCTAGCAGCATACAGCAGTATTCAATGTGGGCATTTTCCCTTTACCTAGTCAATTGAGTTCTCCAAGCTGTAGGTGCAGGGAGCTGCAGGGGCCTCTGAAGTTTCATGTTATGGTTTGAGGCTGATTGACCCTCTTCTGCTGGCCAAGCACAAAGCCGGGTGCTGAGGGCACACCAACTTATGTGTAAAGACTATTATGAGAGCTCGTGGTGTAGGGGAGAGGAGACAGAGTGAATGTTACCTAAACCATCCCTGGAGTGTCAGGAGGTCTTCCTGGAGGAGGTGATCTTGGAGGATAAATATTAAGCAGGCAGAAGTTTCTGGGCAGATGGACCAACAAATGCAAAGGCCCAGAGAGTAAGAGCTTGGAAGTTGGGGAAAACACAAGTAGTAGAGCATGGTTGGAGGACAGACAGCAGGCAGGAGAGGGTGGCAGTGAGAATGGAGGTCAGGGAGGTAAACAGGATCAGATCATGAAATACCTTGGGCACACCCTAAACCTTGAGAGGTTTAAGAAAGGAAATGACCTGAATAGATTTACTTTAGAAATATCCTGAAAGCAGAATGGAGAATGGATTGGAAGGGGGCTGAGAGTGGAGGCAGGAAGCCCAATGATGAGGAGGAGGGAGAAAAATAGGCAAGAGATGCTAGGACCCTGAGCAAAGTGAGTAGCTATGGGGATGGGGAGAAGTGGTGGATTTCAAGTGAATGCTGGGCCGGAACAAAGATGCGGTAAAGGAAGAAAGGTACAGAAGATGAGTTTCTAGTTCTGCTCTTTCAGGGCTAGGCTGAGGCACTTGCCTGCCATCCAAAGAGAGTAAACACTCTGGCTCCAGGCTGGGGCCACGAGCAGGCAGGAGAGGCTGCCCCAGCAGAGAGGGCTAAGGCTAGGCTCTTTCCTGAGTCATCAGCATTCTTGAGGCCAGTAGGACCCGCTTTGGGTAATTTTACCGTGATCCTGACCAATGAAAGAAATTGAAAATCTTTTCTATCCTCTCGCTACCCCCAGATTCTGGTATTTCTGGCATCACCATTCAAAGATTTGAGTCAGGCCCTGGAGCTGAATGATTCTAGAAGGTTACCTTTCCCGTTCATTTTGTCCAGGTGTTAGGGAACTGTTGACCAAAACAACCCAGCTTGGCCAGGCACGATGACAACCTCTTACCTGAGTTGTCTCACTGCAGGAGGTCCCGATAAAGAACATGATGCTGCTGCGGAAAACTAACCAGGAGAATTTGGGAGGGCCCGAAAGGCGGGAGGATGTGCCAGCCCGTAGTATCTCTACAACTAACCCAGAAGAATTCGGGAGGGGCCAAAGGGAGGAGGGGGGAGACAATATGTCCTGCCAACATCCCAGAAACCCTCGCGCTGGAATCTAGCTTGGCTGAGAGATGCATGCGCCACCAGGAAGGACCCTGAGTCAGAATGATTGGCCAGAGACAACCCAGAAACTAACCCCGTCAACATAAAGCCTGAGACTGTGAGCCACGTGGCAGAGGGGTCCTCCTGGGTTCCCTTACCCTGCTGCTCTCCACCTGGGTGCCCCTTCCCAATAAAGGCTTTTGCTTTGTCTGCACATGTGTCTCCTCGGACAATTCATTTCAAGTGTTAGACAAGAGCCAACTCTCTGGGCCCTGGAAGGGGTCCCCCTTCCTGCAACACAGTGATGTGACCAGTGATGCCTCAGGAGGGCAACCCCTGTGCTCAGCTGCAGGGGCTGGTGAAGACCTCCTGAGATTTCTTCCACAGTTTTTCTGTGGAAGGGCCCACACCTGAATGCAGGGAAATCATGTGGAACCTCTGTTATCAGGATGGCACTGGTCAGTGTGATGAGAGGAAGGGCTAGCTGATGAGGGAATTGCCATGGCAATAATGTGGTCTGACCACAAAAGCAAAAAACAAAAGGCAAACACAGTTCCAGCTCCCTCCCCACTCTAATAAGAGATCCATTGGCCAGCTAGTGCCTCCTTTGCTGTCAAAGAACAGAAAGTGTGAGATTTCATTTGTCTTCTTTATCTCTGCTTTTGATGGCCTTACCAGAATCCTGTTATCCTTTTGATGCCCTCCATGGAAATCTTTAAGTCCCTCCTCTCTCCTGGTATCCTGGACCAACAGCTGATGAGATTAATTCATGCAATAGTGTGAGTGACTTATGCCTTCGTTTAAAATGCTGACATCTCTGGGGAAGGGCAAATAGTAACACAATGGTATCAATCTAATGGTGGAAATATGGGTTTCGGAAACAGGGACTTTGGAGGGTTTTGTGAAGACCTTCCAATCATAGTCAACAAGCAACTGCCTGGCTTAAGGATTGGCCTTCTTGGTTCTGACACATTCTGAAAGAACTGTGAGGTTTCTTTAGAACTACAATGGTGGAAATCGGAGAGGATCTGTGTTTCTCTTCAACCTCACTCTGAGGAGATGGATCTCAAGTAGAGATTCAGGAGCCACCATGTCTCCACACGACTGTTTCTCTGTTTCCGGAAAGAGACACTCTTTCCCATTTCTGAGCCTTGGCACTCCCATCTTCAACTGATTTCTCTCGGCTGGGAGCCTTCTCCGACTCCATGCTTGGTGTGCCCTGATGCTTTGGTCATGCCTCTGTTAGACTCTGGACACAGAAGCCATGTGGAAATATCTCTCTCTATATGCATGAATGTGTCTCCCCCACGGACTGTGAGCTTCTTTCTTGAAGGCAGGAACCATTTCTTATTCAGTGATCTTTTGAATTCTGGCAGATAATAAACGATCAGTAATTTTTTTTTTCTTTTCCCGGGGTGGAGTGCAAGCAGATGAGTGCAATGAGGAAAGCTGAGTAGGATGTTGTTTGGGAGCATATCCCTTTGGCCTTCTCAAAGCTAGATTGTCAGATCCCTCAGGTCCTCCCTGGGGAGACGAGATGAAAAAGTCACTCTGTGTGTCTTCAAGTTTCTCACAATGTCAGTTTAAACATAGATGTTAGTGGGTGATGATGTTAAAAGCGTCCTTTCCTCTTGGTCCGTGCACATGGCCTTGCCCTGAAAAACCACCACTGCGATGGGCCAGTTCTGACTAAATTGAAATCTAAGGGTTTGAGGAGCCTCCCAAGACTCTGCCTCAGGTTCTTGAGTGTAAACCCAACATCTGAGAAGTCGGTAACCTGCCTGCTAGCTGGGAGAAGCTGGGTTAACCAGAGGGGATCCTGCCTCCCCTCTTCCCTCCTACCCCAGGAATATTTGGAACTGTGTGTCTGGTGGTCACAGTGCTGGGTGGAAGGCATGCCAGCATAGGGTGCACGGAGGCTGGGGGTGATGATCACCCTGCCATACCATGAACAGTCTTGCCCAAAGAAGAATCCAGTCACCCGAGATGGCAGCAGTGCACTCTACAAAACACAAAACTAGACAACCATCTTCGGTTATACCTGGATAGAAGTTTAAGATTTGAAGACTCAGATGCCAATGAAAGAAACTAGACCTTCATTTCCTAGGGCCTACCTCATGTTAACCCACCATAAAGACTCCTCTACACTGGCTTAAACCCCTCCACATCCACAGGTCATGCTAAGGCTGAGATTCTACTCAAGCTACAAGGGACAGTGGCCTAGTAGTCACACATAGGGCCACTGTCTCTGCTCCAATCCTGTGCCTCCCTTTCCATTTCCCACAGGGCCTGCATCTGAGCAGAGCAAATTTGCACACCCCAACCCTGGTGTGGCCCTATGGGTCCCATTTGCATTGTTCTGGCCTTGTACCCAACTTCCTTGGCTGTTCCTACATGCACTAAGCTCTTGACCTCTGGCTTGTCTCCCCTATTTTGCCCCGGCACAGATTTCTCAAATATTCTACTTCTCTAGATTGTGACCTTGGACAGTCTCACTATCCCCACCCAAAACAATTATCCCACTCAAAATGACACTGGTGTCTTCACCGGATTTACACAGGACCCTTGGTTTAATCCACTTCCTGTTTGACTGGGTGATTCCCCACCTGCTCCCCTGCCCGGTCCACAGGCCGCAGAAGCAGGCCCATGTCCACAGAGATGCCTGACCAAGCCTCTGCCCAGCAAGAGGGACTCGGGCGCCATGTGCATCTTCTGTTCAGAGCCCGAGTCTGTGCCCTCTGTGCTTGTGCTGGCGGCTGGGGAGGCCGCTGGGGTTTGGCTCACAGCCCAACCACACCCAGAGGAGAGCCCTTCATCAAATGTCTGGGAAGTTGATCTTTTATCAGTCTAGCAACTGATCCCCCTTAACGGCAGATCCAAGGGAGATGATGATATCCACCAAATTAAAACTGAACACGTACAGAGAAGGTATGGATTCCTGGGCCAGTTGTGAAGATGTGCCCTCTGGGTCAGGTCCTTTGAGAGGAAATTGGCTATCCTTGAGGAGGACCTAAGAGCTGCCATCAGAAAAAAACATACTCAGCCTCTGGCCCCAAGGGTCAGGCCTTTGCCAGCCAAGCACCAGCTTAGCCAATTACCTGCCCCACAGGAGCCATTTAGAGGAGAGAAGAAACATTTGCCTCTGTCCACACCCAGGCAAGGTGGGGCTAGATATCAGGTGAAGAAAGGGCCAGGGCTCACCTTAGATCCAAAGCTTTCTCTTTCCTTTTTTGACCTCATTTTTGGCTTCTTTTGCAGAGGAGAGCACACATCTTAAGACAGGAAATTACCCTGGTGATTGATGTCTAGCAAATGCAATCAGGTCCCAGTTAAGTGTTCTCCAAGGGGCGCCCTTCCAGTGTGGCGTTCTCAGTTTGGTGATCACTTAATGACTGCGTGCCTAGGGCCTCAGGGTAATGAAGCATTTGTCTCTGTCAGGCTTTGAGCACCAGAACATTCTGGCTCCCTTTAGATGCAGAAAGGCTGTGGACCAAGAGGTGGGAATGGAAGGTGGAAAGGGGAAGAGGCAGAGCGGATGCTGGAGAGAGGACCTCAGAACAAGAACTGCCAGCTTGGCCAAGGACATGCCATGGCTCCCGAGTGAGGCTGGAACATCAGTTGGGGAGCAGGGGTGACTTCAATGGCTAAAATTCTATCGTATTTGCTAATCAACCCAGTTCTTGGAATATTATTATTCAATTCCACTCCCTTGGGGACTTTGAAGGGATAAATAAAGAAAAATGACCCTGCCCCTGCCCTTGAGGTATTTGCACTCTACTTCGGAAGGTCAAACACACCCTATCAACCTTCCAGGCAACAAATTTCCATCTGGCTTGGGGACACACAAACACATGATGTAGCACATTCCATATGGACCCATCTGTGGCGCTTAGGGCAGGACAAAGGAGGTCAGATGCATCCTGCCTGCCTGAGTTCAGAATCAGCTCTGTCACTTAGAAGCTGAGTGACCTTGAGCAAGTTACTTAGCCTCTTATGTCTCAATTTCCTGTAAAATGGGGATAGTAGCATTAGTTCCCCTATAGGCTTTTAGGGAGGATTAAGCAGGGCAATGCACAGAAAGCCCAGGGCCTGGACCACGGCGGTCTCAACACATATGCCAGTTCTCTTGCTCTGCTTCTAAGCCTGGACTAATTAACCTTTTTTTTTTTTGGTCACAGACTTCTTTGGCAACCTGGTGATGCATATGAACTCTTTCTCAGAATAATGTTCTAAATGTAGAAAATAAAATATATAGGATTACAGAGGAAACTGCATTTTTATTGAAATGCAGTTATCAAAATACTAGAAAAACAAATTTGCTGTATGGTAATATATGTTTCTTTATTAACCCAATAAATAACAAGATCTGGCAGCAAGTCAAATAACTACTGTGATTTTGAAGTAGTAATAGCTTCAACAATATTTCAGCATATCTGCAACAACCATAATGAGATATAAAAATATCCATGATTTCTGTGGATGACAAAATTACAGCTACTGCTAGTACTGCTGTGACTTGTTGCCCACATTCAAGAATAGAGGTCTTGCTAAAGTTTTGTTAGCTGTTGGTGAAAATAAAGATGTAATTTCTTTCTATCTAAGTTGCATGGATTCTCTGTGGACCCCAAGCTAAGAACCATTGCTGTAACACTTGATCAAATCAGTTATAACCACACTTTCTAAAGTTTTAAAATAACATTTATTTTCTCATTACTAAAGAAAAACATAAACATAATTGAAAAGTTAAGAAATAGAGATTCAGTGGAAAAAGACAGAGGACATTTAAAAATATGACCCCGAGAGTACTGCTGCTAACACTTGGTGTAGTAGTTTAAATTTTAAGACAATGGAGCTCATCGCTAATCCATTTTTCATGCCCTGAATCTGCTCCACTTAGAGTTATTAGATTGCAGTTTCACTTAGAGGACATCAAGGCACAGGGAATGGTTAGTAAAGAACCAACCCAAAGCATCACAGATGTAGGCCAGAAACTACATGAAGCCCAGCGATGGCAAAGGAGGCCTTGAGCTTTGTGACACTGTTACCCATAGACAGAGCAAAGTGTCAAGAAACAGAGCTGGGTGGCCCAGCAGCCCAGAGGACGTGCCGGAACCTTCCAGCCCCACTCACAGGAGTCGTCCCACTGGTCTCAAATCTCTTGTTAGAGACCAAAAGACAACCCTCAGAATGGGAGAAAATATTTGCAAATGAGGCAACTGACAAAGGATTAATCTCCAAAATTTATAAGCAACTCATGCAGCTCAATAACAAAAAAACAAACAACCCAATCCAAAAATGGGCCAAAGAACTAAATAGACATTTCTCCAAAGAAGATATACAGATTGCTAACAAACACATGAAAGAATGCTCAACATCATTAATCATTAGAGAAATGCAAATCAAAACTACAATGAGATATCATCTCACACCGGTCAGATTGGCCATCATCAAAAACTCTAGAAACAATAAATGCTGGAGAGGGTGTGGAGAAAAGGGAACCCTCTTGCACTGCTGGTGGGAATGTAAATTGATACAGCCACTATGGAGAACAGTATGGAGGTTCCTTAAAAAACTACAAATAGACCTACCATACGACCCAGCAAGCCCACTACTGGGCATATACCCTGAGAAAACCATAATTCAGAAAGACTCATGTACCAAAATGTTCATTGCAGCTCTATTTACAATAGCCAGGACATGGAAGCAACCTAAGTGTCCATCAACAGATGAATGGATAAAGAAGATGTGGCACATATATACAATGGAATATTACTCAGCCATAAAAAGAAATGAAACTGAGTTATTTATAATGAGGTGGATGGACCTGGAGTCTGTCATACAGAGTGAAGTAAGTCAGAAGAAGAAAAACAAATACCGTATGCTAACACATATATATGGACTCTAAGGGAAAAAAAAATGTCATGAAGAGATTAGTGGTAGGACAGGAATAAAACACAGACTTACTAGATCATGGACTTGAGGATATGGGGAGGGAGAAGGGTAAGCTGTGATGAAGTGAGAGAGTGGCATGGACATATATACACTATCAAATGTAAATTAGATAGCTAGTGGGAAGCTGCCACATAGCACAGGGAGATCACCTCTGTGCTTTGTGACCACCTAGAGGGGTGGGATAGGGAGAGTGGGAGGGAGGGTGACACAAGAGGGAAGAGTTATGGGACCATACGTATATGTATAACTGATTCACTTTGTTGTAAAGGAAAAACTAACACACTATTGTAAAACAGTTATACTGCAATAAAGATGTTTAAAAAAAAAATCTCCTGTTAGACCTGATGAATTATCTTAAGTCAGAATCGTGAATTGTAATGGAAATTACCCACTTGATGAGGGATACCAACCGACTCTACTCAAAATGCCAGATGTTTACATCAGATCCCTGACACACGCAGGCAGAGAGTGAGGGCTCATTCAAACAGCCCATTTAGAAATAATGATAATGAGGCAGCACTGAATCTAGGAGGTATTATACAATCCATACAAACACATATGTGTGGCCAGAGGAGGATCCTTATGTCGCCCCAGATGATCCCCTGTGGCAACACTGCACAGCTCTCTCTGGGGTGAAAGGGTAGTTTGACATATGTCCAGCTGTCCCAAGTTAACTCTAGAAGACTGAAGCCTTGGAATGGCTTGTCTAGACCCTGTGAAACAACGCCTGTGGAGAATCCACCATGTGTGGGTTCAGAACACAGAGGAGACCAGGCCCTAGTTTACTTTCCCTAAGATCGCGCAGAGAACTCAACCCCAAGAACCCTCCAAGCAGTGGCCAGTTTCTGGACCCCGGACTTGCCAACCCTCGTATATGACCATGAGATTGTGAAAGCATCACCCAATTGGGTCTTTCTGCCCCTGCTGGATGGAACTTCCGGAACACGGGGGCCAATATCACTATAGCAACATTGGAAAAGCACCTCTCTTCTACTCCAGCTCAGACCTTAGACCAGTGCCCTTTTCTGACCTCCAAACAGAGACCTTCCATTGGGGAGGAGAGAGGGGTGTTAATGAAATGTTGCCGGCATGGTCTTCAAAATACAATTGTGTGCTTTCCTGGAGCGACCCTGCAACCCCAAGGGGGGCCCACCCTGCCTCCTCTAAGCCTAGCTAAAGATCGTAGCCCAAGATAACAGGCCAGCAAAGCTCCTGAGTGCAAGGCACTGCCAAATTTCAAAATGTTTTTAATAAAGCTGTGTGGAAAGGGCAGCTTATTCATTTTGATTCTCCACTGGGTCATTCAATTAAACCTGAAATTCTGGGAAAACTTGAACCACCCTGACCATATCTTCCATTAATAATAATGATAAAAGATAATTACTGAGCCTGTCTGTCAGATATCCCAGACACCCGCACCTCCACTTAATTAATTGCTAATTAAGATATGAAAGAACTGCAGTGTCTCTCACACATCCTGACTTTACGAAGCCTTGGCAAATCTTCCTCAGGGAAAAAGAAACCTGAGCTGCCAAGGCTGAGCCCCTCCTTTGGTTTGGAAGCCAGCAGCGGAGATGGGGGAAGGTGGGGAGAGGTCTGACTCTGAGTTGGGGTCATTTATCCACATCATTCAGGTGGTACACGATAGTCCTGGGAGGAGAGGATGAGGGGGAAAGTGAGAAGAATGAACAAGTTTTGAGTTCCTACCTTTTGTCACACACTGAACTAAGCCCTTTACATGTGTTATCTAAGTTAATCCTCACAGCAGGGAATATTATTATCCCCATTTTACAGATTAGAAAAGGGGTGCTTAGAGGGATTACATACCTATCTTTTCCAAAAGTGTGTAGTGGGTAAGAGCTAGGATTTTAGCCAGATTTCAAGCCCTTTCATTTGTTGTTCCATGGAGATAAAAGAAACAGAAATGTTTTCTTGCAGGTCTTTACCATTATTTTTTTTTTAATTTTTTAATTTTTTTTTGCGGTACGCGGACCTCTCGCTTCTATGGCCTCTCCCGTTGGGGAGCACAGGCTCAGCGGCCATGGCTCACGGGCCCGGCCGCTCCGCGGCATGTGGGATCTTCCCGGACCAGGGCTCGAACCCGTGTCCCCTGCATCGGCAGGCGGACTCTCAACTACTGCGCCACCAGGGAAGCCCCATCTTTACCATTATTGATAAAGGCAAAGGGCATTTGTGGTAGCTAACCTTCAAGATGACCCCAATTAATCCTTGCTTTCTAGCATTCTTACCCTTGTGCTGTCTCCTCCTACACTAAATAGAGCTAATCTGTGTAATGAATAGGATGTTGCAGAAATGCTAACAAGGCAGTTCATCAAAGACCCTGTACCTTCCACTTGGGTTTCTCTTGGATGACTCGCTCTAGGGGAAGCCAGCCACCGTGTTGTGAGGATACTCAAGCAGCCCGGCAGAGACCCATGTGAGGAGGCATTCTGCAACAACGAGATCATATAGGTGAACCATCTTAGAATCGAATCCTCCAGCCCTAGCAAGTCTTCCGGTGACTACAGCCCTGGCTGACATCCTAAAGGAAGTCTCACGAGAGACTCTGGGCCAGAACTACCCAGAAAAATCACTGCTGAGTTCCTGACCCACAGAAACCAAGAGATAATAAATGTTTATTGTTTTCAGCCACTGAGTTTGGGGGTAGTATGTTATGCAACAATAGATAATAAATGGAGCATTCATGAACTTTTCACATCTCACTGAATTGCAACGTCTCACCAATAACAATGGGTCAGAGAACTCCTTCTAAGAAGTTACATTCAAATTTGTATGCTTGAGTGTAGGAGGCCCAGATAACAGTCATTCAAGGTCCCTTCTGTTAGGAGACCTTGTGAGTTTAGGAGCCGAGTATAGGTCAGATCACCAATAGTTGCCTAACTTTCCCATTTTCTCATTAAAATGACTAAGTACAATTTGTCGGTCATTTCACAATCTGATCCATTTGCAGCAACCGACCGCTGTGAGAGTTAGGAAAAAATATGAACTGACAATGCTTTAGCATATTGGATAGTTATATCTAGAGCTGATCAGCATCCTTGCAATCACATGGCTATTCCTGAAACTTCTCCAGCAATTTGCAGTAAACAAACCAAAACCATCGAAGTAAGGGAGTTTATGCTGAATATCAAAATGGACTGTTGCTGTGAGGTCTGAAACCTCTGCAGGTTTCAGATGCTGTGTCTCACCCGGCCTGGTGGCGTCTTTCTGCTGCCCATGATTCACCTCAGCCAAAGGGAGAAAAGGATGGGGCTTTGGAGAAAATCTGTGACTGGGGTCAATGGGGTCTTCTAGCTGCACTCTCTGGACTGCCTGGCCCTTGGATTCTGACTGCACAGTTGGGGGCCAGGAGCCCACAAGACAAAGTCGAAGTCCAGCCCCTCGGGTTCCTGAACTCACATCCAGTATCAGAGGGGTCAGCATTTGATGAGGAAAGAAAATACAATGCACATTTTCTGGACATATTTCATAGGAAAACTGGTGGTTGCTTTTCTTCAAAGATGAGCTGTTACACGTTGACCCCAGAGGATGTCTGTGGGAGAGACACTGGGCACTAAGAGGGGCCGTGCAGATAAATGATGCGTTGAGAGAATAGGCAGCAAGAACACATCAATTTGCTGGAGCGGCCAGGTCACCGTGCTCTTTTGTCTTGCATGCATCTCCTGTGGCTCCACTGCTCCTGTCCTCGGGCCCTCCTGGAAGTGTGTAGGCTAAAAGGATCTGGGAGCGTGAGCCCTGTGTCGGATGTTTCATCTCTGCTCACAGTTTTGTTTCTGCAACTTGTAACCACAGGAATAATGGTCCACATGGTGACATGTCAGCATCTATTTCCATTATAAGTATCCTTTGCCTTGTCACCAGTTATATGAAAATCAACTCCAAGATAAGGCCTTTGTGCAATCTCTCCAGGCCTATACAGCTTGCTAATCAAATTAAATGGATCTATTAGTGAGGTCATGCATATTCTACCACAGGGGCCAGTATGTTAGGTTCACTGTGAGCTTCTCCAACAGAGCAAATGTGGTCACGACTTCAGGAAGATCAGCACACTCTGGCTTGAGTTCAATGTGGCCATTGCTCAGCCCACAGTTGGAAACCTTTTTTTTTTTCTTAAAGCTATAGTTAAATGGAAAAGAGCACAGGACTAGAACATAGGAGCCCCGCCTTCTAGTTCTAATCCTCCAAATAACTCTATGTGTTTGGTGCATGCCTCCATAAGTGAACCCCATTACAACTACCAGCTCTGGGTCTCTCCCTGCCATGGGTAGGACCTCCTCGAGGGCAGAGGCTGTGTCCTCTTCTTGTATCTCCAGTGCCTGGTGCAGGCCTGGGCATTCAGAAGGCTCTTAAAAAATAGTTGCTGCCAATGACCCAAACACCAAATCAGCACGTCTGTCCCTATTCACACATGTATACATGTGGTTATATGCACATGAAGGAAAGCACAAAAGTCTACATTCCATGCTGTTAGCCTGGGGGTTGAAGGTAATATGGACAGTGTGGGAAGGAGAGGAGGTGGAGAGAGGTAAAGAACTGAGAAAAAAGATAAGGGGACTTCACTAAAAAAGCCTAGATGTAGACTATGATCTTCTTGTAAAAGTACATGTACGTGTGCATAAATAACTTAGGGGGAAAATGATGATGTTCTTATGTTAAGTCAAAACAAGTTGCAGAATATTTCAGTTTAAAAACTATAAACAAAAGCATCCCATATGTCTGTATGTATACGCATAATTAGGTTTAAATAAGCACAAGGGAGGATGTATATTGTGGGTGCTGTGAGGCCTCACCCAACTGAGACACTCAACCTCCCAGCTACTGGCTGCTCACGGCTGACAGCTGAGTTCCTCTCCAGGCATCACCCTCAGCCAAAAGGAGCTGCTTTGCCCGAGGTTGTTCCTGACCTCTCCCTGGGGGCAGCCCACCTCCAAAGACTGGTAGGGCCTAAAGGCCTGTGCCTTCTCAATGCAGGGCAGCTCTAGAGGTCCCTTCAGCCAATCCTGCTTCCAGTACTCCCCATAAGAGTTGCCTCAATAAGCCTGCAGAGTGCTTATCCTGTCTCAGTCTGTTTCCTGGGAACTGGACTGATGACAGTGTGGAAAGATACATGCTAGTCTATTTAAATGTTACATCAAGAAATAATGCTATTTGCAGAAACATGGATGGGCTCGAGATTATCATACTAAGTGAAGTAAGTCAGACAGAGAAAGACAGGTATCATATGATATCACTTATATGTGGAATCTAAAAAAAAAAATGATACAGATGCCCTTGTTTACAAAACAAAAACAGACTCACAGCCTTAGAAAATGAACTTATGGTTACCAAAGGGGAAAAGGGAGGGGAGGGATAAACTGGAAATTTGGGATTAACAGATACATACTACTTATATAAAAAATAAACAACAAAGACCTACTGTATAGCACAGGGAACTATACCAAGTAAAACCTATAATGGAAAAGAATCTGAAAAGATATACATATATATATGTATGTATAAAAGAATCACTTTGCTATACACCTGAAACATTGTAAATCAACTCTACTTCAATGAAAAAAACATTTTTTTCAACTCTATGGAAATATATATATATATTCTTATTTGAAAATAGGTGTTTTTATTTATTTTTTATATTTTTATTGGGGTATAGTTGCTTTACAATGCTGTGTTAGTTTCTACTGTACAGCAAAGTAAATCAGATATATGTATACATTTATCCCCTTTTTAAAATTTTTGATTTCCCTCCCATTTAGGTCACTGCAGAGCACTGAGTAGAGTTCCCGGTGCTATACAGTAGGTTCTCATTCATTACCTATTTTATACATAGTATCAATAGTGTATATAAGTCAATCTGCATCTCCCAATTCATCCTACTCCCCCCTCTCTCCTTGGTATCTGTACCTTTGTTCTCTATGTCTGTGTCTGTATTTCTGCTTTGCAATATAAAAAAAATTTTTTTTAATTAAATAAAATGTTACATCAAGGGGCTGAGGCTATGGGTAAATTATTAGCTTTTCCGGTATACACCTTCATATGGATTCTCTTATTACAATGAGCAATTATCACTTTCATAATTTCAAGAATATCAAATAAAGGTATTTAAAATATAGTAAACAAATATATGTGAGTTGAATGAATGAATGGCCGCACCTATATCTAGTCAGAGAAATAATAATAATATAGCGTGCTGAATTGAAGGTATCAGTGTTGAATGAGCTAAATTGAAGGGGATTTAGCCAATACTTTTGATGACTTTTGACTTAGTTGGTTCAAAAGAGATTGGATTTTTCTAAGAATGAGGTCACCACCTCACAGATAGGATGAGAAATAAAAGGGTCAATGGGTGTAAGTAAAAAGGAGAGGGAGTTTTAATTCCATGGAAAGAGAGATTTTCTAATATCAGAGCTATCTGCCAGTAAAACAGGCTGCAAATTTGGGGCAGCCGCTGTCCAAATTACACTGTCCTAAGGATCTGCAGTGCTTCTGTTTGGTGAGCAGCCAGATTAGAATCAGAGGAGGAAAGTACCTGGTATTCATGTCACCTCCAACACTTCCCCACCCTGGGCACTGACGACACCTTGATGACCACTCTTCTTCCCAATGATATAGCCTCACAATCCTTCCCAGCCCCAGGCAGCCACTGCACTGCTGATATTCTGGAGTCTTCTCCAGAGATGAAACTTATCTGCCCTTCCAGAGCTAAAGGATCTTTCCTCCAATTCTAAGGCTCCAGGGGGTCTTCCAGGGAAGGTTAATTCCTTCAGGAACAGCTTAGATGAGCAAGCCTACACCTTAGCCAAAAGTCTGCTCCTTCCTCCCTCAGTGCTGCTTGATTTTTAAGTAGCCTCTTTAGGCGCCTACAAATGAGATCCCTGAAGCTCAGGGTCCACTTGGAGAAGGGTCAGAAGGGTTTGTGGGAAGCAAGCCCTTGAAGGCATAATCATCCTGCTATGGACTGTGGGATGATCTGTGGGAATTGTGTAGGGGGGCAGGGAGTGGCTTGTCCAAATTTTGCAGAGGGGCCCTCTTTATTTTCTTTATTTATTTTTTAATTTTAATTTTATTTTTTTGGCCACACCGACAGCTTGTGGGATCTTAGTTCCCTGACCAGGGATTGAACCCGGGCCCTCAGCAGTGAGAGCACAGAGTCCTAACCACTGGACCGTCAGGCAAGTTCCCTGCCTTGTTGAAAGAGACTGACAAATTGTTGACACAGAAGTGCCCCACTTTCAAGAGAAGTCACTGCTTCTGTAGGTGGTGGTTCGAACCTGAGAAAACGACTGTTATGCATTCACTTCCTTAAAGAGTATTTATTGAACTTTTCTGTGCTGGCATTGTGCTTGGGACAGAGAATCTGCCCTTGAGGAGTTGACAGTCCACAGTGAGAAAAGCACAAATGAAGAAGCTTGCAATGAGTGGTAATGTCTGTGACCTAGGAAAGCATGTCAAGGACATGAAGAACATGAGAGGGGCTCAGGGTTAGGGGGGATGAGAGGCTTCCCAGAGGAAGTGTCAAGCATTTGTCATAATGAGATCATCTAAGCACAAAACCACAGCCACCTTCAGAGATCTCAGAAGGGATTTGCTATGTAAAACATATTTCTGGATTTACAATCGTTTTGTAGAATTTTTAGCTTAAATATTTGCCACTCCATTGCAAAGCTAAGAGAATGAATGAAAGAAAACTAATGAAGTAAGTAGAACTCTCTGGAGAGGAAAAAACAACAGTAAATAACCGTTTTCTTTAGGAATCCACATTTTACCTCCAAGTTTCTTGAAATGGAGATGTGGCAGTTGAAACGGAAAGGAAAACCAACGTTCCTTATTCTGAAACCATAAACATAATTTCTTTCCTCCCTTGTTCCTGTTTCAGGTGGCCATATCATTGTGACTGCAGAGACCAGTTCTCTTTTGGTGTTAGGATAAAAGAACGTGAGGAAAAGAGAAAACAGAAGACACCATCACTAAAGGTACCATTTTCTGTGAACCTTTTACCATCCATCATTGCAATGGTCAGTCTGAGGCTTTCACTTGTGACCATATATTCCCAGGATTTGAGGTTCCTTATCACTGCAACAACAGCCTGGGGGACAGTCTCTCTGCAATGAGGTAGTCAAGAACACTAGCTCCTCTGAGCTTCATGGTGTCTCAGAAAAAGCTGGAGAAACTGGACATCAAGGTTTTGGCTTCTCATAAAACATTTTGGAAATGCATTTCGTAATGTAGTTGGTCATAAAAGTGCGCTACTACACTCAGCCCCTCCGAGGGGCTAGACTTGCTACCTAGCCCAACAGTGCTTGCTCTGAGCCTGCGTGAATCAGTGCTAAACTATTAACCAGCCTGACTCTAAAATTTCTTGAGTTCCAAAAGCTCTAATAAAGTATTATGAAAGAATATCCATCTCTTTATCTCTATCCATAACTATATGGCCAGAGGAAAAAGCTGTCATTTTATTTCCTTTAATTTAGAAGTTTTCCTAATTCCTTTTTCATACCACATATATATATCTAAAGAGTTTTCAGGTTGAAATAATAACCTCTAAAAAATGGTCTATGGGAGAAGGCTCTGAGGATTCACAGAGTTGACAGGCACAATGAATATTTTGCTTCTTTAATAACTTTTCTTGGCCCTCAAACTTGATACACCGAATTGGGAACTTTTCAAACAGGTTGTGGCTCTTTTTTTTATTGTACAAAACAATGATAATATACCCACCAGCCTTCTCTATTTGTTCATAAAATCGCTAAAGTTTGTTCAGGAAAAACTCATTTCATTCCTCAGACTCATCATGCTCTCATTATCTATCATGGTACCCTGTAGCAGTAAGACAAGCCTTTTATGAAGCCCCACATTTGAATTAACCCAGAGTATCCTCACCAACAACCTGCCTTATTTGGGGACACTTGACTACAAAGTACCCCAGGCCATTGAAAACACCTTTGAATGTACATACAACGAGACCTCATTGCACTAAGTTGGCTATCGGCCATTCACACTTAAGAGTGAATTTGTTAATTTGGTTCTCCTAGGCTAACAGCTGGTTGAGATCAAGTTCTCTGCAACTAAGCAGAGTTGGAATAGGGTGGACCATCTGGACAGCAACTAGAGGTAGCTATTAAGATGAAGACATTTTTACTTAACAGCTCTCTACTCAGAAACAGTATTTGTATAGCTAAAAGAACATTTGACAAACTATTTGCAATGAAAGGTTAAACTCTCCCAACTCCTACCCTCTCAAAGAAACTTGCTTAAATAAAAATAGGTGGTCTCTGAACTGACTTCTGAATAAGGTGCGTTCAATGGGATCTGGGGTGCTATCATCCTCTAGATTGATGCTGAATAAATATTGAAAGAATATTGGTTTAAAGGTGAGACAAATTATGAGCTTGGCAAGAAAGCCACATATTTTCATTTAGTCCTGACATCTGATGATGGTATCTGATGGAGGGTTTAGAAGGATGAAAGACCCAGGACCCCACCAGCCTGAATGAGACTCCGCGGGGGATCTGGGAAGCCTGTGTGCAGAAGATGGAAGGTGGGACAGAGATGGAGACCAACATCACATCATGTCTGGAGGCAGCCTTACTGCAGCAATGAGGACCCTGCCCCCGTCCCTCCTGTAGAATCAATCCGCAGGTCGAATCAGAGAATGCTCAGGAAAATCAAGGATGAGATTGAAGTTTAAAGCAGGGCCTGGGGATGATCCCTGTGATCGTGTGATTTATAATAAGAAATATACATTTGGTCTTCATGCTGTTTCTGGCACAGAGCTCCTAAAACTCTTGAAATTTCCTAAGCAATAGAGTGAAATAGGAGTTTTGTGGTTGAAACAAACCCCTTTCAAGCACAGCTGAGTTTGTTAGATGAGATGATTTTGGGAAATCTCCTAAGGATGGGGGCTAGTTGCCGGGGGAACCAATCATGTGATTAGAGAGTTGGAACTTTCAGCCCCACCCCTACCTGACCTCTGGGGAGGGGAGAGGAGTTGGAGATTGATTTCAATCACCAATGGCCAGTGATTCAATCAATCATGCCTATGTAATGAAGCCTCCATAGGAGCCCAAAAAGGATTCTGAGAGCTTCTGGTTGGTGAACTAGAATGCTTCTACGTGCTACCATGCTGGGCCCCAAACTCCACAGGGACAGAAGTTCCTTTGAAAAGCCTTGTTTGGGACCTCCCCTGTGTATCCCTTCATATGGCTGTTGATTCATATCCTTTAATATCCTTCATAATAAACCAGTAATCTTGTGAGTCAAGTGGTTTTCCAAGTTTTGTGAGTCACTCTAGCAAATTAATAGAACTGGAGGAGGGTGTTGTGGGAACCTCCAATATGTAGCCAGTAGGTCAGAAGCACAGGTGACAACCTGAATCTGTAATTGGCATCTGAAGTGGAGGGTAGTCTTGTGGGACTGCACCCTCAAACTGTGGAGTCTGATGCTCCGGGTAGAAAGTGTCAGAACTGAGTTGAATGGTAGGACACCCACCTGGTGTGAAAGAATTGCTTGGTGTGGTGGGGGGAAACTACACATCCGAATTGGTGTCAGAATTAGAATTGTAATCCTAAACCACTTTAGAGCCATATACACACAGGGTTAAGCTCCATTTCAGTGTCGGTCTGACCCAAGTTCCAGGAAGAGTCAAGCCACAGCTGGATATGAGATGCTTCCCTTGAAGCCATCGAAAAACTGCTGGTAGGTCCAGGCAGGGGTGGTGGATCCTGCTGGCCCCCCTGAGGGTGGGACTTCTCAGAAATCTATAGGATGCAGTATCCAGATGACCACCAGCTGCTCTGTTGATGAAATCTCAAAGCACAGAGGCCAGTCTTTCTCTGCCAAGCCTTGTCACATGTGTACAAAGAGCTGTTCACCAGCACAGTTTGGTGTTAGAACTGCAGAAGTTACCAAACAAGAAAGCCAGCAGGTCACCTCCTGGCTCTTTGGCAACTGGAACAGAGGTGCCTTCACCAGGCTGGTGTGAACTGTCTTACTCAGCCTGCAGCTGCCCTACCTTCATTCCCCATGCATTTGAATGCAGCTTACTTTAAAAGCTGATTAGATGAGCCCTTAATAACATTAGAATTTAAATGGCCCCAGATAGGCTTTCAGCTTCTTGCCAAATAGAGATAAATGTGATATTTGGGGAGCTGAGCTCCCAGCTTCATGACGGCTCTGGGCCGCAGACAGGTTTTGAAGAACTACCTTCTCCCATGTTTTTCTGCAGCCTGACACTAGGTTTCTGTGCATCTATAAGATCTCTTTCATCTCTAAGGGTCTAGGATTCTGTGTGCAGATGTGTCTCCATGATTATGCATTTTCGAGGAAAGGTAAGTTAGGGACAGGGCACAGAATTATAAGGACAGAATTATAATCTATGAGTGATAATCTACGGGAAAACTCTCTGTACTCCTGCACTCTGGGATAACTTTCAGTTCTAGGCAATAAACCTTTATTGAGCAAGTACTATTTGGCCATTTAATTCAATATTGATGTTTTTAATACCTGATTTTCTTAACATCTTTATTGGAGTATAACTGTTTTACAATGGTGTGTTAGTTTCTGCTTTACAACAAAGTGAATCAGCTATACATATACATATGTTCCCATATCTCTTCTCTCTTGCATCTCCCTCCCTCCCACCCTCCCTATCCCACCCCTCTAGGTGGTCACAAAGCACCGAGCTGATCTCCCTGTGCCATGCAGCTGCTTCCCACTAGCTATCTATTTTACATTTGGTAGTGTATATATGTCCATGCCACTCTCTCACTTCGTCACAGCTTACCCTTCCCCCTCCCCATATCGTCAAGGCCATGCTCTAGTAGGTCTGTGTTTTATTCCCATCCTACCCCTAGTCTCTTCATGACATTTTTTTTCTTAGATTCCATATATATGTGTTAGCATACGGTATTTGTTTTTCTCCTTCTGACTTACTTCACTCTGTATGACAGACTCCAGGTCTATTCACCTCATTACAAATAACTCAGTTTCATTTCTTTTTATATCTGAGTAATATTCCATTGTATTTATGTGCCACATCTTCTTTATCCATTCATCTGTTGATGGACACTTAGGTTGCTTCCGTGTCCTGGCTATTGTAAATAGAGCTGCAATGAACATTTTGGTACATGACTCTTTTTGAATTATGGTTTTCTCAGGGTTTAATACCTGATTTTTGCTGAGACTAATATAAAATGGTCAAAAGTATGAATGTTCCATCTTGGTTCATCTGTTCATCTCCCTCTGTACCTCTCATAGGGGGGTTCAGTGCTGGGAAGGATATGACCACCTTCCAATATAACACTCTTCCATAAGTTTTAGAAAAAGTTAAAAACAGAATGGGAGGGGATGGAGTGGGAAACCAATCCAAGGTGAACAGGAACAGATGGTTCTGTGTTGAGATAAATGTATTCTTACAAACAAGTAAACACCATTTGAGTTGTCTTCTCTTCCCCATCTTTCCCCAACCAAACCAGACCACTGGGTGTCCTCAGAATAAAAGTTGGAGGCTCTTAAAATCATGGCTTGCCATTTTCATGGCAGTGGTCATCGCAGGAGTGCCCTTGAATGTAAGCTTCCTTTTGGAACGCTCACCAAATATAGCTGCTCTTACAGCCTTTCAGAAGAAGCCAAACCTTGAGCTTAAACCTTGCATTTGCATTCCAGTGGGGAAAGACCATCTGCCATGTTTTCTGGAAGTGAAGCTAAGAATTCCAAACAGCCAGATAGGAGTGAACGGGAGAACCTGAGCCTGGACAGAGCTGTGGTTTCACCCACTTCTCCTGCTCTGGTCCTAAGAGTCCCAAACTCACCCAGCCTTCAGGGGCCTTTGAGGGAGTTTCAGGAGGAAAATACGGGTAATCCGTTTAAACTCTGGGTGGAGTGGATTCTAACAGAAACTACAGTTTGAACATGAATGGCTGCTCCAGCTGCCTCATAAAAACAGAGATGAAGAGGAGAAGCAAAGCAGGGCTCCAGACTGGCAGGGTGTGACTGACTCTCTGAAACCTCAGATCAGCCTCAGCCAGGACAGAGCTCACCTGTCCTGTTCTGCACAGAGTGGGAGGGGAAAGAGGAGTGTCAGATGGGTCTCCGCAGGGCCTCCATGCTCAGCCGTGCCCCAGAGCAAGTTAAGCACCCCATTCAATGGTGATAAACTTTTATAAAGAGCATAGTATCTAAGAGGGCACTGCTCATGAAAGTGTTTTGAATATTTGTGTTTTCTTACAACATCTTGCAGTTTACAAGGGGAAAAATGTACCCGTATTGGGTGTGTCCACTAGCAGTTTACCCTCCAGCTCACCTCTCCCTTTGCTAAGCCTGGGACCTCATAAAAAAAGCATCGCTTACTTTTGCTCTTCTCCTTCCCAACAGGCCTCCTCATCCTCCCTGACTTGCTTTGTCCTGTCTCTCTGGACAGAAAGGTCCCTGCTCCTTACCAAGGCTAACTCTTCCATGGAGCCCTTAGTCTCCTCTCCACTACCTCCTCCAGAGTCTTCAGTTAGCCATTGCCCCTTTTCTCGCTATTTCCTCCGACTTTCTATGAGTTCTTCCCCTTCTGCTTATAAACAAGACTTGGTCTCCCGTCTAACCAGCAAACACACAGAGACAGCTTTCCCTTGACTTCGTATATTTTTCTTTTATCCCAAACTCTGTGAAAGAATGTTCGACATTCACTTCTTACCATATTGTCACTCTTTAACCCCACGGAAAATGGTGCATCCTACCCACCCATGCAACAAATTCAACTGAATTCAGCAAACAAGCATGGAGCACATACTATGTGCCACGCCCAGTCTGGATCCTGACCACAACGAGGACACAGCCTTATAAGGCAGGCAAGCATGCTTATCCCCTCCCCAAATTACAAAGCGTGTGAAAGTGGGATAATGGTGCTGTGTACTGTAGTCGGGCAGGACGGGAATAATCAGCCCTATCTTGGGGGTGGGGGGCGGTAAAGAACGTGTCATAGGAGCTCTCTAGACAAATGAGGAACCCAGGAAGGGAGGAGAGAAAGGGAGAGAAGTGGAGGACAGTCCCCGTAGAAGAACTACGCTGGGCAAGGTCACTGAAGCCACTGAGGCAGTGCGACAGGTAGACAGCACTATGTACACGACAGCTAGACAAGCTCTGTGTTGAGGTTACAGAGCATGACAGATATTTAGTCTTCAACGTGGATTCTGAGAAACATTAACTCTTTCTTGCAGACAATACAGGGGTCAAAGCCAGGGAGTGACGTAGTAATCAGGTTGCCATTTATAAAGATCATTGGAAGCAGCAGTTAAAGCAGGGAAATCAGATATAAAGCTGCTCTCATCATCCAGATAAGAGGGAGAGAGGCCTGAACTCAAAGAGTGGCCCTGGGGTTGGAGAAGAGGAGATGTTAGCACAACGCCCTCCATCCTCTACAGATCCCGTTTGGATTCACCCAAACAGATGTGGTTCCTGCTTGAAACCCTCAGGGCATCTACTGTGCTTTTCTTATTGTCCTCACTCAACTTGTGCCCTATAGTCATCTGTGTATTTCTCTGATTCTCCTTATCAAATTGTGTCTTTGTCTCCCCTTCCTCAAATTACACTACCTTGCTCAGAATAAGTGCTGAAGAAAAGGTTATTTAGTTTAATTGAATTTTTAAGAGCTTCAAACCATGAATAATTGAGGAATCAGCCATGTATAAGTGCTCATCATCTTCATAATTGTGTAAACAAGCTGATAATTTTTTTTCTTTTTTCCCATTATTTTTAGTATCCCAGAATGCCTTGCTATCTTCTTAGTTCTCCAGATTTTAGGGAAATAGTAAACAAGTGTTCTCTAACACACACATGTGGCAGAGGCGCTGCTTGGCTCTCACCTCCCCAGGCAAGGGAAGCGGTTGAAAGGAGGGAAGAGGTGATTTCATTGACTGACTATGAAAGCCATGTACAAATATTGAGAAATATGTTGTCTGAAGAGACAGAGAATTACAGAGCACACTGCATGATGGGACTTGCACAGAATCCCGAAGGTCAATGAGCAGATACGAATTGATTAAGCTAAGTACTTACTGAAATTGCTTTCCAACATACTGATGAGAATTGATCCTAAGCAGGACCCATATTTATAGTGAAAACACTTATGTAAAGTTACCTTTTGGTATGTCATCAAAGCACATCTAAATGGTTTAGCTTTTTCCCCAAATGAAAGTATCAACAGTACTGTTAACAGATTTGTAAGAAGTTAAGCAGCACTTACATAAAATTTTTTTTTACATAAAACATTGAATTTTTTATGTGTGGATCCAGTTGGCCCCATAACAGCTTTTATTGTGGCAGCTTTTTATAACCTAGAGGTTAGCTCCTCTCTCTTGCCCTCTCACGCCAAACCAAAGGATTCGGACTGGCCAGGAGTTAGTCCTATCTAGTGCAGAATCTAGGTGGTCACTTTTGAAAACATCCCTAGCTCCTAGGAAACTAGGCAGTGGGGAAGAACAGGGAAAATGGAATGCGGTGGCTAAAAGGACAGGCAAGGCAGATAAGGAAAAAATAAGAGAAAGGAGCAAAAGACCCAGTTAGGGAGACTTTATTGAGTAATGTCTGTGTGTCAAGTATAAAAATATGTGCAAGGGCCACACAAAAGCACCTATCATGGTTCCCACTATCAATGAGCTTAGGATCTAGTCAAGAGGACAATTATCAACCCAGAAAACCAGTGAAATGCCAATGCACAACAATATACAAAGTACTCAATCCTACATCCTGGCATTGGCTGTGTTAGTTGCTAAGAACCAAGACAGAGTGAGTGTCACAGGGCTCAGGGAAGTGGAGATGGCCAAAGAAGACCTCATGGGAGATGGCCAAAGAAGACCTCATTCGAACTAAGCCTTAAAAGCAAAGGTGGTACAAAGCCAGGAGGGCAAAATGAGTGTGACTCCCAGACTATGAAAAAAAGTCAGACTAAGAGAAGACGAAGAAAGAGAAAAGGAGAAGGAAAAGTTGCTGATGATGGTGATGGCAGAGCGGCTACCACAGCTGCTTCACATCTCCCCAGGCACCTGTGCCAACCTTTGGATTGTCTTGGCCAAAGACCAACAATTTAGAGGCAGACAATATTTCTGTGGTCCCAGATGTCTCTGTAGTATTGCACTAGCGCTAGTCAATTTTTGTTGTCTCTGCAATCGCAAAGTGAGGCATCTTTTTCCTCATGTTTGCGTGAGAGGTATGTTGTTTACACTGAAAGCCTCACACACTTCAGACTGATCCTTGACAACTGAATTCTCATATTACTAACAATTGGGTGTAAAGAACTCACAGAAACTTCACAACAGATGAGATGGCTTCATTAGCTGAACCTTCCAGTAGCCTCTGAGAAATGTAGAGCTTGGTAAATTATGTATAATTTATTGGATGCATTTCAAGTGGGTTTACAGAGAGAGCAGGAATTGCCCACAAAATACATTTTGATTGGCATGGTGAAATCTCCTTGCCCTGAAAATTACTCCCCGACCCTGCCTTCACCCCCTCTCAAATTTTAAGGAAATAAAATAAAAATTAAGACACCCAGTTCTGCTATGTGTCCGAAATTCTACCATTTGAGATATAATCTTATTAAGGCGTTGCCTTTCCCAAATGTCCCTTCTGAAAGGCAGGCGTCCCCAGAGAGACCCATTTACCCACCCTAGAATCCCCATTATTTTATTAGATCATCTTCTGTCTAAAGGCCACTGGAGGAGAAGAAATGATGGTGGGAGAAGAGGGAAAAATAATTTTAGAACATGGGGCCATGCTAGGTAAGGCAGGATTGAGGTGGGTATTCCATGCAAGTGGCAGATGGTCTGGCTAGTGAACCAGCAGAAGGGGGGTGGGGGGGTTAGAGAATCAAGCCAGAAAGAGAGAGACAGAGAGAAAATCATGATGGAGCAAAGCCAGAATCAAATTTTGTCTACTTCATAGTGTGGCCTGGAGCAGCCCTGGCTGGTTGGAGAGCTCCCACGTTAAAGTTGGGCATATTCAGGTTCCACCTGCGAACCCTCAGCATTGCTTAAGAGATCAAAGAGGAGAGAGAAAGGAGGACAAGACTAGAAGGGCAGGGCGACTTGGGAGGCCATGTAGGTGGCGGCTGAACCTACGTGTGTGCAGCTAAGTCCAGTCCAGCCACAGCAAAACCACAGCAAGTCTTTCATGTGGTGCAGAGAAGAAAATGCCTAGAGATCACCCAGAATGCAGAACAACTGTGGCCATGGGCCAAGGGAGTGCCATGCTCCCCAGCCGAGTCAGCAGACTACAGTGAGGCTGGGAAATGACTGACGAACCGTGATGCTGAAACTCTGTGAGAACTCTGATAATCTGGTACCAGAAACACAGACCCATCAAATGTTCAGTCTAGGACTTTAGAGATTATTCTAGTCCAACCCTCCCTCTTCTGGCCAGAAGAAAATGGAGCCCTGAGAAGAGTTAAGATTTGCGGAGTGCTTTCTATCCGCTAAGTGCTGTTTTGATTCCTTTAGAGGCATTCACTCATTTACTCCTCCCAACAACCAGTAATAATAGGTATTGTTATTATCTCCATTCTATAGATAAGGAAATGGAGGTACAGAAAAGCTAAATAATTTGCCCAAGGCTCAAACAACTTAGTAAGTGGCAGAGGGGGCATTTGGACCCAGGCAGTTTGAATCCAGAGTTCCTCCACATACGCACTACCCTGAAGGATGCGTGTGAGATCATACAGCGAGACACCGGGGAGGAAAAGCTGCCTTTTGTCATCCGAACCCTGGCACATTTCGGCGAGAGTGTAAGTATCACTTGCGCAATGATGGATGACTTCCAGGAAGAGGCTACACAGACTTGGTAATTCCTTGTGGAGGCTGAAGGCTGTTCTGAAAGGGAAGCAGGGCATCATGGTGGAGTGGCCTATCTCTCCTTAATCAAGGAGAGGTAATGGAGTTGTAATGGAGCTATTGCCATTGAAGCCATGATAATTATTGAGATAATGGCCCAGAAATGGACGAGTAGATGTAGCTCTCCTCAAAGAGGAGGAGCTTGAGGTAATGAAATCATAAAGAGTGTATTGATGAGGTTTTGATAGTGATCAATGTGACAGCAATAGACTGGGAGTCTAAAGATAAAGGAAGAGCCATTCCATCAACCACGTTTTCCGAATGCTAACTTTAACCAGCTGCTATGTGCTCTGGAAAGGAAATGAGGTCTAGTCCACCATGAGCTTACCATCTAATGGAAAAAACAGGGCAATGGTAAGCAACTTGACTCCCCCAAACACAGACACTGGAATATTAGAAATGCAATATGTATCGCTGGTTATATTAATAGGGCCTTGAACTGCTTTGAAGAAGAAACTGGTAGTTAGGATGCTTGCTGTCAGAGAGGCAACTGTGACACAGGGCTGAACAGATGAGATGTTGGTGTCCTTTTCAGAGGAGGATTATTACTGTTTGGCAGTTACCGAAAGAGAAATGAGGATGGAGCAGTGAGTTGTGGATAAAAGTAACAAAGGCAATAGGGAAATCACCAGGGAAAGTAGCAGAACTTCTGTGATTAACATTATCATGGGTGATTTGATGGAAGAAAAGAAGGGGCTTCTAACATTAGTGGAGATGTTGGAGTACATGTCTAGTGTGTAATAGGGATGCCTGTAGTTTTTTCAAAGGTGGCCAGGGTCTTGCATGGCAGAAGGGTGGAGAAAGACATGGAAATTGTTATGGGGACAATTATGATAGTAACAGAGGTAATAATAAAGATAATGGACCTGTAATTGAAAAGCTGGTGGCTGTAAAGGAGAAGGTGAGGGCAACTGAAATGTAGAGGGGGGGATAAGGGAGGTCATGGTGGTGATGGGAAAGGTAATGGAATTATAATGTAGATGATGCTAAAAGGTAATGGAGTTATAATGAGGTGATGACTACAGAGTTGTTGGGGGGAAAGGATGATTATCTTAATGGAAGCAAGAGGGACTGTGTGAAACAAGTGAGAATTGTATGCAGAGCATGCATCACGACAGCTGAAGCTGTGGGTGACCAGGAAAGTAATGAACAGCTACGCCCCAAGTTCTCATTACAGTAGGAGTTCTAATGGACCCTGGACTAAGATAATGACGTTAATGGACAAGACAATGACCGCCAATCAGGAGCCTGGTGGTGGTGTTGAAAGATACCATCCCACAATCTATATAGTGGGAGAGACCAGAGTAGGAATGGGGTGGGACTGAGGGTGGCCCGGTACGGACATATGTACCTGTATGTCCCAGGACTGAGGTACCTGAGGGCTGTTCGCTAGACACGTCCCTGCAGGTTATTTGGCTTTACTGTAGCTGCTCTTGCTTGTACAAGGCATTTGTCGTGCATGGAGCAAGTTCGGGATGAACAGACATGGCTGCAGCAACAGTTCCAGCTTACAATCTAAATTTCATTTTTAAATTACGCATGACAACACACTACCTCAGATATAGTACTTCTGTGAGCAGTTGTGTAAACAAACTGTCTGAGAAATGCATGAGTTTGCAGCAGAAGTGAATGTATACAGAGAAATATTTATTTCTTTTTTATATTTTTCACCATGAATGCCCTTTCCAAGTGGAGAAGTGGGAACTTAATCCCCTGGCCTCACTGTTTAACTTCTGAGATCTTTCGGTGGGAAGAGAGTCTGGGGCAGCTTGTGCTGGTGTTCTGGCCAGGCAGGCTCTGATGGGGGCTCTGCAAAGGAACCTGGGCACGGCCATTCACAAAGGCCCCTGATGCTGCTGATATTTCTGCATCAAGCGGCCTAGAGATGTACACAGAGCATACACTGTGTACCTGAAAACAGATGGTCCCAGACGTATATGGGGGATCAGGGTACATGGGCAAGATGTACAGCCCATGAAGGGAGTACAGACAGCCACATGGACTCATTGTCTGTACAAGGAGACCTCTAGGAAACGCAGATGTGCTCTGCCTTTGGTACCTAAATGCCACCTCTCAGATCAACTACATCCAAACCACTCATAAGTCTTTTACAAAAATACAGACTCACAGTTCCCACCTCATGGAGAATCTAATTCTGTTGGCTAGGAACAGGGCCTGTGAGTCTGCATTTTAAAACTCCCCTGGAAATTTTCTCATTTGGTCCAGTGTGGGTACCACTGTCTAAGTGTCAGCCTGTGGCCCTTATAAGAAGGTTAGGTAAGAGGTAGGGGAAGCCTATTTCATGGGTATAGACCAAACCAATCTTTTCAGTAGATTTGTCCTAAGAGTGGGATTTGAGCAGCATTTAGAAGCCTCTCCTTCTCAGTAGAAAATTATCCTCCACCTGCTTGCCCCTCCACCTGCACAGGTACCTTTCCCTCAATGAAGAGCCACACAATTGACTTAAGCAGTGCCCCAGCAAGGGATTCCTAGAAAGGCACTGTGGCAACAGGCAGCACTGGGCCACTGGACCCTACTTCCTCTAGAATAGAAGGAATAAAGCAATATAGGAACTGAAGTATATGTGAGGGGAGCAGAGGAGGAAATAGAGTGGGAAGGAGAAACGAAAATGTCCATAAAAGATGTTTCAAGGCTTCCCTGGTGGCGCAGTGGTTGAGAGTCCGCCTGCCGATGCAGGGGACACGGGTTTGTGCCCCGGTCCGGGAAGATCCCACATGCCACGGAGCGGCTGGGCCCGTGAGCCCTGGCCGCTGAGCCTGCGCGTCCGGAGCCTGTGCTCCGCAACGGGAGAGGCCACGATAGTGAGAGGCCCGCGTACCACAAAAAAAATAAAATGATGTTTCAAGTACCTCTAGTTATGGGAACGAAAATGGATCTAGGGATGGGGGTTAGCACCACCACGTTGTCTTTTGAAGGTCTGTCCTGCCCAGCCCTCGGTGGCCTATTTTGTTCTTCAGCATTCTCTGGGATTAAAAAGCATCAATACCATGGAAATATTCAATTTATGTTTGGGGAAGTACAAATTATTTCTTTCCTTAAATGGCATATAAGTTCGGCATGCATACCTATGTTTACAGCGAAACCAACAAAATTAGAAAATGGGTAGAATGATTAAACAATGCATGACACAGGAAACGTGTTTTTTTCCAGTTGCTGAACAAAATGAAAGAATATTTCGCAGCAGCCTGTGTTCTAATTCTTCCTGTTCCCTTCAGCTCTTAAAGAGACCAGCAAGTTACTGAAAGATTCTAGTACAAAGGCCACAGGTCACTTCAGAAGAAAAACTCAGGTCCTGTTAGTACCAGCTTGCCTGGCTCTGTCTCAGAGGGACAGAAACCCAGAGCATCATCCCCATTCCCTCAGTGGGGTACTGGCACTCCACCCCTACTTGATCCACTTGGGAATAACCCAAGCAGTAGAATGGAGATTGTGCTGGAGTGTGAGTTCCTGAGCCCCGTGTGGGCCCACTCTACACTTCTCCCTCTCTCTGTGGCCACCACGCTTATCAGAAAGAGGCCCCCCAGCCCTTTCAGAGTGAGGCCTCATTTTCCCAGGGATGCTGACCCACCACCTGAGAAACACCACCTTCTTCCCCGGCCATGTTGCCATTTGTCAGCGGCTAATCGTTCATTAGCCTCCCAGGTACCTCACGGAAGCTGGGACCTTGCCTTCATTTGCAAAGGTGGTTCACTGGGTCCCCCTTTAATAAAATTACAACCTCAGGAAACAAATCATTTATATCAAATACAACCCCACGGCATCCTCTTATGTTAATCATTTCAGGCAGGTGCTATTAGGTAATTCAATCGCTGGGCTACAGAAAGCTGCCATGGAATTAATGAGGAACGAACTCAAATTCTGAATAAGAGATTTTCTGAATAAATGGCTCTGAATGAAAAACCAGGAGTCAAGCCTATAATCACAGCCGATAACAGCAATACAAAATTGCATATTAAACACAGTCCTAGCTTCCATCTATTCTCGGTCCACAAACTCTTTTGGAGCCCAAACAACATATTGCGACAACCAACAACAGCCTTCAGCATTTTCCGCTTTTCTAATATTTCCTTAACGTTTTTTCAGGTGAACTGAATAAATTCTGAATTTATAACTTTATGAAATGCTCTCATCCCAATTTAGAATAAGCCTTCGTTTATCCCTAAGGCTAGTCTTTTTTATTTTTTTCTTTTTTTTGCGGTACGCGGACCTCTCACTGCTGTGGTGGCCTCTCCCGTTGCGGAGCACAGGCTTCTGACGCGCAGGCTCAGCGGCCACGGCTCACGGGCCTCCCGGACCAGGGCACGAACCCGTGTCCCCTGCATCGGCAGGCGGACTCTCAACCACTGCGCCACCAGGGAAGCCCGGCTAGTCTTTTCTTAAAAAGAGCATCTATTATAGAGAATAAACCAGTAGCTGCCAGTGGGGAGAGGGAACGGGGGAAAGGCAATATAGGGGTAGGGTATTCACAGGTACAAACTAATAGGTAGAAAATAAGCTACAAGGTTATATTGTACAACATGGGGAATATAGCCAATATTTTATAATAATAAATGGAGTATAACCTTTAAAAACTATGTATCACTATATTGCACACCTGTAACTTATGTAATATTGTACAGCAACTATATTCCAAGACGGAGGGGATATATGCAAACATATAGCTGATTCACTTTGTCGTACAGCAGAAAGTAATACAACATTGTAAAGAAATTATGCTCCAATATAAATAAATAAATAAATAAATAAATAAATAAATGAAAATGAAAAGAAAAAGAGCATCTTTGTCCATAGCCTCATTCAGACTGGAACCTTACCTTCTCTGGCCTCCCACCTGCCCCACCTGCATCTGGCCTCCCTCCCCTCCAGTACACTTTCCTCGCAGCCGCCAGGTGATCTCCCCTAACTGCAAATCTGACCACATCACGTTCCCGCCTCACACTCTCCACTCATTTGCTTCACACTCTCCACTCATTTGCATGGTCTTCCTCTTCCTAGAATGTTATACGAAACTCTTCATGACCAGGCCCCTGGTTATCTTTCCAGCCTCTTCTCTTATTGTTCCCTATAGGAACACATCCTGAGTTCCAGCCACATCCAAATTCTTGACATTTCTCAATGTTCTATGCTCTTTCATAACACTGTGCTATTTCTCCCATTGGAGTGCCTACTCCAACCTAATTCTCATCTTTTAAAATGTATCTTGAACAGGTCCTCCTCCTCAAGCCCTCTCTGATCCAGTCCCAGACTGAGTTAAGTGCCCTTCCCCCATGCTTCCTTAGCACATGAGGGCAGAGCTCAATTCATGAACATGGCTTCACCATAATAGTTGGAGCACAAGTCTCTCTCTCCAACTAGACTGACATCTTGAGAATAAGACTCCATAGTGTTTCATCTTGCATTTTCAAGATTGGGCATATTGGTAGATACATAGTAAATATCTGATGAATGAATGAACCAGTGATAGAAAAAAATGAAATCATGGCTGAGTAAATGAATGAACCCAGTGACGTGATTTGTGCCAATGCCAACAGCCACACTTCCATTTCCCAACTCTGGGTAGAAGCATTTGAAAAGTTTATTGTCCTAATCTGAAATTCAGTCAGTGAAGACTTGGCCCAGAACGAGTGAGTTTCCCTACAGCGAGTGATACCATCACAGCTTCTTCATTCTCCCACTCTTTAGTAAATATGTGAAAAAAAGAGACCCTGTGGCATGGATAAGATGCCTTCCTGTGGCAGGAAACCACTGTTAGGATGAACCACGTGGTGACCCACGTGGCCTTCCTTGCACCCAGGCTTCCAACCCTAAAGGAAATCTCCCCCATTCCGCACACTGCATTTGCTTTCACAGAGCTGCGGTCGCCTGGCATTTATCAAGCTGTGCTTCATCGGAGATTTAATCAGGTTTGAGTTTTTAACAACGTGCTCGTCATGCTCACTTAACTTAAAATCAAGCCTGTTCGGGGCATTAGTCAGTCCTATTCACTCAGTCTGGTAGTTTTGGCATTTAAAACTTTAGAATTTTTTTTTAATCAAGGAACACTATATGTTTTTACCAAGCAACTCTTATACATACATCTCTCAGGCTGGTTTCCTGGTTGAAATATCCCAGCCTTAGGGATTATACTGCTGTGAAGGAAGTGTCTGTGCATTTGTTTCCTATCGATGCCATGATGAATGACCACAAACCTGGAAGCTTAAAACAGTACATATTTATTATCTTATGGTTCTGTAGGTCAGAAGTCTGACATGGGTTTTATTGGACTAAAATCAAGGAGGCAGCAGCATTGTGTTCCTTCTGGAGGTTCGAGGAGAGAATTTGAAAAACTTGCCTTTTCCACCTTCTAGAGGCTGCCCACACTCCTTGGTTCCCGCACCCTTCCTCAATCTTCAAAGGTGGCCATGGCTGTTGGAGTCCTTCTCACATCACATCCCCCTGCTGCCTCCTCTTCGACCTCCCTCTTCCACTTTTACGGACCCTTGTGATAATATGAGGCCCATCTGGATAGTCCAGGGTAACATCCCTATTTTAAAGAGAGCTGATTAGCAAACTTCTCTCTATCTGCAACCTTAATTTCCCTTTGCTATATAAAGTAACATATCCACAGGTTCCAGGGATTAAGACGTGACATCTTTGGGCGGGAGGTTTTCATACTGCCTTCACTTGTATGGCTCTGGACTTCTAAGTCATCCTTTATACAATCATGTGGGTCCAGTGTGAACTTCCGACCAAGAGCACTCATGTCACCTGAAAGCTTCTTAGACATGCAGACTCGCAAGCCCTACTCCAGACCTTCAGAATCAAAATGTACATTTTCATCAACTTCCAGGGGAATACAGAGCTTATATATATTGAGAAGCACCACTCAGAGGTTCTCCATGGGGCAGAGGAAGGCGCTTGGACTTGGTGGTGGACAGACAGTGGTCTTATCTGGAACCATGTATGTAATTATGCAGTGATCTTGAGGAGCCCAGTCAGTAGCCCCCCTCTTCCCTGTCAGAGCTTTGAACAAATAAAGAAATAAGACAAAGAAGTGGGGACAGATGGGGACCAAGATGGCACTTTGGTAAACTGGTATCAGGTTGTGTAGCTTTTACCTGCAAATACAGCATTGAATCTCACAATGAGGAGAACTTCTTCCCACCCCATCACGGCTGCACTCAACTGAGGAGGGTCTCCCCGACCGCAGCCCCTGTCGGCAAGGGCAGAGCCTGTGTAGGAGGATTTTTAGCAAGGAGTAGGCATCTGAAGGCACATGCTCTCTGCAGGCCGGCCAGCTCTCAAAAAGAAGGAAGAGAAGCTGGGCTACACGTGCCTGGTTTCTCCTTCCAAACTCAGCAACTAGATAGGTCACCGGTGAGTAAGGGGCTAAAGATATGACAGAAGTGTTCCAGCCAGTAGAGCTGCCTCCATACGGAAGGAAACATTAGAAGAGGGACTCAGCATTTCCCCTAATAAATAACGCCTATGTCACAGAGTCGTTGTGAGGAAAGTGATACAGCATGTGTGGTAGCACCTGGCACATCATAGTTCAGTTACAAGGAGTACTGTGTTATCCCGCAGTTCTACAATCTGGCAACCCATCAGAATGTCCTAATGATTTGTTACAAAATGTGGATTCCTGGACCTCACCCTAGGGGATCAGATTCAGCAGGTGTAAGGTGGGGCTTGGGAATCATAGACCTGGAATCCTGATAGCACACAAGTAAGAAAAGCCCTTCAGTCACTTAGGCAGGACTTTACCTAAACCAGAGAGAATGAGTATTAGATAAGACTCTTCTGGTTATGGGTTACAAAAACCGACTTGAGCTGGCTTACCCAAAAAAGAGGGAATGTGTCACAGGGCCATGGGTGTCTTATAGAACTTAAGGGCAAAAGGCCCAGGAACTAGATACTTTCAGGCACCCAGCAGTGTCTCTCTCTCTCTCCATCCCTCATTTCTGCTTCTGTCTATGACCAATACCACCTTCTCTCTGTGTTTTCATGTATATGGTGAGCAGAAGATAGACTCTACATAACTCCTGAAGGTGCTTTGTCCCTGGACACTGCAGACCGATTAGCTTTCTTTCAGTCCCAGTGCTAAATCCCTAGGACAGAGAATCTGACTGACTCAAGTCAGGTCAGCCGTCCCCACCAGGTGCAGGGACTTGAAGTCATAGGACCCATCCCTCCATCTTTGTGGGGGTACTTTGGAGGGAGGGAAATTCTCAGAGAAAAGAAGTCACTGCAAGTTTGGCAGATACCCAACAGAATCAGAAGCTGCTATCCCATGTCTTTATTTTTTAAATTGCTTACCCACAATAACCCAAAAATAAAAAAAGGAAAACCTTGTGATTTGGGGGAGTCTGATAAAATTTTTTAAAATATTTCAAATTTATACTTAGAAGCAAGGTCACCAAAATATCAGTTCTAGCGAAACCCTAGAGATTATGACTCCCCTGCTTACTTGAAATGGTCAGAGATCTTAACTCCTTTGAAGAGGATGCTTCTCCTTCTAAGTGAGTTCACTTCCCCAGGCAGTTCAGAGATCTTCAAGCTTCCTTCTGGTGTGAAGAGGGTTCTTTTCCAAGAAGACATTTTCTAGGAGTAACTGCCACATCCACTTATGTTGTAATTATTTTCTATGAACATGTCTGCCTACCGGAACACAAGGTCTTCAGTGTCACCATTCTGTCTCATTCATCTTGTATCTATAGTGCCTATTATAGTGCCTGGCTCAGAGTAACTACTCAATACGCCTTTATTGATTTTAGGAATGAATGAGAGTCATCACTCTTCAAAAAGTGATGTAAAAATATCATGCTTAAAGAGATATCAACATGTACCAGGAAATGATGCCAGGAGAGAGTCCCAAAATTCAGGTTTTCTGTGCTTTTCTGGGAGGAGAGTCCATGATCACATCCAGGGGGTCTTGGGGAAGGAAAGGGAAACTGTCAGAGATCTGGCTGTGTGAGAAGCAGGCCCAGGAGTCAGGGCTGGTGGCCCCACAGCTCACAAATTAAGTTCTCCCCCAGGCCTCCTTTCCCTTAGGAGAAGGGCGCCTTCTTTTCTTTCTAAGGACATGACCTCCCTGCTCTGTGCCAGTCTGCTCAAGTCCCTACCCTTCACTCCAAGATGTGCTTGAGTCATGAGAACGAGAAGTGTTACTTCTCAGAAGTGCCAACTGGCCGCTGTCATGGGGTTATCACAGGAAGGAGGGGTGTAGGTACCCCTCATGAATGCTTATTTTAATTGCAGTTTTAAAAAAACCCTTAGACTTCACAATCCATCATTCCACTATAAAATCAATATTACAAGGCTCAAATATCTATATCATGACAGTGGTTTATTTGAAAAATGTATTTTCCTACATGTTTTAACTTCTAAAATAATAAAAATAATAGCTTTGGCATGACATAAACGAAAACACAGTGTAATGAAATGGCATTTTATGAATTTAAACCAAAGCAAATATTTGCCATGCTTTATTTAAATTAATTTCCTGTGCATGCTCGACTGGTTGGATAGCAGGTGAGCTTTGCCACATCATACGTCTACTGCACTGGACTCTGAGACTTGCTGGTGAAGAAGCAGAAGTTGTGAGATCCAAAGGGACCCAATTCTGAGGGACCCACAGGCCCACACTCTGGTTCCACTGGCACTAAAAATTGGCTAGGTGTGAGCAGGAAGTTGTTTAACAAAACATCTACATCCACTCTTGTAAGGCAAGGGTGAGATAGTCAACTCCATGTTGGCGGCATTTTTTAGTAATCCTAAAATCAGTCTCGGTATGTATTCTATATAAATTCTAAGCTGAACAATTTTTTGAGTGCATTGTAAATACAATCCCTTCCTAAGTTTTCTAGGAAAACAGTCTGCCAGTTCTCGAATGCTAATACTATCCGTTCATGGGGGAAACTGAGTCACAGATATGTTTATGAAGTTACTATCTGGCCCTTGATGAAAAAGTGTGCCTACTCCTGGTTTTATAGAATAAACAACTTGGAATGACCAAATAATATTGGTTTTAATTTGGAATCCTAGATATTAAACTGATTTCTTCTTTTCACAGCTTCCTGGGTCAGTAATTTATAGATCCAATTAAGAGTTTTCCACCAGTTACAGTTATAGAAACTGTATTTGACTACAGTTATTCTTTGCTTTCTGTGATCACTAACCTGGCACAATGACCTCTATCCCAGAAGGTGGGGTCTGAAACAATGGTGGTGCAGATGACCTCCATGGGCAGGTCATGATCATCACAGCACAGATGTTGTGAACTGGTTGTGGTCACGACCAAAAATAATACATGACTTGCATATATGACTTGCACATATGGATGATAACCTGTGTCTTTTTAGCTTTGGGGCAAAGGTCTTCAGAGTTGTTGGGATCAAGCGCATTTTGTAGATGAGGATATAATTTATAGACAAAATAAAAGAACCTGGACTTAGGGGAGAAAAACGAAATACATTTTTAAAAGGAATTTCACACACACACACACACACACACACACACACACACACACACACACACACACACATACACCGTAGAGCTTGTGTCTACTATTTGGAAAACTTTAGTTCCATTCACAGGAAAAATAAGAAAATTAAAAAATTCAGTACAAGATGGCCCCTGATCCAGGGATCTCTACACTTAACAAAGCATCCATTCTTTGTTCGTCAGAATTCTTTCAAACCAACATTAGCCAGGATGAATTCTTTGCTCTTTTGGGTTACTGTTGGGCCAAGTCAATGAGTCAACTGGAAAAGATCTCTTTCTAAAAGCCTGCCCTCTGTGCCCACCATTTTCTCACTCCCAGAGTTGGTCATCAGAGGTGAGGCAAAGTGGAGGTACCATAAACAAGCTCTTGAAAATGGGAGTGACGGGGAGAGAGGTTCTCCATGTGCCCAGGCAACTGTGAAATAACAAAACGGAGATAAGAACCAACAAAATCAAGAGGCAGGAGAAAAACTGGAAGCAAAAGAACACAGTGGATTACATTTCTCTCAAAGATAACTTGGGAACAGGCTTTATCGTCCAAAGACCATTTTCTCTCCCATCTAGGAATTCAAAAAGATGAGTGAAAAGGATCAGTTCTACAGCAGAGTGCAGCTTAAGTAACCTTACCAGGTAATTGAAAAAAGCTTTCAGGTGTTTGTTTATTTTGTTTGTTTGTTTTTTCACTGTTGTCAAATAAAAACTGTACTGGTAGAAGAAGAAACATAGTTCCTATGAAGGCTCAGAGAAAACTAGATGTCAGGGAACAGAAACAATTGCTCCAGCAAGTAATGGCTCCTGCTTTTCCAACAGAAAACAAGAAAAACTCTATGCAGTTAATTCAATAAATACTCTGTGAAAAATGTCTGTTTACTTTATAAGATATAGTCCCTCCCTTTAAAGAATCTGTAATCTACTTCTGGACTGACTCACATGATTAGGAAGCAATGTAAGATGGTTTCTAGTCAAGGACTCACTGAAACAATGCTGTAGGAGTTAGAAGGAAGACATACGAGGGAGTAGTTTGGAGACACAACGGTATTAATTATCTATTGCTGATAACAGGTTACTCCAAATTTAGGGACTTAACACAATAATCATTTTTTGTCTCACACTTGCTGAGCGTCTGGGATCTAGAATCAGATTGGTTGCTGGTTCAGGTTCAGGGTCTCTTGTGAGGTTTCAGTCAAGCTGTCTGCCGGGGCTGCAGTCAGCTCAAGGTCTGAGTAGAGGAGGATATGCTTCCACGCTTACTCATATGGTCATTGGAAGCCATGTGGGCCTCTCCATGGGCTGCTTTGCAACATGGAAGTTGGCTTCTGCCAGTGCTATCAGCCTGAGAGACAGAGTAAGGGAGAGAGAGCCCCAAGATGAAAGCCACAGTCTTTTTAACCTTGGAAGCGACATCCCATCACTTCTGCCATATTCTACTTGTTAGAAGTGAGTCAAGAAATCCAGCACATAGTCCAGGGGAGGAAATTACCCAAGGGTGTGAATACCAGGAGGTGGGGTCATGGGGGGGCACCCAAAGGCTTTCCATTACAGTAAGCAAAGGTGTTGAACTCTAGAGGGGTTCAGCAAACTACAGCTAGAGGGCCTGCCACCGGCTTTAGTAAATAAAACTGTATTGGCCCACAGCACACCCATTTGTTTACCTATTGTCTCTGGCTGCTTTTGTGTCAACAACTCCAGAGTTGAGTCATTTGGGACAAAGACCCTAGAGTCTGAAAGCTTAAAGCATTCACTATCTGAACCTTTACAGAAAAGTTTTGCTGAGGCCTGCTCTAGAGCAGTATTTCTCAAAATGTATGTGCCTATGAACCACCTAGAGATCTTGTTAAAATGTGGTTTCTGGTTCAACAGGTCTGAGTGGGGCCTGAGGTTCTGCATTTTCTCAAGCTCCCAGGTGATGCTTATGCTGCTGGACCACAGACCACCCTTTGAATAGCAAGGCTTATGAAACTTGAGAGATGAGAAGGTCTTGGGTAGGTGTGGAAGGCCTTCCAAGTAGGGGGAAATGGCATGAGAAAAGATGAGAAAGGAAAAAGACATGGCTTTGGGGGTGAATATAAGATTGGGCTATCTGGAACAGAGGAGAGGGCACAGCCATATCCTCTCTGTGAAGAGCAGCTATAGAGAGCAACACTTAGCCTTGAGGCAATGGAGAAAACAATATAGTCTTAGTTCTTTTTATTTCAAGATACAGAGTCTTCTATTTAAAAAAAAGGATCAGACTATAGTCAATTGTTTATCCAACAAAAACACCAGCATTGAAAAAGAAAAAAAAATAGATAAATAACCGACACAGACATTTGTTTAGCACCCACTTTGTAGCACTGATGTTCTAGGTGCTGGGGATACAAAATTAATAGACAGTCCCTCCTTATCACTCAGGCTGGTGATGGAGAGACATGTAAACACATTAGAGGTGACATACTGTGATACGTATTTTAGTAGAAGTATCTACCTAGTGCTACAGGAAAACAAAGAGAAGGAATTGGGTCTTGAAGGATGGGTAGAAGTTTGTTATACTGGATGGATGGAGAAAGCATTTGAGGCTGAGGAATAGTATAAAGACATGAAAGGGCATGGACTAGGTAGAGATTGTACAGGCCTAGGCATGGGATGTGTGTAAGGTAGGGGGACATAAAGGGGTCCAAAAAGGAAAGAGGTAGGGGCCAGACATGAGGCTGGACAGACAGGCAGAGAAAGGCTGTCAATGGCCTCAGATACTATAGGAAGAATCTCAGACTCATATCAGGCGCTGATATTAGATAACCCACCTAACATTCCCAGCACATAGGAGTGATCTGTTATCACCAGTTGTGGTTCTATTTTAGAAAATCTGATGGCAATGTGGAGGACTTCACATCTGGGAAAGCAGAAAGAGCAAGGGTCACTGTTCATCTGGCCTTCAGGGGAGCTAATTTTCAGAATCCTTGAAAGCAGGATTCCCAGGCAACCCACTGAAGCTGGTATGACACATGGATTACATCATCCTCCTATGTCCATCTGTATTGGCTTGTGTCCCCACATACCAGCCCTGCCCTCTCCCTGTGGGGCACCCCTGTCACTGCAGAGGACACAGCTGCTCAGCTAGCGTGGCTGTCCTTGTCCATGGAGCACCAGCAAGGTCTTTGCAGAAACTGAGCAGTGGACTTACGTGGAGACTTTCCATTATCCCATTCACACTTGGCTCCATTACCCTTAGTACCATGAGGGTCCTGTGGGCTGCAGGTTCCCCATCATGGGACACATACACCCCTGCTGCACTGGGATGGTCTGTTTACTTGTCTGTCTACCTCTCAGACAAGTCCACCTGTCCTTAAGCTCCCCGAGGTCAGAGACTGTGTCTCATTCACCACTACACCTGTGGCACCACTACACCCGTGGCACCAGTCCTGCGCAGAGTGGGCACCTAGAAAGTCTGCATCAGATGAGCAAATGAATGATAATGGGGCTGATAACATTTCCTACCTCATTGTTTCTTGTGAGGATTGTATTAGTTTGTGTATTAGTGACCACACCTTGGGTGGCTTAAAGACCAGAAATCTATTTTCTCAAAGTTCTGGAAGATGGAGGTCCGAGATCAGGTGTTGGCAGGGCTGGTTTCCTTGGAGGCCTCTCTCCTTGACTTGCAGATGGCCGCCTTCTCACTATCTATTCACATGGTCTTTTCCCTGTCCACATGTACTCCTGTGTCTCTCTCTGTGTCCTCATCTCCTTTTCTTGTAAAGACACAGTCAGATTGGATGAGAATCCACCCCAATGACCTCATTTTAACTTAGTTATCTGTTTAATGGCCAATTATCCAAATACAGCCACATTCTGAGGTACTGGGGGTTAGGGCTTCAACCTACAGATTTGGGGGTGGGAACACAATTCAGTTCATAACAAGGATTAAATGAGCTAATATAAGTGTTTAGAATGTTGCCTAGAATATAATGTCACAAAAGTGCTCGTGATTATCACCTGCAGTTTGGAAGGAACATGGAGAAAATAAACTGTTGGTTTCTGAACCAATATTAGAGACGGACACTCTCGACGCAGCTCCTTTTAAAAAGTGTTCAGAGTTTTGAACCTCATTCAGAAAGTCAGAAGGAGGGTTTTATAACTCAGTATTCCTCTGCAGGATTATCCTTCCAGGGAAGCATGGCCTCAGTAAGATGAGTCTCCAATCCCTACCACCATGCCATCTCACCCAGAGGCTAATTATCTCACACATCATCTACAGAATACATTTCATCTGTTATTTCTTATATGCTCTCCACAACAATCCTATTAGGCAGAAATTGGAATTTTACAGATGGGAAAAACTGTAACTCTCTGGACCCAGTAACTTAAGTAACTCGACTAAACTCACACAGCCAGTTAATGGCAGAGCCAGATTCAAACTCAGGCATTTTCACCACAACACACTGCCCACCGCTGAGGTGCTGGTCCACGTGTGTGTGTCATCTTTACTGCATCTAAACTTCTGTTTCAGCCCAGGAATGCCCTGACATCTCTGGTCCCAACACTGATACACTAAGGCAAAGGTCCTGACCCAGGCGAGTGACCAAACCTGGAAATGGCCCTGGGCGCATCCCCAGGAGGAAGGGAGGAGGGGTGAGAACACACACATAGTGGGTTCTGCTCCCCACCTGCTTGGACATCTCTTGCATTTGGTACCGCTCAGCTGCCTCTCAGCCAGTCAGTCACTCTTCCCTCCTGGAGATGCTTGCAGATAACACAACAGGCAAGAGTTCTGGAGGGGGGGAGGCTCCCAGTGGGTTGCCTGGGAATCCTGCTTTCAAGGATTCTGAAAATTAGCTCCCCTGAAGGCCAGATGAACAGTGACCCTTGCTCTTTCTGCTTTCCCAGATATGAAGTCCTCCACATTGCCATCAGATTTTCTAAAACAGAACCACAACTGGTGATAACAGATCACTCCTATGTGCTGGGAATGTTAGGTGGGTTATCTAATATCAGCGCCTGATATGAGTCTGAGATTCTTCCTCTAGTATCTGAGGCCATTGACAGCCTTTCTCTGCCTGTCTGTCCAGCCTCACGTCACCCATAACAGGGAGAAGGATCAACCCCTGTCAGCCAGAGGTCCAGGTGATCACCAAGCAGCAGCAGCGAGGGAATGCAAGCCGTGGTGGGGACAGCAGGAGCGGCTGGGGCGGGTTGGAGGTGACACTTGTATTAGTCAGCTGGGGCTGCTGAAACAGAGCACCACAAACTGGGCAGCTTAAACAACAGAGATTTATCTTCTCACTGTTCTGCAGGCTGGAAGTCTGAGATCAAGATGTCAGCAGGGTTGATTCCTTCTGAGGACTCTTAGGAAAGGATCGGCTTCAGGCCTCTCTCCTTGGCTTATAGATGGCCACCTTCTCCCTGGGTCTTCATATTGTCTTCCCTCGTCATGTATGTCTGCGTCCTGATCTCTTCTCCTTATAAGGACACCAGTCATATTGGATTTGGGCTCAACCCCTGATCTCATTTTAGTTTAGTCATCTCTTTAAAGACCTTATCTCCAATGACAGTCACATTCTGAGGTGCTGGGGGTCAGGACTTCAATGAGCCCCCCCATATAAATGCCTGGAAAGACACAACTCAGCGCACACAACCCTGACAGCTTCTCTGAAGCTTGGAAAACTTTCCTGACAGAACCTTCTCCTTTCTGAGGGTGGGGAGGCCCCATGCTTGCCTCACTTGCCCTGGCTGGGGGTAGTGGGGACTGATCCCACAGGGCCTGGGGTGTCTGCTGTCAGGGCAGGATGCAGACCAGCAGCCAAGGTCAGAGCCAGTGCTCAAACTCAGAGTGAGGGATGAATGAACACCTGAATCACGGCGGAGGAGGGGTCAGCAGGTAGGACAAAGTATCAGGGGCTGCAAGATGGTGGCAGCTGCACAGAGCATTGATTCCAGGGAGCTGTGTGCACTGCTGACCTGATTCTTCCACTTGGGTGAAAGAGTTACTCTCTTGAAGCCTCACTGTCTGCATCTATAAAACAGATATCAGCAGCACCTACTTGTAGTAATGGAAGGGATAAAGACATGATGCGTGTTCAGTGCCTAGAACAGGGCCTGTAAAAGGGCCAATCACGCAACACTGGTTAAATGGAAAGTGGCAGCTATAATCTCACTAACATGAGATGTTAAAGACACCTGTTGAACCACCAATCCAAGGGAGATTTTTCACTCGAGCAAGTGAGACTCCCTTCAAAGCCCAGTATCCTCTAGGACCAGCCTTGTCCAGGGCAAAGCAAGCGTGAATGTTTAAAGAGTTCCTGGGCATCAGTCCTCTCAGTGCACCCTAACTTCTGGCCCATCACAGCATCTGCCATTAGGGCTACACCTTAGGATAAGGCTCTTTTGAGACTAGAAGCCCCATGTTAACGTATAACCCTGACATGCCATCCAGAAAGGCGCTCCACAACGGCTTAGTCTTGCCTGGTTCTGATTTCCAGCCTGCTTTTCATCGTGCAGCAGGCTACGGCAAACGGCAGGCATCGCTAAAACTTTCTGCCTGCCTCCTCCTCCTCCTTCCTCATCTCCTCCCCCCTCCCAGGATCTGTTACAGGAATTTTATTCCCCTTAATTTACTCTCTGCAAATTGCTCAGCTTGAATACTGTTATTCCACCGCTCCGTGAATGGAGCTTCATGAGATCTCAGCCCACTCGCTCTGCATGCAGTGTGCGTTCCGCTGAGGGAGAACTGCCCTTGCAGGATGGAAGCCAGGACCTGCCTGCCCCAGGCCTACGGGTACCTTGTGAAATACCTAATCGTGTGGCTTCTCATTTGTACAGGGATTTACAGTTTCCAGAACACAGTCATCCCCATCGGCTCATTTACATAAATACCACAGAAGAAGACATAATACCTTTCATCTGTACAGCTCTTTTCCCGTTTACCAAGTACTCTCATATATATTACCCAATTTATAGATAAGGTCTGATAATATAATACTCTAGGACTGTATTGACTCTTTCCATATGAATAGAGCTATTACAATCCATTACAGAGAAAAAGCATGGGCAGGCCAGTTCCTTCCACGCTGAGTGCTGAGGCATAAGCCCTGAACTTGGCTGGGATCCATCCTTACAGCCTATACTTTTGGAAGGCAGCCTTCCAATGCCCCTTGAACTGGGCCTTCTCATCTTAGAGAGTCTTCCATTTCTTCAGCCATGAGCCCAGTGGCTCTGTCCAGGGCTCTGGTCTCCCAGTCATCCTGAGCAAAGCCACTGAGCCTGCTCATAAGGACCCCATGTCCACTCGTGCACAGATCTGGCAGGGTACCCTGCTCTCTCCCATGTGGCCACCCTGGGGATCTGGGGTGGGATGATTCGTCCAGTAGGTCAGGTAGGTCCAAGCCATCCTGCAGCCTTGGTCATCTTCATCAAGGGCAGATCTGATCACGTCTTCTGTACCCATCTTTTGAACTTTGCCACCCTCAACTCCTCCATATCTTTGCCAGCACTTGTTAACTCTTGTCTTTTGGATACCAGCCATCCTAAGAGGTGTGAGGTGATACCTCAGTAAGGTTTTGATTTGCACTTCCCTGATGATCAGGAATGTTGAGCACCTGTCTTGCTATCTCTTATCCAGGGCTTTAGATTGGTTTTCCAGGAACAGACTCTGAGCCAGGGAGTTGCCTGCAGAATGTTCACTGGGGAGAACTCTTGGGAGGTAGATCTGCAAGGGGGTGAGGAAGGCAGGGTTGAGCGGTGGGAGGAGGTGACTCACAGTGTGGTCTTAACTGAGACCTCAGTCAACCCTACAGGGAACTCTGGAACTGGGATGACCCATGAGTTGTCCCAAATTGAGGTCAGAGGCCAGGCCTTTGTATCTCTGCAGAAGTCTGGAAAGGGGAGCCTTGGATATGGACTTTCCCTATAGCCCAGGGCAATGCTCAGGGAGGGAATGTGAGCCTTAAATATTCCCAGCATGGGGGTTCAGTTTGTCTGCCCTGAAGAGGGGTTTCTGAACAGAGCACCGCAGAATTCCCTACCCCAGAGGTTCCCAGCGTTCACTGCACCAGAGGACAGGAATGTTGGAGTCCACCTTGGAATCCTGCCTTACACACTGGAACACAAGCCCATCACCAGTCTGCCTAGCTCTGCTTTTCTTCCTCGCCCATCAGGACTGGACAACTATTTCTTTGCCAAGACCTCATTTAGCTGGCATCACAACTGCTGAAAGGGGAAAGCCAGGCAAAGGGCTAGACATCCTTCCACTCCATGCTTCTTCTGTCCAGCGCCTTTGAACAGGGCGACTCCCCTTGTGTGCCACGGTCTTAATCAGGCTTTTCTAGGGCATGCTGCCTTCCTTGCCCTGCTGCCTCCCTGCATGGAACCCTCTTTTCCTAATTTATTTTCAGCCCTGAGGCTGATCTCAGAGGCAGCATCTGGTTCCAGTTTTAAAACAAAATCTGGCTGAGTTGGGCAGAGAAGTACAGAAGTCAAATGCATGCTTGTCCCCAAGGTCACCTGGCAACAGCGTAGCCTTGGTTCTTTTCTGCCTCCTCCCAGCTGTTGTCAACACACAACTTCTATTCACCTGTATCTATTACAGGTCCCTGGGCTTATGGAGTCTACAGCTAGGTCAGTGCCACTGGGCTTCAGAGGTCCCCCCAAGCCCAAATCCACTCAAAAATTCTACATCCACACCAGGAAAATAGAAACCGAGGAGAACGTGACTTGCGAGGCCCGAGCTCCACTTTTCAGCTTTCTCTTTGACAAATAAAGAGCCTGCCTGCAACTCCCTGGGCTCAACATTCAATGTCCAGAAACCCAAGTGGCTGGTGTGTCTCAGAAGCTAAACTACAACACACACACACACACACCCGCAACGCAAATCCTCCAGGAAATACTGACTCCTTCATGACTCCCAGGTGATGAGAAGGCAGCCTTTGAGCTCCACCAGCGCTGTTGTTCCCATTTGGTTCAAGTCTCAGTAAGGCTGAAGCCGTCGTGGAGCAAGTATCATCACCACATGGGGGACAGGAAAGATACATGGCAAGTCGTTCGTGCAGTCAAATCTCTCTGCAGCTGGTAGAAAAGTCTCTGGTACCCTCATGGTGACCATGACTGTAGGTATTGTATTTTCTGGAGTGCTTTCACTTTCAACCGTTCTGTTGTGTTGCACCATAATTTGTGTTTGTCAAACCAATTCAACCTTAGTTCTAAAGATATGGTCATAGTAGTTATGTCACTACTATGGAGTAGTGGACTGACTGGGAGTAAGGATGGGAGGATGGAAGTAGGAGGTGGGCAGAGAAGACAGGCATGCTTCCTGCTAAGAGACTCTGCAAAAAACTGTGGGTTCCACCTTTACCCTAACCCCACATCTATATCACCCCACTCCAAAAGGACTTTGAGGGCACATTAACCAGGACACTGAAGGCATCTGATGGATGGAAGGGGAAACTCTTTGATTAACCAATTACGGGGGGTGATTTACTTGGCTAGCTCATTTCTCCCCAAAATAGCCTAGCACGGAGGAAGCCCCTCACAGCACGGGCCACGGAGATGTGAGGGAAGCAGGCCACACCAGCTGAGACTGGGCCACAGAGCTTGAGGGCTCCTGAGGGTGTGAAGGGAGGTGAACTGGGGCAGTGAATACAAAACATACCCAGGTCTTAACATCAGCTGGGGGCACAGAGGAAACAAAGGTGACAGGCCATGGATCAGGGAAAAGATGGGTCAGCATCACCCCTCAGCTTTGGACATCCCTGCAGGGACAGCGTGGCTCTACCATCCTGCATTTGACAAGTGTAGCTCTTAGAGCTATGCCAGGCTCCTATTAAATACTCAGAAACGTCACTTATGGTTACTGTAATTATTATTATTACTCACGAGACATGCTTTTCTTTGTCATTTTTAAGTGGAGGGGAGGACAGTGCCATTACCCCTTTCTACTCCAAAGAAATATTTTTCTGCCTCTTCTGTATATATTTGGAAAGGAAAAATCAGCCACAAAAACAAAACAAAAAGACAGAAATGAAACATGTGATCAGAGAGATCCTGCATAGTTTCAACCTCGAAGGAGCCAGAGTCCCAGGCATGGGTCTAGCGGAATGCTGGCTTTCACAGGTTTTGTCCCTGGATTATGTTTCCACTGTTGTTGTTTTGCTTTTTAATTATGATCAAATGACCTTGTTATATAAAGTATGGCTCAGATATGAGCAACAGAAGGTTGGGCACACAGAGTTTAATGCTATAATCAAATGCAACCTATAACCACGTTCTTACGGCCCATATTATTGACAGATGATGATACTAATATTTGCATGTGCTGCATGGTAATTGGCCGCACTGGATAGGCAGTTCACTTAGGTTACTACTCAGAGGATGACTTTTATGTAGCTGCATTTCCATCCCCTCCTCCCGCACTCTGCTGGCTTGCCAGCACCTATATACTCCCTCGTGGTGGTTTCTCTGAGACCACATCCCTGCTCTGCTTAGATTCAAATGAGGGCATGGAGCTTCCCTGCCTTAAGGAGGGAGGAAAACGTAAGAATAGAAGGCCTGAAGAGGATACAGAAGTCAGGGCAACACGAGCTGCTGAACCAGACACCCCACTACAGAAGCCTATTTCACACTCTCTTAGCAGCCTGGTGTGTGTTCCTCATCAGCGTCAAGTTTTCCTCCTCGTGGTGACTGAAGGTCTGAGGCTCCTCCATCTCGTGGCTCTATCGTCCCTTGGTCCTCAGGGTTCTCTGGACCCAGATGGCCTGCTCGGCCTGGAAGTGACGCACATGGCTCAGGCTCATATCCCGTCAGCGAGAACTTGTCACGAATGAGGGTGATAGAAAGCATAGCCCACAGCAAGGCAGCTGCTTCTCACACAGTTGTATATGTGGAGGTGGGTGCACGTGTTTCTGGTGCACTGAAGATTCGGAGGGATGAGCTAATGGTACTGAGGAGGGACTGGGACAGAGAACACGAGTGAGCCCTAAGAGCACGTATTCTTACATAAAGCGTTAAGTCTGTTCCTCTGTAAGACACCCCCGCGCACGCACACGCGCGCACACACACACACACACACACACACACACACACATAATCTGCTGCCCAAGGCAGGCATCGGGATTCAGGCTCAGAACTCCGTGAAACACAAATGCCTATTTGATCGCCCTTTATAGCAAAACCTTGTTAAGCAGATATGGTTTATCCAAGAGAATGAACAATTGGAAGCAATTGTTCCCCAGCCAACTAGATACCCTGTCATGCTCCAGTAAAGACATCAGATTATGTGAACTAGTTAATTCAAAATCCATTCTTCCTGGTCCCTTGCCTTTCAAATTAAAGACATTTGCTTGAAATTGACAGTGAGGGAGAGGGTGACCAGGCAAGCGGAGGAGCCCATGGTTCCCAGAAGTTAGTACCTTCCGTTCCCACAGGCCTGAAACCGAGGCAAGACGGAGGGAGAGGTGAATAGGGGTTGGCTGTCAAGCTTGCGGCCTGAAAATTAGATTTTAAGCACTGTTTTTTTCCCCTGAAGGTCTCTTGAAAGGAACCGAGGAGGCAAAGTAAGAAAGTCTAGGCTAAGCTGTGTAATTAGGGTCACAATTAAGAAGTTTAGGAAAGGGTGGGCGTTCTGGTGGACTTTGTTCTATTGCAGTTTCCCCTCTAAAACCCTGAGCCTCAATGTCATGTGGCAGTCTGGATGGGAGGGGAGTCTGGGGGAGAATGTGTACATGTAACTATTGCTGAGTTGCTTTGCTGTGCACCTGAAACTATCACAACATTGTAAATTGGGTATACTCCAATATAAAATAAGAAGTTTAAAAGAAATTTTTTTGTCTCTTTTTTTTTTTTTTTTTTCTTTTTTTTCAGTACGCAGGCCTCTCACTGTTGTGGCCTCTCCCGTTGCGGAGCACAGGCTCCGGACGCGCAGGCTCAGCGGCCATGGCTCACGGGCCCAGCCGCTCTGTGGCATGTGAGATCTTCCCGGACCGGGGCACGAACCCGTGTCCCCTGCATCGGCAGGCGGACCATCAACCACTGAGCCACCAGGGAAGCCCTAAAAAAAAGTTTTTTAAATAAATAAATAAAACCCTGAGCCTGAGCAAGCATGACCCAAAGTCCAGGAACTCTAAGAGGCAGAAGATGCTGTGGCTGCACCATTTACCACCCGGATAAACGCAGGCATGTTACTTAGCCCCTCTGTGCCTTAGTTTCCTTACACTTTAATGTCAGATAGTAACTACCCAAAGGGTCGCTGTAAGGATTAAATGCATTAACGTTTGTAAGATGTTTAGAATGGCACCTAGAACACATTAAGCCCTGTGCAGATTTGAATAAAATTAAAAAGCTGGGTTAAAACCTCTGTTCCTCCTTTGACTAGTTAGGAGACCTTGAGCCCCTTCATTTAAACTCTGAGTCTCAGTTTCTTGTTGGTAAAATGAGACTGCTTTTACGGCTTCACGAAATCATCTCACAGGTGGTGAAATTTGCTGAAACTGTGCATGTGGACGTGCTTGCCGGGTGCCTGGCACAGAATTGGCAGTTAATAAATGCTAAGTGCTACCTCGAGCTGAGTGTTTAAAGTATTCCCAGATCCCAGCAAGACAGAAAATGAGAGATGTCGGTAAACAGTGCCAGGGAAGCTCCTGCATACGGCAGCCCCGAGTCACCAAGAAGAGTGTATGCCAGCCAGCACTTTAATTTTTACTTATTTCACAGAATAAAGAGCCATGTGTGTGCTGAGCTCCCACCCAGGTTATTAGAGAGACATATGTAGTATATCCACACAGATTGGCAGGGTTGGAAAACAAGAAGTGAGGGAATACCTGGCGAAAGGTATTTAAATAAGTGAGATGGATCTGGCTCCAGCGGACTCAGTGACATAGACCGGAGTATTAAAATAGCACAGAGAGGGACTTCCCTTTCTATTTTAGTAAGAGGAAAATGTACAAGAAGGTAAGCTTCTCTACATAGAAAAACAATGAAGACTTCCTAAAATCAATTCCAAAATGCCTTCAGGAGGTTAGGATGTTAGACACCAGCCGCAGGAATCAATCAGCCAGCATACTCCCCACCGAAGTATAATCCAGTGCCTATCTGTGGCACAGTGACAGGATCTGGGGAAGTGACACAAAGTAACATTCAGGGACTTTAGCAAGATTTCTTAATTCTGCTCTTCTTCCTGAATGAGTTTTAAAAAGACACAGTTTGGGTGTGTGAGGATTAATATGACTACCTATGTAAAATGCCCGATGTTTGTCCTGAGTCACAGGAGGCGTAATGACACCTATGCTGTCGTGATTATCACATGGTCGCTATACAGGAGTTCAGTTGGCCAGCGTATAGTGGTCATGGAATGTGCCATGGGGATGGTAGCAGGCTGGGGTCCCCAGTGCTTGCTCCTGAATCAGTGTTGGGGAGCATCCTCCTTAGTGACTCAGAAGTATTGTGTTCCCAATTCCACTTCCAATGAGTCTAAGCTCCTGGATAGCAGGGATCATCTTTCACATCTTTGTGTCCTAAGAATACCTTCACTCATTCACTCAATAAATATCCAAACAGCACTTATGATGAGCCAGGTGCTGTGCAGGCACTACCATTAAAAATATGAATATGATGGGATCCTTGCACTTGAGGAGCTCATAGTCCAGCCAGAGAGGCAGACAACAGACAAACCTTTAGTAACATTTTGTGGGTGCTGAGGGGGTTAAACAGAAAGGAGGTTCAGAAGAACTAACTGAGGAGATTACCTTGACCTGCATAGAGAATGATGAGAGGACATTTGCTTATATGATTGCTTAACTGAAAATAAAACGTCTTTATATGTGTGTGAGAGAGGGAGGGAGGGGGAGAGAGAGAGAGAGAGAGAGAGAGAGAGAGAGAGAGAAAGAGGAGGAGGAGGAGAGGGAGGGAGGGGGAGCAGAAGAGGAAGAAGAAGGGGGAGGGCAGTTGATAAGCAGGGAAATTGCAGGCCATTCAGGAGTTTGCTAGCCTTTGCTTCAGCAACTTAGTGCTTTTCCTCAACTGGATGAGGCAGGTAATGGGTCTGGGTCCTCCATGGATGTTATGCACTGAATGTGGCCCCCCCAGATTCATATGTTGAAGCCCCAACCCCCAATGTGATGGCATTAGGAGATGGGGCCTTTGGGAGATGATATGGGTTAGATGAGGTCATGAGGGTGGGGTCCTCATGATAAGATAAGTGCCCTTATCAGAGGAGACAATAAAGAGCTTGTGTGTACCACTCTCCCTCCCCTGCTCACACCAAGAGGGAGTCATGTGAGCACACATCAAGAAGGCAGCCATCTACAACCCAAAGGGAGAGCTCTCACCTAAAGCAACCAGGCTGGCACCTTGATGTTGAACCCTCAGTCTCCAGAACCGGGAGAAAGTAAACTTCTGTCATTTAAGCCACCCAGTCTGTGATATTCAGTTCTGGCAGCTCAAGCTGACTGCTACAAGGCATGAGTGCCATTCCTGGGTGCATCAAAAAGAGTAGACCCTCGGGTGATCAGCACTGTCTAGAGCCATGCATCATAGAGGGCTTCCCCAGTGAGGAGTGTGGAAAGTATACAAAGGATTCAGCTAAGAGCCACTGAGAGTTGACAAGTAAGAACTATGCTGAGTCTGGAGGGACTAGGGTTATTTAATAGAAAATAGTTTCCATTGCCTCCCCATTTTCTATAGGATGAGATCTCAACAGGTGAGGCCCTTTACAGTCTGACCCAACTCCATCTCCAGCTTGACAACCACTCCTCTTACACATAATTGATAGGCCCCAGCTCTACTGAGTCATTCACAGGTTCCCCAAATATCTTGCGTTAATCCAGAGGTACATGGTAAAATGGTTAAAAGCCAGCCTGCCTGCCCTCAAATCCAAGCTCACATTTACCAGTGTGATTCTTAGCCAAGTCATTTATCCTGTGCCTCAGTTCTTCCCTTTATATAATGGGGATAATAATAGTACTAACCAAATAGAGTGTCCATGCACAAAAATTACATTAATGTCTGGAAAGTGTTCCAAAGAGTACTTTGTATTCAGTAAGTGCTGGATAAGTATTTCAACTTATGAAATTTTATTTCTACTCAAATATCACTTAGAATGTCATCTGTTCTAGGCGATGTTCTCACTTCCTCCTGTGGGTTCCGATAGCTCTTTAACCTGACTAATTAGCACAGTACATGATGTATTTGTCTCTCTCTGCATTACTCATCTTCCCCCGGCCTGGTCCAGTGTGTGTCACCGAGCAGGCAATCCACAAACACACACTGAATAAATGAGCATGTGCAAGGGTGAGAAAGGAAGGATGCACATAGCCATGCCTGCAGGAGTGAACGTGACCTAAGAGTGTCAAAGCCAGGAAGAGATTGCACCTGGAGTACCATGTCCCACCAGTTTTCAACTCCTCCGAAGGAGGAGGGATTTAGATACATTACAGGCAAGAACTTGCTGAAATGTTTAGCCACTGGGAACAGTGTGCCCGGACCTGCAATAATCTGTCCTTTAGAAAGGAGCTAGGTTTCCCTCTGTCTGATATCACTGAGGCATTTTGTCCAGACCCATTAGGATACGTTGGTTTCAACGGCAAAGGTGGAGCAGATACAGGGCATGTAATCCTTTACAACAGGGAACAAATGGATCACCAGCGGGTGTTTAAAGAGTCCCAGGACTTTTTAGCATTCAGTACATAGCCAGACAGATAAATACAAAGGTGATAAACAGGTGCCAGGAGCCCAGTATCAGATACTTGCTTGTTCTGCAGGTCTGCCCAGGCATTCCAGCCAGTCAGCCGGTGCTCAGCGGCAGTGACGCCCTATCAAAACCGTCCTCCCCAGGCCCACAGGCCGTCTGTCTGGCCAGAAAGCCCCACCTTCTCTCTTCCCCCAAAGCAAATGCAAAACCCATGCTTTTTCACTGAGGCTGCCCTTTCCTGACTGCCCTGATGCCGCAGTTCTAGTTGCACTGTTGGGCTCACTGGGGACAAGGAATTAGCTCCCACCCAACTAACATTCAGGCAGAGGCTCTGGTGATAAATATTTTAATATAAAGTTTACTATTTGCCCACACGAATAGAAAGAACTTGCATCTGCAAGTGCCACCTGTGCCCATAAAACTGCAGTCTAAACAGCTGTATCCCTGGAGAGCCCAGCTGTGTGGAGGGAGGAGAGGGCGGGCTGGAGGGAGGTGGGTGGTGGGTGGAGGAGAAGGAATTAGGAAGAGGAGGCCCAGACCCAGAGGAAGGAGGGAGGGAGAGGCAGGGAGATCTGCTGGTGACCAAGAAATACTGAGATTAGCAGGCAAGCCTCCTAGAAGAGAGGCTGTATGTCCCCTGGGCTGGGCTGCATCTCATCCTGTCAGGATGGAGGGAGGGAACAGTGTGTATCTGACTCAAGTGTGTAGAGCAGGTTTCAGAGGAGTGGGCGTCTCCTTCAAGCTGGTGCAGCTATTTGTGGCCATGCAGCCATATGGAACCCCTGGAGGACAGCAAATGCTCTCACCTCCTGCCAGGCACTGGTCGCCCCGGCCCCCATGGTTTGGCACCAGGGCCTGAACCCCAAGCATGTCTTCTCCAGTAAGGAAGGAGGGAGGCTAACCCTGGAACCCAACAGGGAGCTGACCATGGGAAAAGGGTCATTCACAAGCTTAGTTCAGGTGGTTTGGGAAGGGTCCAGAAGGGGGCTGCCCTGGCTGGAAAGGTAGCCATCACTTCTTCCATTAAGGTTGTGAAAGCCAGTTATGGCCTTTGCCTGGTGGGTGAGAGTGGGGCCAGCTGCTCCCAGCGGGCTATCAGCCAGAGAGGGGCCAGGCCTCTTCTGATGCCTGAGTCACACAGGCTCATGTCTTCCTGGCACCTGCCTGTTGCATAAGCAGGTCCATGGCTGGGCCAGGTAAGCCTCTCCCCGGAAGAGGAACGCTTCTAACAGGGCCTTGGTTTTGTGTTTACTCTGTCACCTCTTTGTTCCCTTTCACCTTTCTCCCTTCCTGGGGTTACACCTTAGAGATTAGGGTTGGCCTGTAACAGAATGTGGCTTTAGTAGATATTTGATTTCTACCAGCCCCTTTTCTGGTCGTATTTATAGGCTCTGTGGAACGCCCAGCTCCCTTCCTTGGAGAGACGGGCAAGCGTCTGGGGAAGCAGGGGCCAGCTACGGTGATGAGAATGAGGCTCCTGCTTTCTAATGGGGGGAGGGTAGCAGTGGAGAATAACACGTCACCCGGGAAGTACACCACGTCCGTTCTTCCTCTCTCCCTCCCCCCACCCCTTGCCCTTTCCTTCCCCACCTCAGCCTCTCTCCTGCACCCCTGACCCCCTAGCTCTGGGAGTGGCCATCCATCCATCTCCTGCTCCTTCTACTGCCTGTGTCCATTCCAGCACTCCAACAGGCATCCGCTCCCTGGAATTTATAAAAAGCCTCATAATATGAATTGGACTTCTGAGGGCCCATATGTAGAACAGATTTTGTTTTTTAACTTTTTATTATAGAAAAAATTTTAAATTCATAAAAATAAAGAGAGTTGTCAAAATAAAGAGCCCTATGTACCAATCATTCAGCTATAAAAATCACCAACTCTCCACCTCTCTTGTTCCATCCATAACCCTCACTCCCCACACATCCCCACACCCACATGGGATTTTTTTTTTTTTAAGAAATTCCAATCAGTCATGTTATTTTATCCACAAATCTTCAAGGGAGCAGTTGGACTAAAGCACTCACCCTCCAGACTGTCTTAAGCCCCAGAAAGCAGCTCAGGGCTTGGCACACACCTGCCTTTGGGGATGGAAATTCTGTGACCACCCTCAGTGTTTTCAGCACGTGTATCTCATCCTCTTGACCAAACGGTCCTTCTCAGAAAACCGTTGTTAGAAACAAATCAGTGCCCCAGCTCATGGACAGTTTTGTCTAAGGCCTTAGGTAATTTCTTGCTATTGTTCCCAGAAGAAATCATTTTATAAGCAAGTCGCCTATCAGAAAACACACCTGCATGCCAGATTCACACAGCTGTATGTGAGCAACTGCCGATCCATCTGCGGAACTATCTAAACAAGGAAGACGTGCAATCTGATCATCAAATGACTCTTGGTAAATGATAGTAGCACATGCAATATTCAAAAGCAACAGATAAAAGAAACTTGGGCTCTCTCCAGAGAGAAAAACCCCTCAAATAATGCTCTTCCTACACCCCACCCGCAATTTGATGAAATCTGTTCATTGAGCAAGAAAACCAACTTGGTTCTGAAGATGGTTACTGGGAGGCCTGAATTTGGGCCCCTCATCTGATTGCCAACAATGCCCCTTGGCCCACAATGAATGACCTTCCTTTATGCAACTTTTAAATAATTCATGGAACCAACTATCAAAAAGTTTATGGTTTAAAATCTGGACCTGGACATTTAGACATAATTACATCTATGTTTATGCCATGGTAGAAAGTGTGTATTATTTAAACTCAAGAGGTCTGGGTAGGTCCACTAACTTGTATGATCCTGAAGCAATTACGTTACCACTCTGGGGTTCTGTTTTCTCATTTGTGAAAAGGAGCACATCATCATAGTTCAGTCTCCCTCACTGGTAAGTAGGTACAGAGTCAGGAGATGAAATTCTAGAATGATATCATGAAAAGAATAGGAAATAAATTAATATTTGAATGTATTATGTTTATAAGAAACTCATATTGAGGACTGAAAATGTATAGCTCTTTTGGTTGAAGTTAGAAATGTACATATATATATATATACACATTTATATATATATGAATATATGTATGATTTCAACTTTTTGAAAAATACAAGTGATATAGATGTAAAGTTCTTAGACAAATAAAATGATCAGACTCTGAATGGTGAGTGTTATTAAAAACTAAACATAGTCAAGCACAGCGGCCATTTAGCCCATGATCAGCGGTCCTTTATGAATGTTCACAACATCAAATTAATTAACGAGTAACCCTGAACTTCCATGCATTCGGGTCTCCCAGGATGATGCAACTACAGGGCAGGGAATGAAGTTACACGGTCTCCCCAAGAAGGCATCATCTCTACTCCCATCTTAGCCCCTCCTAAACAAATGCCAACACTCCGGCTTGGCTCAGCAACCATGATTTACATGAAGTTGGGACAAGCACATTCTGCACAAACTCTGAAGGGTACTAGAAATCCCCAGCTTCTCCCCAGCAAGGATGGCAGCTATGACCCCATCTGACCTCCACCTGTGGGGTGCAATAGGCATCCTCTGTGTGGGATGGCAGAGTCCCTGGGAACAACATGAATTACTCAGAAGTGGACCTGGCCTTTGTGAGGAAGGTGGAAGGGAAAGGTCTTTGGGCTGGAATTCAGGAGAGTCTGGGCTGTTTCTGGGTTATCCTGGATAAACTTGGGTCACTCAACTTTTCTGGGATGGCTCCACTTGCCCATATAGTCAGGATAATCCTATCACCTCCCTTCACCCTCATAGTGTTGACAGGGATCTAAAATGTGTGTGAATAACATTAAAAAAAAAGTGTCAGTACTCAAAGGAATAATATAATTGCATAGACAATTCACATATGTAAAATCTCATTCCTGACAAACGGGTGTTTGCCAGAGAGGAAGGAGGATAGGGGATTGAGTGAAATGGGTAAAGGAGATTAAGAGGTACAAACTTCCAGTTATAAAACAAATAAGTTACCAGGATGTAATGTACAGCACAGGGAATATAGTCAATGAGAAAATAAATAAAAAAATAAAATGTGTGTGAAGATGCCAACAAATAAATAAATAAGGTCCTCAGGGAGTTGAAGTTCTAGGGCTGTAATACATTCAGTACTACATTGGGTGACTTTTATCTTACCATTCCTGGTAGACTTTAAATTCACTTGCAGGTTCAAATCCCATCAACTCTCAACATTCTTTTGTGCTCAGATTCCTATCCCTTTACCCCCAGATTTCCATCCTTTTGCCTTTCCTTAGAGAGCAGGCACCCTTCCCTTCCCACCCACCCCACAAACCTTGCCCCATCCACTCTTCTAGGGCCAGCAAATAACATTTCCTTCTCATTTCCCATCCCTCATGTAATTTTCCAGCTTTTTGTGATGGCAGGAGAATTCTGGGAGTTTCATCTTCTCGCATTTCCTTGAGTGGCATGTGCACTGGACCGTGCTAAAGCTTTGGTTGCAGCTGGGGATCAATAATCAGTGCTCTCACCCAAGTGACTCTCTTGGAGAGAGTTGCCTGGGAAGCATTTGAAGCTGGACCCAGTAACAAATCTGCCCAACTTTCCAGGGTCTCTGAGGATACCCTGCCCAGCTCCCCTTAAACCAATTTCCCAGTCCAGCAGAAGAACCGGGCAGGATTGAATTGAACCTCTTCCCCTCCACTACCCTTCACTGCATTCCCAAATCACATCTGGCTTCTAGCACTTTCTTCCACCCAGCATTTAGTCCTCAGTGGTGATCCATTTAAGAAATTTAATTTCTTTCTCCACCCTTCTCTCCCCACCCAACTTTGCCCATAAAAAACAGTTCTGGGAATTTTCAAATTCTGACATCATATAAATACTTCTCTGTTCTGCAAAATACTCCTTCTCACTGCCTAATCCATCTCCCAGCACTACTCACAGAGATGCACTGCATGTTCCCAGAGTTTATAGATCTCTCATTTGCTGGCTGATTCTTACAACAGCCTGGAAGTTCAGCCTTTTAAAAATCAATCTGACTCTCTACTTTCCTCACCCCCACCTCACAGTTTGCACAGAATGGTGGTCTGTGCACAGAAGTCTCCTGAAGGTATTATTAGCTCTTCTTTTTGGAACCACCCCCAGGGCTACAGGAAAGCACCAGCTAAATGCCCTCACCCAAGGCCCTCATGGGACTATTCACAGCCGTCCATACACCCAACTCCACCCTTTCCACAAGGAACATTTCTGGAAATTTGGCTGGTCAGCTCGAAATCCCAAGTGCCATCAGAAAACCTTAACTAGAACCTGTGATTCTACAAATGATCAGGAGAAATAATGTCAATGATAATAACTAAAGTCACAATTAAAATTTGTATTAAAAATAAAGATCACTATTTTTGTGTGTGTGTTTGAAGATCACCCCGTGCCAGGCTCAGTGCTAAGTACTTTATCTGCACTATCATCATCAGAAAATCTTCAGCAGTGGGTACTATTATTATCCTCATTTTTCAGATGAAGTTGAGGCACGAGGCAGTGAGCAACTTGCTCAAGATCACACAACCAGAAATTAATGGATTTGGGGTTATGCTTAGGCTGTCTGACTCCAAAGCCCACACATGTGTCCACTACACTGCACTGCTTTCCTGAGATCAATTTGAAGCAGCTAAAGCAAAAGAGAGTATTATAAGCACCCAAGAACAGGAATTGGGCCTAGGGAGCAATTGGTGCCAAGGACTTAAAGGCTGTCAGTGTGCTCTGGGAGCATGTGCGTCATTCCCAACTCTCTCCTAGCAACGACTCTCTGCTTGCTCCCTCAGGTCATGGGCCAGGAAATGTGAATACCATCACACATTAGAACTTCAGACTGGTCGTGCTTACTCTTCCCAGATTGGAAAATGCCTTGGGGAGGGAATGATTGGCAAGGGGGAGAGTCACAAGAAACCATGGCAGCTCCTTCAGCAGCCACAGGGGTAGGATGGAAGGCAAGAGAAAGAGCAGTTCCCAGGAGGAAGCTAATCACTTCCACAGGGAAAAGGATGCTGGGAAGATCTTCAAATGGGTGTGACTTAGAGTGACCTTGGGTAGGTTAAATTGCCTTATGAAACGTGGATAACTCATCAGAAGGATGGGAATGACAGCATGTTCCTTCTAGAGCCACTGTGAGGACAAAATAAGAAATTGTATGTAAAATGCTTGTCATGGTGCCCGGCACATGGTAAATACCCAATAAACTTTAGCTATTAATATTATTAAGTCTGAGTCATTGCAAGCTCACAGTGCCTGGCTCAGTTTTATTCTTTATAAATAAACATTATTATACTAAATCCCTTGGCACAGAAGATTCTCAGAGCCAGTACTTTTTCCATTTTGGAAAAGTGGGAAAAGAGCTAAGGGAAGAGTTGTGATGTCCCCAGAAGGATCTGTTCTAGGATTACAAAGGATCTGGCAGGTGTGACAGGAAAGCTGGGTATAAGTATCTTTAAATATGTCTTCTCTGAGTCTATACCCCCGTGTATTTCATGGCAGACCAGAGATTTGAGTGCCCTGAAATTGGAAGTGAGTTTTGCATTTCTGCCTGCCCTTCCTCATTGCCAATGTTTTGGTCTCCTTGGTCTGTCACTCAGCCTCCCTGAGGCTGGTGAAGTGGATGAGACCACAGAGATCTGGGAGTCCTTGGCTATGGAGGAAAGAAAATGGATTCCTTGCTACCTCCACCTTAGTCCGCAAAGCCATTTACGGGTTAGGAAACTTCCAGTGCTGTCAAGATCTCTCATGCCTGCTCCCCAACCCCTCCTCAGACTCAGTGAGTCCAGCATTAGAGAATATTTCTTTGGTTGGCAGGTTGGGGCTGAAGAAGGGAATCAGTCACTCAGAACCCTAAATGCCAAACGCATCAGTCTAATTTATTCAGACAAGTTTTCATTTGGGTATTTTCTATACTATCAAACTCTGTATCCTTCAGTGAAGACATTTATCTTAGATGAATAAAATATCTTAATGGTTTAATAAAAACACTTAACTCAGTTTTCCTAGTTTTATGAGTGCCTTGAGGTCCTTTAGGAGAGCAAACATCTTTGCTGTGATCATTGAGGGAAACATAATTATTTTTCTGCCTTCTGATATGTTATTTTCTGGAAGGAACAGTTCCAGATGCTCATAATATGCTCGCAAATTCTCTGAAGCTCCATCAAAGGACAGAGTATTCTCCGTGATGAACTCAATGGTGTCCCTCCTTCCTTCCACAGCCGACCTGCCAGTCCCTTCAAAGACATCCTCTCCTTCTTTATTCCTTTCTTTGCTGAAATAGCACCTGTGCCATTATCATCACCAATTTGTTCTGTTCAGAATAAATGGAGAAGAGTCTGGAAGTCAGTTAGAACCAAGTGTCAGAAGCAAAAGCCAAACAGGAAATTAGGTTAGTCGAAATTTTATGCGGACAAGAACAATTGGGGAAGGGAAGGAGGACTCCACGGAGAGAAATGGGGGAAGAGTCAGAGAGAGAGAGAGAGAGAGAGAACTAGGAGAGCCAGGAAGCAAGACATGGGTAAGGGGAATGTGAGCTGCAAAGGGAGAGAGTGAAGAGGAGAGGAGAGGAGATGGATCAAATACAGAAGTCAAGGTAAGTGAAGAACTGGAGCACCACACCTGAGCACGGAACATAAGAACACAATGCGCACCTCGAGGCAGGAATCCTAGAAGGGAAACTGGCAAGCGTGGGCATCTAGGAAGAAGAGAAGAAGAAGGTAGAATGTTGTGGGAGAGAGAGAAGGCAATGCATTCAGAGATTAGAGATGGTTAGAAGGAAGAGTTTCATAATTAGAAAGGAGCACTGAGATGATTTTCTTTTTTGGGGGGCGGGCCACACAGCTTGAGGGATCTTAGTTCCCCAACCAGGATTGAACCCAGGCCCTTCGCAGTGAAAGTGGGGAGTCTTAACCTCCGGGCCACCAGGGAATTCCCTCGAGATGGTTTTCATTTTACTGATAAGTATATACAGTGAATAAAGGCTCAGAGAGTTTGTGACCTTTCATCCATCCATCTGTGCATTCATTCACTCATTTGGACATTGAACAAGTATTTGTTGAGCATCTTCTATGTGCCCCGCTTCATGCTAGGCACCAGGGACACCATGTTGAACAGAACAAACAAGGTCCTTGCCATTAAGGAGTTCACAGTCCGTGGGGGCATGTGGACAAGTGACCCGGCAAGGGCGGCCCTGTGGGATGAGAGTTATGATGGTGCAGGGGCCGTGGGAGCCTGCAGAAGAGTGTCCTGACAGCCGTGTAGACCAGGCAGGGTAATTGCAGGCCTGGAGGCTGGCACCAAGAGCCTCCAGCTTCAGGGGAGTTCAGTGACAGAGCCTGAAATGGAGGCCCAATCTCCTGGTTAACAGCCCCTTGTATCCAGCTGCCTCTGGGGTTTGGTTGTGTCTCCTTCAAACTCCAACATTCTGACAACTCATCTCTAACCTGAGTACAGAGGATCAAATCCAATAGCAGCCTCCTTTGCTATATGTCAGGAAATCCTCCAGTGGCTCACTATTCCCTTCAGGATCAAATCCAAACTCCTAGCATCCAGGCCTTCCTCCATCTGAGCTGTGTTTACCCTCCATCCACCTTATCCATTCTCCCTTCTTCCCACTGTGTTCTAACCACACTGAAGTACTTGAAGGTTCATGAAAGGGCCTTCATTCTTTTACAGATAAGCCTCCTTTTACTGGGGTTTGTTCCCTGTACCTGCCCAATCCCATCCTTACAGTGCTTGGCCTACACATTGAACTCATCCCAAGACTCAGCCCAGGTTCCAGCTCCTCTTAAAGAGCCCTCTCCCTCTAATGTCCCTCTCCAAGCAGTGTGACCAGGTGTTCCCTCCCCTAGGCTCTCACTGCAATTCTCTCAGGGCAGTTACCACACCCAATGTTTTATTCATCTCTTGACTTGTCTGCCTCCCCCGGTAGACCAGAAGGCAGGGGAGGTAGCCTGTTCATTCATCTGTTTACCACTGGTGCCTGGCATAGCTCTTTACTTGCTCAGAGTGTTTAATAAATGCTTGGGGAGCTGACTCGAAATGAGCCCCCAGTGAGTTGAGTTGCAGGCAACCTCTAATTCACTTTGGAATGACTGATCAACCTTTCCTCCCAGTTGCAACAAGACAGATTTTGATCTTCAAAACAGAACTGTAGGCTTCCCCATGGGAGACCATTAGATGAGGTCTCCATCCAGTGAGATCTTGTGTTAGGGCACCAACATGGCCCAGGGAAAGTGGCAGGGTTGAATTTCAGCTGTTGATGCTAGCTTCCCATTTTATAGAATCCTAGAGAAGTTTCAGTGGATTTGGCTCCTATAATCAATCATGAAGAGAACAGAGGGATCTTAACTTCTTCATTTATTGCATTGTTCCTAGCTGGTTAATTCATTCATATAAAGCACCAGGCTACATATTTCCCTTCTAGTGTATCCTCTCAGTGTACATTTATTTTGATATGCTCGGGGTACAGCGTGTTACTGTTCTTCGCTGAGTAAACTTTAATCAGGGTTTTCCTCATTAGCCTATGTTAGCATATAAGCTTATGGTTCATGCAATTCATTTTATCTTTTTAAATTGAATAAGACACAAGATGGATGGTCATTAAGGGTCTCCTGTTGGGCGTGCAGAACTGAAAATAAACATGGATAAAATTAACTCTGGTTCATTCTGTTCAGCAAGAAAAGTTTTATCCCCTGCAGTTATCATAGTTACGGCCACAAAGGCAAAGTCGGGAAGAGCTGTTTCCATTTCCTCCCCCTTCCTGTATCCATGTGACATAAATAACACAACAGTAGGTCTGGTTCGTTTGGTCATCCTAGTACCTGATTTGGATCAGCACATGCAGCCTAGTGGACTTCAGTCATTCATTCTTTTAGAATCTAAAGATGAAAGAAAAGAAAACGGTCTCTGCCTTTGAAGAATTCACAGGGACATACCCAGAAAATGACAGTGAACTGACCATTGGATGTTGGTACGTAATGTGATGACATCTGGGGCAGAGCTGTGCATGGGGGGGGCGGGCAGAGCGTATCAGGGAGGCCTCACAGAGGATGTAACCCCTGGGCATTATTCAAATAGCTCTGGTACAGAGGAACACCAACCACCATTCCCAACACAATACATTGGGACAAGGCTTTGTGTGCAGAAGACTATGCCTGTTCCTAGAGAAAAGTTCTGGGTCCACCTAGATTCTCAGGCTCCTATCTGGGTTTCCAGAGTGAAGGTTTGAATTAGGGTGTTATCTGGAAGATTGCCTTCCGGTAGTGCTCCAATCAGAAAGACACACCAAAAGGCAGAAACCAGCGTTTAGCCAATGGTCCATCCCCCGACCATCATCCTCTTCCCCAGAGCCACCCACAAGACCAAAGTTTGATAAGGTAGGTGTTTGCTCTGATCATCCTAGTGGGGCTGTGTCCCAGGTGGACACCGGCATGGCATTGGTCATCCTGGAGCTGGGGAAGGGTCTTACCTTCTCTCCAAGAAACAGAACAATCCCTTGTTTGTACCTGAAAATCCCTCTGATGAAGGGCTTAATGAAGGAAGGGATCACATTGAAATTCATCTCAGATTTTAATCCCCAGAATCAATCAACCTTTAGGATAACAGAATTTTCCATGCCCCAGTCTTTCCTTTCAATGATTTGTACCAGCACAGATGTTGGAAAATGTTAACAGCGGCCTCTACTGTCCAGACATAGTATTACCACATACTTAAATCTTGTCTAGATAGTTTAATATTCATTCATTCGTTTGTTCACTCATTCATTCATGCAGTTATTTTTCAGTAAACATTTATTGAACATTTACTATGTGTCAAGCTAGTAAGATAATGTGATTCAAAGGGTGCAAGAATGAGTGCCTCCTTCCCCTTTCCCTAACCTCAAATTTTCTCTCTCACTGGTCCAGACGTAAAGCCTGAGATTTGCAAATTTCTCTCTCCTTGGTATTTAGGCATCATAGTCCACTGTGACAATGCAGAGGGTTTTCAGTTTAAGATAACATATTACTCCTTGGTAGTCCTTAACACTTTAGCAGAAATTATTCTAAGAAAGAAGCATCCTTGGGGTGAATAAATACAGAATGTAAGCATGGATTAATAGAAAGACAAGAAGTGGTCTAGTATATGCCCCTAGAAAGAGTAGTGAAATGAGACCCAAAGGGCTAGAAAAAGAGAATTGAGGACATTAGGCACCTGGAGAAAAGAGGGAGGTCAGAGAAACGCAGTATAACTGCCTTTGGGGGAAGAGTTCTCAGGTCAACTCCGGCTTCTCTTATTTACTAGCATTGGAATTCAGGTGAGCTTCTTAACCTCTCTAAACCTCCCTCCCAATTCCTCATGTAGCATTGTGGGAATGAAGTTATATGTCATGTAAAGGTCTTAGCACAGTGCCAAGCACTGAGTAAGGGTTCAGTAAACATTCATCATCATGATTACGGGGGAAGAAGAAGGAGGCTGTGGAGGCAGTGGGGACAAACTACTGCTCAGAGTTTTGAGTAAGTCCAGCCCTCCCCTCTGCCCATGACCTTCTCTGGGCAGAGCTCCTTCAATGAGCACAGCCCCGGGGCACGTCTCAGCACCTGACCTTGCAGCTGGAGAGGGGGCCAAGGATCAGCCCAGAGACCTACAGAAGGGGTCCTAGAGTTCTGTCCGTCCTACGGCTGCTGTGAGGAGGCTGAGGGAAAGATTTCGTGGAGATTCTACCAGAACTTAGCACACAGGCACAGACAGGTCCCTGTGGCCAGTGCTGGCCTCTCCTCCCTCTCTGCCCCTTCTCCTACTTGGCTAGTGTTACCACTTGTCACTGGCCTTTCTGAGGAACATGAACACAGGAGCTACTTCCTGGAGGTATCAAAGGCCTTAACCTTTTTTTCTAGAATCTCACCAGAATCCTATTCATGGAGATTTGAAGTAGATCCATCCATGGTTATGCATCTTCCAAAATTAGCATGCCTCATTAGCTTGGCTCCGAAGTAACCGGAAAATGCAGCTACCCACAGCAGCTGGGAGGGTTTTCAAAGGAACCCACCAGCCACAAAGCATAACAGAGGGACTCCCTGAGGTCCTTTAAAATCCACGTCTCAGATCCGGGGCTTGTGGCTCAGAGTAAGCAGAGAGTAGCTAAGCTGTGCTGTTATTTTAGCCTGGCATTGAGGGTGGTATGTGGGGCGAAACTGAATACCAACCTCACGACTCCAGCTGCCAAGTCCAACCAACAGACCCATGTACAACAGGAGCCGATGGGGCCACAGAAAGCTTAGAGAAGTTGTGGGCTGAGTTTGAGGTACCAGATAACCAGGATTAAAAGTTTTAGGGAGAATATGAAGACCACTCTACTCACTTAAGGAATCCCCACTTGAGTGGCCTAATAGCCTAACATAGAAGAGATTGAAGCAAGATGGGCTCCTCCCGGGGATATTGACTTGTTAGTTGTGGGGAAACCTCTTTAGGGGGTATCCCGGGGGGGCGCTTCTGAATGTATTCCAGTCCAGTGCTAGCAAAATAGTTGCCCCGAATTCTTCAAGAAAACCAAAGAGTTATCCAGTCAGCCCTCCATATCTGCGGGTTCTGAATCCAAGGGTGCCCTGGAACCAATTCCCCAAGGGTACAGAGGGATCACTGTACCATCAGTGAAGAAGGTGTCATTTCTATTGCAAACAGGGGCAGTTGGGCAGCCAGCTGGGAAATCAGAGAGTCAACATGGGGTGAACTCCTGCCAGTGGTTGATTGTCTGGAGTTTGAATCCCAGCTCTACCTTGTGTGTAATCTTGAACAAGTTTTCTATTTTTTTTAACTTTTCTGAACCTTAATTTTCTCACCTGTCAAATGGGGATCACAGTGTCAAGCTACAATTAAGATGAAATGAGATAATATTCGTAAAAGGCTTGGCACAAGATAAATGCTCAAAGCACAAGGCTGATATATACCATGTGCCCCAAGATTTACCAGCCTGTAATCATAGTATAGAGTCCTATTTCCTTTCAATGTCTGCATTTGTACAGTACGATCCCCAGTGGCCAAATAGCCAACGGTCATAAGGAGAATTTAACAAGACGATACTGATGGCTTAAACACAAGTCCTGGAGAAACAAGAGCAAGTCCTACTACAGGGAGGCAGCCACATAACCCTATACCAGCAAAGTCCTTTGATGTCCTTTTCCACAGCTGGCCGGGGTGGGGAGGGTACTTTGAGCTGGGTGTTGATCTCCTTCCATCCTTTCTTAAGTCATCCACACTGGTGGCTGCTTGAAGGAAAGTGCACATAGTGGGTTGTTTTTTTGTTTTCTTTTATTTTTTTAATGGAGGGTGGATAGGTGTCCCCGAAGGATGCTGGTCTGGATAGAATTAATTCACAGACACCAAGATAAACCCCAGGGTTGGCTTTACTCTACCTCTTGAGCCACACCAGAAAGGTAATCTAATGTTTACAAACTGCATAAGCAGATGGAGAAACAAGCACACAGAGATTAAGTGACTTGTGCAAGGTTGGACCACGAATCAGTGTTTGCATTGGACCCTATTTCTGCTCTCTGTTGCACTCTGCTTTCTTTCTAAATTCACACGACTGAGTCCAGCCTGCTCCATTCCCCCCTCTTTCTCTTCTTCTATTCCACTAATACTCACATCGCTCCATGTGAACCAAATATGCACACTTCTTGAAAGTTGGTGCAAGTTTTCTCACCCAAAGATGTGTAGATTGTATGTATAAATTAAACTGGAAGTTTCCAATCATCCACTCTAAAGAGAATTGCCGATGAAGTGAAAAAGCCGAGAGCAATTACACATAACCCCAAATGGTTTATTTTTAGCTTGAGAATGAAAGTTGTGCCCCTCTGTTTGCAGCATATTTAATTTCTCTATTATGCCTTGCTATCACTAATACTCTAGTGAATTTGCATTCTTTGAGCACCCTGCAAGTGACAGCAGAGGAAGCAGGCCACCCAGAAGCATGCTGGGTGGCAGGGGAAGCCAGCTGGAGATTAAACACTTGCTCTGCAAAGATGGGCATTTAAATGGCCCATCCCCACCACTGGGGATGGTAAAAACCAAGGGATGCACAGGAGGGAGAGAAACACATGGGGAGATGGAGGGGACGGATAACTTCTAAAGGTTCTTTCCAACCTTTTAGTGTTTGTGTAAGAACTCCTTGTGTGTGCTGTATGTGTGTGCCTCAATTACTACATCCTTCACCTAATTTTACTCCAAATACTTCTCTCTCTTTCTTCAGATCCTCTAAGCCCTGACTGGCCTTTTCCAATTCTCAAGCATCTTTCCAGATCTTGAATTTGCATGATTTCCAGTATGTTGGGCTTGCCTCTTTTCATTAGATGCTGCTTGCCACAGGGCAGGGAGCTGGGTCCCCATGCATCGGCAAAGCACTGTGTATGCCCAGCACTTTAAAAACAATACAAACAGACAAGAAATTGGTTAATGCCTGAGATAAGCAGTTGACACAAAAATCCCCATGTAGATGGCATCACAATGACAGGTAAAAGCACAACCCTCCACGTGGGGTTATAGAAATTGAGCTCTTCAAAAAGATAAATGTTACAACCCAGAAAATTTCATCAGCAAAAATATTCTAAGCAGGTTCCTCTGAGTATGTGTAGAACATATGAAAATGGCATATCTCCTTTTATGCCAGAGCTAGAAAAGAAAATGTTATTAGTGGGAATGACATATGTGAGCTTTGCTGTGAATAAATATACAATGTCTATATATATTATATGCATAATAATAACACGTCAAATCTATATGGTGTTTTTCTTCCCAGGAACTAAAAATGATCCGTGGTTATTATTATCTCATTTATCCTTGCAGATTTTTTTTCACTTATATTTTGCTAGCATATTACCAAAATACAGACACACTTAAGAGTCAATTCTTTTGGCTCTCCTTTCCTATGCAGGCCTACCTTTCCATTACACTCTCCTTGAAATATAGTTAGAGGAAGGAGCGGTAATCCCATTATGGGATCTGGCAGTTTATTCATAGGCTTATATAGCAGATGCCTCCCTGGTGCTGTGATGAGTCTTGAAAGACCAACAGCCCTGCATTTGCTTCCCCCAACCCCCATCCTGAGCTTCCATGGAGTTCAAACTCCCCAAAGGGTCACCATTTAGGGTTCAAGGAGAATATCAGGAGATATGCCTCTATTACTTTACAGAGCTGCACACCAAGCTGCTATTACCTGCTAATGCTTTTGCAAAACTTACTTAGCAGATAAATTAATCCACTTTCCAGCAAGCACAGAAGGGGTTGTTGCATAGAGACTACTAGTTTTTTGCTTGGGAGGTGTGACTTTGGGGGACTAGGGAGGGAGTGTGGAGTGTGAATTGTTTCAGCTGCCTCCAAAGAGGGGAGGCTCAGGGGGCACACTTCAGAGGCAGGCCTTGAGGCAGGGGGTCTGTGGATCAATCAGGTGATCTAGGGATTGAGGAACACCCCAGCCAACTATCAAGCAATTCTGCCCAAAGCAAAACCAAATCTGTACAGTGATCTGAGCTAGAAAAGCACTTTTGAGGAGGTGAGCTCACTCCCTGTTGCGAGAACACTGGAATCACAACTAATTGCTAAACAACCATTGACAGGAAGACCCTGGAACTCACCAAAAAAGATACCCCACATCCAAAGACAAAGGAGAAGCCACAGTGAGATGGCAGGAGGGTTGCAATCACAAAAAAATCAAATCTCATAACTGCTGGGTGGGTTACTCACAAACTGGAGAACACTTATACCACAGAAGTTCCCCCACTGGAGTGAAGGTTCTGAGCCCCACGTCAGGCTTCCCAATCTGGGGGTCTAGCAACAGGAGGAGGAATTCCCAGAGAATCAGACTTTGAAGGCTATTTGATTGCAGGACTTCGAAAGGACTGGGGGAAACAGAGACTCTACTCTTGGAAGACACACAAAAAGTAGTGTGCATCAGGACCCAGGGGAAGGAGCAGTGACCCCATGGGAGACTGAACCAGACTTACCTGCTAGTGTTGGAGGGTCTCCTGCAGAGGCGGGAGGTGTCTGTGTCTCACTGTGAGGACAAGGACACTGGCAGCAGAAGTTCTGGGAAATACTACTTGGCATGAGCCCTCCCAGAGTCAGTCATTAGACCCATCAAAGAGACTGTAGTCTTCAGTGCTGGGTTACCTCAGGCTAAGCAACCAACAGTGAGGGAACCCAGCCCCACTCATCAGCAGACAAGTGGATTAAAGTTTTACTGAGCTCTGCCCACCAGAGCAACACCCAGCTCTAGGCATCACCTGTCCCTGACATCAGGAAGCTTGCACAAACCTCTTAGACAGCCTCATCTACCAGAGGGCAGACAGCAGAAGCAAGAACTACAATTATACAGCCTGTGGAACGAAAACCACATACACAGAAAGACAGACAAAATGAAAAGGCAAAGGACTATGTGCCAGATAAAGAAACAAGATAAAACCCCCCCAAAACAACTAAACAAAGTGGAGATAGGCAACCTTCTAGAAAAAGAATTCAGAATAATGATAGTGAAGATGATCCAGGACCTTAGAAACAGAATGGAGGCAAAGATCAAGAAGATGCAAGAAATGTTTAACAAAGACCTAGAAGAATTAAAGAACAAACACCTAGAAGAATTAAAGAACAAAAGAAAAACAGAGATGAATAATACAATAACTGAAATGAAAAATACACTAGATGGAATCAATAGCAGAATAACTGATGCTAAAGAACAGATAAGTGACCTGGAAGACAGAATGGTGGAATTCACTGCCATGAAACAGAATAAAGAAAAAAGAATGAAAAGAAATGAAGACAGCCTAAGAGACCTCTGGGACAACATTAAATGCAACAACATTCACATTATAGGGAGTCCAGAAGGAGAAGAGAGAGAGAAAGGACCCAAGAAAATATTTGAACAGATTATAGTCAAAATCTTCCCTAACATGGGAAAGGAAATAGCCACCCAAGTCCAGGAAGTGCAGAGAGTCCCAGGCAAGATAAACCCAAGGAGAAACATGCTGACACACCTAGTAATCAAACAGACAAAAATTAAAGACAAAGAAAAATTTTTGAAAGCAACAGGGGAAAAATGACAAATAACATACAAGGGAACTCCCATAAGGTTAACAGCTGATTTCAGCAGAAACTCTACAAGCCAGAAGGGAATGGCATGATATATTTAAAGTGATGGCTGGGAAAAACCAACAACCAAGATTACTCTACCTGACAAGGATTTCGTTCAGATTTGACAGAGAAATCAAAAGCTTTACAGACAAGCAAAAGCTAAGAGAATTCAGCATTACCAAACCAGCTCTATAGCAAATGCTAAAGGAATTTCTCTAAGTGGGAAGTACAAGACAGAAAAAGGACCTACCAAAACAAACCCCCCCAAATTAAGAAAATGGTAGTAGGAACATACATATAGATAATTACCTTAAATGTGAATGGATTAAATGCTCCAACGAAAAGACACAGGCTTGCTGAATGGATACAAAAACAAGACCCATATATATGCTGTCTACAAGAGACCCACTTCAGACCTAGGGACACATACAGATTGAAAGTGCAGAGACGGAAAAAGATATTCCATGCAAATGGAAATCAAAAGAAAGCTGGAGTAGCAATACTCATATCAGATAAAATAGACTTTAAAATAAAGAATGTTACAAGAGACAAGGAAGGACACTATGTAATGATCAAGGGATCAATCCAAGAAGAAGATATAACAATTATAAATATATATGCACCCAACATAGGAGCACCTCAATACATAAGGCAACTGCTAACAGCTCTAAAAGAGGAAATTGACAGTAACACAATAATAGTGGGGGACTTTAACACCTCACTTACACCAATGGACATATCATCCAGACAGAAAATTAATAAGGAAACACAAGCTTTAAATGACACAAAAGACCAGATAGATTTAATTGATATTTATAGGACATCCCATCCAAAACCAGCAGATTACACTTTCTTCTCAGGTGCACATGGGACATTCTCCAGGACAGATCCCATATTGGGTCACAAATCAAGCCTCAGTAAATTTAAGAAAATTGAAGTCATATCAAGCATTTTTTCTGACAGCAATGCTATGAGATTAGAAATAATTACAGGGAAAAAACATAAAAAACACAAACACATGGAGGCTAAACAATACATTACTAAATAACCAAGAGATCACTGAAGAAATCAAAGAAGAATTTTGAAAAAATGCCTAGAGACAAATGGCAATGAAAACACAACGATCCAAAACATATGGGACGCAGCAAGAGCAGTTCTAAGAGGGAATTTTATAGCAATACAATCCTACTTCAAGAAGCAAGAAAAATCTCAAATAAACAATCTAACCTTACACTTAAAGGAACTGTAGAAAGAAGAACAAAAAAACCCGAAAGTTAGTAGAAGGAAAGAAATCATAAAGATCAGGGCAGAAATAAATGAAACAGAAACAAAGAAAACAGTAGCAAAGATCAATAAAACTAAAAGCTGGTTCTTTGAGAAGATAAACAAAATTGATAAACCTTTAGCCAGACTCATCAAGAAAAAGAGGGAGAGGACTCAAATCAATAAAATTAGAAATCAAACAGGGGAAGTTACAACAGACACTGCAAAAATACAAAGTGTCATAAGAGACTACTACAAGCAACTCTATGCCAATAAAATGGACAACCTGGAAGCAATGGACCAATTCTTAGAAAGGTATAACCTTCCAAGACTGAACCAGGAAGAAATAGAAAATATGAACAGACCAATCACAAGTAATGAAGTTGAAACTGGGATTAAAAATCTCCCAACAAATAAAAGTCCAGGACCAGATAGCTTCACAGGAGAATTCTATCAAACATTTAGAGAAGAGCTAACACCCATACTTCTCAAACTCTTACAAAAAAATGCAGAGGAAGGAACACTCTCAAACTCATTCTATGAGGCCACCATCACCCTGAAACCAAAACCACAGAGATACAACAAAAAAAGAAAAATACAGACCAATATCACTGATGAATATAGATGCAAAAATCCTCAACAAAATAATAGCAAAGGGAATCCAACAACACATTAAAAGGATCATACTTCATGATCAAGTGGGATTTATCCCAGGGATGCAAGTATTCTTCAATACATGCAAATCAATCAATGTGATACACCATATTAACAAATTGATGAATAAAAACCATATGATCATCTCAATAGATGAAAAAAAAAGCTTTTGACAAAATTCAACACCTGTTTATGATAAAAACTCTCCAGTAAGAGGCACAGAGGGAACTTACCTCAACATAAGGAAGGCCATATATGACAAACCCACAGCCAACATCATTCTCAGTGGTAAAAGACTGAAACCATTTCCTCTAAAATCAGGAACAAGACAAGGATGCCCACTCTCACCACCATTATTCAACATAGTTTTGGAAGTTTTAGCCACAGCAATCAGAGAAGAAAAATAAATAAAAGGAATCCAAATCGGAAAAGAAGAAGTAAAACTGTCAATGTCTGCAGATGACATGATAATATACATAGAGGACCCTAACGATTCTACTGGAAAACTACTAGAGCTAATCAATGAATTTGGTAAAGTAGCAGGATACAAAATTAATGCACAGAAATCTCTTGCATTCCTATACGCTAATGATGAAAAATCTGAAAGAGAAATTAAGGAAACACTTCCATTTACCATTGCAACAAAAAGAATAAAATACCTAGGAATAAACCTACCTAAGAAAACAAAAGACCTGTATGCAGAAAACTATAAGACACTGATGAAAGAAATTAAAGATGATACAAACAGATGGAGAGATATACCATGTTCTTGGATTGGAAGAATCGACATTGTGAAAATAACTATTAGACCCAAAGCAATCTACAGGTTCAATGCCATCCCTATCAAACTATGAATGGCATTTTTCACAGAACTAGAACAAAAAAATTTCACAATTTGTATGGAAATACAAAAGACCCCGAATAGTCAAAGCAATCTTGAGAAAGAAAAATGGAGCTGGAGGAATCAGGCTCCCTGACTTCATATAATACAAAGCTACAGTAATCACAACAGTATGGTACTGGCACAAAAACAGAAATATAGTTCAATGGAATAGGATAGAAAGCCCAGATAAACCCACGCACATATGGTCACCTTATCTTTGAAAAAGGAGGCAAGAGTATACAGTGGAGAAAAGACAGCCTCTTCAATAAGTGGTGCTGGGAAAACTGGACAGCTACATGTAAAAGAATGAAATTAGAACACTCCCTAACACCATACACAAAACTAAACTCAAAATGGATTAAAGACCTAAATGTAAGAGCAGACACTATAAAACCGTTAGAGGAACACATAGGCAGAACACTCTTTGACATATATCACAGCAAGATCCTTTTTGACCTACCTCCTAGAGAAATGGAAATAAAAACAAAAATAAACAAATGGGACCTAATGAAACTTAAAAGCTTTTGCACAGCAAAGGAAACCATAAACAAGACGAAAAGACAACCATTAGAATGGGAGAAAATATTTGCCAATGAAGCAACTGACAAAGGATTAATCACCAAAATATATAAGCAGCTCATACAGCTCAATGTCAAAAAAAGAAACAACCCAATCAAAAAATGGGCAGAAGATCTAAATAGACATTTTTTCCAAAGAAGATATACAGATTACCAACAAACACATGAGAGGATGCTCAACATCACTAATCATTAGAGAAATGCAAATCAAAACTACAATTAGGTATTATCACCTCACACCAGTCAGAATGGCCATCATCAAAAAATCTACAAGCAATAAATGCTGGAGAGGGTGTGGAGAAAAGGGAACCCTCTTGCACTGTTGGTGGGAATGTAAATTGATAGAGCCACTATGGAGAACAGTATGGAGGTTCCTTAAAAAACTAAAAATAGAATTACCATATGACCCAGCAATCCCACTGTTGGGCATATACCTAGAGAAAACCATAATTCAAAAAGACACATGCACCCCAAGGTTCATTGCAGCACTATTTACAATAGCCAGGTCATGGAAGCAACCTAAATGGCCATCGACAGACAGAGGAATGGGTAAAGAAAATGTGGTACATATATACAATAGAATATTACTCAGCCATAAAAAGGAACAAAATTGGGTCATTTGCTGAGACATCGATGGACCTAGAGACTGTCGTACAGAGTGAAGTAAGTCAGAAAGAGAAAAACAAATATCGTATATTAATGCATATATGTGGAATCTAGAAAAATGGTACAGATGAACCGGTTTGCAAGGCAGAAATAGAGACACAGATGTAGAGGAAAAATGTATGGACACCAAGGGGGGAAACTGGGGGTGTGTGGTGGTGGGATTAATTGGGAGATTGGGATTGACATATATACACTAATACGTATAAAATATATAACTAATAAGAACCTGCCATATAAAAGAATAAAATAGGGCTTCCCTGGTGGCACAGTGGTTGAGAATCCGCCTGCCGATGCAGGGGACACGGGTTCGTGCCCCGGTCCGGTAAGATCCCACGTGCCGCGGAGCGGCTGGGCCCGTGAGCCATGGCCGCTGAGCCTGCGTGTCCGGAGCCTGGGCTCCGCAACGGGAGAGGCCACAACAGTGAGAGGCCCGCGTACCGAAAAAAAAAAAAAAAAGAATAAAATAAAATAAAATTCAAAAAGAAAGAGGGAGGGGATATGGTGATATATGTATACATATAGTTGATTCACTTTGTTGTATAGAAGAAACTAACACAACATTGTAAAGCAATTATACTCCAAGAAAGATACAAAAAAAAAAAAAAAAAAAGAAAAGCACTTTTGTCATTCATCGTCTACTTAGTCCTCTGGGTGGTTTTACAAACTGATGCTCATAGAGACTGGTTTTCCTGAGATCTCCCTATCCCGTGATTATGGCGTGTGCTAGCTTGCTTCTAAGATCTGGAAGATAGTTATATGGTCACCAAGGATTCTCGCCTGTTGTGTCAGATGTCCAAAGATGGAGTGGAGTGAGAACAGAACCGCAGGCGACCATGCATAGGTGTGTTGATGGATTTATGGCCTTTGGGATGACAACCAACATGACATTCCTCTGATTCTCCCACTTGGGCTGTATGGGGTCTTCCTGTCCAGCTCTCTTTTACCACCACAGAGCTTTACTCTTTACTCCATTGACTCGAATGCCCCCTGTTTGACTGCAGACCTAGCTTGCTTCTTAAAATACCATTTTATTATAGGACTGTTGAAGTTTTGAGAGGCAGCGAGCTACACTGGAAGAAATGCCAGATTTAGTCCTTAGATGATTTCAAATTCCTAGTTACTTCTTGAATTCTCCTTCGGATATTTATTTATTGATAGTAAGTGCACTGGAAAGAAACAAGTTTTCCTTTCTTACCCAGGATAAGAGCAGGATGATTTGGGAGCTCTGAATTCTATTTGGACAGTAATCAGGGGCACTTTCCTGAAGGATGTCACCCGGACTTGGGATGATGAACATAAATTCACCAGATTTAAAAAAGAAGAAGAAGAAGAAGAAGAAGGAAAATGGTATTCCAGGGCACAAGAGTGTATACGGGGCAGAGCGTATGTCAAGGCATAGCAGCATTGACCCAGAACCATGTATTCCTAATACTGCTAGTATTCTGCATTTGTTTTGCATAAACTTTTGAGTAATAGGAAATAAAGCCAGAGAAGTATACCAAGGACCAGACCGTAAAAGACCGTTTTTGTGCCAAAGAGCTTGATTTTATCCCTCTCACCACTGAAAAGCTAGCATATCCTCAGCACTTGTATATCATTTCCTGCAGTTCCTTAACCAATTCACCAGCATCCCTGCACCTCCTCCCCAAGCCCTTAGGTAATGGAGATATGCAGGTATAGGTAGACATGTGCCATGATTTTTTTAAATTTTGCTTTGACAGAATGGTGGAAGGGAAATGCGGGGAGAAGATGTTAGGGGCAAGGAGATTTGATAGAAGAGGTTGGGGAGAGTCTAGATGAGTCAGTGAGAACTTAAAGGAAAGCAGTGCCAGGGAACAGAGGGGAGGGATCAGGGGAAACTGAGCCAGCAGATGACTTGGAGATAAAGAGCTCACCACCCCAGGGCATCCTGTTCTGCTATTACAGGAGTGGCTGTTGCGATAGACCTCCTCACACTGAGCCCAAACCACTCACTTAACAAAGACAGCACACTCTCCATGTGTCGCTCTAAGCACATAAAAAATATTAACTAGTTTCATCCTCACAGAAGCCCATGAGGTAGGAACTGCTGTTATTCTCACTTCACGGATGGAAAAGTTGAAGCACGGAGGGGTCTCATAGCTGGTGTGTGGTGGACCTGGGGCCCCAGTGTCTGTACTTCTAACAACTATGCTGTGCCCCCTCTCAGTTCATTCAGTAGAATTCAATAAATATTAGTTGAACACCTGTCTACCTACCTATCTATGAGACTCCTTACCTGCTGTTGTAAGCGCAGTCCCCTTAGGCCGCATGTTCTAAGTGTATTCTTTCATACCAGTGGTAGCCTCCCAGGCATTCAAAGTCAGAGATTGCGACTACTATCAACACCTTCATTCTCTGTTTTCCAGAAGTTTCCAGATGTTCCCATCCACCTCATTCCAGGGAATACATGGCTGGGGGCTGCCCTCTCATGCCTCTTGGATCACTTTCTTCTTCCAGAGAATGAGCTCGTAACTCACTGCTCCAGTCTCAAGCTTTGGGTCTCATATTAGTTTGCTAGGGCTGCCATAACAAAATATCACAGGTTAAACAGCAGAAATCTATTTTCTCATGGTGTAGAGGCTCGACACCCAAAATCAAGGTGCCAGCAGGGTTCATTTCCTCTGAGGTCTCTCTCCTGGCTTATAGATAGCCCTCCTCTTGTTGTTGCTTCACATGGTCTTTTCTCTGCCACATATGCCTCTGGTGTCTCTGTGTGCCCTAATCCTCCTCTCCTTATAAGGGCACTAGTCAGATTGGATTAGTGGGTGTATATCAGTCTTATTTTAACTTAATCACCTCTTTAAAGATCTTATCTCTAAACACGGTCACATTCTGACGTTCTGTGGGGTTAGGACTTCAACATATGAGTTTTGCGGAGACACAGTATAGTCCATAGTAGGACTCTTCTCCCCATTATCTGCAACTTCCTGGCTCCTAGCTCAACTTTCTCCCAAAGACACATCTTTGGAAAGACATCATGTGATGGAAATAAAGTGAATTAAATTAAAATATATGCATGGAACATGGATCTTTCCAGAAACGGGGAATTTTTGTGTTTGTGATTCCTAAAATGACATCCGTCTGTCTGCTTCCCACAGAGTGGCTTGTGCTCTGACAGCTCAAGGGGAGCCAACAGTGATAAAAGCACACAGGCTAGTCATGAATCTTCTCGTTTTAATGCACTTCATTAAAACCAGCATTTTTATGACAAAGACCTGCCAAAGTGAATATTAGACAGAAATGCATGTTAAGCTGCCGTTGATCTTTCCGGGTAGATTGTACATTAAAGAGTGTACTTTCTCAGGCTGTTAGCCACTCACACATAAAAGGGAAGCAAGAATCAAAGGTAAAGTGCTTCAGCCTTATCCTTCCAACGTCACTATGGTCACCCAGTGGGGTTGAATGGGCAGAATCAGACAAGGGGTAGGAGTCACCCAAATCTCATTTCCAAAGCTTTTGAGACCTGTGGGATTTGACCATCTTCTCTGCCCACCCAACTGGCCTTTTCCCATGGATGGGAGGTCACTGCCAGTTTACTGGGTTCTCTTTCCAACCTGGAGCTTCTGATCCCCAGGAGAGGGTCTGAGATGTTCCATTTCTTAGGAACAACAGTTCAGCTAGAAGCATGCACAGGATCATGTTTCTCTTTTGTGTTTCTTCATCAAGGGAACAGTGTAATTCAAGATAAGGGCCGGGGGCATCTTTGAGGTCTGCTAACGATTAACATGTGTGTGTGCATGTTTGTGTTACCACATTGACAAGAACAGAAACCAGATGTTTAATGGAAAGAGGAGGAAAATGCATTTGGCAGCTGGGAAAGAAGTTTTATGAAGAAATCCTGTGTTTGGGGTTTACTAGATCCTGAGATAGAGTCTGTACTTGTCTGGGAGAGTTGGACAATCCTCACTGTGATATCTGTCTGCTAAAATATACCAATTCAAGAGGAGTGAGTGAAGCTTAAGCACTAAGAGATAATCCTGCCAGAAAAATAATTTCTTCCAGGACCACCACTTATTTTAAAAGCCATCACTACTATATTCCCCACCTGTACTCCAGACCCTTCTGTCTTTATATCCCATCTTAACTTGTACCTCAGTGTAACTCTCAAAATCTAGAGGCCCTTAATTCTCAGGCACAAATATGGTCTGTGACATAGGCCCCAGTGTGTACTCCAGGTGCTGGTTTAGAAGAGATGACAGGCCTGACTCATTGTTGGCTAAGCCAATGGTGGTAAATGTTAGAAGATTCAAGAGAGATTCAAGTACCCAAAAGGGACCCAGATAATAAGATACCCCTTCCTCTCAGATATCATCCCTTCCCAACTAAACAGCTCTACCGATCATTGCAAGTCAACACGCAGCACAAATTATTAATATTGCAACAAGTACAGACTGACATGATCACTGGTTCTGTCAAGGACCCGAAACAAAGATTTTGACAAGCTGGGATACAACAAGTACAGCGACGGGAGGGGAAGGACATGAGTGAGTTTATTATTCAGACCGATGTATTAACTTCAATCTTGTCATGACTCATAAGACAGTTCCTCTGTTTTACTAATTGCAGTATATTTATTGCTCTTCTCTCTTTGTTGTCTAATTCAGATGCGAATTAGCTGTGAGCTTCCTGTTCTTGACAGTACAGACTGGCTTCTCCCTTCTACCCACAACCCCACCCCAGTGGTCCAGCTATCCCGCCACCATCACACAGAAACTGCTCAAGTTTCTAGTGCCATCTAGTTACCTCCATTTCTTCATTTTACCTGATTTTCTGCAATATTTGGGAGCACTGACCTCTTACTCAATGATTTGGCAAACGTTCATTGAGTTCCCACCTAGTGCCAGCCCTGTGCCAAGTGTTCAGCCAACAGTGACGCAGGACACATCACTGATGTGCTAATGAGGAAGGAAGTGAGTAAACAATTACATAGCACAGAGATACATCCTGTGTTCAAGGGGGACTGGGAATACCGAGGAGCCTAAAGGAGGCACGTTTTTCTCTCCAAGTGTTTAGGACTTTACTTTAGGCTGAGTCTCTTTTGAGTCCTTCATCACTGTGACTCTGCTCTTTCAAAAATATTCTCCTCCACCAGCCCTTTCCATGCTGGTGTTCTCCCTGCTTCATCTTCTGTCTTCTTTTCTTTTCACTCTGCACATTTTCTTTGAATGATCCAATCCATTCCCAAGGATACAACTATCACATTTACACTGGTGACTCTTAAATCTGAACCCCTCTCCTGAGATCTAGATCCACATACCAGCTGCTTATTTGATTTCTCCGTAGACAACTCAAACGTAACCTTTCCAAGTCTGAACTCATTCTCTGTACGCCCACCTCTCCACATTTTACTCTTGTCATAATTCCTTTTCAGTTGATCATACCACACCATCATCCCGGCTAGAGATCTTGCAGACATCCCTGCCTCTTCCCCGCCCGCCCCCATCCCCCCACCCCCAGCCTAGTGGCTGTCACTGCACATTTTCCCTCTAATGGGGCTCTTGTGCTGTCACTGCACATTTTCCCTCTAACGGGGCTCTTGTGTTCGTCCTCGCCTTCTCCTACCTGGACCACTACAGTTGTCTCCAGGCTGGTTTCCATGTTTTCAGCCTCGGTATCTCTTCTCTCCAGTCTATGCCCCACACTGATGCCAGAGAAATTTGTCCAAAACCCAGGTCTGCCATTCCTAAAACTGTTAGATCTCCCTTCCTCTAGGATCATGCCAGAGGAACCTGAGCCTGCTTTCCAAATGCCCTCACAGTCTGACTCTAGACCTCCTTTCCTCTCTCATCTCCCTCTCCCCTGGTTACCAGGGCAGCCCCCAGTCCAGCTGGAAGAGGTCACACAACCTTCCTCATACTCAGTGTTTCAGCTCCTCTATGTCTTTATGTACCTTTCTCACCAGTGAAGAAGCCCCAACCCCCATGCCAACCTCAGCTCCCCACCTGGTACATTTCTACTCATCCTTTAGGGTCCAGCTCAAAACTGTCCTGCTCTCTGAACCTTCTCTGACTCAACCACGCATAGTCAATCGCCCTTTGAGCTGTGTTCTCATGGCAACGAGGCCTCCCGGCAGGACCGTGAATTCCTCGAGGGCAGAGGCTATGCCTTCCTTGCTGTTGAAGCCCCAGAACATCTAGCAGAGAGCCAGGGCATATCTGCCGTCCTGCTCTCTGTGGCCCCGCACTCACTGTTCAGCTCCCGCTAGCAGCCCTGTAGGTCCATCAGACTCATCAAGTCTGAAACCTAGCTCAGTGATTTCTTCACCAAACGTTCCTCTTTCCGAATTCTCTGTCTGTTGGCAGCACTCTCCAAACTGAAGACCATTTTGACGCCTTCCTCAGGCCTGTTTTCTTCCCATTTTCCTTCCTAAAACATGCCTCTCGTCTCTGCCCTCCACCCCACCCCAGCTCCAACACTCCATTTCAGTGACTGTGACCTTCACTGGCCTCAGCAAGAGCCTCCCAAGCAGCCATTCTGTCCCAGCCTCCCCAGGGCAGCCTCCCCACACTGCCAGACCCACGGCCACCTTCAGCAGCTCCCTTTCACAACCCGCTCAGTACGGACCTTCCATGGTCTGAGTGCTGACGGCCTGGCTGGCCTCGGCTGCTTCTGGCCCTGCCTCCGCCTCGTGTTCCGGCCACACTGCAGCCCTAAATACACCACACGGATTGCCACCGCCTCGCCCTGGCTCCCGCCCACCCCGCTGCCCAGAACGCCCCTTCCCTTAGCTGTTCCTGCTTATACGTAACACTAAAACGTGGGTGTCTCCTCAGCCCCCTGGCACCTTTCTCAGAGCTCCCCCATGTCCTCGCATTGGCTTAATTCCACCTCCTCTGTATTTCTCTAATCTCCCCTGCATGTCACTACTGTTGCACCTAGCAGAACATCCTGTGCTCCTTGGGGTCGAGAGCCATGCTGTGCATGACAGGAACTCAACAAATGTGGGATAAGCGAGCATATTTTATTAAATGAATGGTAGCATTCTCCAAATGGTCTTCTGTTTGGAGAGTGCTACCGTATTTTGTTAAATCTGTCGTTTAATGTTAAAGGTAAAGGGAATGAACACTGTTAGATGCCAGATACTTTGTAGGCAGTACCTCAGGGAAGTCCCACATGAACTCCACATGGCAAGTATTTTGCCCCCATCCATATACCAGTGAGGAAACTAAGGCTCAGAGAGGGTAAGTGACTTGCCCAGAGATGAGCAGGAGGGATTCAAACCCATATCTATACCTCTGTGACCATGCCCTTCCCTCCACACTGGGCAACCTCCCTTACTGGACCCACAGCAGCAAGCTCAGTAGGTGTCCAGGAAGGAAGCCTGGGGGCCCAACTTCCTGGAGGTCAAGACTCACTGCCCCAATTGCTCCTGATACTCTGCCAAGCTCCTCCGTCCGCTCTGCCTGTCTGCAGGCGCAGAGCTGAGCAGGGGCTTTCCTGGCTGCCATATCATATTGCAAGCTTCTATCTAATTTGCCGTTCCTTTTCTCTCCCTAAGGACACATTTACGTTAGCACTTTAAAGGCAAGCTTCTCTCTGTGAGAGAAGCAAGCACGCATCCATTTTTCACTGGCATTCACATTATGGGAAATGCAGTGCTGTATATATTAACGAGTAATTTTCTCGGCCCAATGCAGTTCAAAATTCAATAAATGTAGTTTAAGCCCAATTTTCCCACTTGTAGGTCAGAGGGCAGCCTCGTGGGGGTGGGGAGAAAGTTCCCACATATTTCCTTGCACTCCTTCCTGCCCTCACACCCATCATCCCCGCAGACATCAGTACCCTCAGTATGACCATCACAGCTGGCCAGCGTGGCAGCTGCAGTCCCAAGCACCATGGGTCAAGGGCGGCCTCAAGACTGCCATGTCATTTCCTCTCCCACCTCCAGAACTCATGGCTGTCTCTTGATGTCTGCCTGTGGACAAGCCCCTCAAGCCTCTCCCTAGTGGGCTGAAATCCCACCCCTGGAAAGGTCATTCCCCGGAGCTGAAACACTGCCTAACTCTTCTATTCTCTTTTAGAATGGAAATGCTCCATGAAGTCACTTATACCTTCACTTCATGGAGGTCATTGCTTCATTTTGCAAACCAGGTCAATTTGTGGTTTGACCTTGGGTTTGAAAAGTTTAAGGAGAATGAAGTGACAGAGGCAAACTACTCTGCCTGTGCTGTTCTTCCAAGGTTGACCCTCTCTGGCAGGGAGGGGGAGGGATGGGGGGCAGGCAGAGCAAGAAGCTGCCTCTGGCACCACGCTGGGAGAGCATGGATGTCACCCCTGGGCAGAAGATATTCGCCCAGCTCTAAGCACAGGACGCCTGGCACATTTAGGAATATGGGTCCGGGTCTGTGCTCTGCATTGTATAATAATTCAGTAAAATCTCGATTAAAACCAAGTCATAAATCACATTTAATGTTGCCCTGATGTGTCGAATCTAATATGCCAGGTCTATTAATCATCTGCCAGGCCCTGGAATTCCAGCCTCCCTCTTCTGAGGATTCAGGCGTTAAGACCTATTTCTCCCACCTCTGCCACCACTTAATCAGACTCCAGACTCCAGACAGCAAAGGCCAGGGAGTTTGGGGACTGTGCCATGTCCCAGATGTGGGTCTTGCCAGCTTGTATATGTCTGGGGAGCCTAGTAGGGAAGGATAGGTAGCTCAGATCCCTAAACAGGTTTTTGTCTGCTGTGTGTGGACCATTTGAGTGGGATGGTGACATAAGATGCAGTTGTAGGAGCTAGACAATCTGTCAGGTTGAAGGAGTTATCCACGGGCCAGACAATGGTCATTCCAACAAGCTGTGTGCATCAGACATCTGGGAGAAGAAACAGGATTTCCTGACATAGCAGATCAATGATGGGACCCCCAGTCAGGGTGGTGGTAGACACTCTGGCCGGCTCAGGAAGACATGGTCATGGTGTCAGGGCCCCATAAGTGGACAGAGATTCAGGACAGGACTGGGTCCCTGCAGTCCAAGCCTGGAGAGATGGGGTCAGGAGCATACAGACCTCCTGGGAGATGGAGGAACTGTGGAAGGAATCTAGCTGAGATAGCAGCCAAGTGACCAGCTGGGAAAAGCAGGTTCCACAGAAACCTGAAGGAGGTGGGAGTCTTTTCTGAGGTCTCAGGACTCAGAGAGCCAAGTTGGTGTCCACTAGAAAAACCAAGGCTGAAGAATGACTAGAACATGAGCTTTGAAGCCAGAGACTGGTATTTGATTCCTGGCTGTGTGGTCCTGAGTCAGGCTCTTCACCCCTCTGAGCCTCAGTTACCCAATCTATAACATAGGGTTCACAGAATTTGACTCCCAGGATTCTTCTGAGGATTAAGGGCATAATAATGCCCAATATGATGCCCATATGTGGCAAAAAGGGGCTCAAATAATAAAAAACCTATGGTTAGTGTAACGGTAGAAAGACCACTTCTGCACAGCACGTTCAAGGGACCAGAGGCAGAGCTGAGGTCAAGGTTGCAGAGCTAAGGTCCAAGTTGGTAAAACAGGGTTGGAGTATGAAAAGGTGGGGACCAAGCAAGAGCTGTCTTAAGCCACCCCACACCACCTTGGTTATGACAACCAGCCTGCTTATTGGGGGGCCTTAAGGGACCAGAGGTGGGAGGGTGTGGGAGGCAGATTGCCACACTAGACATCCAGTTCAGGGGGGCAGTGCTGGCTTCAGAGTTCAGTCTGGGCCATGGGCAGGGCTGTTTCAGAGCAAGGACAAGGTGGAGTTCTTGGATACTTCTTTACTTTCTCCATCCCTACCTCTTTCTTTCAACATATATTTCTGGGTCCCTTACCGTGTGCCAAGCATTGGAGGTTTGAGCTGAGGACCCTGAACAGAGCTGAACCTGTGGGAGATACAGAGATTGGCAAGCAGGCTGCACCAACACCAAGGGAAGAGCAAGCACCTTCTAACTTTTAAGAAAGCTCATTTAAAAAAATCACGTAAGGGCACTTAGTTGCCAAATTATCAATACGCTTTGAAATCTACTTAAGCATTTGTCATCAAGTCCCATTTTATTCCACTGACTTATACAAAATAACAGCTGGCATTTACCCAGTACTTACAACATGCCTGGTACTGAGCTAAAAAGCTTACATGGATTATTTACTTTAACTATCCCAATCTAGAAGCTTCAGCAGGATTATTATCCCTCTTTTTAAAAAAAAAATAAATTTATTTATTTATTTATTTACTTATTTTTGGCTGTGTTGGGTCTTCGCTGCTTTCTCTAGTTGTGGTGAGCGGGGGCTATGCTTTGTTGCAGTGCGCGGGCTTCTCATTGCAGTGGTTTCTCTTTGTTGTGAAGCACGGACCCTAGAGTGCACGGGCTTCAGTAGTTGTGGCTCATGGGCTCTAGAGCACAGGCTCAGTAGTTGTGGTGCATGGGCTTAGTTGTTCCATGGCATGTGGGATCTTCCCGGACCAGGGCTCGAACCCGTGTCCCCTGCATTGGCAGGCAGATTCTTAAACACTGCACCACCAGGGAAGTCCCATTATCCCTCTTTTATAGATCAGAAAACAGAGGCTAAAAGAAGGAAAGGAACTTGCGCAAGGTCTTACAATAAGTAAGAAGTAGAGTTGGGATTTCCATCAAGGCCAGCCCAGCTTTGAACAGCCATGTGTCATAGAACTCTGGTCCAAAGCCAAGATGGCCCTCGCTCATTCCTCCAGGACACCTGGCTACCACCTGGCACACAGGCCTGGGATGCACTGATGTCTCTCCTACCGGTCTGTGAAAGCTCAGAAACAAATGGCCTAATCTGCATACTGGCTTTCCAGGCCTGGCCCAACTCAGGGCCCACTTCGGTAGGAGCAGGGCAAGTTGGGTGCCTTCAAGGCTAACAGCCCTCTGCCCTGTCCCCATTCCAGGAGAGGCAGAGTCCTCCAGGTGGCAAAGTCCACTCTCCAGCAGCAATCTGGTGGCTGGATTTCTCAAGTCCTGTATTTGAATAATTTTCTTCATTTTTAGTGCCCTGTCTATGGTATTAGAACAGGGAAAATTTTAAAATAAAGTCAGTTGATAGGGTAGAAGACAATGAAAAACAAATGATATCTATCATAATGAACATTTTCTGGCTCATGTGAGTGCAATATGACAGTGGAAGGTCCCAAAAGGGCTGCTTTTCTGCTCTAGTAAATGACCTCAGCTCACGTGAACTGTTGTTCCCGTGTATCCTTTCAGTTTGTAACATTTGTTCAGCTCATTGCTAAGGAATGATCCAGTGTACAATCCAGAAATTTCCCAGGTGCTTGAACGCCTGTGTTCTGGGTGCTATTACATCTGAAGTGTGTGGCTTTCCCAGCAACTCCTGACCTTCTCATTGCTGACCCCTAGTTCTTCACATCTAGTTCCTTTGGCTAACTTCTCATTTTCCTTGGGACTAGCAATGTCTTCCAGCTCGGTACAATGTACAACCTTTATTAATGGGATTCTTGCTCTTCTTCAGGATTGTTCGCACTTTGCTAAATACTTTAATTCTGGGTATTGGATTTCTGAAGCCCTGGGGCTCCTAGGACAAAAGTTAACCCATGTCTATTTAACCTGGTGGGCAAAATGGATTTGCCCCTCATTCGAAAGTGCTGAGTTCAATGCAGCTGGGAGATGTCTTGTTATCAAATAATTCTTTTCTTTGATTATTCCCCTTTGAGTTCAAGGCTTTCTATCAAGTGTTGGGGAGAAGAGATTTGTGGCTTAGTTCTTGTGACGGAAGTGATTAGTCACGTGAACATCAAGGGACCAATTATTCAGAATGAACAAGCCTATGCGGTAGCTGCACATCCTTTTTGACAGCACACCTGTGCTTCAGATTCAAGAATCCTGAGGCAGGTCAGACCAGAGCAGAAGAGAATGTCATTCTTCAGCAGCCCTCTGCTTTATATAGTCCCGATTATGTTACCAACTCCACTGGGAAGCATATACTCTGTGGGTATCTACCCAACAGCCTTCTCTCATTTCCTCTTTGTAGCGTAATCCCAATTTGGTTCAAGTGTCTAATGGCAATCAGTTTAGGATGGCTCCTTCTCTAGCCCCTGACAGGAGGAGAGATGAGTGGGTCTTGATCAGTCTAAGCCAATGATGGTAACTCTATTCTTCCTTGCAAGGAATTGTCATGGAAATGGGCACATACACAATTCTGGCCAATGAGCTGTGAGGAAGTTTTAGGGGATGTTCTCAATTTTAAAAAGAGATACAAGAATGGGAATGTCCCTCTTACCCCACTTCCAAACTTTGGACATTCCTGGGTAAGGATGTGATAACTGGAGCTGAGGCAACTATTTTGGGATCAAGAGGAGCCTAGCCTGAGAACAAAAGCTAACATAATGAGAATGTCAGTGCAAGAAAACAGAAATAACCTAATTCCTTGATGATACATTGAGCTAAGTAAGCTGCTTTTGCCCATGCTTTGGCTTTGGACAGTGTATACATTGAAAGGATGGTAAAAGAGGAAAGACTGAGGATGCTGGCAAAAGCATACACAATAGAGTTTCTGAAATAAAACCAGGAAAGGGCTGAAATCTTTGGAAAACATAGAGGAATTAGAAGCTCCTGTTGAAACCTTCAAGCAGGTGGTATATGTGAATCTACCTAAGGTCATCTGCTCCCTCTAGGACTCTTGCTTCGGACTCTAAGCTCTTTAAAGATGAAAATAGATATAGGATCTTTTAAGGCAGAGCTTCTCCAATGTGATTCAGAGAAAAACTGCCCTTCTGCTCTAGGCCCTGACTTCTAGAAAGTTATAGTTGGCCTGTTTCCTCCTCTAATAAAGGTACAATAACACAATTCTACATTTTACAGAAACAGCTTCCAAAATGGTCTATCACTATGTCAAAAGAATTAGAACTATCTTGCTGGCAAAGCTGATTATTCACACACCCACAAAAAACCCTACCCCTCCAGGGTGCAAATTTTTGCCCCTCTCCTACAGCCCTTTCAACCATTGTGCACTTTCTTTGACCAGTTGTCCTTGTCTTGCTGGCTGTTGCTATTTTTTGAGGTGGTGGTGGTATATTGTTATTGTTGATAGGGGTGGTGCTATTTACACAAATCATGAAGCTCACCCTGTCAGTGTGAGTTAACTAAGTTTCAAGGCAACAGGATGTTCCCCCACTTAATCATCATTAAAATTCCAGAACCCATTCCCAGTGAACCCAAATATTGAGACTGCTTGTTTTACCGCAGGATCCAAATACACAAAATTATCAAGATCAGCTTTTGGAGTGTCAGCCACTGCCAAACAAGAACTCGGAAGAATGTCTGTGTATATTATTAAATTGTGCATGATGATGGTGTGTGTCTAGAAACTGACTTCGCTGGATGAGTACATCTTTATCTTGCAAGCCATGACAGCTTGTTTGAACCAAGGAGCACATTTTGATTTTTCTTCTCTCCCATTTATCAAAATGTTTTCAATACACACACAGTGTGAGAGGACTGAACCTTCGACACATTTCAGCCTCACAATTTCCTTCATTGTTTAATTTGCTTCTGCATTTTCATTTGCATTGGCATCAAATCAAGCCTGTCTTATTTGGGATCTTCTTTGTCCTTCACCATGTGAAGGACATTTCTACCTTTATGGGGCCAGTTAACCCATGCAACTTAATCCAGGTAAGTTAAAGAATCAAACAGGGGTTTCCCTGGTGGCGTAGTGGTTGGGAGTCCGCCTGCCGATGCGGGGGATGCGGGTTCGTGCCCCGATCCGGGGGGATCCCACATGCCGCGGAGCGGCTGGGCCCCTGAGCCACGGCCGCTGAGCCTGCGCGTCCGGAGCCTGTGCTCCGTGGCGGGAGTGGCCGCAGCGGTGAGAGACCCGCGTACCGCAAAAAAAAAAAAAAAAAAAAAAGAATCAAACAGGACTAGAAGAGGACACATTTTATGGTCAAAAGAGAAAGCACAGAGGGCAGATGGATATTGTAGAGATATATGACGTGTCAGGTCTTGGGAGAGGTGCTTCCCTTAAGATCTCACTTAATTCTCAAAACAACTCTGCGTTATAGATGTTAATACCGTACATTTCAAATATAGAAACAAAGGCTCTGAGAACAGTGAAAGTGGCTGAGCAAGGTCATGCTGCTATTCAAGTGGTAGAGTCTGGAGTCAAACTTAGGTCCATCCCAATCCCAAAGCCTCACTCTGCTTAGAACACCTCCCTGCAAAGATGGAGGAGGAAATGTAAGGCAAAGACGAAGACAAGACCCAGGGCACCAGGAAAGGAAAAGCGAAAGAACTGCAGAAATAAGGGACCATCTGAAGGAAACCATTAAGAAATCATGGGAGTGGAAGGAAATGGTCTCATTGAGGAAAAAAACCCTAAAACTTGACATAAAAAATGTATGAGCAGAACCAGTAAATGCTTGAAAATAAGGAGTAAGATTTCCCAAGAGATGTTGCAGAAAGAAATCAAAGTAAAAGATGAGAAGAAAGAAGGGGTATGGGGAGAAAAAAAGTAGATGTAGAGAGTTTGTTTTCTGTTATTTCATGGAAAGTTCCTTGTAGGTTATTTGAGTGGAGAATCAAGAAAAAAACCTTTGAGGAAAAACATGAGTCAGCTCTGACATTAATGTTGTCTAATCTTTGGGGAAGGGAATCTAATATTTAAGACTTTAGGTACTTCTCACCCTTCAGAGCGATTTCTTAAATCTAAAGGTGAGCCAGGGAAGGGAAAACATTTTCTTGGGAGCAAAAGTTGTCCCTTTTGAGAGGTAAATTACATCTTCTTCAACACCGAGTGTTATAAATCTTACTCCCAGCAAATTGCAGCCACCAACTGCTCCAAACCCCAACCAGAGGTCAGTCGCTAAAAGAGGCCGTGGATCATTACTCTCCAGAATCGCAGACCCCTGCAGGGTGGAAATTATTTCCTGGGGTTCTCAGGTTGCTCCACCCATCCATCTGGGGCCAGAAGGAGTGATTCTTGAGGTTTTGAGTGATTTCTCACTGAAGGGAAGGGAAACAAACTGAACAGCAGAAACCCTCCCCTACTGGGAATGCTCCTGTGGCTTCAGCTGTGCAAGCACGCATGCACGTGTGTGCACACCTGCACTGTGTGTGCACATGCATCCCTGTGTGCACACATGTGGGTCCATGAGTGAGTATGCATCTGTGTGATCTGTGTCCTGTGCATGTGTGTACAGTGCATGTGTGTGTGCAACTAAGCATGTGTGGGCATGTGCACATACATGCCCACATGCCTGCTCCTGTCCCCAACACACACATACAAATCAGAATGAAGTCTCTGAAGAAATGTCTCTAGAGAGGAAACCTTGAGTAGTAAAAGCACTGAGCTTAGAGTCAGAAAACCTAACTTGGAGCATATTTTGAGTAAATTCTTCCTCTTACCTGTTTTGCCACCATGGACAAGTTCCCAAACCTTTCCTAGCCTGTTTCCTCATCATAAAATGGGGGTAACAATTCCTGCCCTGTTGTTGTGAGGACCAAATGAGATAAGATATGTGAGGATACCTTGTAAGGCAAAACACATAGTCAAAAGATTCTTTTAGGGGCAAAATGGAAGATAATATATGATGATCAAATTACTAATTTTTCAACTTGAGTCCAGTGTTTGTCTCCTGGAAATCCAAGGGCTGGTAGAAATGGGGAAGTTTTCCAATATCCTGATGCTTTTTCTGTCTTGGTAGGGGCACTTCCCGCCACTCCCACCCCAGGCCTCCAGGCAAGTCCACCTGGAAAGCTTGGGTGCATATCTCCACACTCTTGCCGGCACCCAGTGGGTCTCTTGGACTTGCCTTCATGCTAAGAGAAAAGAAGCTTGCAGAAGGCAGCAGAGCAAGACTCAAGATACACATTTCCTTGCCTGCCTGGGTCCTGGTCTCTCCACCTTGGTGGCATGTGGCATCTTCTTGCCACCTGTTCCTAGGAGCCCAGGGGAAGAAGAAGAATCCTCCATCTGTCTCCTGCCTCTCCTCCTACATCTCCACTGAAAGGTGAAGGCACCCCACACCCTTGAGGGAAAAGCCAGATTAACCTTTCTGACACTACAGCAAATGTTAACAGTCTGCCCTGCCTTTCATAATGCCAATCCATACAGCAGTCATTCACGGTCTGTTAGAAATACAGAGAATATATGTCAAAACTCACCCGCACATGCTGAATCAGAAAAGAGCAGTTATTACTGCAAACTCTGTATACATTATTTATCAAATGAACTCTCTGCAGTAGAAATACAATTCATTTCTACTCTCGCTCTCTCTTGTTCTTTCATTTCAATAGGAGATGAAAGAAACCATTTATAGCATCTTTCTGGGCATTACTCATGCAGCAGTATCCCTGGCTAGGGTTTGAAGTCAGAGTCGTCTATTGCCTGAAGGTAGTGGGCTGCTTCGAGTGGGAAGGAAACAGCTCCTGTCTTCCAGGTTTTCTCAGGCTCCACCCTCCATGGCCACCACCCACCTCCACTTCCTGGAACTGTGAACAACTGGACCTCTCTTCAGACCTCCAGGCACACCTGAAGGAGGTGGGAACCTTAGCTCAGAGGAAGGCAAGTAACTTTTAAATGCATTTCCTTTGTAACATCAGCGTTGCCAAATGATCAAGAGGTGAGGAAGGTATTCCCGATAGGTCTGTTTGGGGCCAAGACCAGATCCGACTTTGTCTCACATGAGGGAACAGAAGAAATAAATCTCTCACTCCGTTTAGACTGGTGTAAACTTCTAGGTGAGGTCGACTCATTTATGTAACCATCTTGGCTCAGAGTTAGGCGTTTTGCCTGGTGGGGGTTTGGTGGTAAAAGCGGCAGCAGTGAGGTAAGGAAGATGGTGCTGGAGGTGATGGTAGCAATGGTGGTGGTGGAGGTGAAGGTGAGAGGACGGTGGTGGCAGTGGAGGTGATAATGGTGGTGGTGATGGTGGCGGCGGTGATGCGGATGGTCTGGTGGTCTGTTAATGTGCTGGAAGTGATGGCTGTGGCGGCAGTAGAGATGATGATGATAGTGGAGAGATGGTAGAGGCAGTGATGATCACACGACAGTGATGGTGAGGTGGTGGTGGTGGTCTATGGATTATGGTAGAGTGTGACAATATAATCTTTGCATTCAAGAGAATTTTTATCAAGAAACATGATACTTCTTTTGAAAGGGTTTGCTTCTATTTCAAGTTTCCATAAAACTCCTTCTCTGAATCCTGCCCAATTCTGTGTAGCTCAGAGTAGAAGCTGCAAAATGAAAGTTCCATTTCTGAGAGACCAACTGCCTGCTGCCCAAGGTACTTTCTTGACTTTGGGATGAGGGGTCCTGACCATCTTCTCTCCTAAACGCCAAAGCTGGCTTGCTTTAGAGCCCAGCTCCAGTTAGCTCCACACCTCTAGCCCACAGTGACTCCCCTCCTCAAACCTTACTTATTTGGCTTAACATATTTATTGCCTTCTTCACTATTTATTTGATCTTGTGCACACGTCCATCAGTCTCAACCAGATGGTAAACTCCTTGAAGATGGGATACATGTCTTGTGTTTCTTAAATCCTATACCTTTTAAATAAATATACATTGAAGAAATGAATAAGTGAATGGATGAATCAATGAACCTCTGGTGTTATCATTTTCTCCCCAAATGGTGCATACAACAGTCAAGAAATTAATTAATTTGCACATAAGGATCTTCTCTGCCTTTGCAAGAAAGAGGGAATTTAATTACTACTACTATTACTACTGCAATAGTAGCTAGCATGTATTGAGCTCTGCACCAGGCTCTGTGCTAAGCGTTCCACACACATTATCTCCTTTGATCTTCACAATGGGCTTATGAAGTAGGTACTATTTCCCCATTTTATAGATGGGAAACTGAGGAACAGGGAGTTTCAATAATTTACACTAAAACCTTAAAAGTACTAGCTTTGGAATCAGATAGACGTGGGTTCAAATAAGAACTCTGTCATTTAACAGTTAAATGGCTTTTCTTGTAATATACATAATATATATTTAATGTATGTGATAACAGATATAGTTAATATGACATAGTTAACATACTATTCACATACATGTAGTTAATATAATATTATAATAAGTTTTGCGCACACACACACACACACACAAACACACACACACACAAACACACACACACACACACAAACCTTAGCTCAGGGCCCAAAACAAAGTAAGTGTTCAATAAATAGTTGCTCTTTTTCCACCCTCCTTTATTTTTCTGCTTAAGGTCTTACAGCTTTCAAGTGATGAAAACAGGGGTTCAACTATATATCTGGTTATACATCAACTATACATAAGCGCATGCTCTCACAAACCATATATTCAGCTTCAAAAATGAGTTCTTTCCCTGGGCACTGAGGGTGAGTCACAGGGCATCTCCAGGGGTGATGATGTCACATGATCAAATCAGTGCAAACCCAGGCAGGCCAGTGTGGTGGGCCATCTCAGTGGTCTAGCACCTGTCTAAAAAGTCAGTGTCTTGTTTAGCCATCCACCTGCATATGGCCCATTGACCACAGCCTGGGATCCCACCACATCTTATTATACTGCCAGGAGCACTGTCTATGGAGACGGAGCCCTTCCAAATACAATCAGGTGGTGCCATGGGGCAGCTTCTGTGGGAAGTCAGCCAATCCAGGCCTCCCTGACCCACCAGCAGCCCACATGTGGCAGCTCTAGGGGCATATTTCTCTTCTGCTGCTTTACCCAAGTGTTAAAAATTAATTTAACTCTGATCACACTGACAGGGGAAAAGTTAATAGAAGTTTTATTTTTAATATATGAGGAACCTTAACAGGATTTAAACTTAATGCCTCAGAAATGGGAAGGACTGCTGACAATTTATCTACCAGAATCTGCAGACTTTTGTGGGGAGCTAGAGAAATGGAAGAAGAATTATTCCAGCAGCTAGATAGAGGATTGAAATACCCCTCACAGCAACTGGGAGAAATCCCAATGGTCTGCCGACCCAAGAAATTGACTCATAAATTGCAAAAATCCTCAGTTTCCCCTTACTACCCTGACCTTTGGTTTTCTTTATTATCCAGAAAAGAATATCATTTCAATTTTTTAAAGATATAATAGAGCTTTTCACTTAGAAACAGAGAATTTTAGAGCTGATTTCCCCCAGCTATAATAATTTATGATACTAAGAAATGTAGAGGGAAAGTGTATAACAGAAAATCTTGCTGAACATGGGCCATACATTTTGCTTTAGACGTGGCTCCTAGCTATTTTCAAAAGCTACTAACTTAAGAAAAATCTCTCATGCAAAACATTCTTCAGTACCTTTAGCCTGAACTGTCTGAACTATCTGCTGCTAGACTCTTATTTCATTAAGGAGACCAGCCAACTACTTTTGCTTAGGAAATCTTTCACTGGATATTTATCGGGTGCCTACTAATAAGTGTCAGGTGCCAGAGACCCTATGTCTCAATGAGAAGAGTATAAAAGAATGTGCAGCCATGCTTTAAAACTGCCATGCTTTCCATGTTGCAGATGAAGCAACCATGGCTCAGACAGTGAGGGATACTTGTTCAACCTCATACAACTAAAACATGATGGAGCCAGTACTCAGAGTGCTCTGTCTGTCTGCAACGCACACGTTCTTTCCACAATACCAGATGACCATTTTGGGGAAGAGAGAATGTTTCCGTTCTATCATGCTGTGCTTGGCATAGTTGGGCACATTATGAACGAATGAATGAATGAGTGCAGCATGACTGGCTGCTTCTGAGCATTCTCTGACCTCTACTTACAACCCTAAGGAATGATTCTATCACTGAGAGTTCAGTCACTCTGGCAAGAGGTGGGGCATACATGTGGGGGTGTGGAGAGATGTTTTGGGTAGAACTCTGTCTGCTAAAACCCTTTTAATGGAAAGAAATGTTCTTTTACTTCCATTCCCAGCCCCAGCAGACAGACTGTTAGACTCATTTAGAAGATGGAGAGACTGTGCAACTGTCTGGTGGCTTCGGTAGTTAACAGGCCTCAGCTCACCTTCCTTTCCCTGTAAGGATAACAGGAGCCTGAGAGGAGGGAGTCAGGGTCCATCTCTGAGAATCTGACTCTGCCCACCCCTCCCTGACCTTTTCATAAAGGTGAAATGTGGCTAAAATGAAAGCAGTTTCACCCTTGATCGAAAACTGCAAATCAGAGACCTGAGCTCACACCCTAGCCCTGCCATGTGTTCTCTGTGTGTCCCAGGAGAACTCACCTCACCTCTCTGGGCCCTGGCTTTGTTGGCTGGTACTTAATGGTCTACGACTTGATCCCTGCCCTTCACATCTAACTTCCTGAAGTTCAGGAACTGGGCTATAAATTTTTCTGCTTCCAGCCCTCACACTCGTCCATCGTCAAGTCTGGCTCAACTTTATTTCCAAAATATTTCAACAATCACCTGGGTAAAGGGTTACTGGGAATTTCTGTCCTATTTTTGCAACTTTTCTCTAAGTTTGAAATTATCTCCATCCCTTTTTTTTTTTCCTCTCTCCATTCCTTCCACCCTGGTCCAAACCTCCATCACCTGGGTTATTACATTTGCCTCTACTATTATTTGTGGTTTGTTTTTCTGCTTCAATGCTTGCTCTTTACCATACATTCTCCACACAGAAGCCAGGAGGTCTTTATCTGGTTTTTGTTTGTGTTTTTCTTAATTTTTTTAAAAACATGCATAATATAAAATTTACCATTTTAACTCTTTTTGAGTGTACAATTTATTAATATTAAGGACATTCACATGGTTGTGCAACCATCACCACCATCCATCTCCAGAACTTTTGCATCATCTCAAACTGAAACTCTCTACCCATTAAACAGTGACTCCCCATACTCCCCCAACCCCAGCCCCTGGTAACCACCATTCTACTTTCTGTCTCTGAACTTGAGCTCCCTGGGACCATAGATCTCTCTCTCCAGGTCCTTCACATAAGTGAAACCATGCAGTGTTTGTCCTTTTGCGTCTGGCTTATTTCCCGCAGCACAATGTCTTCAAGGTTTATCCATGCTGTAGCGTGTTAGAATTCCCTTCCCTTTAACACTGAATTATATTTCATTGCATGGACGGAACACATTTTGTTTATCCATTCATCAGTTGATGGACATGTGGGTTGTTTCCCCCTTTTGGCTACTGTGGATAATGCTGCTATGAAGGTTGGCATACAGGGTCATCTTTTAAAATACAAATCAGTTCCCTGTCACTCTCCACTCCTTTAAAACTCTCCAAAGCTTTATGTAAAAATAAAATCTAAACTCCTTTCCCTTGTCCACTAATTTCTAGAGGTTCCCTCTCTGGCCTCTCTCTCTCCCCCGAGCTCACCAGGCTCTAGCTATACCAGCCTTCTGTTCGTTTCTCAAACTCACCAAACGTGTCCTCCTGAGGGCTTTTGCACATGCTCTTCCCCCTGCCTGGAATGCTTTCCCCCTAGACTTGAGAGTGGCCAGCTCCTTTGCATTCAGGCCTTCCCCATGCACCTGAGCTGCAATAGCCCAAACGTCCATCCAGTCACCAGGTCCTGCTCCTACTTTGTTTGTTCCCAAACAGTTGTACCCCTGACATCACATGACATCCCTGTTGGGCGCTGCCTTCTCCCCATTCTAGACTGTAGAGCAGGCTGCCTCTCTCACTGCTGAATCCCAGAGCCCATACAGGGCCCCGCACACAGGGGGGCACTGTGTGTTTGTGGAATGAATAGTCTGAAAGTCAGATCTGACAGTGCCGAGTGGAAGCGTAGCAGGACAGAGGAGTCACAGGGCTCCAAAGGGAGCTGACTTGGGGAACACAGTGTTGGTTCCTGTTACACTCCAGCCTCTGCTGTGAACTCTTCCTTCAGCAGCTGCGTTGGTCGCCTCCACGTGGGAGCCCTGGGCAGAGGAACATATGGCATGGAAGGGCATACCTGGCACCATAAAGCCCAAGGCACATGTCCACTCCCAGCTATGTCAGGCTTTGAGCTCCCAGAAAGCTTGGAGGTGACAGGGGAAACCTGGCTGGGTGCAGCCAGAGCAATTCTTAATAGACATGCCCCCAAGTCACTGTACCACGTAATATATATATAAGGAGAGAACCCATTAGTCTGTGTCTCTTCAACGTTCAAAATGTTCAGTTATTTTTCAGGCTTGGCTTTATTTCTCCTTCATCAATAAGAGCTACAATCCTGCCAAGCTGGGAACAGATAGCTCTAGCTGTTGCTGAGATAGGCAGCTCTGTAAAAGGTATAGGGGATGCCAGCCACCATCCTATGCTCAGCAGGTTCCACACAGTTGCTCTTAAGAGCTATCAGAGGCTCTCATCCTTGGAAGGGGGGCGTGTTACAGCTGGATGGCCTATCCTAGGGCCACAGTGATGACATCCATCATTGGAGAGACATAACCAAGACTTCTGCTGGAAAGATGCTGCATGCTGGACACAGGCGCAGGCTGGAAGCCTGGAGCCCTGGCTTTTACTAACCAAGTCTTTGACCTAACCTCTTTGGGTCTCCATTCCATAAAGTGCAAAAGCAAATAATTGAGCCAGATGGTTCTCAAGCCCCTTTAAAGCCTGGACATTCTAACCCAGGTGTAGCAAGAGGGTGCAGAAAGAGATGTGAGGGAGAGAGGGGAACCTAACGCTGCTTTCATCCCCTTCACGTTTTGCCTTGCACCAGCTTGCAGTTGGGTAGTACACTTCAGGACTCTAAGCCAAGGGTGAATTTAGCTTTGTGGAAAAGAAAAGTAGGAGAAGAAATGATTTCCCTCCCCTGAGAATGATCAGTTAAAAATCTACAGAATGCCAGTTGACGAAAATAGCTTTCTCATTATTATAAGGATGCTACTGGCTATGCTTCCAGATCACCGTGCTGCAGACAGATTTTCGGGGTCCCCTTGGATTTCCACAGGTCCCTTTAGGGAGAGCCCCTGGCCCTGACTACTCTGGCCCATAGAGTCTGCCTGGTCAGGGTCCATGTTTCCATGAAGAATGGGCTTCAATCACTCATTCATTCATCAAAAAAAATGTCTTGAGAAAGAGGGGGTGGGGGGATGTGGTGGTGTGATGAATTGGGAGATTGGGATTTACATATATGCACTAATATGTATAAAATAGATAACAAATAAGAACATGCTGTATAAAAAATAAATAAATAATTTTTTAAAAAATGGCCCAGAGAACTTCAATCTCTGGCTATGATGGAATAACTTATATCAGACCAACTTTACCACCAAGAATTTGCATAAGAGCTAATCATAAAAAATAATTTAAATATATTTTATGATATATAAAATATAAAAGTAACATATACTTATATAAATATACAATCATAAAAACATTTTTCTTTTTTAAAAATGTAAAATAATAAAAGTACTTAAAAAACAATGTTTTAAGGTGTCAAGAGCAATCATTTCCAACTCGAAAGTCTGAGATGAAAAAAAAAAAAGTCTTAAGCACCCACTTTGTGCCAGGCACTCTAGACACAGAGATGCAAGATATAGTCCTTGTTCTCCAGGAGTTCCCCATTCAGAGAGGCAAGTAAACAGAGTGATCAGGCCACAGCAGTCAGGTGTGATAAGTGCTATGGAAAAGAGAAGCACAGGCTGCTATGGGAACCCAGAGCAGAGAACTTAACCCAGAGTTGGGAGGAGTACTCTGCTATCAAGGAGGTCTCCCTGGAGGAGGTGACACCTGAGCTTGTCTTAGAAGATTCTACCTAAATATCTCTATTTTTGTCATTGCTAAAGGTTAAGATCAGCTCACAGTTGCAAGGGACTATGGAGAAATAGTGGTTCCAGGGTTTGGGAAGAGGAGTTGAGGGTCTGATGGAGGGACAGAGAGAGGGATTATGAAGCCTCACTTGATCATAAATCTTTAATGACACTAAATGACAAGGTTGGGGGATAGGTTTTTTCCCATCATACCAGGTAAGGTGGAGGGTTCCACTGATGGACTGTGAGATTATTCCAGGAGATGCAGTAGGTGGACAAGAGAGCAAGAGAGCTGGCCTTCCCGATAGGACAGTGGTTTATGTGACAGTCTGGGGTTCTAAGCCAGATGGGGAGAAGGAAGGGCCACCAAGAGGGAGAGGGCCCAGGAGAAAATGGAGCAAGGGGGACTGGTGAGCCAGCGTGGGAGGATGAGCCAGTGTTGCAGAAGCAAAGCATGAGTATGCTGAAGGTAGGCGGTGAGGTTGCAGATGAAGCCGACCTGTGTCGGGCAGAAACATGGAGACTCTCTGGGCTACAAAGAAGGAAGCCTTGAGGAAGGAAGCTCCCAAATCTCTAAGGAAAAGGGCAGAGTTTCCCCTGCCCTCTGAACTTGAAGGCCACTCCTCCCTCCTACATGAGCAGATGAGAGAGGATCCCCCCCAATCCATCCCAGATCAGTGGGGAATCAACCAGATGGGATCCCCTGCCTCCTCTGACATGTTAGCAAAACCTCAGCATTTTCTAAAGCTCCACCTTTTTTGTCTGCTCTTCACCTTAATCTTCACAAATGCCTTCTTGGGACAGATGGCAGCCATGAGTATCTGATCTCCAGGGCCATTCATTTAAGCAACCGACCCAGCACAAAATGTAAGTGTCTCCTAACTGGTCTGCACAACCACTCAATATTTTCAAGACTCTAGCATTTGTAGAGGAGCAGGAAAAAGAAGAGGGAAAGAGAGGGGAACGATGCCCTTAAGACATCCTGCAGGACCAGCCCACTCCAGAGGTATTGAGGATGTGCAGGTGCCCTGGACACTGTTGTGGGCATGTATGTATCCATGTGTGTGCGCATGTGTGCCTTTGTGTGTACGTGTCTGCATGTGTGTGCTTCTGTATGTGTGCCCAGGTGCCTGTGTGTGTGCACGCATGCATGTGTGACTGAATGTGTGCCTGTAAGTGAGAGGAGAGTAGTAGGGTTCCCTGGGGAATTGGAGGTCTTGCCAGTCGGTTCTGTGGCAGTCTATGGATGTCATCCAGTCAGGCTGCTTGGGAGGCAGCAATTTCCACAGTGTTTTCTACTACAAGTGGTCTCTACTATTTCAAATAAAAAACAACCTAGGGTCTTTGCAGAAGCTCCCATGATCTGCTGTCACTTAAATGTGTCAGCAGGTGGCAATACCAGCAGGCTGATCACTGGGTCAGAAGACAGGACCCTACAGAAAACCAATTCTCTTAGATTGGAGCCAGCTCCAAGGAAGGGCTGAAATGTGCCCAAGCAGCTTCAGCCTTCCCTGGACCATCCCTCTGTGTGGGGTACAGGACAGACCCAGGCAGCTCTTGGAATGGAGGAAAGTAGGATGGCTCAGAGGCACAGCCCACTCCCCTCCCCGAGCTCCCCTGCCTGCCTTAGAGGGAGGAACAGCTCCAGGCTCAATCCTAGACCGCAGGTTCGCTGGTGGACTTGAAGAGGCCACCAAACTGAACACCAGGAACCTTGAACCTGGAAGCATCTGCTTCCCGCCCAAGAGGGTGTGTGATTGGCCAGCCTCCTCTAGCGGCTTCTAATTGACTCTGCCCCTCTTGAGCTGAGCCAGGTCTCTGTGTCCCATGTGACCATCTATGTTGACTGGTCAGAGGTACACAAGGTAGCAGAGTGGGCCACTGACCCCAGAATGGCAAGCCAACAAGACCCCCAAAAGCCCCTGAGAGCAGAGTGTGGGTGATAAAGGTAGAGCTATGGTGCCAGGGCTCAGAGCCCATCTGGGGCGGGGAAGCCAGGTGTGGTTCACTGGAGCTCCAACGTGGCTCCAAACCACCCCCGTTCACACCTGGGGAAGGTGAATCAGACATCTGTTATCTTTTCCCAATGGGAGGTGATGCACAGCATGATAGTAACGGTAATGATAATAATAAGTGGCATTTACTGAGCCCTTACTACGCCTTACTACCAGGCAGTGTGTTGAAGGTTCTCATGGATTAGCTCATTAAATCCTCATAGCAACCTTAAGAGAGAGAGGTACATAATTGGTCCCATATTACATGTGTCGAAATAAAATTTGATGATATTAAGTGAGGAATTTTCCCTTGTTGAGGGCCACACACCTCCCTCCCTACGTGGAGCCACAGCCTTCCTTGCCTCAGAAGCTATGCCTTGCCCAAAGGTGGTGGGCGCAGAGGATACAAAATCAAGAACAAAAAACAACCAACTAATAAAAAAAATAGAGAAAACACAGAAATTGATTGTGTCTCCCAACAGGCATTGTTAAGAATCAGAGCAGAGACCATTGTCTTGAAGTCCCAGGGGTTTTGATTGACAAAAGCACTGGGACTTTTTGCTTTGATGTTTTGGAGAGAATATATTTTCTACATTCCAAAAGTTTGACTTGGATTATGAAGAGGCAGGGCGCGAGGGACTGGCTGCTGAAAGTGTCTGCCAACAACAGGGACTGGGAAAAAGGCAGGATGATGAATGGTTTAAGAACGATGCCGGGCTTCCCTGGTGGCGCAGTGGTTGAGAGTCCACCTGCCGATGCAGAGGACACGGGTTCGTGCCCCGGTCCGGGAAGATCCCATATGCCGCGGAGCGGCTGAGCCCGTGGGCCGTGGCCGCTGGGCCTGCGCGTCCGGAGCCTGTGCTCCGCAAGGGGAGAGGCCGCAGCAGTGAGAGGCCCACGTACCACCAAAAAAAAAAAAAAAAAAAAAAAAAAAAGAACGATGCCTTTCTCCTACTCAGTCAAAAAAAAGGAACAGGAATAAAATAAAAAGGGATGGAGGGAGAAGAAGCGGACAATCTACAGAGAAGCAGGCGGAAGACCAGAAAGGAGAGGAACCAAATTCACTGTCGGTGCGGGTCTCTGAGAGGAGCCAGGGCTCTCTCCTCCCCACCCTCTCCGCACCCACCCTGCACCCTCTCCATGCCACCACTACTTTCAGAAGATGCGAGCAACCCAGCTGAAGTGTTTCCTGGGTTTATGCTGCAGGGAGCAGTAGAGGGAAGTTTTGAGCCTCCGGAACACACACACATGCACAGACACACAAACACACACAGACACACAGCAAATGTTTGGGGCTCCCACACACCCTGAGTGTCAGGGGGTCGGAGGGCTGGTCCTGCTGGATGTCTTAAGGGCTATCATTTCTCTCCTTCCCTCAGCTCACTGTGATGGCCAGGTCTCTTGCTCTGGGCACCAAGACTGACTGAGCAAGTGTTTTTCTTCCTTTGCTTTTTTATTGCATAAATAATTCAGTATATTATAACCTGAAAAACATTTTCATGGCAAAAAAGAAAACACAGTTAAGCAAAAGGAAAAATCATTAAAATCCTGCCATCCAGAGATGCTCACTATTAATAATTTGTGTGTATGTGCATGTCTACCTGTAGATCTGTGCAAATTAGGTGTATTTCTATAGCAATACAGTTTCCAACTGGTTGTACAATCAGTTTGGGAAGGACTATAGCCATAAGTTAGACTATGTCACCAGTAATTACAAGGCTGCCCTTAATTCAGGAATTTCTATATAGTCCCATAAAGATAAAATAAAGGAAAAGTCATAGCCATCTTGTGGCTGGAAGAATGTACCTCAGGGGAAAAAAGGGACAGAGCCCAGCTTCTGACCCAAGGACACGGTGCAGACAAGGCCACACTCTGAGCTCTGGTCCTGATGTTGGGATGCCCTGGGTGCCAGTGTCAGGCCCAGCAGGGCCGAGATGTCCTTCTCTCCCTGTTGCCTGCAGACCTAGGACTTTGTTCATTTCCAAGTATGTGCAATGCCTTCTTGCAAAATGCCCTGAGTTAGAAACCCTCCTCTCAGGATCAGAGAGATCTGCATTGGGGAGCAGGAGGGGGCAAGTTGATCCCTAAGACAGTGAGAGCCCCAACTCTTTAGACCCCCAAAAGCTTGAGATCAACATCACACCCCAGTCTTAGAGACCCATGTGAAAAGACTTGAAAAGCCAGGCACACAGGAAACATGTGCTCCCCATAATGGTTCAGATGAAATTATATTGTCCAGAACATTTTAAAAGCAAGCAGCTTATTTCAAACAGGGGCACACAGAGGCTACTGATGTGCACTGTGAAAACTCAATAAAGGAGAACATCTAATGAAAACAGATAAAACGTACCACTGCAATCACAGGTTATGCATGAATGATTAACCTTGGGGAGTTTTCTATCAGTTCTGAGAACTATGGATTGAGTCTCTGGTATACAATTTGGCAAATACTGGTTCTTCATTTCATATGAGAGAGGTTGAAGCAGGAAATGTTTTTATTTCTTCTTTAAATATATACTGTAATTGCCAGTCTGCAATGACTAAACGTTATTATCCATCTGTTGGTTGTTCAAGGACCTGTAAATGAGTAAACCATAGCAGGTTCACGCCGCCTTCTGTAGCACAGTGGCTGGGGCATGTACACCCAGGTAAAGTACTGAGAATTTGTTACTGAACACTTTTATAGAGACCAAGAAATGAAAACAGCCTTGAACAGGTTTAAAACTTCTGCTCACAATTTTTTGATGAATTCTCACTGCAACCAGAATAGAATGTAAACTCTTTCGTTTGGTTTATAAGGCCTCCCATGATCTGGCCCCCTACTCCAAGTCATGTCTATCGGTTCCTGACCTTCTCTGCATCAGCCACCTTGCTCTTCAAGAGTCTTCAAAGGTGTCAAGTTCTTTAGCAACTCAGGGCCTTTGCACATGCTTTCCCCTCTCCCTGAGCCATTCATCTCTGCTCCCACACTCTCTGCCTGACTTTCTCTTTCTCATTCTTCAAGTCCCAGTTTGAATATCACCTCCTCAGTGAGGTCTTCCCTGAATGCCTTTTCTTAAGTAGCTTCTACCTGCCCAGCAACATCATCTCAGCATCCCGTTGGTCTCCTCCAGGTCACTGCTTGCAGTTTAGAGTGGTTTACTTGTGAGTTTACACGCCAGGCCTCTGTCTCTCCCAGGGGACAGGATGGCAGAGATTGTGTCTGTATTATTTACCACCATAAGTCCAGCAATAAGATGGATGGGTGGATGAACCATGCTATTTGTTGCTATTTGTTATTTTGGGGATGTAATGTGTAAATGGCAGATTTAAGTCAGGACCTATGACACAGTCACAGGGATTAGAGTCCAGGAAGCTCTGCCCACAGACCAAGAGGTAAGGCACCCAGGGGTGGACCAGCTGTACTTCGTGTCTCCCCCATTGCACCTGTCCATGTGGGCCTCTCTTTTGGCATGCACTCAAATTCCCCTTAGCCCTTCAAAATCCTTAGCTCTTTTAAGTCCCCATCAAGTCGCACTTCCTCCTTTAAAAAGGTTCTAGCTTCCTCAGTCAGAAAATCAAGAGACTCCTTAACACCCTTCTTTATGTTACAGGGCTCCTTCCTATCCCTCTAACAACCATGGCCCTAACTCTCAATTCACTACTTGTGTTCTGTCTCTATCAGGCACCTTGGCTTTGTATGCTGATTGTGATTTTTCTTATCAGATTATAAGTATTTTGATTACAGTCTCTGATTCTGGTGCCTTGTTATCCTGAGAGTTCCAGCTGTAGTGGACACAGACCTCCCCCGCCCCAGACGAATCCAGATGCTTTCCCACGGGCTTGTGGTTTCATGAATCCCTCTCTGCCCCAAGCTCCTGTCAATGAGGGATTCAGTTGTTTTCAAAGTTTCCTTTGAAGAGGAGCTCCCCTCAAAAAATCAACGCCCAAATAGAACATTTATAGGGACAGTAAAACTTCCTGAAGGTTTTGGAAACCGCAGAGAAATAAATCATATCTCAATTCCTGGAGCAATCCTTCTCAGAACCAATCTTTTTGCATTCCTTTCTGCCCGAATCCTTCCCAACTATCCATCCAGACAGACTCCATAATCCTTCCTTAGGGTCCTCTCTTCTTTTAGTTCCCACCTCTCCTTTTCCCCCTCTTTTTCGGAACCAAAACAATTCTCCTTGGCTCTGGCAGAGAAAAGTAGTGATTATCTATGCAAGATGAAACACGCATTAGGGGTGTCTCACACTCCACTCCAGGCTCAACATAGCAAAGCCTTTTTAAAATGTCTTACCTCAGCTTATGACCTTGCTTCAATATCCTCCACCATCTCTTCCAAAATGCCAAGCACATAGTAGGTGATAGAAAAGACTTGCTGAACATTGACTGGAGGACCTGGTTGACCTGGGAGTCCTGGGGGGTAAAGCATAAATATCATGAATGCTTGGTAGTGATAGAGCATTCTAGGCTAGCATTCATGTCCCTGATCTTCCTGGTGTGTGAAGTAAGAGTTCCCTTCTCCAAAACCATAAGGGCAGTGCCATCCAGAGACAGGAAATCCATAGTTCAAATTAAAATAAGATGGCAATAAAGTAACACACAAATATCCAGTTGTAAAAGTGGAAGGGACTTAACTTAATCAAGCAAAAGGGCACAGCTTTTCTATTGTAGCATAATGTAAAGGCGTTTTATTACACTGGCAATTGGCAAAAAAGTCAAATGACTTTATGAAGTTTCTTCTAAATTACCTTTATTAATGCACGTAATATTTTTGAAAAATTATGCTACAGAGTAAATGTTCCATTGAGCTACAAGTTGCCTGCAGGAATGTGTTTGAAATATACATGGTGAATATGTTACTATCTTTACAACTCATTTCACACTGACTTCACCCTTCTGAAACCAAACTAGCACTGAGTACTTGGAAAGGTATGGGTATTTTACAACAAAGTATACAGCATGGGTAAATTTGCAGATCCTGGAAATACACCAATTGTCAGAGTGTGAGAATGTATTTGGGAGTTTTCTCTTAGGACTTCTTTTCCCATATCCCTTGCATCTTTCTGATATGCAGACACTTACTTTTAAAAACCTCTTCCAGCTGATTTGAATAAATGTGTTTTGGGGCAGCTGACAGGGCTTTTCGTATTTATTGTACTTTTTAACGCTTGGAAACAGAAGATCCAATGGCTGAGGGATGCCAGGAAGGATGCGGGTGAAAGCTTTTGCCTCTTCCTCTGGTCGTTCAGTATGCATCTATCTTGATAGACAGTACATCTAGTTATGGTCCAGGGATTCCAAACGCAATCTCTCTTCACCTCTGTAGTCGGCTCTGAGACCACCCTCTCACTTTGAATGTGCTAGTAATCCAGCCAATATAATTTCAGAGCCTAGGATTCAACATCAATTGTTTCAACCCAGATCTCTCCTGTCTTACAGCCTGTCGTCAGGCATGACCCCTGAGCTACCCTCTATCTTCATTCACTTTCATCTTGTTTCTGCTTAAGTCTCCAATCACTTTCGTGGTTCTAAGTCAAACTGATGGGAGTCATCTTGTCCTAATTTATGAGGCTATTTTACAAGTCCTGCTGCTTGCTATTCACAGTGAATTCTATAAACTGGTTGGAGAAGGAGAAAGGAGAGGGGAAAAAAACCAAGAGCAAAATATGGTACAAAAAAAGGTAGGTCAGTGAGGCAAACTAAAATTGACTGCACTGCTTTACCTCATGGATTCCTCCAGAGCTCCCACTTCAGGGAGGAAAAACATGCTGCTTCTCTGCAGGCTGAAGCTACAACATCCCCAAGAAGCCACCATCAGCCAACGGATGTCAGGTTTTGCCCCTCTGTTCCCACTGAAGCTAGTTCCAGACTAGGAAGACTTCCAAATGCGAAATATGTCACATTTAGACATAACTTTTAAATTCTGTTTTTTAGACATTCACACTCGCTTTCCTTGCTTATCTAACCCACACCTTGGTTTTTCGATTCGTTTTAAAAGCCCTTCTTCATATTTTTCTTTGGCAGGATGATAGTGTATTAGAAGTATTTGGATCAAGTCACTGATGAGTAGCTGGTTGGAAATCATCAGCTAGGAAGGGGAACCAGGACCTCCCCCAGCCAGTGTTAGGGCTGGTGGATGAGATGTAGTGATTTCCCTAGTGTAGCTCAAGGGGTTACCTTGAGATCCCCTTCTCTCACCATAGCTCCTCCACTGGCCTCCCACGGACCTGCCTTCCCACAGTCTTTTGAAAGTCAGTATATTTCTACAGCTGGCAGAATGTTGCCCATGGCTGTTACAAGGAAGAACAATGATCTAAGATGCGTTTATCTAATATATAATAATTGATAATGTCTAAATTGGTTTAAAGTATATATGTAACATACATGTAATATATATGTGTATATAGAAGTAAATATATTTACATATATTATATGAATATGCACATAAATTTTTGATCAAAAAGCGTTTTGTTTCTCCCATAGTATCCCATCTTCTCATGTTAGACTATGCCAGCAAGTGTTCTGACCACACAAACAGCACAAAACTAGAGTGATGTTTCATTTCCCAGATAAGCAGAAAATGCCAAGTCATTGGATAGAGCTTAATCCATCCACCATGTGGTAATACCAACCATGTGCTAGGCACCGTGTTAATTGCTAGGGACACAGAAGTGAATAAGATCCATGCCCTTACCTTCATTCTCAGCTGATGACCCGCTTCTTTGAGAAATGCAAGCAATCAGAAGAGAAATTCTATCCCCTCCCACTTTCCCATTTACCAACACACTTGCTTTTACTCTGCCTTCCCTCCAGTGACTAGGCTCTTATCTAAATCCAGCTCTCTCCGTTTGAATACTGGATCCCATCCTCTCTTGCCCAATTAAGGACACTAGTCCACTGAACATCCTCTCTATTCTGCATCATCTATTTTCCTCTGCTCTGAAGTCACTTATGACTTCCACATTGCCAAATCCAATGGTCAATTCTCAGTTCTCATCTTATTGGATAGATTCACAGCTCTTAACACAGCAGGGAATCCTCCCTGCTACTTGAAACACCATCTTCCCTTGGTATTGATGAGTCCACTCTCTCTTGGCTCTCCTTGTGCCTCAGTAGGTCCTCTTTCTCATTCATCCTTGCTGGTTCCTCATCATTAATTACATCTCTGAATGTCACTGCACCCTCCACTTCCATCCTTGGAATCCTCTTCTCCTCATACACTCACTCCATCCATTTCCATGAATATTCACTGATAACTTTCAAATATATATCTCTAGTCTAACATCTTCCTTGAATTATAGACACTTATATCCAACTTCCTCCTCAATATGACCTCTTGGAGTTCTGATAGTGACTGCTAACTTTATACATCCCCAAATGAACCTCCGTGCTCTAAACCTGGTCCTTCCTGGCCTTTTCCATCCTAGTTAATTGCGTTGCCATCCTTCTATTTGCATAGAGCAAAAATCTTGGTGCTATCTTTCACTCTTTATTTCTCTCACCTACCATATTCAATCCATCAGGAAACTCCATTAGTTCCTCTTTCAAAATGTTACATAAGTCACACCATGTCACTCCCTTGCTCATAACCCTCCAATGGTTCCCCATCCTACCCAGAGAAAACCTGCAGTTCTAACTATGGCTTCCAAGGCTCTACATAATGGGCACTGCTTTCAGACACTCCTGACTTTATCTCCTATCACTCTCCTTCTCACTTGCCTTCATAGTATTCTCAGAATATCACAAATATAATCCCACCTCAGGATCTTTGCACTTGCTGGTCTCTCTGACTAGAATGCTTCTCCTCTACATATCTGCATGGCTTGTCCCACCACTTCCTTCAAGTCTCTGCTTAAACATTTCTCATAAGAGGTGTCCTTAGACCTCCTAGCACCACTTTACTATCCATGTTTACTCTATTTGAACTTCCCTTATAGCACTTATCATACTTGGTATACTATATTTATATATCTCTTTTCTCTCTTCCACCCCTGAGGTGTAAGTTCCTTGGGAGCTACTTTGTTCATTGCAATGTCCCCATTACATAAAACATACTAGATACTCAATAAATACAGATTAGTGAACAGAATTACAAGCTCAGTCCTTGCCCTTAAGGAGCTCATAGTCTAGCAGAGCAGACAGAAGTATAAAAATACACTCACAAGGCAATGTAGGAAGTCAATGACAGAAAGCTCTGGAAGCAAAAAAGAGACACAATTACTACCCCAAATTGGGGAAGATCACAGAAAGCATCCTGGAAGAGGTGATAATCAGAATATTAAAATTAAGGAGGAGTCAACTAGGTGAGATACATTGGTGGAGAGAGAGTAAGGAATGGGAAGAACTGTCAAGAGCTTTTAGGCAGAGGGTCAGTGGGAGAAAATCCAGAGAATTCAGAAACACTGTGCTACATGCCAGAACATGGTAGGAACCAGAAAAGGTAGAAACATATTCCTAAGCATAAACCAAGAGGCCAGGAGTGGTAAGAGATGAGGTTGGAGACCAAAAGAGAGTCATATCATGGAACACCTTCAATGCCAAGTTAATGAGCTTGGGATGCAGATGATAGTGAGACATTTCAAGGTTATATGCAGAGGTATGATGGTGTTATTCACTCAGGAACTCAATAAACTTCTTTTGAATTAATATAGGCAACGTGCCAACTGCTGGGCAAATGGCACTGTGGTCACAGTTATGGTCCAGCAGGGATGTCAGTAAGCAGCTACAGTGTAGGGAGGAATGGAGTACGATCTGAGCCAAATCACCTCCCCAGCAACATGGAGGATGGCTGGGAGGGAAACACACAGGAAGGAGTGAAAGATCAGCTGGAGGACTCATATTCCAATTCAGGCAAGAGATGATAAATTACCAAACCCAGGGAAGGAACAGTGTTCTCAGAAACAGTTGACACCCTGTATGTTGTGATCATAAAAGGTAGAGCTTATCTGGAATCTTCACTCCTCTTCCAGTGCTTCATCTCACACCTGCTCTCTGGAAATGGATGTGCGTTACCTCACAGGCTGCCAGAACCTTCCTGGGAAACCAGCACGTAGATGAGTCTTGAAAATTCAGTCTGGCTGCATCCTGAGAATTTCACACTCTGGTTCTCTGGGACTACACACTGAGACACTTTGCAAGAAAATTTAACAGAAAACAGATGGCAAATGTCGTGGGGCCTCACACAACAGAGGAAGCAAAGGAGTAAACCCAGAAACAAAGCACTAGGACCAGAGTTCCTAGAGCAGGCAAAGAAGTGGTCACCTGCCCTCTGCCCCTTGACTGGTAGGACTGGGAGAGGTACGGACCTCCTGCAGGAGCAACTCCCGTCTCTGTGACCCAATGGATGGGTTGGTGCTTAGACTGATGGATGATTTGTCCCACATCCTTTCCTTCTGTTCCTTCACTCTGAATATTCTTTGAGCTCATTACAACAGCTCAGAATGAACACACTAAATTTAGACCCAAACTATTTCATGTTTCCAAGGGAACTGTAAATTACTTTGTGAATGTACATACAACACAGCCAGCAAAATCTGTTGATGAAGCCCTCTCTTACATTCAGTGTCTGAAGGCGCCTCATCAATCGTTGCCCTGTCCAGGCTCCTGGATAGCTGACAGCCTCAGACAGATTGCCTTTGCTTCCCCATAGGACATTTCTCTAGGACACTCTGCTGTGGGTACAAGGGACTCAAACCTTCAGCTGCTACAATTCCAAACTCCCCAGAGTTCTACATTGTGCCTGTGAAGGGTTTGTTGGATGGAGAACAGAGTCAGGGATGCTCCATTGTTTGTGATGAGCCATCTAATATGAGAATGACCAGACTGCCCCTTAAAGCCTCGTGTCCTACCTGATAGTGAAGAGAGAAGGGTCAATGACCTAGGAGGGGATAATGGAGCACGGGAAACAGTTTTTGGTGAGGTTAGGGGATCATTCAGGACTGAGTTCAGCTGTGGGACAGAGACTGGAAATAACAATGGCTAAAACAACTTAAAAATTTATTTCTCTCTCACATATAAAAAGTCCAGAGACATCCAGTCCAGGTCTGGTATAGCAGACACACAGTGTCATCATGAACCTAGATTCCTTCTATCTTCTCTCTACACTTCTTATTTTATAGTTTCCATCCTCAAGTTCATTGCATGGTTCAAGATGGCTTCTGGAGCTCCAGCTGTCAGGTCCATGCTCCAATCAATGGAAGGAGGAAGGTGGAAGGGCAAGAAGGATGCAATTCTCAGTGGGTCAGCTTCCTATGGGCAGCTCTTCCAGACTTCCACACAACACTCTACTGACATCACACTGGCCCTACCTTGATTATCTGGCCACTCTTAGCAAGCAAGATTGGGAAATATAGTCTTTTAGTTGGATGCAGTATGGCCCCATATAATATTATGTGTTTGCCACTAAGAGAGAAGAGGAAAATGAAAACTGGGTGGAATCCAGCAGTCTCGGTTACAATTAGGTTGTAATCATATGAGAAGCAGAGGACCCTAGCCCCTAACCTGATATCATGGAACCTAAAATAACAGCAAATTCTCTGCAAAGGGAATGAGTCCAAGAAGAATGGAAGGATTGAGAGGGGAGGAAGGAAAGAATGATCAAGGAGGGAAGGGAATGGAAATGAAAGGAAGAAGGGGAAAAAGGAGACTAGAAAAGAGAGCTGGAAATCAGAAAAAAAGGGGAAACAAAAGAGGGTTAAAGAAAGGAGGAAAAGGAAAATGTAACCCAGATGTTTCATGGTGCCTCCAGTTTCCATTTTTAGGAATGACTTTTATTACCAGGCAAGTTTTGGCTTCCTCTTTCGCAAGCCTAGGGTCTTCTTCTGTGCCTTCCTAGGAGCAGGGCTCCCTGCTTCTGCTTGTAACCATAGATGTTCCAGCCCCTTCTCCTGCAATGCCTAGGAAATGGGGCCAGCCAGATTCCTCTATCTCTGGGCTGCCCTTGACCGTAAGCTTTCACCAAACCAAGCACCCCGGTACCCAATGTACATACTCGGGGTTCATTCCTATAGCATCAGGTACACCTCCAGTGTGGAAGTTGCTGCTACCTTAGACAGCCCCTTCTGGACTGGCCTCTGCAACATGGTGTTCTCTGTGATTGCCTCCTTCACCCAGGACATGTAGCCCCTGGTCAAGAATCCCAGTCAGCCACCCAGCCCCTCTCCAGCCCTCCACACAGGGGGAGGCTCACCCACATTCCTCTTTGCATCTTGCCAGTTGAGGCAACGATGCATTAAGCTTTGGCAGAGGGCATTGGTATTCTCACCTCCATCAGTAGCCTGCAGAGGGAGAGAAAGATTATGGTCCATAGACAAGGGGATGTGGATGCCCAGTGAGGGCTGAAGACTGACTGATGCCCTTACTAGGTTGACTATCAAGTAATCACCTTTCACAGAGGCAAGCTTTGGTTTTCCTCAGCTTTTGACCCTGCCCTTTAGGAACAGAAGACCACCATCATGGCCTTGATCCCCTTCTATGATTGTTCTGAGAGGCATTGATTCTTTACTGCTCTGCCAGAGGCTGGGCCCCAGTACAAGAGAAACATCGCAGCAGAAGCCCTCCTGGCCACCTTAGAGGAAAAGCACCCATGCTGATTAAATTATTTTTATTCTGGACCTTCCTAGAACCTAAAGCACTGGGAGGAGGCTAGTTCATCCCCCAGTGGAAGGAAGGGAAGAGGAGAGGGGAGGATGTCGCCTATGTTATCACCATAGTTAGAATGTAGAACGTTCTGTAGAACAGAGATTGAAATCTTACATCTATTTTATATTACTCTCAATACCAACACAGTGCTCTCCTCACATGGTAGACAGTTGATAATACCTGGTAAATAAATATATGAGAAAATGTCTATTTTCTCAGCTCCACGTAGCTGAGACATAAACCTTAAAATTTTTTTAAAATAACAAGTTAATATGAAAAACTTCCTAGGAAAAGTTTCAGGTTCTGATTTTTCTCCTAACTGATTCATTCCTCCCTAAATGTCCATTTGGTACAGGTCCCCAAATGAAAAGGCAGTTTTGAGGATGTCCAAGGCTGAATGTCACACAGATGATTATGCAAAAATGCAGGCTGCTCCCTGGGCTCTGTGGGGAGCTGTGAACGATTCAGTTCCTGGAATAGGTACTTAGATGAGGAAAAAGCAGATGATGAGGTCAAATGTCTCCCCCAGTTCATATCTATACCTGCAAAATAAGGATGCCCAAATTGGGCCCAAGAGAGACTCCAAAATACTTAGAGTGGCACTAAAACAAAATTTTCCTTCTCCTCATCAAAAATGTTTTTTTCACTCCAAACTATGAAAGAACTCATTATTGCAGTCATAATTTCCCTTTAAACAGTGATGTTTCACTGGGTCCTCTTCTCTATACAGTAGATATAAACAACTTTTATCTAAAGACTGTGAAAGGGAAGTAGAGAAGAAATTTGAAGGATTCCATTGTGGTTCTCTGCTGGGTTTAAAGGAAAACTCTGAGGCTGCATTGAGGAGGAAGATTGTACAGTGGAAAGAACATAGAGCCAGGTGTCAGGAGACCTGCTTTCTAATCTCAGATCTACCACTGAGAATCAGGTTGCTTCTTCTCCTGTCAAACGGAAAGGTCTAAAGTGAGTTCTAAACCCTGCTGATGCCACTTGGAGTCTGTACCCATTGGAAGTACACGGAGATGGGAGTGAGGAGTACGGGAAACTGTTCTAGAACATGATGAAATCTCAGCCACTAAAATGATCCTTAAATATTCTAAGACTTTTGTCTAATTCTTGCTTCAGAAACCCTGACTTAATACCTTCTTCAGAAGTTATTTCCTAAAGGCTGTCCAAGTTGCCATTCAGCTACCTGCCCACCAATTTCTTTCTCACTTTTGCTACTATTATGACTACCATGACTTTTGTTGTTAGTTAATTTCCTCAGCCTCTATACAGAGCCAACTCTAAACAAAGTTAGCTGAAAAGCTGGTGTCTCAGTAGAATTAGTTGTCTGACACATGCATTGGGGTTTCAGCAACCAGCTGTGTTGAAGCACTGCTACTTTCTTCCCCACCAAATGATGACTGACCCAGGGCTAGAAAGTAGGTTTTCTCTCACACACAGATTCCACCCTTCTTGGAGAGTTGCATGAAGTCCCGTGTTAAGAAGGTTGGCAGGAGAGCACATCATTATCAGTTGGCAATGTCTGCCATGGGGGAAGAAGACAGAAGTCATGACATACCTGCCACTTATTTGCTGTCCCTGGGCCCCACGCTCTTGGACGACCAACCTCTGCCTTCATGGAGATGAAACTACAATGGTGAGGACCCCATTCCTCCAGTGACAAAATCTTTCCTCAACCAGTGACCTCATACAACAGTCTCCGCCCATCGTCCAAAACAGAGCTCCCAGCTCCTACCCCTTTTCTCCAGTTCCAACCTGTGCTCTAAGTCCTTGAGAAGCATTTTACAAAGAGTATTTCTGTAATATTAACCCTAGAAGATGCTAATAAAAGAAGGGCTTTTGATCTGACATTTGGGAAATGTCACATGCTAAATATAGCTAACATTTTCATCTAAGAGTTATTGAGCATTCATCATGTCACAAATTTTGATTTAAGTGCTTTGCATGTTTTAGTTAATTCTCACAACAACCCTATCATAATGCCCATTTTACAGATGAGGAAACCGAGGCAAGAGAGGTCACACAACCAGCAAATATTGGAGCCAAGGTTCAATCTGGCAATCCAAATCTAGAATCCATTCTTTTAACCATTACATTATGTTGTCTCCCATTTCTATATCTATCTATCTTTATACTGTGTATCTTTTTTTTTTTTTTTTTTTTTTTTGCGGTACGCGGGCCTCTCCTGTTGCGGAGCCCAGGCTCCGGATGCACAGGCTCAGCGGCCATGGCTCACGGGCCCAGCCGCTCCGCGGCATGTGGGATCTTCCCGGACCGGGACACGAACCCGTGTCCCCTGCATCGGCAGGCGGACTCCCAACCACTGCGCCACCAGGGAAGCCCTATACTGTGTATCTTTATCTACATATATACTATAAATCTATATTTACCTCTACAGTATATCTATCTTCATGACTCACAAATCCCATTAACACGTTAAAGGCTCTTAAAATTCCTTCCATAAAGAAATTTATTTAACTCTGTTTAAGTGATTTCTAAATTAATTTGACACAAGAAGCTCCCGACTGACACTTTTTTCCCCATCTTTGCTTAGCTTCTACTAACAACTCATACTATAGAATGTTCTAGAGCACCAAGAAAATATGTTTTTGAGGGTTTTCTGAAGGAACGATGAGAATCTTGAATCCTAGACTCGCTATCTTTTTAATTTACCATTATTAGTGATATTAGTATTCAATATTAGACCAACATTAGTAAAACCGAATGACTCAAAAATCCATATGAGAGTTATCCAATTTTTCAGGTCCTAAATGAGTTTAAAGGGAGTTGGTAAATGTAGAGAACAGAATGGACTCCATCCCTGAATTCCCAATGAAATTTTTAAGTAATTGATGATCCATGATAAACAGGTCAGTCAAGTCAAGCCAAGAACAAACTAATATAGATGGTGAGCATTTCCACCTACATAAAATGAGAATAGTGTGGGATGGCATAAAAAGCCTTGAAATTTGGACTAGAGAGTTTCACTTGAGCCCCAATTCAACCAATACCTAGAACTTTATTCCTTCTTATAAGCTCAACATATAATATTGTGTCTGGTAGGTGCTCAAAAGAAATGTATGTTGACTCAAATGAATGTTTGATCTTGAACAATTTTCTTAACCTTCCTGAGCCTTTGTTTGCTCATGTATAAAACAGAGAAGATAATAGGGATTTCAACTTTCAGGGTTGCTGTGAAAATTCAATCAGATGATGTATTTGTGAGTGTTAATTTTAAAGGCTGATGTAAATGTCAGCTGCAAGCGCTGTCATCATCAACAATAATAAACTTAGTTGGATCTAAAGCACAGCCGTCCCAGTTTACATCAGCGCTCTCAGCCAGGTCTCCACCTAAGTCACACCCTGAGTAGGGGACGCTGGGTAGTGGCAGGCTTGCAGGGAGAAGAAAGCCCCTGGTACAGAAAGAGTTAAAAGAAAGGCCGCTAGGGACAAAGCAGGGACAATCCCTATGCAAATCACCTTCTGGCTCTGAGCAAAAGAGCCCCTCAAAAAACATTTAGATGCTGAGACCTTGGTTTACACTTGATACACAGTAACTGTTCAATAATGGTTTGTTGATTTCAGCTAACTTTACACCTTAAGGTTTACTTAGGAGATAGAATGGTGTCCCCCTGAACATCCTCCTTGAATGTCTCCCCAAACTACACAAAAGATAGGATTTCTAATAATAAATCCAGATACCAAGCCCAAGTCCATTCGGTTGTAATGTATTTCTTGGTGCTAGAGCAGAGGTGCCTGGAAAATGCAGCTTCAAACAAAAACAAAAACAAAAACAAAAACAAAAACAACAACAACAACAACAACAACAACAACAAAAATATATATATATATATATATATATATGTTGCCAGGACCTCACACACCTGTAAACACCAGGATAAACACTTGATTCTTCTTCCTGAAGTATCCTCTAAACTTGGCCAAAAGGGGAGTCACCAGCCCCATGTGACTATTGAGCACTTGCTGAAATGTGGCTAGTCCAAATTGCGATGTGCTATGAGCATCAAGTACATACTGGATTTCAAAAACAGTATTAGAAAAAGGAAAATAGCTTGTTAACAATGTTTAATACTGATTACATGTTGAAATCATAATATTTTAGCTATAGAAAACATATTACTAAAATTAATTTCACCTGCTTATCTTTGCCTTTTTAGTGTGGCTAACTAGAAAATTTTACATCACATACGTGACTCGCATCAGTGACTTGCCTTATACTTTTACTGGACAGTGCTGCTCTAAAGCAATGATTTCTAAATTGTGGGTTGTGTATTAGCAGAGCATGAAACCAGTTTAGTGGGTTACAACCTATTCTTCCTTAATGAAGGAGAATAGAATATATATTCTGTCATAGATTGGACTGAAACATAGTCAAAATAGTAAGTATTGTTTTGTGAAATTTGGTTTCAATTTTATATGTATATAGAATTTATGCATGATGTATTGAGTTACAAGGTAAGAAATAGTTTTCACTGCCAATAGAGTAAAAAAAGTGTTTCAACACCCCTTTTCTAAGTTATATAGAATGAGACAGTACTTCCTTAGACCAGAATGTTCTGGCATAAAAACAAAGGCTATATGACTGGTATCTGACTAGGGAGATTCAGCAATGAGTCAGGTGGATGCTGCAATTTTAAAGTTCTGCTTATGGAAACCTCGCAGCCTCTCCTGATGCAGTAAAGTGGGAAAGAAGGGCACCTGCACTGCCCATTAATCCACCTCTGTGAGTCATATAAGCACAGAGGCCTGAGGAGAAAGCAGCTGAGCACTGCCCCGCAACTCCCTGAGGGCTCCTGGGGCCCTGGCACATGAAGGCAGGGGGCAAACAGCATCCAAGTACCCCGAGGATCAGGAAGCAATGCCCACTCAAAGGCAAATTAGACCTTGTATTACTAGTTTATCCATCGAGGTCTGCTCTTTCCTTCAGCCTATCCCAGCATGACCGGAGAAGTTTCCTCTCCAGACTAGTCAGGATATCCAAAACTCAAAGACCTCTTCCCTCCAGGTAATTAAATTAGAAAAATACAACCCACCCTGCACTTCCCAGAGACTGAGCCTCAGTGATCTCAGCAGGCTCCCAAGGCAGCACTCCCTGGAAGTAAAAGGCCAGCTCCAGGTTTATTAAAGACCCCACCGCAGCAAGGTGATTAGCTGTGCTTTGAACAACCTCACTGGTGGCAGAGGCTGAGGTCCACCCCGGGGCTGGTCCCGACCTCACCCCAGTGAGGAAAGTTCATAGAAGCCATGGAAGCTGCAGCTCCCTTCATTGTAACAGCTGCTCAACCCCAACTCTGCCCCAGAAGTCTCAGCCCTGGGAAGAAGGGTCAGAGGCCTCCTGTTCCCAGGCCCCAGTCCATGGGGGTGCGGACAAAAGGCTTGTCTTTGCAAATTCAGTGGCTGTAGGCAATGTGTAAGGAGAAGGGATGCAAACACATCCCACAGCTGCCAGCTGCCCTTTATCCTGCCCAGTGGTTGTCACCAAAGGCCATTTTCATAGCTAATGAGGACACTTCTTCAGGAACTGACATCACAGGTTTCAAAAAGTTCCTGAAGCTCTTTCAGAGCACAATTCCATCGTGGCCAGCAGCTTCTGTCTTGCATGCAAACTTGGCCTCTGGCCCTTCCTAACTCGCTCTGATGGAACCTAGCAGTGCAGGGTGGTGCGTGGGAACCGAGGGACTTCACCCACACCCACAGTGTCTGCTCTGTGCTCTGGGCACGCCCACCCTGCTGAAACTTCTCTTCTCCAGAGCTTCAGGTCCACCTGCCTGAGGGCCCTGCTGTTCAGTTCGGTCAGAAACCACAGAGTTGGGAGTCACCCTGCTCTCCCTCAGGACTCCCTAATACACCTCGTTCTTTATTCCGATCTGGACCGAAACGGAATGCCCCCCACAAGAGCCGTGCATTCAGACACGATTCTGCACGCGTCTTAATGAGGAGGACTGTGCAGAGGAGACTAGTCACCCTGTCAACACTTGTCCAGGCTCCCAATGAACAGAGAAATGTGCTTGTTGCCAGGGGAGGAGGGAAAAATACGAAAGCTGCTCCCTGAGTGAGATCCACATAGCCGCCCCCCTACTCCCCGGCCAGGCCTGGCCCCTGCCTTACCTGTACAACCCTGCAGCCCGGCAGCTGATACGGACCCGAGCTGGCCTGAGACCTGCCTTCTGAGCCTGCCTGAACTGTCACTGGTTGGTGCTTACCCAAGAAATTTATTTGTTTAAAGTGTCAATTCAAATAGTATTCCATCCCAATTATGTGAATAAACACAGAAAAAAAAATGGGGAAAAATATACCAAAACACTAGTGGCTTTCACTGGGTCAAGTTATTAAAAATTCAGCCTGTATGTGCTGATTAGTTTATAATGAATATGTGTTTTAGTTCCAATCAGAAAAAAATTTTTTTTTTTTTAAGGAGATTTGGCACAGGTCTCGCTGCCAGTTGGAGAACCCAGGACTGCCGATCGCTTTCTTTTTTCTCTCTCTCTTTTTTTCTTTAGAGAAACACTTTATTTATTTATTTATTTATTTTTGGCTGCGTTGGGTCTTCGTTGCTGCGTGCGGACTTTCTCTAGTTGTGGCGAGCGGGGGTTGCTCTTCGTTGTGGTGCATGGGCTTCTCACTGCGGTGGCTTCTCTTGTGGTGAAGCATGGGCTCTAGGCGCCACGGGCTTCCGTAGCTGTGGCATGTGGGCTCAGTAGTTGTGGCTTGTGGGCTCTAGAGCGCAGGCTCAGTAGTTGTGGCGCACGGGCTTAGTTGCTCCGCAGCATGTGGGATCCTCCAGGGCCAGGGCTTGAACCCGTGTCCCCTGCATTTGCAGGCAGATTCTTAACCACTGGACCACCAGGAAATTAAAAATTTTTTAATAGAGACTTGTTGGTTTGCTTTAGGCCATTGGTGTGGGTATTGTAACTCCCAAGGCTTATGGTGTTGGCCAGCACACACCCAGTTTTACCCCTGTGACATTTGGGATTTGCATCCCGGTTCTGTTGATGTGTCTCCTCTTCTTTAGTTTCTGACTCTGGTGGCTTTGATCCCGCTTTGTGACTTTCAGTTGACCCTGGCTATGCCCTGGATACACCACATTGTCCACCCTAGTCTTGTCCAGCTCAGTACAGCCCCACCTTGGCCTTGGACCCCAAAGTTGGCCTCCCAGGCCCCATGTCTGGTTGCTGTAATCAGGTGAATAGCTTTTGATCCCTGGTGTCCCTCTGGTTTCTTAGAGTCCAGTTTCAGGGTGCAAACTCAGCCTAGGAACAACCATAGAATAATTCAGAAATCCTTGTGATTCTTAGGGGATTGAGTTCTTTTTTTACATTCTAATCAACCCCACTCTGGAAAGCAGACAATTCCCTGGGAGTTGGTGATCATCTACATGAAGTGATGGTCCTTCTCTATACTTGTGGGTCAAGAAGATGCACCACAAATGCCACCATGGGATTTGTCACTCTTCACCACCTGAGCATCCTCAGTTCTACTCAATCCAACAATTACCAGCTTAGCAACAAGTGAGGACTCACCATCCTGCTTGTGCCCCCTCTAAATGCTGGGGCTGAGGGAAGACTGAGAAGGAAATACAATTCTGAGGCTGGATGTCAAATAACGAAACTCTGATCCATGCAGAAATGGAGACCACGTGCTTCTTTATTTGTCATATGTTAGCGATGCTGAAACCTTCCCACTGATTATGTGCCACTTCATAGATGATACAATATTCTGTCCCCCTGGACATAATTCTTTTTTTTTTAAATTGAAGTATAGTTGACTTACAATGTTGTGTTAATTTCTGCTGTGCAGCAAAGTATATATATATATATATATATATATATATATATATATATATATATATATATATACACACATTATTTTTCATATTCTTTTCCATGATGGTTTACCACAGGATATTGAATATAGTTCCCTGTGCTATACAGTAGGACCTCGTTGTTTATCCATTCTATATATAATAGTTTGCATCTGCTAACCTCAAACTCCCATCCTTCCCTCCCCCACCCTTCCTCCCCCTTGGCAACCATAAGTCTGTTCTCTATGCAGGACACAATTCTTTTTTTTCATGGTACGCGGGCCTCTCACTGCTGTGGCCTCTCCCATTGCGGAGCACAGGCTCCAGACGCGCAGGCTCAGCGGCCATGGCTCACGGGCCCAGCCGCTCCGCGGCATGAGGGATCCTCCTGGACCGGGGCACGAACCCGTGTCCCCTGCATCGGCAGGAAGACTCTCAACCACTGCGCCACCAGGGAAGCCCAGGACACAATTCTTAAACCTCCTCCTGACAATGAGGGTCTAAAAGGTTGAGAGCAGTACCTAGGAGAAGATTCATTGGGAGAGAGCAGTATTTTCAAATAGACTTGATTCTCACTATAAATAATTCCCACTTCACGGGTAGTCAGAGAAGGCTCATGACTTGCTCAAGCTCAGAAAGCTTGAATAAATAAAATTGAATAAATGAAATAAATGAATAAATGAAAATGGCAGGAGGCCCAGAGAGACACTGTCTTCAAGACACTGCCTGCCCCCTAGGCAATGACCCCTCTCTAAAACCTCCCTGAGGTGGCCCTCTGGAGAGGACCGTCCGTGACCTGGCTCACAGCCAAAAACGTTCATCAATCCAAGGGCAAAGAAGGCCACAAAGCAATCCTTCACTTCTGAGAAGAATCGAGTAAATCCACGAGAAACTGACAGGGACTGAGTAGTCAGAGAAACCAGCCTCTCAGTGAAGATGGACGGGTAGCAGGTAAAGACAATTAGGGGGTGTGAATGGTCTGACAGGTACCAAGGTCAATAATAAGAAACAACGTAACAGGCAGCAGTAATCAAAATAAGTGTGCGGGGAAGACTGCCATCCTGAAGCTATCAGCAAGGAAGCCTGGAAGTGGGTGGGCAGGACATTTATTACCCTAACAATAAACTGTGCTGATGTCCATCAGCACAATGCGCCCTGGGTCCCACTGGGGTCACCTCACACACTCCCAGCAGCATTTCCCCTACCTAACACTGCAGAGAGGAACGTTTCAGAAACTTTGGCAGCAGGAAAAACCAGTCTGTAGGGATATGCAGACGCCTGAGTAGGTAAGGATGGCTGGAAATACATCACATGTTTGTGTATGTATGTATTTGGAGAGAGAGAGAATCTACTAGACTCCAGGATCTGGGCTATATGCTGGGACCAAAGACAAGTAGATTATACACCTGCCCTCTAGGCACTCTCTGTTGGTAGGGCGTGGGGCGGTGGGGAACAACTTTGCAGGTAACTATTGTGATAAGTGTAACAACGAGTTCTGCTGGAGCTCAGAGAGGGAGATTATTGTCACAAATTCTTTCTCATATGGAGGCTTCCAGACACACTGGATGCATCCCTTGACAAAAAAAAATTTAATCTTGGTGCCCTTGCTTAAATGCTTTGTGATTTTAGACAAGTCACTTAAACTCTCTGTGACTGTTTCCTCATCTGTAAAATGGGGACAATTATAGTAGTTTGTATGGTTGCTGTGGGGATTGAGTTAATATGTAAAGCCCTTGGATGAGTGCCTGGGATATATAGGCATCAGTCAAAAAAAGCCATTCCTTTCCTTCATAGAACGATCCTGCACACACATTGCAATGCGGTCAATTGCACAGATCCTGGGTCATGCAGTTACGTGTGCAGGTGAAGCTGGTGGGGATTTTACCTTCCTAATCAAAAGCAGCTGGTTTGGACAAACCCAGCCACCAGTCCCACATGCTCAGTCTTCAAAGAAAAGCCCAGCGAGCTTGCTATGTTGGAGAAAGGCAATACATACTCATTGTTGATTTATGAAAAGACAACACTCAGAATGGGAGAAAATATTTGCAAATGAGTCAATGGACAAAGGATTAATCTCCATATATATAAATAGCTCATGCAGCTCAATATTAAAAAAACAAACAACCCAATCAAAAATGGGCAGAAGGGGCTTCCCTGGTGGCGCAGTGGTTGCGAGTCCGCCTGCTGATGCAGGGGACATGGGTTCGTGCCCCACTCCGGGAAGATCCCACATGCCACAGAGCGGCTGGGCCCGTGAGCCATGGCCGCTAAGCCTGCGTGTCCAGAGCCTGTGCTCCATGACGGGAGAAGAAACAGCAGTGAGAGGCCCGAGTACTGCAAAAAAAAAAAAAAAGGGCGGAAGACCTAAATAGACATTTCTCCAAAGAAGACATACAGATGGCCAAAAGGCACATGAAAAGCTGCTCAATATCACTAATTATTAGAGAAATGCAAATCAAAACTACAGTGAGGTATCACCTCACACCAATTAGAATGGGCATCATCAGAAAACCTACAAACAATAAATGCTGGAGAGGGTGTGGAGAAAAGGGAACCCTTTTGCACTGTTGGTAGGAATGTAAATTGATACAGCCACTGTGGAAAACAGTATGGAGGTTCCCTAAAAAATTAAAATACAATTACCCTATGACCCAGCAATCCCACTACTGGGCATATACCCAGAGAAAACCATAATTCAAAAAGAGTCATGTGGGCTTCCCTGGTGGTGCAGTGGTTGAGAGTCCGCCTGCCGATGCAGGAGACACGGGTTCGTGCCCCAGTCCGGGAGGATCCCACATGCCGCGGAGCGGCTGGGCCCGTGAGCCATGGCCGCTGAGCCTGCGCGTCCAGAGCCTGTGCTCCGCAATGGGAGAGGCCACAACAGTGAGAGGCCCGCATACGGCAAAAAAAAAAAAAAAAAAAAAAAAAAGAGTCATGTAACATAATGTTCATTACAGCTCTATTTACAATAGCCAGGACATGGAAGCATGCCCATCGACAGACGAATGGATAAAGAAGATGTGGCACATATATACAATGGAATATTACTCAGCCATAAAAAGGAACAAAATTGGGTCATTTGTAGAGACGTGGATGGACCTAGAGGCTGTCATACAGAGTGAAGTAAGTCAGAAACAGAAAAACAAATACCGTATATTAACGCATCTATGTGTTATCTAGAAAAATGGTACAGATGAACCGGTTTACAAGGCAGAAATGGAGACACAGATGTAGAGAACAAACATATGGACACCAAGGGGGGAAAGCGGAGCCAGGGTGGTGGTGGGATGAATTGGGAGATTGCTATTGACATGTATACACTAATATGTATAAAATAGATAACTAATAAGAACCTGCTGTATAAAAAAATAAAATAATAAAAGAAACTTTTAAAGTTAAAAAAAATGTGGATTCGTCTTGTTGATCAAAAGTTTGTTTCAGGGCTTCCCTGGTGGCGCAGTGGTTGAGAGTCCATCTGCCGATTCAGGGGACATGGGTTCGTGCCCCAGTCCGAGAAGATCCCACGTGCCACGGAGCGGCTGGGCCCATGAGCCATGGCCGCTGAGCCTGTGTATCCAGAGCCTGTGCTTCGCAACAGGAGAGGCCACAACAGTGAGATGCCCGTGTACTGCAAATAAATAAATAAATAAATAAATAAAAATAGTTCCAGCCTTATACTTTTTCAACTCTTTGGCCATGTATAGGGGCTTTAATGAGCACTTGGCTGGGGTAGGGGTTTGAGGGTGCAGCCATTGACTCTTGGCCGCAGGGCTGGGGGTGGGATGGGGTCTGGCAGCCGAGGGTCAGAGGAGAGAGAGGGAGGACCCCAAGGTGGTCAGGGCACAGGGAACCTTTCTGTTTCTCTCTGGATTTACTCAACTACTCTCCTGCTTGAGGGTTGGAGGACTATACCCCAAGGGGCTCTCAGATTCCCCAGTAACAACTCAAGAGTTAATCCTTTCTCTGGAGTTTGTAATGGGAAAACCTATCCCTTTGATCCTAGTTTGCATTATCAAACAGGATTCCTGCAGGGAAATCATTATGAAAGAGTTCCCCCGGCTGAGCAAGACACCAGCCTGATTCACTGAATGAGAAGCCCAACACAGGTGACCTGTTTCCCAAGCCAGCTCTGAGAATTTTCCATGCTTTATCCTGTATTTGAAGATGTGACGTGCCTTCCTACTGTTCTGGAATATTATACCTTCAGTTGTTTAGAGCCTAATGTCTAGAATGAAACAAACTCCCCGCCCCCCTGGTACGCAGGCCTCTCACTGTTGTGGCCCCTCTTGTTGCAGAGTACAGGCTCCGGACGCGCAGGCTCAGCGGCCATGGCTCACGGGCCCAGCCGCTCCGCGGCACGTGGGATCTTCCCGGACCAGGGCACGAACCCGTGTCCCCTGCATCAGCAGGTGGACTCTTAACCACTGAGCCACCAGGGAAGCCCTGGAACTATTTTTTAACTCAGAGAAACACATTCTTGCTGAGGAATAAATAAACCCGTGCCTTTATCATTATTATTTTTTAATGTCACTGTACTTTTCCAGTTTCCCCATCAGAAAAACAAACTCAAGAAGATGTGAGTCAAATTCCTTTTAACACTGTGAAGTTCTCAGAAACAAATTTCTCAAGTTTTCCTCAGAAAATCTGATTTCTTTAATACCAGCTTTATGGCATGTTATTCATAGGAATAAGCCTCAGTTTACTCATCTGTAATGTGGGGCAGTATACCCACCTTACATACTTTACAAAATTCATAGAACAATCAATCGAGATTACGTTTATGAAAACATCTTGAAAACTATAATGAGCTCTGCAGATGCCAGGTGTTCTGTTACTCGGACTCATTTTAGTGCTTTTCAACCGGGGAAAGGTAGAAAGATCAATGTGAGGAAAAAATGTTGAAACCTTTTACAGGCAATGAATCTTATTCTCTGCTACAGCATGAAACCACACTGAACCATGTCCACTGTTGGGTTAGTTGAAGGCTATTGTTAAAATGAAAATGTGACTGTTATTTATGGTTTAAGGCCTACCTGTTTCCAAATAGGTTTTCAGAAGGTGTTAATTTATTGCCAACACTGTATCTTGTATTACTTTGGCATTTGACTACTGAGGGAATGAGGCACAGAGGACCGGTACTTTTTTTTTTTTTTTTTTTTTTTTTTTTTTTTTTTTTTTTTTTTTGCGGTACTCGGGCCTCTCACTGTTGCGGCTTCTCCCGTTGCGGAGCACAGGCTCCGGACGCGCAGGCCCAGCGGCCATGGCTCACGGACCCAGCCGCTCCGCGGCATGTGGGATCTTCCCAGACCGGGGAACGAACCCGTGCCCCTTGCATCGGCAGGCGGATTCTCAACCACTGCGCCACCAGGGAAGCCCGACCGGTACATTTTAAGCAGAGTTGGGGCCAGGAGGAAATGTCTGGGGTGAACAGCCCTTCCCAGGAAGGCAGGCCCCTGTGGAGACCTGCAGGATGAGCATTAGACAGCCACGGGTCAGTCAGTGAGTACACTGAACCCAGACCATCTGGGGTTAGTAGAAGCTGAGCTGTTGCCATCCTTAAGCCCCAAAGGAGGTGAAGGGAGTTGGCAGAACCTGGAAAGAGAGTCAGTCCTATCGAGAAGGTCACCTTGAGGGAAACTACGCCCTTCAGCTGAGGGACACAACCAGCGGGTGACCTCCCAGGAAGGAAGTCGGGACCCCACTCCCCTCTGGCTGGAGCTGCAGCTCCCCTACTGGGGATCTCCTTTAACTGAATGGGAAGCTCTCTAGGAAGAGAGATCAGGTCCAAGAAGAAAAGGGTGGAGAGAGGGTCTGGAGGGGCAAAGGGAGAACTCCAACTGTGTGTGCAGGAGAGGAAGGCAGGCCCAGGCAGTGCGCACAGAGGCTGGGGAGGGAGGAGAGTTGCTCTGGGGAAGGAGAACTCCCATCAGAGAGAAGAGGGCGCCATGCACAAGTTATTTCAGGCATCAACCCCAGCCCAACGGGGACATTCTGCATCCTCTTTTGGGCTGTTTTGTACCCTAAATGGATCATACATGGACTTGGGAACCCTCAAAACTGTGCTTTGCTCACCAAAGCCTGGCTACATTCAGAGCCAACTCAGTGCTGTCTGCATTCTCAATTTGTCAGAAAGGCAGCTGCTTGGAGCTAAACGGTCAATTCATATCTTTATTCAGATTGAAAACATTTAAAAAGCCCCAAATTGTACAATACACATCCTGGATTTAGCAGTTAATAAAAAACATTTGAATTCTACTGGAGCAGCCTTTTAACAACAATGAACAAAGATGATGCAGTATAACTTAATGGAGAGCAAAATTCATTTAGTCAAGACAGAAAGTGAGAGAAAAAGAATTTAAGAAATTATGTACCCTGAAAAACCACTCTCTAAAGTAATGAGCAAGGCTAATCCAGGCCTTACCGACTGAATAACTACAAAATAAGATAAACGACAAGCAAAAAAAAAAATCTTCTGAAGTTTTTCAGATTAGAATTCATCTCTGGGGCCAACTGCAACTGCAGATATTAAAGGATTTCTTTAATCATGTCACACCCTGCTTAAAAAACACTGAGGCTCTGCCAGCCCACAGAATACAGAGAAAATTTCTAAAGATGCCAATCAGGGCTCTCTGATGTCTTCTTAGTCCCCTCAACCCTCAACACACACAAACACCCCAGGAACTGTGCCCTCCTCCTCACTCACTTAACTGCCCTTTCCCCTGTCTCCTCCTTTCAAAATCTTTCTAATTCTTCAAGACCCAGCTCAAAGGCTGCACCTATGGAAAACATCGAGATTTCTCTAGAGAGTCTTGCAGTTGAAATGATTCCTTCTGCTGGGCTCCCAGAAGAATTTTTCCATACCTGGGATATGCTACTTATTATGGTTTGCTATTTATTCTTGTTATGTAAATACCTTCCTCCTGGTTATACAGGGAGTTACCTGAGATTTCTCTAGCTCACCCCTGACATCTCGAATGGAACCTAGCCCAGTTCCTGGCATGCAATCAGTGTGCATCTGCATTTAATTAAGCAGGCTGTGCTCCATATACCCTTGGAGCTTCCTCAAATTTCAAAATGTTATTTCATGTACTAGAAAATAGAATTCATCTGTGTGTGGTCTTTGGGTCAGAGTGGCGCTCTTTCATGCTCAAAAACACATATTGATAACTTGCACAATAAAGTAAATAACTCCTCTAGACCTCTAGAGCTAAACGTTCATAAGTTGCCACCTCCAACATACATGTTATCTGGAGAAGTTAATGGATATCAGATATTAAAGCAATTATTCAGCTCCTGATAGAAGGACCAAATCCAATGTAGTTGTGTCATATAATTGGAAACAGCATGAATCTGATATTTGAACCTGTCATTAGGTATTTTTAGAGCAGATGAATTATCTGGTCTTCTGGATGTGGGTGAATATAATTTCTACAGGTAACTACTCCCAAGATTTGTTTGTTTCTAAAGGGTTTCAATGCCCAAGTAATCGAGCAAACAATTCCTACATTTATAGTTATAATTAATTAGAAGTTCTGAGCCCATGTTTATAAATTGTCCTGGCCCCGAATTGGCCTCCTGGACATAAAGCCCTGGAAGCACTACTAAGACATGACCAGCTCCCTTATCTCAGGCACACACAGGGCATGTAGGGATTATTTTCATACATTTTTGTAACATAGTTTTAATTGATTTTAAACCTTCGTGAAGACTGAAGATAGTCCCTTCAGAGGCAGAACTTCCTTGCATTTGGCCTTGATGCTTCAGTCAACTCTGCTTATGCTGTGCCCTTTACACCCCTCCTCACCCACTCCCCACAACTCGTATCCACCTTTCCAACACCACCCCTCCATGTGGACTGGGAAACCACCTGTTCAGGAAGCCTCTTCTGGTCACCTGTCCCACACTGTGAGAAGCATCTATTAAACTTAAAGTAAGTGACTAATAATACAAATGGACAGCCTTGCCTTGTCGTTCAGTTTCACGTGTATGAGTCTAGTCTTCTCAGCTAGATTATAAGCCCATGAGGGCAGAGACCACTTTTTATATTCTAAACCCATTTCTCCATCTGTTCTAATGAGTATCTTGGGCAAGGAAAAAAAAAAAAAAAAGCATCGATTTGGGCTGCAGTCTCAGGGGTCGTCTTTCTTAGAAAAGACTTTGCTTTACAGTTTTGTTAAATGTAAAGAAAAGAAAATGAAAGGCAGGATGATGATTGTTCAAGAAGAGTAATTGAACAGCAAACGGTGACATGCTGTTCTCCCAGCTTGAGAAACACAGATGAAAAATAGATATTAATGATAGCCAAAGGTCAGGCTCTTAGAAGGATTTTTGAACCAAAATGGTAGAGATTAATTAGGAATTCATTTTTTATATCCTACCTACTTCCAAAGGACAAAGGTGGCTGATGGAGGGAGGTTGTGGCATCTACGAATGAACTGAGAGTCTGGAAATCGACTCACAATTTAGTTTGGCTCTAACTCACTGTGTGTAACTGGGCAAATCACTCCCATACTTTGAGCCTTGTCTATAAAACTGGAATAATTCCATTGCCCATTATGAGGATTAAACAGGGCTCTGGATATATGACTCCCTCCCTCTCTCTCTCTCTCTCTCTCTCTCTCTCTCTCTCTCTCTCTATCTATCTATCTATCTATCTATATATATATATATATATATATATACATACACACACATACACACATATATAACTATATATATATGTGGTTATATATATATTTGTATATATATACATATGTATATAGTCAAATGCTCTACAGATGTTAAGAATTCTCTGGGATCTATAGACATTGGATAAATTCTCACCTAAGTGGGATCTCTATTTACCAAAAATCATGGGGAAACCTGGAGGTAGACTGTCAACCTTAGCTGCTGCAAAAGGAAGCAGAGGTCCCCAGCAGTAACACTTGCCCAGCCTCTCCCTTTAGACTGTAAAGCAGGAATTCAAACCTGGATGGCCTCACACGCACTTCCAATCGGAAGATTTTATTACTCCTTTGGTGTTAGTCCCTTGATGGATCTTGAGGACCCCACTTTTCAGATGAAGAAGGAACTGCTCTGAGAGGCCAGGTCAGCTGGAATTCTCGCAGACAGCACAAGACAGAGCCAGAGGACAAGACCAGAAGCCAGATTCCTCCACCCAGCCAATGCGGTTTCTCTATCCCACAGGGACACACACACAAATATACTGGGCTGATCCACTTGTGCCAAAAAATGAGTGTGACTCCATCACATTCTGAACCAAAGACCCTTCCTGCAGATCCCACCTGGAAGCACGTCAAGGGATGTGGTCCCGGAGCGAGGGTGAGGCGGCCAGTCCTGGGGGGAGGCGACTCCCCAGCCTGGCCTTGCATCTCCTCTGACACTACTCCCTGCGTCCTTCTTGACAGCTCTGGGCCAGCCACTGAGTCCTGTCTGCAGGGAGTTTTCTGCCCTCGGGTTCTTTTCAGAAACCTGACATGCCCAATAAAGGCCTGGGGCTGATGGAGACAAGCGGGCCCTGAGTCCTCCCAGCAGCCCTGACGCTGCTGCTGCCTCGCCTGACACAATGGGGCCGGCAGTAATCACATTACACCCTCGTCTTTCATAATTACCCTCTTTCTCCAAGTGACAGAGCATCCCAACGGCAGGCGGGGAACTATTTTTAAACTAATTCTAACTAAAAAAAAAAAAAAAGAAAAAAAAAGCGCAAAAAAAAGAGTGTCATTTTTTTTCACAGATATGGTTCTGGTTTATAAATCACCCCCAGGGACAGCGTGGGGTATAAGGTTGGCAGAAGCTAGAAAATCTAAACAAAGCACTGGCTGCTCACCTCTCCTTGCCCGCCCGACAACCTATACACTCATTTTTTTTCTTTCTTTTTCTTCTTTGTTTTCTGAAGCTCCTCTACCTGTGTTTGTCTCTTTCACTCCCTCTCTGGCTCTATGAGAAAGTAAAAAGGAGAAAACACAAAGGCAGAGCTTCAACGTGAGTGACCTGTGGCTCTTTCTGTCCCTCGTCATCCCCTCCCCCTCCTCCCTCCCACCCCACATCCCACCTTCCTGAGACCCACTCCTCCCCTCCTCCCAGCCTGTGTAAAGGTGATGGCTCCCAGAACATTCTTCTGTAACAGTAGCAAAGCCCTTCAACGTGAAGAAACAAAGCCAGGAGAAGGCATGTGGAGGAGGGCAAGGGAAAGAAAAGCCACTGAAGCACAACTTTAGCTGGGGCAAGACTTGACTGAGCCCGGGTGACCTGCACCCTCCCCGCAGGCCGCCCGGGGGACGAGCACAGACCCCAGCAGCACGGCACCACCTGGGCCTGGAGGCCCATCCAGCAGTCCACTCGCCTCTTACACATGACCCGGAGAACACTGAGGTGCCCGCCATGATAATTATATTGATAAGGAGGCCGGAGTGGAGGAAATGAATCAATGGCACTGCACAGATTTCCTGAGTATCGATCTAGTGAATTGCAGCAACTTGCTTGCACTCTCATTTGGAGGGTCATTAGCTACCTGTCTTGCTTACAACTGTTAGTGTATCATCAAACTCTGAGTGTATTATCTGTCCCTCAGGTTTATGTTTTCTCCCTCTACCTGTAGAACTCTGTCTGTTGTTCTCGCCAGCCTGGAGCTCTGCCATGTTTTTCTTCTCCATCTTCTCAGCTTTCTCCTCCTCTTCCCCTCTCTTACCACCACTTCATCCTCTGACTGGCCTGTTTTGCTTCTATCCTGGAGTCTTACAGCTCTAGTCGGATGACTCATCTGAGAAACAGGAAGAGAGTGAGGGAGGAGAGGGGCTCTGCTGGTCCCCTCCAGCCTCCAACATTGCTTTTGGTGACAGAGATTTTGCATCTAGCATAGAGGTGCAGCCACCACTTCACACCAAAGCCAGATCACGGGTCTCAGAGCAAGCAGGACCCCTCTAAAGGCGACAAACACATCAACGTAGCGTTCTTGGATATGCCACAGGATTAGAACAGGCCTTCCTCATAGGAAGTTGCAAAAATCTGCCCAGCAGCATCGCCGAAGAGTACCACAGAAAGGGGCCGCCTGCAGAACAGTCGGTATTCCTTGCCATCCAGAGGAACAGGTGGTGGAGGTAGAGAATGAAGCCCGAAAGGGAAGCTTTCAGGGACACAAGAAAGAAAAGCCACTTTGAAATAATTATTAAGTGACGTGAGCTTAGCAAAACTAAGAGCACATTGATTAAGTAGGCATTAAATAAGCATGAGTTTCATTCCCCTCCCCCCTCCAGCAGGCTTCAGATGAAAGTAGAAAAATGAAGCCTCCCATGCCATCCATCCCACCCCCCTCTCACTGCCTGCCCTCAAAAAGCATCCTCAGCCATATGCAAATGGAGAGAAGCAGAGAGGTCAGCGGTGTGGTTAACAATGGCTTGTGACTGAGCCTGCTGGGGACAAGCCAAAGGGAGCTCAGAGAAATGAGTGAAGCTGGCAGGGGCCGGGGCAAGCCCTGGTTTTCTGTAACTGCTGGCTGGAGGGGAACTGTCCTAGGAAAGGACAAGTGTAAAAAATGTCTCCTGACCCCTCAAGGATCAAGGTTTACTTGCTTAGCGTTGTTCTTGACTCTCTGGGACACAGTGGAGGCTGGGCACTTCTAAATAAAAAGCCAGCAGACAAGCCTTCTCCCCAGGGTAAGAGGCTAAAGCAATATCTGGGGTAGTAGCCGGGACTGGTAGAGAAAACATTAAGCGAAAAGTCATCGCTGTCAGGAAGTCCTAAATCTGATCCAGGGGGAGGAGAGTGTTGATTTCCAAGAGCTCTAAGTCTTTTCATGAGAGTGCTATGTGGCTGCTAATTAAAGCTGGCTGAAAAACAGCAGTTAAGAGGACAGACTATGGTCAGCAAGATCTGGGTTCAGTCCTGGCTCCTGCGCTCATTAGCTGTGCAATCTTGGCCTTTCCTGAAGCTCATTTTCCTTGTCTCCAATAATGGAACTTGAAAGAGGACCTACCATCATGGTGAAATCACCACAGAGCCCTGCTGGTTGTTTACAGCAGGTCTGATTGATCAATGCCCCCTTCTGATTGGTTGTTGCCTGAGCCATACCAGTTGCTAAATATCTTGACTCCTAAATATCACTCCTCCTAGCTTATAGGGTTGTTGTCAGGAATGAATGAAGTACTATAAGGAAAACGCTTATACCTGGTAAATACTCACTTTGCTATTGGTATGTGTTGTGGATTGAATTGTGTCCCACAAAGAAGACAAGGTTGAAGTTCTAACCCCCAGTACCTCAGAATGTGACCTTATTTGGAAATAGGGTCATCATAGATGTAATTAGTTAAGACGAGGTCATATTGGCATGATAGGCCCCTAATCCAAGATGACTGATGTCCTTGAAGGAAGATGGCCCCGTGAAGACACAGAGACACAGGCAGAGTGCAATGTGAGGATGGAGGCAGAGACTGAAGTGATGCATCTACTAGCCAAGGAATGCCAAGCTTTGCCCGCCATCACCAGAAGCTAGGAGAGAGGCATGGAGGAAATAGATTTTCCTTCAGAGCCACAGAAGGGATTAACCCTGATGACATCTTGGTTTGGGCCTTCTATTCCAGTCTCCAGAACTGTGAGAGAATAGAGTTCTACAGTTTTAAGCTACCCAGTATGTGGTAACTTGTTATGGCAGCCCTAGGAAACTAATACAATATTATAGTGGGTAGACTCCTCAAAGGACACATAAGACCCTGAATTCATAAAGTAACAGGAAAGAGAAAACCTTAATGTTCATTTTAGTCCACTCTCTGATGTGATGCTTGAAAGCCCATCTTCAACATTCTCACTAAGTAGTCTTGTGGCTTGTGCTTGAACACCTCCAGTGACCAGGAACTCACTACCTATCATGACAACCCAATAGCTCTGACTATTATAAAAGCTGTTCTTTACATGGAGCCAAAATCTGTTTCCCTGTAGATTCCCCCATTTGGGGGAAATTCCCTCCCTTGGACCTTTTGCTGTGTAAAAGTCCAATCCCATAGCATTTAACAGCCCTTCAAATACTTGAATTCCTTGAATAAGCCATATTTGTGCACATGTCAGAGTTTTAGCAAATGCAATTTCTTTTGTCTATAATGAACTTCTGTCTTCTCTACTTAAAGAGTCATCTATTAAAACCCAGTTCAGTATTACCTTCTGATAGACTAGGTTATGCTGTAGGAAAAAGCAATACCAACATCTGTGCTTCAAAACCAAAAGTTTCTTTCTCTCTCAGGCACTACACACCTACTGTACGCAGCCAGGGCACCCTTTATCATGGTCACTCAGGGACCCAGACTGAGAAAGCAGCCACCATCTTGAACATTGCCAGTCACCATCAATGGGAAAGAGAAAGCTCTGGGGGGTCTCCCGTCAGAATGCCCCCTCCCAGAAGTGACCCACATCACTTCCTCTCACAACCATCGGCCAGTACTAGTGACATGGCCTCACCTAACCAACAGGGGGCCAGAAAACACAGCCCTGGAAAATGTAGTCCTACCACATGTCTGGAAAGCCAGGCCAGAAATACTTGGCAAACAGCACTGACGATTACCCCACGCCCTCTGCGTAGCTTCCCCTGCTGCCCCAGGCAAAGTTGCTGTGTCACCTCCAGCCCTCTAGGGACATTTTGTGTGTTTTTTGGTCATGATAATGATCACATTGCATTGTCATTATATTTACTTGTATTTCCATCTCTTTCATGAGGCTGAGAGTTTCTCAATGACAAGAACTAGATCATCATAAACATTTAATATGTGGATGCATTTGAGAGCAATGACTGGAGAGCCACAGTAAGATCCCAAGTCCTTACAGTGGTTCACAGGCCTTCTCTGACCTGGCCCCCACTCCTTCTCTGACCTCATCTCCCCACATCTGTTCCCTCATTCACTCGCCTCCAGTCTCACTGTCACTCAAACTCACCAGGCCGGCTCCTGCCTCAGAGCGCTCACCCTTGCCATTCCCTGTGCCTGGAATGCACTTCCTCAGCCGTCTGCTAAGCTCACTCTCACTTCCTTCAGGTCTCTGCTCAGTGGTCACCTCATTAGACAAGCTTTCCCTGGCTGGGCTCTACAAAATACCCACGTGACTTCCCTGTCCTGGTACCCCCTCTGCTCCCTTCTTTTCTTTTCCTCCACAGCTTGCTGACCCAACACACACAAATGAATGTTACATCATCATATATTAAATACCATATAATATGCATTATATCATATATTATATGACATACAGAATTACTGTGGGTATTTATGTATTGTATGTCCTCCCCCTCCCACCCTCTCCGCCCCCCCCCACACTTAAATATAACTTCTGTGAATAAAGGAACCAGCATATAGTAGGTACTCAATAAATATCTGCCAGAGGAATGAATGATAAAGGAACGATAGCTCTGAGGTTGTCACTTCTCTGGACAAAAATGCTAAGTTCCTCCCTCTCCTACAAGAAGATTTTGAGTACCTTCAGCATCCTCTCCACTCAGAAGTAATCAATGACAAGTGCAGTATAGAGCAAAACAGTCCCCTGCTCATCCTAGTCTATAATTTCAGTGAATAAAGCCTGAGTCTGTAAATCAACTATACTTCAATCAATCAATCAGTCAATCAGTCAATAAATCCTGAGTCTAAATAAGGTTTTGGAGGTTACAAAAATCACACTGTTGACTAATTCATAATCAGTTTGGTTATTGACTAAAATCTTGTGTTTTTCACACATAAAGCTATACTTTTCTCTCCACATATACTTTTATAGTTGTTGCTTTGGACTAGTGTGGAACCTATCATTTTTCCCTTTTAATTTTCCTGTCACTTGTCTTCCTTTTCATTTATAATGTCATTTATTCTTTCACTTATTTATTGAGTGTCTGCTCTGTGCAAAAAGTTCTGTTAAGTGCTATGGGTGCTACATGATAATTTTATGATTCCCAGAAAAAAAAAACTATTCAGCAATATCAACATGGTTCAGACAAACGAACTTTAGTTTAGCAAGTGAGATGGCTAAGGCTCCTTAGCCTTCAATGTAAATGTAAGTGTAAATGATTTAGATCAGAGCCATTCCTGGGAAGCTTTCAATGATATAAGAGCAGAGTGCCACTCCAAGGATGAAACACCTAGAGCAGCTGAAAATGGGAAGGCAAGTAATATGTCAGATAGAGGGGCTTGGAAAGAGCTTACAGTCATGAGAGAAATTTGGTTCAGACATGTCACTCCATCTGTCCCCAAGGTTGATTTACCTCATCTGATGTAACCAGTGGATCACCACCTCTCCTATCACTCCAAGAACCTCACCCTTCTTTGAACAAGGGTATGCTAAGGTTGGGCTTTCCGGCTGTCAAATGCTGGAAGAGATTTCTCACATGTGCCAGTGATTTCAGGGTAGTCCTGGGATAGGGGAAGAACCAGGCAGTCTGGTTCCAGAGTCCAGAATCTTAATAGCCCTACTCTGTTCTGCTTCTTCTTCATATTGGAAACAAAGATTTTAGTCCAATACATAATATAAAGACTGAGTCATAAGACATGATTTCCAAAATAGTCACTAATACAGATTACTCCTAATAAAATCATCCCTCAGAAATTGTCCAATTGAACTGAAATTGAAGAAAATAGTGAATAACTTGAGGATAATGGAAAGAGATTAAATGAGTTGGAGAATGATTCAACCTTTCGCTCACAGGGCATTTACTCAATTCATCTGTTTATCCATCCTTCCATATATCTACTCACTTATTCTCAACAACCACAGTACAGAACACTTTTGCTGTCCTAGACACACATCAAATACTATGGATAAGATGTGGTCTGACCTAAATTGACTTAGCAGTTTGGGGCCAGTGGGCGGAGGCGGGGGACAAAGCTGGTCGGGGGCAGGAGCAGACAAAGGAAACCCACAGTCTAGTGTGGCAAATGCTGTCAGAAGGGGTTTATAAGGAGTGAGGGATAAACTTAGCCTGTGCTGGGGATGCTCCTTAGCCTCCTGAGGGAACAGGAAGAAAAAGATGAGAGCAGAATGGTTCGTGGAGGAAGGAACATTGGATCTGGCCCTAGCAAAATTTTCTAATCTCAGTATTCTTGGGAAGATCCTATAACTAACACAATTTCCATCAGAGACAACAGAACATTGAACATGCTTATCAAGACAAGCACTGGAGCATAGCAGTTAAGAACACAGGTTTTGGAGTCAGACCTGCATTCAAATTTTAAGATTTCTAGGCAGAATTCACTCCATTACAAGAAGGGGATAATCATAACATCCCATCATAGGTTTGTTCTAAGGGTCAAGTAAGATCCCACGTGAGGTGCACAGCACAGTCTGTACACAGTACACATTCAGTTGATGTTAGCTGTTGCTTATTGCCTTCTTCCCAAATTCACATTTACTCTCACTCTGTTCCTTTGTCCTTAATCTTCTTAGCTCTAACGTTACCTTTAGAACCAAAATTGGTAAGCCTCTTTTCTCTTTTACACAGGGAATATAGAAGAAATATAATTTCTGTAAAACTAATTTGCATTACAGGAAATTTATTGTTCTCCATGGTTCTTGGTGACTAGGTAACCAGTAGAGGAGCTAATACATTATTTTAGCAATTTAAACAGGACCTCGGAAGAAAGGCAGTTATCACAAAGCTATACTACACTAATGAGAACATTAAAAGACTATACTAATGAGAACATTAAAAGAAAGTTCGGCTCACACAGTCCTAGATAATCACAAATGTACCTAAGGATTATTAACAACCATAGTTACCTGGAACTATATTATCTGCCTGGTTGGTTATTCTAAAGTCAACTTGTATTTGAACAGATGAGCTTAGAGGAGTTACTAAGTTATTTTGAAGTGGCTGGTGGGGCCCCATCATTATAAATATCTGGTGAAATATGAGGGTATGCCTAAGGCTCCATGATACCCTTCATCTTAATTCTCACTCAGAGTGAAAGGATGCTCTGAGTTCTCCTTGGAGGACTAGCCTAGCCACAGTGCCCCTGCCCCAAGTCCTCACATGTCCTCTTTGTTGGAACCACTTGCCCACTGTGGAGGCCAGACTCATGTGTTCTAGATAAGTCTTTTGGGAAATCAAAATGCCCTTCTGCGGAAGCAATGTCCATTTTCAGGGGGTCAGTCCTCTAGGGAACAAAAAGCTCTGGGCTTTCATGACCCTGGTAGTCACTTCCCAACCTTCCCCTTGAAATCGTCATTGCTTATCTTTTAGCTTTATAGGACTGTGCATAGCGTGGTGCCCAAGCGCAGGTCTCAGAGGCCATCTTGTTTGTTCCTTGGTTTCTCTTGCCAATTTCTACAACTCCATGCTTTCTGCTGCAGGTGGTCTTGAACCCAGCGCTCTGCTGAGAGGATGGGGGCAGACGGGGAAACAGTGGTCTTGAAGAACATGCTCATTGGCGTCAACCTGATTCTTCTGGGCTCCATGCTCAAGCCCTCGGAGTGTCAGCTGGAGGTCACCACGGAAAGGGTTCAGAGACAGGCGGTGGAGGAGGAAGGAGGCGCTGACAGCTACAATACATCCGGCAAAGAGCAGCCGGTGGTCTTCAACCACGTGTACAACATTAACGTGCCCCTGGACAGCCTCTGTTCCTCGGGGCTGGAGGCCTCGGCCGAGCAGGAGGTGAGTGCCGAAGACGAGGTGCTGACAGAGTACACGGGCCAGACCTCAGACCATGAGAGCCAGGTCACCTTCACCCACAGGATCAACCTCCCCAAAAAGGCCTGCCCATGCGCCAGCTCTGCCCAGGTGCTGCAGGAGCTGCTGAGCCGAATCGAGATGCTGGAGAGGGAGGTGTCAGTGCTTCGGGACCAGTGCACCAGCAACTGCTGCCAGGAAAGTGCGGCCACAGGTAGAGTCTGGGAGTTTGCTGCCGGTCTCAGGAGGGAAGGAGGGCGCTGAGCAGAAAGGGAGAGTGAATGAGGGTGAGCCACCACTCCCCTCAAAATCTGGCACCTCTTCACACAGAGGGAAAGAAGTGCCCTAGTCTGTAGCTCTCTGTTCAGATGTCTCTAAGATCTAAATGTGGTCCTTCCCGGGGGATTTGGCGTAGGGATTCTCTACAGCGCTTAGTCAGTTTGAAATACATTAACCTGATTTTGGGGGGATGAGTCAGGTAATGATACATCGGTTCAGCACAGCAACTTCTGTGGTGAGCAGGGAATTTGACGTCTGTCTTCATTCATCTTTGGTTTTCAGAGGCTGTTGAATTGATATCTATCCATGTTAACCTGAGGGACTAGAGAATTCAGGCGCTCTGTTCACTCCATCTCAGTCTTTCTCCCATCTGAGTAAATGATAGTCATTATAGTCTCAGAGGACCTGGCCCCATCTTCTCCAGCAAGATGGAAGTTTCAGCCCCTGCCCGCTCCACAAACGCACGTGGGTGTGCATGCACATGCACACACACACCCACTCACAGAGCTTATTACAACCCCCTCCCCTCCAAAGGCTGAGTATCGAGGACTTGTACCTCTAGTCTCACCCACTCCCTGACTAGTAACACTTACCAAGGACTATCTTGACCTCTCTGGGAGAAGTCAGAGTCAGACTTCCTGACTTCAAATCCTAGATCTGCTACTTACTAGCTTGTGACTTAAGCAAGTTACATAACCCATGACTTCCTTTCTCCATTGACAAATGGTGACAGACTAGAACAAGGAGTTACTAAATATAAAAGCCTCCATTCAGATGAAAGCATTGCTTCTAGTAGGGACCTCACGTGCAATAGCTGTTATCAGTGACCCCCAAAGAGCAGAAAGTGTGTCCCTTTTTGTGCCCAGCTCCTCTCACCCAAAAGGTACCTTCAACCCATGAAATTCATTCTTTAACAAGGGGACTGTGTCTTTCTTACTATCTTGCGTTCAAGCTTTTACCTTTTATAGTGGTTTAAATTAACCACTATAGTTATAGCATGGTAAGGGCTAGGGCAGGAGATATGCATAGAATCCTAAAAAGATCACAGCAGCAGTCACCAAATGAGACAAGTTCTGGGAAGCCTTTGAAGTGACCCTAGTGTTAAGTTGTGATGAATGAGCAGAGTTAGTTAGATGGTGGGAAGGAGAGGGAGCGGGATGTGGCTGCAGCACATGTGACCTTGTCCTGCATCACAGGCCTGGTACTCAGCATACAAGCCCTCAGATCCCCTTCCGTCCCCATAGCCAGCACCTGGGCGTCTTGGTCAGGGGCTGTCCTTGGGCTGTAAGAACCTCTTTGGCCTGCCCCAGGGAGACAATGGACATTTACACCCTCCAAGGACAGCCTTTCATCCCAGTTGAGGTGTGGCTTACACTGTGTCCAGAAGACCCTGCAGGACTGAACCCAAGTGACACCCCCAGGACTTTGCCTGGTAATGTGTCTGGCTTGGGCTCCAACCTCCTGAGTCTCCCCTTCAGCCCTGACCAGTTTTTCCCGGGAGCACTTCCCAGTAAATCACTCTCATCTGAATTCTCATCTAAAGTCTGCTTCTAGGGAACCCAAGCCAAGACACACTGAAGGTGAGCCCCTGAAGGACGAGGGACCCGGTCTCACCCATCCTCGCCCCCAGCGCTGTGCCAGGCACAACCCCTTTTAGATGAAAACATTCATGACGTCAATGATGTACCAAACTAGCTTGAGCTTAATTCTCAGCAACACAAATCTGATCAGGGAGTGAGGGGAGGTCTCTGCCCACCCCTCCCATACCCCCTTTACAGGAGGTTCCACTGCTGACCTTTGACCTCCTCCTTGGCCATTTCAGGACAACTGGATTATATCCCTCACTGCAGTGGCCACGGCAACTTTAGCCTCGAGTCCTGTGGCTGCATCTGTGATCAAGGCTGGTTTGGCAAGAACTGCTCGGAGCCCTACTGCCCCCTAGGCTGCTCCAGTCGGGGCGTGTGTGTGGATGGCCAGTGCATCTGTGACAACGAGTACAGCGGCGACGACTGCTCGGAGCTCCGGTGCCCGACAGACTGCAGCTCCCGGGGGTTGTGCGTGGATGGGGAGTGTGTCTGTGAAGAGGCCTACACTGGCGAGGGCTGCAGTGAGCTGAGGTGCCCTGGGGACTGTTCGGGGAAGGGGAGATGTACCAACGGTACCTGCCTGTGCCAGGAGGGCTACGCTGGTGAGGACTGCGGCCAGCAGCGGTGTCTGAACGCCTGCAGTGGGCGAGGACACTGCCAGGAGGGGCTCTGCTTCTGTGAAGAGGGCTACCAGGGCCCTGACTGCTCAGCAGGTAGGGAGGGGAGCTTGGCGGGGGCTTTGTCAAGGGTGGTCCAGCAAACTGGCTGGAGGTGGGAAGAGGGATGGGAGGGAAGGTGAATTTTAGGCCAAAGAATTCCCAACTGGGTCACGTACACTTGCTTTCCAAGACAGCCGATTTCTTGAGTCAATCACAATTGACGAGGCAGATTTAAGGGGGGGAAGGGTGGAAACCAGAAAAGGTCAAGTTCAGGATGAAAGCTGAATCTTACCCCAAGACTGGAACAAAGTCAATGGTAATAACGGTGAAAGCGTTTCAGTGTCCTTGAGATGGAAGAAAGCAGAGAGTCAGACCATGGCACCACCTTAGGCAAGGACCACTCTAACTCAGTGGACTTCCCAGAGCTCCACCTGCTCCAAAATATCCCCCCCTTGCCTGTTGCCATATTCTGGGGACACGTCCTTTCACAGTGCTAGGGAATGCGATGGCAGTTAGTCTGTGATAACCAGACTAGCAGGGCATTCTGGCACTCTGGCTATTTTGGAGCTTACATATTGCAAAGTGTTATTAATTTTTGAAATGATCTAGTGTCCACATGGATAAAAGTATTTATAGGCAAGGAATTACTTGTAACTAGGAATAAACTACTGAAAGCATCGAGCAACAACTCACATTCTAACTATTAGTACAGAATATTAAAAAGTTACGAGTCACTTTGTTCCAGATGACATCGCAAATTGGAACCAACCCCATATGTGTCTGCACCATGGAAACCAATACAAAGGTGATGTCCCAAAAGGAGGACCTAAATCTATCAGTGGGAAAATACCAGTATCTCACTGGAGATGATTTTCTTTTGCCTAAAATCAGATTATTGTCATTATCTCACTGCTATTGCTCATCTTCTGACTAAATCGGTGACCCTCACTGATAAACTTGTGTTTTAAACAGTACAGATTGAGTGATTGATCTTGATCTTTTCCGTTTGTAGTTCAATCTGTAACAGTGGGCTCAGAGTGCTCATTGGGAAAATTTAACATAAAAAATAACAACAAATGAACATTTTTAAGCTTTCTGATGGGTTGATTCTAGGAATTTTCTGATCAACCTTCTGACCTTGGTTTAAGCGGGAAATCCTGGGAGGCCAGCTTCACCAGCCTTTTATTCTTGAGCATCATCAATGATTCCCACCTAGGTACCAGACCAGTCAGACAAGTCTCCTGCACCTGCAACTTCAACTTAAAATTTTTTAAAAGATCAATGGCAACAACTAAAAGATAAACAACAACCCACTGCTTAGGAAAATAATATTTTCATGTTCTTCCATTTTTTTTTCCATAGTCGATGATTTCATTTAGCCTCCTAATTTTGTTCACTGAATATCTTACTGAAAATATAAATTGCTGTTATACTAATTGTTCAGAAGGAAAAGTCAAGCAGAAGTTAAGCTTCATCATTTCTGAATCCAAAGTCCTAGGTAGGGCTTCCCTGGTGGCGCAGTGGTTGAGAGTCCGCCTGCTGATGCAGGGGACGCGGGTTCGTGCCCCGGTCCGGGAGGATCCCGCGTGCCGTGGAGCGGCTGGGCCTGTGGGCCATGGCCGCTGGGCCTGCGCGTCCGGAGCCTGTGCTCCGCAACGGGAGAGGCCGCAGCGGTGAGAGGCCCACGTACCACACAAAAAAATAATAATAAAAAAAGATAAAAAATAAAACAAAGTCCTAGGTAATTGCTGGGAAGAGGAGGCTGAAGCATATCCTAGTTCCCACCCACAGGACAAGGCTCCATGAGGCCCCATCAGAGGATGCTAAGGGTCCACTTGGGACCTTTTCTATGTACGGCTATTCTGTAGTTCACATCCTTCTTAATAAAATTGATCTCTGTTGGGTTGTACATACTTCTCATGTTCTTGACCCTCCTTTTCCAAAGGGATGGGTTCATTTGCAAAAAGAATCTTAATCTGATCCAGGGTCCAAACGGAACTGGAGACAAGCCCTTCTGGTCACTCAGGGAAGACTCAGCAGCTGCTAGCATAACTACAAATGGGTTGAGCCCAAACCATGAGCACTTGTTACCTCCAACACGTTACCTCTGTGCTGTTTGAGGAAGACTTCTGGACGCCCAGATAAATTACTTTACAGGTTCCCAAAGCATGTGGGGAGGGACAGTTGCATAATCTCCATCTGTTTCTATAGCAACCATGGAGCCACCACTCATTGCAGCAGGTGCTGCTCTCAAGGCTTTCTTGTCTTTTAAACCAAATGCCATGGGTCTTTTCCAGAGAAGTAACTAGGTCATTATCTAAAGTGCTACTTCACTTGCTCTTTGTGAGAAGGCTCTAGGAGAGGGGCTGCTTATCCACTGTTTGACTTTTCTGGCCAGATGCACCCACTCCAGCATTACTGCTCCCCTCGCCAACAGCAGTGAGGAGAGGAAAGAAGAGAATGGGGAAAGTGAAAACATAGAGAGCCACAAAATGCACTTCTCCACAGGTCATTCTTTTCCTCTCCGGCAAGGGCATGGAAAATGGCTGCCCATTGTGTGGACTTCATTCTGAGGCTCCTTAGGCCACTAGAGCTTAAATGCAATTGAATAGAGTTGACAAGGCCACTCTATTTGACTCCCAGCCTTGATCCTTCTCACAGTGGGCCATGGGACCAGATCTCAACCTTTCTGCCTCTGTTCTCTGGCCGGGTAAAGATAATAGAACCAAAAAAATCATGAATATGAGCACTTAAAACAGGCTTTGAAAGAAGGTACTCTGGGCTTCTCATTTTACAAATTGAAAAAGCAGCAGCCCTGAGAGACAGGAAGATTTTTCCACAGCCAGACAGATAATTAATGGCAGAGCAAGAATAAGAACCCTGGTCTCCTACCAACTTCTAGCACTCTTTAATCCTCCCTGGGATGCTAAGTACAGTGGAATTGGAAAATAAAAATTTTGAAAGCCACATACACAAAGAAATAGTCTTTTGATATGAAAGGTGAGCTCTGTCAAATGATAAAAAAAAATTAGGTCTTGGAGACGGGGTAAGGAAACACGTCCAACCATTTGTCCACGCCTGCCCCCAGGGAAGGAGGTTTGGCCACAACTCCCTGCAAAGCAACAGGATGAAAGAACAACCAGAGCAGGGGCTTGAAACAATCCAGAAAGCCGTTCCCTGTACTTCAGTCAGACCTGCAGAGATTCATCACCATCAGCCTCTGCGTCTGCCAGCACTGCGGCCAGCCCAACCTTTGGCACCTGAAATCACTCGCTCCTCCAAGCGAGACACTTCATGGAACTAATTCCAACTGCTCTCACCACATATGTGCAAAATTGATGCGAGATCTAAAAAGTAAACAGCATGGCATCTTTGCAGATAAGCAACTCCAATTCCTCAAGCTGCAGTTTACTACTTTTTAACTGCCTGCTCTTCCCCAAGTTCTCAAGTTGGAGCCCCAAAGAAAGTAAGACTAAAAATAATTCACAGCCCACCACACACACTAAATTCCTTGAATCAAGGCATACGGCTCTTTTACAGTTTGCTTTTTAGCTCAATACCATTTCATTTTATAAGAATTACTGACACCCAATGTACACAGCTGCTGCTAAGTTATAGGGTGAGAGGTGATGGTCTCCTCCTTGGAGCCACCGCTCTCAAGAATGCTTCTTCCACAATCGACACCATTGCTTCTTTCTCAGCATTACCACCACCAGGCTCAGGTCTCAAGATAAAAAACTTGCCAAGTTAAGTTGTCAAGATGAAAAAATCCTTCTGCACCTGTTTTTTACTTTAAAATCCCCAAATGCTCTGCTTGGATCATTCTCCTTCGTCGTGATTAGCTTTATTTTCTGGAGAAAGGCACTATAAATGAATACACTGACTTGTCCCAAATGCCCCAAGAATTGTTGGTGACTTGAAATTTGGAATGGCCGTTTCTGTCACCGTGACAGGAGGAGTCCCACACAGGAAACTTGGAATCAGTGTGTTGAAAAACAAAAGGCAGGCCCTAGAGAATCTTTCTTTTTTTTTTTCTGGTTGTTGTGCTTTTGTTTTATTTATTTTTTATTTTTTAACATCTTTATTGGAGTATAATTGCTTTACACTGTTGTGTTAGTTGCTGCTGTATAACAAAGTGAATCAGCCATACGTATACATATATCCCCATGTCCCCTCCCTCTTGCATCTCCCTCCCACCCTCCCTATCCCACCCCTCTAGGTGGTCACAAAGCACCGAGTTGATCTCCCTGTGCTATGTGGCTGCTTCCCACTAGCTATCTAGTTTACGTTTGGTAGTGTATATATGTCCATGCCACTCTCTCACTTCATCCCAGCTTACCCTTACCCCTCCCCACGTCCTCAAGTCCATTCTCTGTGTCTGCGTCTTTATTCCTGTCCTGCCCCTAGGTTCTTCAGAACCTTTTTTTTTTTTTTTTAGATTCCATATATATGTGTTAACAAAGAGTATTTGTTTTCCTTTTTCTGACTTACTTCACTCTGTATGATAGACTCTAGGTCCATCCACCTCACTACAAATAACTCAATTTTGTTTCTTATTATGGCTGAGTAATATTCCATTGTATACATGTGCCACATCTTCTTTATCCATTCATCTGTTGATGGACACTTAGGTTGCTTCCATGTCCTGGCTATTGTAAAGAGTACTGCAATGAACATTGTGGTACATGACTTTTTGAATTATGGTTTTCTCAGGGTATATGCCCAGTAGTGGGATTGCAGGGTCATATGGTAGTTCTATTTTTAGTTTTTTAAGGAACCTCCATACTGTTCACCAGAGTGGCTGTATCAATTTACATTCCCACCAACAGTGCAAAGGGTTCCCTTTTCTCCACACCCTCTCCAGCATTTATTGTTTCTAGATTTTTTGATGATGGCCATTCTGCTGGCAAGAGGTGATACCTCATTGTAGTTTTGATTTGCATTTCTCTAATGATTAATGATGTTGAGCATCCTTTAATGTGTTTGTTGGCAATCTGTATATCTTCTTTGGAAAAAATGTCTATTTAGGTCTTCTGCACATTTTTGGATTGGGTTGTTTTTTTGATATTGAGCTGCTTATATATTTTGGAGATTAATCCTTTGTCAGTTGCTTCACTGGCAAATATTTTCTCCCATTCTGAGAGTTGTCTTTTCATCTTGTTTATGGTTTCCTTTGCTGTATGAAAGCTTTTATGCTTCATTAGGTGCCATTTGTTTATTTTTGTTTTTATTTCCATTTCTCTAGGAGGTGGGTCAAAAAGGATCTTGCTGTGATTTATGTCATAGAGTGTTCTGTCTATGTTTTCCTCTAAGAGTTTTATAGTGTCTGCCCTTACATTTAGGTCTTTAATTTATTTTTTGTGTATGGTGTTAGGGAGTGTTCTAATTTCATTCTTTTACATGTAGCTGTCCAGTTTTCCCAGCACCACTTATTGAAGAGGCTGTCTTTTCTCCATTGTATAGTCTTGCTTCCTTTATCAGAGATAAGGTGACCATATGTGTGTGGGTTTATCTCTGGGCTTTCTATCCTGTTCCATTGATCTATATTTCTGTTTTTGTGCCAGTACCTTACTCTCTTGATTACTGTAGCTTTGTAGTATAGTCTGAAGTCAGGGAGCCTGATTCCTCCAGCTCCGTTTTTCTTTCTCAAGATTGCTTTGGCTATTTGGGGTCTTTTATGTTTCCACACAAATTGTGAAATTTTAGAGAATCCTTCTTAAAAGAAGTTTCTTACCTCTAGGATAAGCACCAGTCTGGAATTCACATCCTAAATGACAGTCTGAATTATTCACTGATGTAGTTTATTTTTGAGGGCTGTGTATAAATGAAGGAAAGCATCTGGTACAATCAGTAACCCATCCTACAAACTGTAAGGGAAAGAACACACTAATAGATCTTGGTTTGATCATCAGTTCAGCTATGACCCAACTCCCTTATTTTTGGCAAGTCCTTTAGCCTAGTTCTTAGTTTCTCCATTTGTAAAGTTGGAATAATTATATCTACCCAATCTACCTCATAGAGCTGCTATTAAAGGCTTTTTTTATAAGTCTAGTTAGATGGTTTATCTAAACATGTTTTATAGACTGAAATGCTATGCAAATGTAAAGTGGTATTGTACACTGGCTTAGAGATTCTGGAATCATTGTGCCTGGGTTCAAATCCTAGCTTCTGTGTTTGCTGACTCTGTGACTCAGTTTTCTTCTCTATAAAACAGGGGTAAAAATAATACCAATTCCATAGTGTTGGTGAGATGAAATAAGAAAATCTATGTCAGAATGTTTAGCATTGTCCTTGGTGCATAATAAATACTCTATATAACCATGCAAAATACTGATAGGTTCTATATACCAACTCTTCTTTCCCTGGTCCAAGAGTCATTTGGCATGCATTATACAGGCTACCCCAAAGGTCTTAGTGCAATTCAAAGCTTTCATCATGCCAGAGTTAGAAATGATATATGTTTATAAACTATCATTTGAATGTTTGATTATTTAAATTTCATTTATATTCATCTAGTTTTATAAATTTTTAAAAAGTAAATTTAATTTTTTTTTGTTTTGGTCAACATTTGCCATCTTTAATCAAAGGAAGCTCTGCTATCTAGATTGTTTTATACCATTCACAGTTTGGGGCAAAAGCAATCAAAGCAAATGCCCAACATTGTAAATATATGTTCCTAATTTCCATCTTATGAGTCCTCATTTAGACCTCTTCCAGGGATTTGAGGTTAAGCACCACAGGGAGGGCAGACACCTTCTTTTCAGATGATCCTGTGACTAGCAGCTGCCTCAGTCCTCTGCTCTTGTAAAGGTGAAAGAGTGAGAATGCTCAGAGGAGAAATTCAACACCAATGACAACTTCTAAACTAACCAAAGCCTCCACTGCATATAAATTTATAAGTTAATTATGACTATTTAAATACTGGCCTGATCTTTGATTGAATCTATGGGCAGGTCCAATTACAGGTATACTGGCATTAACTTCCTAATTGATCTTAAAGTTTCAGTCATTTAATACCCCCACTACTGGTGGATCTTCACTTCCCAAGGGAACCATACATGAAAGGCTATTTCAATGAGGTTTAATTTTTGGTGATTCTCTGAATAGCATTTGAAAAGTAGAACAAGAGAGAAAAGCAAAGCCTTCAAGATTCTCCTTTCTCATCATCCCCAAAATCGAGGCTAATAAAAATTTGTTTAACACGAGTTACATTTCTTTCAAAACTTAAACAGTCTCCTTTTAACAGGGAAAATAAAGTGTTATTGAATGTCTTCATCAGTCCATGGTATCTAGGATTTACTGTTTTTGGCTTCTTGTATTTTGCAAGATAACCAGGAATAAGCCTTTATTTCCACTTGCCAAATCAAATACTGGCTTCCAGGGTAATCTGGTAACAATAATTTATTAAACTACCAAAAATATTAGCCAATGTATGCTGTTAAATATCTAACAACTAGCTCTCTGAGGGAAAAAATAAAAAGCCCCACTTTGTAGCAGTTGCCAACTTCCATGGTGTAAATACTCCCTCCGTGGCCAATTTCAAACTACCAACATGAAGTCACTAAATGTAGAGTTGGAAACAGCTGTGCATTAGCACACAATTACATAGTATTTCTACCAGAGAGATACAACACATGTAAATTGACTCAAGGGCATAGATAATAGTAAAATGTAGTGAAGTAATTTTCCAGTGATGAGTTTGGAGTATTCATAATTTTGTTTTTAAGATAATTTACTTAATTGTAAGTTAATATTGAATACAATTTAATCTTTAATAATGACTATTTAAAACCGTCTTGCAAAATTCGACAATCAACTTTCCTGAGCCAGTAGAAGCCGGCTCCAGCACACCATTAACTCATGGCCCTATAGGGATGGGAGTACTGAGCACAGAAAAGAAAAGAACCTGCCTGCAAAGGGAATTACCAATCACTCAAAGGCAATGAGCTGAGCAGAATATACAGACAGGGCATGTGGGGTGAGATGTGAGGAAGGAAGTTGGGTCCAGGATGGGGAAGGCAGTCCTCTGAGCTCATGCTATCTGTGTATTGCCTCCTGGTAGTTGCCCCTCCAGAGGACTTGCGAGTGGCTGGTATCAGCGACAGGTCCATTGAGCTGGAATGGGACGGGCCGATGGCAGTGACGGAATATGTGATCTCTTACCAGCCAACGGCCCTGGAGGGCCTCCAGCTCCAGCAGCGGGTGCCTGGAGATTGGAGTGGTGTCACCATCTCGGAGCTGGAGCCAGGTCTCACCTACAACATCAGCGTCTACGCTGTCATTAGCAACATCCTCAGCCTTCCCATCACGGCCAAGGTGGCCACCCGTACGTACCACTTCCCCATCCTGTTTCATTCTTTTTTTCTCCTACATGAGATCATGGGCATTCATGATAGTAGTGTCTTTTCTTAATTCTTCAGGGATGCCTGCAATAATCATTGCTCTTGAGGGGAAGGACTTCCAACGTGACCCACTTAGGAAAGGGTACCTCATTAAAAAGGCACTTCCAAAAGAGTTTCCAAATCCAGGCAACCCCGATCAATTATAGAACCAAAAGGACAAAAAGTACTTTAATTATTGAGTTCTGACTTGTTATAAGCTAGTCTGATTAGAAGTCAAGGAAAGAATGAGACTTATATAGACTTCAAATCTAGTTAGAGACTAGAAACCAGGAGATATGAAATAGGATGTATAATAAGCAAGTGCTAAATGGTATGTTACAGATGGTAAGTGTATAACAGAGTGGAAAAAAAATAATCTTATTTAAAACGACAACTGAAAACACCCACCTCTCCTCATAGCATTATTTCTTCATGATCATTTATTTAGTAAACTATCCAATAGTCCATTTTGATTATAAACGTTCAGGCTCTAAAGCATTGTTTAGAAAGACAACAGGGCAAAAGAGAGACAGACAGACACAGAGAGCAAGCTAAACTCTCCTCCATGAGAAATGGAAGTGTTCTATTTATAACAGAGAAACTGCTATAGGTATGTATCTATATTCTGTATGTTTATTTAAGCACAGAAAATTTTTTTAAAATTGCATGCCAACTATTAACATTGACTACATCAAAGAGCAGAATAAGAAAGAGATGGGAAAGGGCTATTATTTCGTTTTCTTTATACACCTTCCGAATTCTTCAATTATCTTTCCAACACCACTTGTCCAGCTCTCAAATGCCAGCTGGGTGTCCAACAATCCAGTTCAATTCAGTTCAATATCTATCCACCTGGAGTTAGCATCAGATCCCACAAGCTAAGGCCTCAGCCTCACAGGGCCTCCACGTCAGTTGCCAGTCAGAAGTCTCAGGTTGTCACCAGGACTTCTAACTGACCAGCTATAAATTTAAGGAGTTCCCACAACCCCTGCTTACTTTTGGTAATTTCTTAGAACTCACAGAGCTTTAGTCTCTATTACCAGTTTCTTATAAAGGATACAACTCAGGAACAACCAAATGGAAGACATGCATAGGGTGAAGTATGGGGTGTGGAGTTTCCACGTTCTTTCTGGACAAGCACCTTTCTCAGTACCTCCATGTGTTCACCAACCCAGAAGCCCTCTGAACCCCATCGTTTAGGGGTTTTTTTATGGAGGTTTCATTACACAGGCATGATTGACGAAACCACTAGCCATTGGTGATTAACTCAAGTCAGCCCCTTTCCCCTCCCTGGAGGTTGGGAGGTGGGGCTGAAAGTTCCAACCCTCTCTCCAAATCATGCCTGGGTTTTTCTGCAGACCAGCTATCTAGGAGGTCCCAGCTACCAGTTATCTCATAATCATACAAAAGATACTCTTATCACTCTGGGAATTCCTAGGGTTTGGGGAGCTCTGTGCCAGGACAAAGACCAAATACTTATTTTTTATTACATAATGCAGAGAATTTAGCAGTAGCAGGCAACGGGAACAAGACGTGACCATGAAACAGAAGCTCCTGGGTTGGTAAATGGGACCTATCACCAAATATGGGATGAGAGATCTGAGCCCATTTTATGTAGCTCTTAAATGACAAGATGGTATCTGGGTAACAAATGTCATGAAAGTTCAGAATAAGAAGAGGTTGAAGTAGGAAGAGTTGGCATTGAAGTCTTCATGGAGGCCCAAGGACTTGAGTTGTGCTTTGAAGGATGTAAGCATAGGGGCAAAAGCAGAGGGAAAAGGATTTAAGAAGTCATTTTGTCCCCTTGCTTTTCAGGTGACAAAGATCCTGTTATAATATTGGACTCCCCCTATGAATGCTGCCTTTTTAAAAATATGCTTGTAATTATCTCTGTTTATATTTGACCTTTTTCTTCAGTTCCTCTCATGCCTGAGAACTAGTTTAAAATATCTGCAATGATTGTGTAGAGAGGCAGGTCACCATCACCATCTGCCGCTTTTCCCACCCTGCTCCAGGATGGGTCACCTCAGCAAGAGCCTGGCCCGACTCCCAGGCGTCTCTTCTCTGATCCACGTGAACATGCTGTGATGAGGAGGTTTCCATCTCCCATGGCCTTTATTACACCAATTCAGGGCATCCCCTCAGGCAAGCTCCCAGGTGACAAGGACAGAATCATGTAAACTCCCCTGACACGCCTTCAAGTGGGTTCAGAATCAGCCCTGCCTTTCAGCAAGAAACATGAGGAAGCTTCCAAACAGGAAGGATGAGAATCTGTCAGTTTTCCAATGGGAATATCCCAGGGGAGGTACAGCTAAAATGGGAGCAGGCTCACTGGAGAACCGAGAAAAGTCGTGCTGTACTATTTCAGGGCTGGTAATTGGAACTGCATTAGGACAAGCATACTTCCACCTGTGCCTGTGTGTGTGTGTGTGTGTGTGTGTGTGTGCGTGTGCGTGTGCGTGTGCGTGTGTGTGTGTGTGTGTGTGTGTGTGTTGGGGAGGGGGCAGGGGGAGGGTGTAGGGAATGGAAAAAGAGGGAGATAAGCAGGGGAACTAAAAATGAGATACATGTGGCAAAGATGAGTGAAGGAGAGAAGGGAGAGAGGATGAAGGAACAGCTGGAGAAAAGAAGGAGCTAGTGGAGTGACAGTGAAAACCCCAGTATCTGCTACTGTCCCTTGACTATGCCCTTGCTTTGCTTGTATACATGAAATGGACATTTCAGACCATCCTAGACATGCCATTTGAGCTAAACAAGATATTCTTAGGGCACATCACGTGATCGAGAAAAGCATTCCAGACTATATGCTGAAGTTGGCTTCCTCCACGTCTTTCATTACTCTCTCTGTGCCCCGGTTTCCTGGGTGTGAAATGGAAACAGTGATGTTAGCCTTTATATTGTCTCTCGGGAACCCTTAAAGCCTCTGAAGACAGTATTCAGTTTCTCTGAAAAAGGCATTATGTGAAATGTCAAGATTCACCACCTGAGTAGTTATTATTTTAATAGTGACCTATTATGTAACAGAAAGCATTAAAAAGTATCTATTAGGTTATGTTTGTTAACTTTATTCATACATTCGCCCACACTGAGTGCCAAGACCACAGTGGCATGGGCTGGTCCCTTACCTGGAACCCACCACCTGTGTAATGAGATTGGGATAGCCTGCCCATCACACATCACCACAACCATGGTGTGGAGGGAGCCCCAGGTAATGCTCTCTGCCCCTGCCAGGGAGAGCCATGACATGGTCACCCACATTGCTGTGTTCCAGATCTCTCCACTCCTCAAGGGCTACGATTCAAGACGATCACAGAGACCACCGTGGAGGTGCAGTGGGAACCCTTCTCATTCTCCTTCGATGGGTGGGAGATCAGCTTCATTCCAAAGGTAACCCCCACCTGTCAGACTGCCAAACAGCCTTATTTGGGGTATTCATACCCTCAACTTGGAATCAGGGCAGCACAAAAGGCACCACCCCCCCCCAATCTCTCTCTCCGTGCCATTAGAACACAAAGGGGCATTTTGTGGGTATATGGGCTACAGAACATTTCTTTCATAAAGGCATGGTAAGGACTGAGTAATGGCCCTGAGCCTGTCACCTGGGCCTTGGATGACAGGAGAGTGTGGAAGCAGCCACCAGCCCCAGCTCTCTGCTGAGAAAGCTCTAGGGCTTAAAAAGCAGTAATTTTAGCAAGTCTGAAAACTGAGACCTTCAAAAAGTTGGGGCGTCTCTTTAGGACATAAGAAAAGCCAAACTGAATTGGTCTTATAATCAAGCCACAGCTTCCTTCTGTGCAGACAGATGCCCCAAAAGTCAGCTTGCATGGCTTCAGTCTCTAAAGGTCAGAGATGTAACACAAAAACACCTTTCATAACCTATTCATTGAGAAAATTTTTTTCCTTAAACAAATTATATTATTAGTCTTTGAGTTTAAAATTATCCTAAGATTCCTTTCCATTCATCAAAGCAGTATTTTATTTTATTAACCCTAAAACTACTTTTCTGAGTTGCCAGAGGTGCCTGACTAGTTCTAGTTTTCCAGGATTTATTAATGCCACTGATGTTTTCCCTAACTATACCACTCATAAGGGTATAATGTTTAATCATACTCCTTTCCTCTGTCTTCATCTTACAATATCAAAGAGGATTTTTTCAGTCATTCATCAGACTTAATGACAGATGACACATTTTTGGCCGATGAGACTATGATTTCACCATTGTTCTACTTCAAAATTCTTAGAGGCATGGACTGTTGGAACTGATGACCCTTCATTTTATATCTAGTTTGTTTAGTTTATAGAGACTAAGACTCAGTGAACTTAAATGATATCAGACAGCTAGTTGGTGGCAGGCTTAAAAGAAGAATTGGGTCTCCACTTCCTATTCCAGGGCTCTGTCCACTTCTCTTATATGGATATAGTCATGTCATGGCAAGCTAAATACATCAAAGCAGACATTCTATACACATAAGTTCTTATATGTCTTATCTGCATTAAAATGGCCAGTAAAGTATGGTGGGCAATTGGTTTTATAACAGGGCAGAGAGAATCATGTCACTCTGACACTCAGGCAGGAAAAAAACAATGCCAGGTTTGCCTGTTTTACATCCAATATGTAAAACTCTAAGAGTGGGGCTAGCCAGGGCATGCCAAGGTCAAATATACAGCCACAGAGAATAGCTGTATGATCTGTAGGTTGAGGCCAGTGGGAGGTCATGTTGATTTATAAAAGTATGGCTATAAATTACGTAATAGGGCACTCCAGGTGACATGAACAGAGACCAAAGAATCGTGGAGAAGGGCAGTGCCACAAAAAAGAGCCATCTTGTCACCTCCATTTCCAGAGGCACACAGAGAAAATGTATAATAATAGGCAAACAGACAGACAGATAGGTGGGTAGAAAGATACAAAATCCTGGACCCAACATCATCAAGTTGATCTTTTCCATTTCCTCTTCCACCAACTTGTCTTTCTTCTCTCCTTTGTATTATTCTTTGTTCTACCCCCTTTCTCTTCTTTGTACTTCACAGTTGGTTGTGTCACGGATTCCTAACTCATCTGGGTAACAAGACAATGACAGATTTGCAGCCAGTGTAACACCATGAGAAACTCCAGATACAGCAAAATAATAGCTCCAGCTCATTAAAAAACTGGGAATGTCTTAGTTTGAAACATGTTGTCATGTACATAAAGATGTTTACACACATACATACACAACTAGACTCTTCTAAATAGCCAAGGGCATGCTCACCATGATAAATGCCAAAAAATCTGATAGATGGTAAGCATCAGACATTTCATTTTTGGCAAGAGCCAATCTACATCACCTCATGACTAATTTTTATTGGCAAACTCAGTAGACTCAGGAGAAGCCAAAGAAATGTGGTTTTTTGGGGTTTTTTTTTTTTTTGGTACACGGGCCTCTTACTGTTGTGGCCTCTCCCGTTGCGGAGAGCAGGCTCAACGGCCATGGCTCACAGGCCTAGCCGCTCCGGGGCATGTGGGATTCTCCCGGACTGGGGCACGAACCCGCGTCCCCTGCATCGGCAGGCAGACTCTCATCCACTACGCCACCAGGGAAGCCCCCCAAAGAAATGTTCTTGAAAATTGGTTCTCTGTTTGCCAAATCCTCATAGAGTGGTGGCATTCTTCTTGATCCCGCTGGGAGTCATTCCTGGCCCCAGACTCTCAGCTGTCATCCTGGAGGGCAGAGAAGTGGTCCCCATCTTTAATTCACAATCAGTGTCCCACACATTTCCCTCCCATTGATTTCCTCTTTTGCTTTCTCTGCTTCTCCCTTCCCCCCCACCCCGCCCTGCAGAACAATGAAGGAGGGGTGATTGCCCAGCTCCCCAGTGATGTTACATCCTTCAACCAGACAGGATTAAAGCCTGGGGAGGAATATACTGTCAATGTGGTGGCTCTGAAAGAGCAAGCCCGGAGCCCCCCTACCTCGGCCAGCGTCTCCACTGGTGAGTGCCTCCAACCTTTCACCCTATGGCTACCCATTAGGTCACTCAGGAAAAACTGCAGACTCACCCAGGAAGTAGAGAGACAAAGGGGTGCTAGGATTTCTCCCACAGCTGAGATTAATTTGGGTACCTGGAGATGGAGCTACCAGATGTTTAGCTGAACATCTTCCTTATCCTTGCAAGCACAAACATCTGGAAGAGTATTCTATGGGGAAATTCTTTGTTAGGATCTCCAGTGTATGTCTTCTGATCTTACTCATTAAGAGGCCTTGTTTGTCAGCCCCTAGTATCTTGAGCTTCGGAACCAGCAAGAGCTAATTCGCTTTTATTGTGAGATTTGCAGAAAGTCATTTGACCTTCCCAAACCTCAGTTCATTTGACAATGATGAACTTCATAGAAATGACATGAGGATTAAATCAGATAAAGCACACAAAGTGATTAGCACTGTGTCAATGACAGTGAGTGCTCAATACCTTGTGTGTATACATACACTCAGAGAACACTTTTAGAAGTGAGAGCGGGAAACATCATTCAAAACCAGTAATTGTGGGTTGGGTCACTGTTCAAGGTGATGACTTAAGTTGATTATTATTTCATCCCCACAATTCCTCTCATGCAAGACCATTATATTTCTAGGTTTGATTAATTAACTGTATGGCATTTTGCTTTACTGTTTCCTTAGCTAACAAAGCATGCTGTAAATTAACAATTATGATGTATGTGTGTGTGCCCTCACCAAGTATTTCTCAAAAGTTATAAATAGCTTCTGGTATCATTTTTGGTTCTCATTTTATTGATGGGAGAGTTGAAACTCGAAGGTTAAGCAATGTTCCCTGTTAGTAACAGAGAGTGAGGTAGGCGAATATTGGTACAGCTTTATTTTTCATAAACAGAAATTGACAGCTAAGAAAACCAGTCATGAGTGCAGGACAAAGGCCAAGTTGGCCAGAAAAGGGAATCACAACACTATATAATGAGCCCATGTTTATGGATTAGTGATTCATACTTTGTTAATTGGATCCAAACTAAACAGCATCAGGTGCTGAGGCTTATACTCAGTCTAGAAAACACTGGTTTAAAACTATTGTGGCATTAGATTATGCTCCATTAGAGCACCAGTTTTCCATGGCCATCCCTCAAGGCAAGGAGGAAGTGGAGATGCAGGTCTCTAATTACTCCCACTCCCATGTCCCTCACACTCTCCAACCGAGGCAGCTCCACTTTTGTCTGTTTTATATTGTGTACAATCATTTAAGGTTTTTTTCTTTTAAAAAAGAACATTAGCCCCCTCCTCCCCAAAAGGCTTTAAAACCACTATACTAATCCAAATACATTTTAGAAGAAACTCTATAGCCATAAAGTCTAAAAGTACTCTAGAGGAATCTCTCCAGACACCAGTGGCTGGAGTTTTTCCCCAGTTCTGCTTCCCAAGGTTATGCTGGATCCTGAAGAGCTGATTTGGTAACACGTATAGATTCTCCTCTTCTGATGCAGAATGTTTCAGGGTGCCCAAATAACTTCTGTGATTTGATATTAAGAAAGTATTAGTAGCAAAAAAAAAAAAAAAGCTAGAAGGATATTGTTCATAAGAGGGCAGAGAAGAACATTACAGATGTAGGATGCTTTTCTTCCAAAGTACTGAGAGCACTTAGAGAAGACAGTCCAACTCTGCTTTAGTCTTCTACTTAAACCACATTTTGACAAAATTTGCAGTATTTTTTGGTTTGGAATTTCCTTAAGATTAAAATTAAAAGTTCCAGATCTAGTCATCTGTGGTAAAGCCAGGCAGAATTTTTTTCAATTAAGAAAAAAAATCCTAGTTCATATTTTGGGATTGTGTACAGAATTACGAAGAAATGGAAAGAAAAATATTTATTCTAGTTTACTTTTTGAGTAGGATGTGTGTTTGTTTAAAAATTAGGGCCTAAGTTGAAAGTAAGCTGATACCTCCTTGACTGGAATGGGACATGGCTACCCAATGGCCAACTGAAGGGCCGAAGCCAAGGACGGCTGCAGAAAAGATGGTTGGCTCCCAGCCCTGTCTGCTGTTTATAAGAAACAATTGTTTAATTATTTCCTTCTGGTAATGTCTGACCCACACCAACCCCCTCCTGCAAAGCTCTGAGTCCTCACCAGGCACGCAGGCTGGCTTCTTCCAGGCAGGCCATTTGGGGAATTCAAATTACAAGACCTCCTGCAGCCAGAGCCCTTGGTGCTTCACAGTCACATTTTAATATGAGCAATCATTATGATTAGGATTTGAGGATTTAAAGAGCTGATGGACAAAAGCCTTACATGGTCATTTGAGTTTTGGTGACATCTTTTTTTTTTTTTTTTTTTCAAGAAGCTCCAATTCATTGAAATGCTTTCTTTCTTATGCATATAGAGTCATCTATTTATTTCATTTACTCAACACCCATTTACTGAGTGTCTACTATGTTTCAAGCACTATGCTTATTCAGCAGTTAGGAGATCATTTCCTCCATCTCATTATTAAATTAAATGAAATTAAAAAGGCCCAAGTTACCTAAAACCACTAAATACAGCATGCAGAAAAGAAAACATCTGGATGTATTCTGTTAAATCTCATTATTACTGCAAATATGAAAAACAGAACTTCACTTTCACTCCAAACCAGGTGGCACCAAAACCAAAATGGTCTGGTGATTTTCATTTTGGCTGGTGCCATACCAAAAATACTAAGCTGCTTAATAGAGAACAGGACTGGGCTAGACCCAGAAAGAGGGTGGGGTACCCAGCGAAAGGCCCAACTCGGAAAGATTGAGAGGCTCCAAGTCAGGCTGAGACAGTCCTGAGGGAGACACTCCATTCTGGAGACAGACGAGGAGGTGGCCCAGTGCAGACTGGTTAAAAAAAACCAGAAAACAGTCTTTGTCAAGACTCTCTGGTAACAAGGGAAAAAAACTCTCTTAAACTAGCTGTAGCAAAAAGGATAATTTACTGGAAGGACACAGAGTGTCTTATGAAACCCCAGGGCCAGAAATGCATCTGAGTCTAACAAAAGACTTGAACCAAAAAATGGACAGTCAAGAACCAAATTATTCTCTATACCTTTCTAGAAGCGCCACATGGTCACTCATTTCTACTTCCCTCTGTGTATTTGCTCCTAAAATTCTGCACCCAGTTCTAGTATGTATGTGACTGGGGGAGGGGTTCCCCACACCAAGCAATTCTCTACAACACCAGCTGGGTGTCCTACCATTCAACTCAATTCCAACACATCTACCCAGAGAGTGCATCGGATTCCACAGGTTGGAGGGCTCAGTCCCACAAGACTGACTACCCTCCACTTCAGATGCCAATCACGAGTCCAGGTTGTCACCCGTGCTTCTGACTGACCAGCTACAGATTGAAGGTTCCTACGACCCCTCCTTGGGTTTGATTAATTTGCTAGAGCAGCTCACATAACTGATGAGGAAACTCATTTTCTCACTGAATTACTGGTTTATCACAAAGGATATTAAAGGATACAAATCAACAGCCAGATGAAGAGATACATAGGTGAGGTCCTGAACAAAGGAACTTCTGCTCGTGTGGAATTTGGGGCCCATGACAGTGGCACATGGGAGCATTCTGGTTCCCCAACCTGGAAGCTCTCCAAACCCAGTCCTTTGGGGTTTCTGTGGAGGCTTCATTACATAGGCATGATTGATGGACTGACCAGATGTCAGGGGTGGGACTGAAAGTTCCAACCCTCTAATCACCTGGTTGGGTCCCTTGGCAACCAGCTTTCTCCCTCGCTTCATTAACATAACAAAAGACAACTTGATCACTCTCATCACTTAGAAAATTCCCAGGGTTTTAGGAGCTCTGCGCTAAGAAGGGAAAACCAAATATGTATTTATTAAAAATCACCTTTTCCCCTTTCTCCTCTTCTTTCTCTCTCTCTCTCTCTCTCTCTCTCTCTCTCTCTCTCTCTCTCTCGCTCTCTCTCCAGATCAGATGTTTGCTATTTATTTGTGAATATGGTAGAGAATGGCCAGACCGGCCCTGGCTCTACATGGTCCAAAACCAGCTAACCAGACAGCCAGAGTCTGTGGTTCCAGTTCCAAATCCTTGAAGAATATTAATATTAACATTAATCAGCCCCAGCTAGAGGGGTGTAGTCCATAATAAATGCAAACATGGAAGCCAGGCCAGCTCTTTTTAGAAGGTAATGAGTAATTCAAAGGAGGGCACATCAGCCATCCAAACACACCATGAGGAGTTGAGAACACCATTTTCTATTCTACTTACTAAGCCCTTTCTACCTCCCTTCTACGTTCTCTCACCTTGCGCCCCCCCCATCATCTAATTCAATATGAACAGGACCCCAAGTGGGTGCTGGAACCAGGGTGGTAGGACCCCTAGGAAACCAACCAGCTTTTCCTAGTAACACCATCCCACAGTGGTGTGCCCTTCACGTGCTCAGTGCCAGAGGCCAGGACTCACAAGGGACACATGCTGAATAACCTGGAGGGACTGTGTGTGACTGCAGTGCCCTCCTGGCTCAGGAATATGCAAGAACCAGTGGGTAAAATACAGCCCACGGGAGGCTGTTCCAAAACTGAGATCCTTGTTTTTACAGAAGAGCAAGTTTCCCCAGAAGGCATATTTCATATCCACAAATACAAATGTCTGTTGGGTTTCTGACTGTCTTAGCAGCTGGTTGACTGAGTTGTCGGTACAGCTGAGCAGGGACATCTTCTGGATACTCGTGATGCCCTCATTGGCAACCAAGTTGGAAGTCTCAGATGTTTAGATAGGGCTGCTAATTTCATAGATCTTTCCTTGGGGCTCATAGAAAGTGAGAGCTGGGCAGCTGGGCACACACGAGAAACACAGTTCTCTGTTGTCTGTCCCATAACCTCCTGACAGAACAGTGCTGGCCCTCTCAAGCCAGTAAGGGCCCTTCCCCTGCCTAAACCGGGAAGTGCCAATCCTAAAAACCACAGCCCCGTGACAGCAAGATTCAGGGCACCTAAGATCCAGTGTCTGTCCCCCCATTGAAAAACCATGTGTCCTCAGGAAAGAGATTTTATCTCACTGTGTCTCAATTTCCCCATCTGTAAAATGGGATAATAATACCCATTCTCTCTCTGACCGACCAGGTTAATGTAAGGAGGAAAGGAAAGGAGAGAGCTTAAGTCAGAGGCTCACTTCTCAAACTTTTTTTTTTCTATTGGATCCTTCTCATTCAGTCATTGATGGGCCCACGCACATCCTGGTTCGAGATGTCTCCGACACTGTAGCCTTTGTGGAGTGGACCCCACCTCGAGCCAAAGTCGATTTCATTCTCTTGAAGTACGGCTTGGTGGGCGGGGAAGGCGGGAAGACCACCTTCCGACTGCAGCCTCCCCTGAGCCAGTACTCGGTACAGGCCCTGCGGCCTGGCTCCCAATACGAGGTGTGGGTCAGCGCAGTCCGTGGAACCAACGAGAGTGAGTCCACCACCACCCAGTTCACAACAGGTGAGGCTGTAGGTGGGGTGGGGCGGGGGGGGGAGCAGAGCCTGAGGAGGGGAGAGGGTGCTGAGACAGCTGGTATCCTCATGGCCAGAGGGGCATCCAGGGAGAGAGATGACGTGTGCTTGGGCATCTACGTATCACAGACACTGCAGGAAGGAAGCGAGAGGTTTCAGGGAATCCCGGTGAGGTCACAGCTCAGGGCAGAGGAGTGCACAGCACCAGTGGATGGGAGAGCTGGGTTCCTGCCCTGCCTCTGCTACCAGCCAGATCTGTGACTTGACGGAAGTCTCTTCCCCTTGGGTTTCAGGTTTCTCCTTTATAAAATGAAAAGTTTGTCCTGAAGTCACTTGACATCCCCATCGCTAGCCCAAAGGGAAATTTTGTGAGGGTTCACTACCCCTTCCTGGAGTCACTTTATTGCAATTTGCCGGAAACGGCTGTAAGGATTCCATAAATCCACAGTGATTACACCAGCACGATGGCGCCCGTTGGAGCTGTGCAAAGCCGGGCCTGCATGCCTGGAAGCAGGCCTTCCTCCTGAGAGTCTGTGACTCATCCTGCCGTTTGTGAGCACCGGCAAGAAGGCTAATGTAGACCCAGCTCCAACAGTCGGGAAAGGTCAGACCTCACGACCTGCTCCCTGGCTCTCTAGGAGCCCATCAGGCCGACCAGCTCGTCGACAAGTAGGTCAGGCACCATCCAAAGACAGGCTCCCTGGCACTCTCACTGGGTGATCGGGGACTGTGATCCGACAGTGAGTCTCTATCTAACCCAGATACCCAGTCTCGACCTCTCTGCCCTGTTGGGGGGCAGCAGGGAGGTGGTCACACATCAAGGAATGTCTCTGACAAATCCCCAGTTGTTGCAGAGATCAAAGGAAACTGCCGGCTTCTGTAAGATCTAAGAACCGGCATCTCCTGATGGGGCAAAGTAGGAGAATCACTAATTCAGCCATCCTACATTGAGTGGTGGCCTAGGAGTCTGTTACGGGATGGGGTAAGCCAGCCAAGGGGCTGCAGGGAGGTTCAATAAACAGCACCATTACCCTCCACCTGTGTTTAAAATCAGCTGATAAATAAGGCAAAGAGTAAGACAGACGGAGGCCAAAATATCCCCTAGATTGGAGCATGTAGCTTAGTGTTGGATGGGCTTGCCAACCGATGGACTTTGTGGACCTGGGCAAGACCCCCATCTGGCGGAAGCTGTGGGGCTACGCAGGTTTGGGCTTACAGCACAGAGGAACAAGCAGAGGCCGATCCCCATGTGCAGACGGCTCCCATGAGAGAGGGGAGCAGGAGGGCCGTTCCGGGTCTGCTACAAAATTCACCGTTGAAGCAAGTCCATCGTCCCCAGCAGAAGAAAGAGGGAGGCCAGGAATCTCATAATGGGTTTCCCTCCCCCCCAAAGGAAACAGTCCCTGTTACAAGGGAGCAAGCACGGACACTGATGAAACGGAGAAGGCAGCTTGATTCTGAAAGAGGCCCTCTCAGGTTTGCTCTCCAGCCCCTGTGCTAGACTCCACCCCAGCCAGGGGTCGCTGGTCAGATGCTTTACTGAACACATGTTGGGATCCCCAGTGACTGTTCATATGTCTTTAAGATAAAAGGACTACATTCTGCCCATTTCTCTTGCCTTCTTTTCCCTCACTGAACCAAAACTGCTCAGGGCCTCACACACAAGCTCCCTTCTTGGTGAATTCAAGGTCAGCCCTGCCCACCCCCCAGCCTTCGCACCCCCAGGACACGGTCTGCTCTGGTGCCGGGACCTCCTGAGGGCCATGAGTCCTGCATTCTTTTTTAATTTCAACACAGTTTTTGTGTGAAAAGTGGTTTCTTTGTGCTTTACTCAGATAAGGAGTTTGAAGAGGCAGAAAAAGAGAAGAGAGCTCTCCAGCGGCAGGACGGAAAGCATAATTCTTGATGTTTACGTCAACGAGATGGAAGCAGGACTGGCTGGTGGCCCAGGAAAATGCCAATCAAGACAATTACATTCTGCCTCCTAGAAGCTCCCCCTGAGTTTCCGTTTGTCGTGTGATTCTCTGTTGGCGGTTGCCTGGAGGATGGGCAGCTGCTAGGTGGCTACCTTCTGCAGGCAGCAGCAGCCCGTACCTCCAAGCTGCCCCCATCTGCCCGAAGCGGATGAGGGGGCAACAGGGGTGGGGTGAGTTGCCGCGGACAGCTTTGCAGCCCAGCTCTCAAGGCCTGGGGTTGGCAGGTGCTGGCTGAATGAGGAGAAGGTGCCTGGACCCTCACGGCAGGGCCCTCAGTCATTTCAGGACTCTGCTTAAATTCAAATTAGCCAAAGTGCTTTTCCAGGTGATGGCTTCCACACTGGCAGCGCACTAATTGCACAGGCAATTAAAACGGGGATTTGCTTCCTGCATGGTGAGCAGGCTATGTGTCTGGGTCTTAGAGCCGCTCGGAAAAAGGAAAGCAGCAATGGAAGCCCACTAAGGCCAATGATTCGAGAGAAGGCAGCCCAGGGAAACCCGGAGACCAGTCTCCCGAACCTCCCTGCCCTCCGTAGCTCTGGTTGCAGTTGCCCTCTTGGGGGCATTGCCAGGACTCTTTTGGTGGATCCTTCCGCAAACCACTGGAGAGAAGCACGGAACAGATTCTCCCTCGCAGCCCTTGGAAGGGAGCCAACACGTTGACCTCAGACTTCAGTTTGCGAAACAACACATTTCTACCGTTGAAGCCACCCAGTGTGTGGCCCTTGGTGGTGGCAGCCCCAGGAAACGCATACAAAGGCCTAAGTCACAACAGCTGGAGCTCCCACCTCCTAGGCAGGGACTGTACTCCGGGATTCTCCAGGAAATGCATCCACAAGTTCAACCTGGATGGCCCTTGTCAGCCAGCCAAGACCAGCTGCCCTCAGTCAAAGCTGTTCTTTTCCCTGTACCACCTGGCCCCAAGCATCCTCCAAGTCCCCAGCTGGAATATTTAACAAGACCTTTCCAAAGGCTTTGAGGGAGCAGAAAAGACAGAGAACTGACAGTATTCATTCAGCCACTTCACATGTGCTTAATGAACACCTAGTAGGTGCCAAGCACTGTCCTAGGCAGTGAGGATGCAGAATAAACAAGATAGACAAGATCCCAGTTCACATGAGTTCCATTCCAGGGGGGGAAACTAGATAAGGAAGAAGAAAAGAAACATATGGGATCATTTCAATCACGAGGATTATGCTAAAAAAATGAAATGGATGATATAGAGGGAGTAGTCAGAAAGGCCTCTCTGAGGAGCTAAAGTTTTAACCAAGACCTATGTGACCTCAGTCATGTGAGGGTCTGGGGAAGAGTGTTCCAGGCAAAAGTACCAGCCGGTGCAAAAGCCCTGGGGTGAGAATAAGCTTGCTGTGATTCAGGAGCAGGTAAAAGGCAGTGCAGCTGGAGCACGGTGAGTAAGGGCAGAATGTTCCAAGGTGCCACCTGAGAAGCAGGCAGGGCCAGATCACGTAGAGCCCTGCAGGCCACAATTAGGAGTTCGTTATAGGAAGCAGCGGAGTTTTCAGCAGGAGAGCTGCTTGATTTAATTTATGTTTTAGAGGTGAGAGTCTACAGCCGCAGCCTCTCCACAGGGCCCCCACCGGACACCTGGCTTTACCTTGCCCCTAGCTTGCTGGTTGTTGCAGAGACCAGCACAGCTCCCACCTGCCAGGGTGCCCCTTTAGCTGACCCTCCTAGAGGTCAGGCTTCAACACCTAAGGGGAGCAAACCATTTCACTCCACCCCAGTCCTAAGACACCTGCCTTCTTCAGCCCTCATTCTTGGGATTGATCTCCTTGGGGATCATTGACATCGGAAATGTCCAGTTCCTTCAGAGGAAACACTGCCGCCTATCCACAGGGCACAGGTCCTAAGGCGAAAAAAGCAAAAAAAAAAATCCATAGTCTAACAAACCTTTCCCAGGTCTGGGGTCTTTAGTTGTGAAGAGCAGTAGGTAAATACAAGACTCAACCTGAACCTTAAGTGAATCTCTTTTTGCTCCAGCTCCATTCAGGCCACACCCCCCCAAGCCCCGCCCAGTCTTTTGCCAGCCTCTCCTCCCACGTGAGATTTAGGGATGTGAGATTTAGGGATCTGCAGCCCAGAGCATTCCTCCTACATGCCCCTCTACTCAAGCTCCTCTTTCCATCCAACTGCTGGAGAAATCCCCCACACAGCACGTGGATAATGCAGTTTCCAGCATGCTAAACCCACACTGAATAAGGAAACATTTCTCAGAAAAATAAGCTGCAGAGGCATAAATCTGCTAAAAGATTCACCCAATTTACATCACTAAACAGAACACTTCTCACTCTGCAGCAGCTGCACTCAGATTGATTCACAACAGTCCCATCTTCTGAAAGAACAATCGGTGGAGACTTGCCTGGCATTTGCAAATTAAAACAGTCCACCTGAGGTCTTCCCAGAACAAATGGCTGGTCCACTCCAAAGTTAAATTCAAGTCTCAAAGTCAAGACCTATTTGGAACTTTTTAAGTGGCAGTTTGTCAAGACAGCACCTTCTTATCCTGTAAGTTGTTTATGTTGTTTCTGCCCAAATAAGCCTGAAGAGATGACCAGTCCTGGAAGAGAGAACCAGCCCCCCACAATTGCAGAAAAGACCCCAATGCCAATGGTCTTTACATTGTTGTGGAATTCTTGGAACCCCAAGGAACAAGCATTGGGGGTGCCAGATTGTTGGAACTCAGGGAGAGCTTTGGAGGCACCAGGAAGCCAGCCCAGGGCTTGGGCACCTAATTTTGTACCAGGCACCATGCTACTCACTTCTACATGCATTGTCTAATTTGTACAACTCCCTGAAAAGGCAGTATTATTAGCCCATTTTATAGATGTGGCCATCAAGGCCCAGTGAGATGAAGACTTGCCCACGGTCCCATTACAATAAGAGTCGGAGGTGGGGCTCAACCTAAGACCTGACTCGAAAGCTGACTGATTTCCAATACATCACATCCCCTCTCTGTATGCAAAACTTTCAGCAGTGTCTATGCAAGTAAATCCAGGGGAAGACATCTTATACTTCAAAATCTTGCAGTCAGTCCTCTGCTTTTTGCTCAGTGATCAAATTTGAAATTACTCTATTTCATCTTAATCACTTGGATGCCATCTCTGATTTCCACTTTCCAGGGTTTCTCTTGCTTAGTCTCAACCTTATGATACTAACTGGTTCATTCTTCAATTTCTAGAACACCACTAGAACTCCTGAATGGGAATGGGGGAATGTGTAAAGTGTGTTGATATCTAACTCCCGAGTAAAACTCTCCAACCTGCCCACGTAATCTGTCATGGCCAACCTGGCAGACCAAAAGCTGAGGGGCAGCCCCTGGGTTCACTCAAACGTGAGGCAGAGGGTCATGGGCTCTCATCCCAAATCCTGTTCAAGTTCAAGGTGCGTGACAAATGCACATTATCCTGTGTGATGTTGGTGATGTCTGGATTTTTTTAGAGATTGACGCCCCCAAGAACCTGCGGCTTGGTTCCCGCACAGCAACCAGCCTTGACCTTGAGTGGGACAACAGTGAAGCAGAGGTTCAGGAGTACAAGATTGTGTACAGCACCTTGGCAGGTGAGCGGTACCATGAGCTGCTGGTCCCCAAGAGCATCGGTCCAACCACCAGAGCCACACTCACAGGTAAGTAAGCTCCTGGGGGCATGGCAGTTCCTGAGTCCATACCTTCCCAGCTCTCTCCCCAGCCATCCAACCCCACATGCAACCGTCGCCAAATCCCATGGACTCAATCCCTCAGATACCTATCACACTGTCTGCTGTTCTCCATTGTACTGCCATCACCTGGTCTAAGTTACTACCACATCTTGTCTTCACCACTGCGATAACCTCCCCACTTTCTCTCCCCTCTGCTCTCCTCTTCACTCCATCAGTTATCTTTTCAAAGTTCATTTCTGATTATGCCATCCCATTTATGCCATCCCATTATACAGCCATTTCAGGGACGCCGACTGCTCTTGGGATAAATTCCAAACCCTTGCACGGCCTTGGTTTTCTTACCGTTTTCTCCAGTCTCCTCTCCCTCCCGCGTCCCCTGGTGCTCCCTGTGCTCCAGGCGCATGGGTCCACTCTTTTCAGTTCCTCAAACACCTTCTCCCTCCTGCCACAGGGCTCGGCACATGCTGTTCACCCTGCCTGCTAGGCTCTCCCACCACCCTCCTTATCTCGTGACGCCTGCTTCCCTTCCAGCTCTCAGTTCACCTGTCACTTCTCTGGAACCCTGCCTGGTTCCCAGGCGAGGTTAGGTCAACCTGTCTGGCAGCCTCGTCTTACTGGTTACCACTCACAGCACTCCTCAAGTTATCATTGTACGCTTGTGGGTGTAATTATTGGATTGTCAGTCTCCATCTTAGACTAAACTCGGTGAAAGGGGGACCATATTTGGTTTCGCTCATCATGACTCCCCAGCGTTCAGCACAGCATCTAGCACTTACGGGTCCTGGATAAGTGATGAACGAATGAATAAACGCATGCATGAATGATAAAAGAAACTGCACATGTTCGCTATGACTGGGGCATAGGCTACAAGAGGCCAGTGATAAGGTAAGAGCCTGGTTATGCTTTATGCACCCTATAAAGAGTGTGAGTGGAAGGTTGTTGAAAGGTCTTAAATAAGATGGTGCAATGACCAGATTTGGGCAGCTACAGTGTGGAGAACAGATGGGAGGAGGACAAGGCCAAAGGCAGGGAGAGGTCAGGAGGCTGCACGGAGTCAAAGAGAGAGATAATGGTGGTATGAACTAAGACGATGACCCAGGTCACCATGACGCTTGGCTGGGGAGCATTCCCTGTCCCCATGAGGATGTGGCACCCAACCAGTGCTCCTCCTGGGGCCTTAGACACACCCGCCAGGAAAACCTACCTGCTGGACTTTGCTGAAAGGTAGATGGCTGCAAATGTGGGGCACAGTTTTCAGATGGAGACTGTGCAAAGCAGCCATGGACCAGGGGCCACCAGTGTGCTCGCAGAGACTTTGTTTATCCTGTGTCTTGGCTTCTTGCAAAAGCATTAGTGGACAAGGGATCCACACACAAGAGTGCGTACAGTAAACAAGGGCAGTATAATCAAGTCTGTTTTCCTCCTGAACCGAAATCCCAGACCACCTTGCCAAATGAGGCCAGTTAAAGTAAATATAATAAATGTTTTTTCCAAACAGACGTACTCCTGAAACACAGCAAGGAGATGGAAAGATATGCTGACCAAGCAGGTTAATGGGGGTGAATTAAACATAGCAGGAACAGACCATCTGGCATAGAGCCTTTACAGAGAGCTGGAGACATTCACAAAAATTAAGCTAAACAAAAAAACCTGCAATGATACAGGAGGGAACTTGTTCTAGGCGCAGCCCATCTCTGCCCAGAGCCGCAGGCTGCTTTGGCAATTAGCAATTTTACAAAGATGATGGCTAGTTGTTTGGATGGAGGACACACTTTAAAATCATGCGATATAGAGAAGAACTCAGTCACATCCTAATAATAATCATCCTATTATTTCCCATTACCGGTGGTGGGGGGCGGGGGGGGGTGGAGAAGATTCTACATCCATTTGATCATCTCTGTTATTCCAGGCACCTTCACATAGTTTTAGCTTATTTAGTCTTCACAACAACAACTCATGAGGGACAGGAGAACTAAAATATTGCCTGCCCTATCAGTAAACAAAAGATGTCACAGCCATCAGCCATCACATTATAGGCGCCGCAGTCAGCATCTCCATTTTATGGATGAGGAAATTGAGACTCAGGGATTTGGGAAACTTGCCCGAGCTCACAAAGCTCGCAAGGGGGCCGTGACTCAAAGGCAGTTCTGAATCCTGGTCAAAAGTCCCCATCCCTTTTCATGGCTGCTCCTACTAAAGAAGTAACATGGAAGGAACGTCAAATCTTGCAGACTTACAAGGAATGGAAAGGTTATTAGTGAGGAGTGAGCTCAGATAGGTTGATTTTTTTTTTTATTTGAATTGGGCTTATGAAATAAAACTATAAATATATATTACACACAATTATCCCAGGGAGCTCACTGCTGGGAAGATTAATAAAGGCAAATAGCCTTATGTGATTTAAAAAGGGATTATAGGAATGTAAGGAAATCAAGTATATCTGTACTTGCTGAGATGCAGATTACAAGGATTGCTGGCACTCTTGCTGTGGTAGCTGGGGAAAAAGAAGGAAGGACCTGGAAGGAAGGAAGGCAAAAAGAGTGAGAAGTTTGATCCCAGCTCTAAATAGTTGTGTTTTCTCTCTCACTCTCCAATTTGGATGCTAAAGAGGAGAGTTTTTTCAGCTTCTGGGGGCTTGTTTTTGTTTTGGGAGGGTTTGTTTGTTTGTTTGTTTTTAGTTCCAAACAAGTTATTTGCTTGTATCTATAAAACAAGACCCTGGACTCAGTGGGAAGAGCATTCTAGGCTCATCTGAAGCAATCCTGGCCAGAAAGAGTATGAAGGACTAGAAACTTCAGCTGTCCCCACCCTCCTTATCCCCAGTCAAAAATAATTGCAACCCTAGCAGAAAGTACCATTCTCTCTTGTCTCAGTTTTATTTGAATGCTCGGTTCTGTGGGACATGTTAAGAGCTGGGACTCTAGACTCTGTATCTAGGCCCAGTTACTCACTGTGTGATTTGGAGCCATTGACTCGACCTTTCTAAGCCTCTGTTTCATCATTGGTAAAAGGGGAATAATGCCACTTACTTCATAGTGTTTGATGGGGCTTTAATGAGATCATGTACTGAAGGAGTTTAACACCATTCTTCTAACATAGCAAAGTACTCAATACGTGGATGATGGTGATGATGATGGGAGAGGAGGAGGAGGGGGAGGAGGAGGAGGAGGGGGAGAGGAGGAAGAGGGGAGAGGAGGAGGAGGAGGAAGAGGAGGGGAGAGGAGGAGGAAGAGGAGGAGCAGGGGAGAGGAGGAAAAGGGGAGGAGGAGGAGGGGAGGAGGAGGAGGGGAGGAGGAGGAGGGGGAGAGGAGGAGGGGGAGAGGAGAAGGAGGAGGAGGGGGAGAGGAGGAGGAGGGGGAGGGGAGAGGAGGTGGAGGAGTAGGGAGAAGGAGGAGGAGGGGGAGAGGAGGAGGAGGGGGAGAGGAGGAGGATGAGAGGAGGAGGAAGGGGAGAGGAGGAGGAGGGGGGAGGAGGAGGAAGGGGAGAGGAGGAGGGGGGAGAGGAGGAGGAGGGGGAGAGGAGGAGGAGAGGGAGAGGAGGAGGAATAAGGAGGCAGAGGAAGAGGTCTGTGAGCTAATGGATGGTTTGGGACGATCCCCTGTAATGAGTGTGGCACAGAGTGGAGACCCTGCTTCTCAAAGTGGGGCCCAGCGGCAAGGGCATCAACCAGGAGATGTCAGAGCCCTCTCCCCCTAGATCTGTGGAATCAGAGCTTGCATTTTACAAGCCCCTCGGGGGATTTGTGTGCACATTAATGGTCAAGAAGCACTCACTTAGAGCATGGTTTCTGAAGTCACTCACTCAGGCTTGAGACCAACTTCACTGATGTGCATCTTTGGGCAAATTTCTTCAATTTCTCTGCTTCTGCTTCCTGGTCTGAAGAATATCATGTCTACCTCATAGGTTGTTGGGAGGATTCAATGAACTCATATATATTTATATATATATATATATATATATATATATATATATATAAATATATATATATTTGCACTGGTACATAGAAAACCTTCAATAGCCATTTGACCTTTTATTGTTTTTAATCCCTAAAAAACTCAGCCTGGATCTCTGGCAACCTGGCCTCTCCCAGGCAGACGTTCACATACCCTTTATTCTCACAGCCAGCTGACTCCAAGTCCTTCAATTCCTACGGCATCTGTACTGGATACTCCTTGCAGAAGCCCTTGTCTCTGCAGCCACCACTTACCCCTTCGCTGTGGAATGCATGCCCTTCCTGACTCGGGGGCTCAGAGTCACACGGCGGGCTCACAGCATCCCCCTGCATCCTCCATCATACACCTCCCCCTTTGCAACACAGAGACCAGGCTGGGGCACAGAATACCAAACATTTCTTTTCCATTATTCTCTCTGGACAATGCCCAGCAAATTCCCTCTGGAGTGTGAATTTGTTTCTCAACAACAGACTCGGTGTCTACAATGATTTTTTTCTCTGCTTTGGTGGCTTCTGCGTCCTTAACGATAAGTCTTTTTTTAGGCTCAGCCTCTCAGCCTGGACCATGTCTGCTTGGCCTGTGAACCATACCTCGAGTCCCAAAGGGGTCCCTGAGTGTTATGTACCTTACAGGCTCACCAAGGTCCCTCTAGGTTAGAACCAGAAGCATGTACCAGGGACTAGCACCATCACTGTTTTCTAAGTAGCAGTGAAAAACCATAAACCATACAGAAAACTCCTAGTGGAGGGAGAGAGGGAGGAAGGGAGGGAGGAGGAAAGGAAGGAAATTTTCATTCTTTGACTGGAATTTGATTTAAAAAACAAACAAAAATCCAAAACTCTGCCTGTGACCAACGCAAATTATAAACACTGCTCTGGTCTCTGTCTGAGGGGACTCCACTAACCTGTCATCAGAAAAGCCTGTGGCTTCGGTGTTTTGTGTGAACAGGGGAAAGGGGTTCATCTTCAGTCATCTACAGTCTCTTGCCTAGTCCTCCCTCAGGAACAGGAGCCCACACTTGAGGACCCCTGTGGCCAGGAGAAGGGCAAAAGAAACTGGCCCGTATGGCCACGTGAGAATTGGGCTCTAACCCCGCTCTGGGGCCCGGTCATCACGTCCCTCACCCACTCGATGGGGAGCCCCCTACACACCTCTCGATGATGCTTTCCAACCAGCTGCCTCTGCACTGTGACTACCCGGATCTCCAGTCAACAAGGTGCTAATCAGAAAAATCATCAACAGGGCTTCAGAAGCCCAGAGGCTTGAAGATTCCTACAGACTTCATGGTGCAACATTGGATCACAAGAAAACAAAGACCTGCGGCCAGCCACACACGACACCCCCCCCCCCACACACACACACACACACACGCACAAGGCTGATGTGTACAAGTATGCCCCAGTCAGGCCCTGTGAATTGCCGCCTTCCAGGCCTCTGGTTGCTGGGGACAGGAAACCGAGGTCTCTACCAAATCCCTCATTGTCTCCTTGGGGCTCAAATGGAGATCTCGTGGTGAGAAGGTGGGCTCTGCAAGGTGCTTGTCCACAGGAAGATTTTCCATAAAGAAATCCGAGACCCCCAGAGGAGTCCAGCTAGCAAATCAGCACTGACCGAAGCACTTGACGTTCACTTCACCCTGTCTGCACTCCCTGACGTGCCAGGGCACAAGCCCCAGACCGAGTGCCAGACCTTCAATGCCCTGCAGGCTCCTCTAAGGAGGAGGAGTCGGGCAATGGGCCCGGGGCCTGGGCCAGATGGTGCTCATCCTGCTTTGGACGAAGTCACAGTGACCCCAAGTGGTCACTTTGGTAAGGCACCCTCTGAGCATAGCGCCACCTTCCAGGGGCTGCAGAGACCCAAGCAGAAGAGTGGAGATAAAGGGCAGAGGCTTCCACACCGTCCTTCTCCTCACAGCTGGCATGTAAGGGGGGTCTGTCCCCTTATTTGCATTAAAGGGCTGGTGCAAGGGAACCAAGAGTAAAGCCAGGTGGGAATTTTTTCCATTTTTGCTTTGACTTCTTCAGCAGCGAATGCTTGTTTACAGTAAAGACCCAGACATGGGATGTTCCTGTAGGACAGGGGGTGAAGACCCATGTTCCTCATTAATCCCACTGGCAACAAGAAAGTTGCATCTGAGAACAGTCCTTGGTGTTATGATTTTCTTTTTAAATATAAGTTTGTAGGACAAGTCCCTTCCTTAAAGTCAGCATAGAGTCTTCTCTTGATGCTTGAACATCATCCACACCCAAAACGTGAGGAGATGTCCTCCAAAGCCTGACTCATTCGGAGAACCCTGGAGAAGCATCTGCCATTCCCCAAGAATATCTGAATGGGGAGCCTGGGAGCTTACATCTCAGTACGTTGAAAAGTAGATTGTTGCCTATCTGGTATGATTTTAGGGGTTCCCAGAAGTTCCTCTGTCTCCAAATATCTCCCCATCTATGAAACCTCTGGTACCCAAATTCCCTGCTGGAAATTTCCCTATGAGACGCCCTACATTAGGTCCCTGGTTTTCATGAGTTCTTTTACCAGATATACCTTTGCATAGGTTATTCTCTCAGCCTGCCCTTTCCCCAACCAAATGTCCCCTGATCCTACAAAATCCAGCTCAGATATTCTCTAAGTCTTGCTACTTCTATGCATCATATATTTTTTTTCACTATACTACATACTGAATTAAAATATTAAAAAAATCAAATCCCTTGACCCAAAGACCTAAGAGTCTACTGAGGAGACCAGCAAGAAGACTAACAATAACAACATAATAGCATGATTGTGATAATAAAAACTAAGAGACTGACTGCAAGCTCCTTGGGGACAGGGTCATCAGTTTGCCCCTCCCTTTGAAGGCAGATGTCCTTCAAATGCACTGGAGCAGTGGTCCCCAACCGTTTTGGCACCAGGGACCAGTTTTGTGGAAGGCAATTTTCCCAAGGACGGGGGTGGGGGTGGGGGGGATGGTTTAGGCGGTAATGCGAGCGATGGGGAGCCGCAGATGGCGCTTTGCTGGCTCGCCCGCTGCTCACCTCCTGCTGTGCGGCCCGGTTCCTAACAGGCCGAGGACTGGTAGGGGTCTGCAGCCCAGGGGTTGGGGACCCCTGCACTAGAGACAACCAAATCCCCAACCCCAGTTTGGTAGACTTGAACTTCACAGATATTCTGGAGATGAGTCCAGGGATTCAGAGACAGAAAGGGTCCATATTTCTGCATGGCCATCTGAACCTAATCAAGCCAGCCTGCAGACCCCAGGTATCTTATTCATGTTTCTGCTGGCAAGACATAGCAATCTCAGTTTCCTGGGCCTCCTTCTCCCACTGTTTTCCTGCTTGCAGCAGGAAGCATGAAGAATAGGTTTCCTAACAGAGGGAAGTGAGTCATCCTGTCTTTATCACCCACCCACAGTCCTTGCAGTGCAGGTGAGAATCTGCTCGTTCCTCTTGCTCTCTAGCTCTAATTAATCTCTTCCTGCTCACTATGTCCCATCCTGCCAGTCAGAAAATTCCATATCTCTGCCGACCCGCAACCTTTCCTAATCTTGGCTAGCTTTCAAGGTTCAAGTCCCTTCTCTAGAAAGCCTTCTCTGGCTACTCCAGCCCATGCTGATCTCATCCCCACTCTGAAATGGTTTTCTTAGTTAGCAGCCCATGGTGTAGTGCCAAATCACCTTCAAATTCCAATGTGCTTACTCCTCTCCCCTCTCCTAGCCTGTAAGACTCTTAGGGACAGGGACCATGCTATGATGTGTCAGAAAGAACAATTAACCTGGGTTCTAAACCCAGTTTTATTGGATATTATCTTTGTGACCTTGGTCAAGAAATGGACTTCTCTGATCCTCTGTTTACCCATAAGTAAGGCTCTCCTGGCAGAGCTGCAGGGGAAAACGAGGTAACAGGTATGAATCGCTAAGAAACTAAAGTTAATAATAGACCGGGCTTCCCTGGTGGCGCAGTGGTTGGGGTCCGCCTCCCGATGCAGGGCACCCGGGTTCGTGCCCCGGTCCGGGGGGATCCCGCGTGCCGCGGAGCGGCTGGGCTCGTGGGCCATGGCTGCTGGGCCTGCACGTCCGGAGCCTGTGCTCCGCAATGGGAGAGGCCACTCATTGGGGGGCCCACGTACCGCAAAAAAACCCACAAAAAAACAAAAAATAATAGACCTCCTGGCCACCAGACACTTAAAATTCTCTTTTGATTTTTTTTTTTTTTTTTTTTTTTTTTTTTTTTTTTTTTGCGGTATGCGGGCCTCTCACTGTTGTGGCCTCTCCCGTTGCGGAGCACAGGCTCCGGATGCGCAGGCTCAGCAGCCATGGCTCACGGGCCCAGCCGCTCCGCGGCACGTGGGATCTTCCCGGACCGGGGCACGAACCCGTATCCCCTGTATCGGCAGGCGGATTCTCAACCACTGCGCCACCAGGGAAGCCCTCTCTTTTGATTTTTATCCCTCCTTTCTTCCCTCTCTTTTTTCTTCATTATTCTTCTAGATTACTGCATGCAGCTCATTGCTTGGCATATTATGGGTGATCAGTAAGTAATTAATTTCCTTCTTCAGTACAGATTTCTTTTTATCTCATTAAGGACAAGGGTGATTCCATTCACCTCACCCTGGTATCCCCAGTATACAACCCTGTGCCTGGCGCAAAGGACGCCCTCAGTAATGTTTGTTGAGTGAATGAACTGTGTGCTTTGGGAATTCAAAGAAGAACAGATATGCAGTGAAAGAGCTGAGAAAAGCATCACCCTCTAAGCTGAACAAAGGAAGTTCTACAAGGGATGCAGAGTGGTGGTTTCCTATGAGATGAATTTTCTGAGCTATTGTTAAGAAAGGGAACAGAGCCATTCATATGCTACTACTTGCAGGAGCTGGATGGAAAGATAAAGTGAGCACTGATAGAGAGCAAGGGGTCTTTAAAAAGTGAGAAATCCCTAGGAGTCCTCCAAGTGCTGATATATAGGTGTACGGGGTATGCCTCAGACGCGCATTTTCTTTTCCAGCAGAGGTGTATTTTACCTGCTGGCAAAGAGCAACAATTCACTTGTAGCACAGGAAGAAAGCTGCTGAAAATCAAAGGAAGCGGCAGGCAGGAACCCATAAGCAAGTCTCACTTCCACATCACCTAGACAGAAAGCCTGGGAAGAGAGTACTTTAAATTCTGCTCTGCACTTTTCTGGGAGAAGATGATTCCGTTGTAAATTATTGAACATTTCATTTAAGCTTCATAAATAAGAAACTCGGATGAAAACGTTACATGGTAGATCCATTTGGCAACATGTAATTTCTGTCTTCCTCCCTCGATCTGTCACCCTTCATCTACGTCGGAGAATTTCTACTTCATTATACACAATTGAAGGTCTCAATCAGTTGTCTGAGAAAAGCAGTTTATGTCCCAAAGGTAATCTAATTTCTCCAACCAAGGATGTACCTGGGACTCGCCGAACATACTGACGGATATAAATGTGTGCTTTGAATGGATCTGGGGCATTGCAATCACCCAAGTCATTCTAGTGAAAGGTACTCGGCCCAGCCAGGGGCCAGCTCCTCACTGACACCGGGACTCCCTAAATCACTGGTTTCATCAGAACCAACAGGCTAAGCTTCAGCAAAGAGGTGTGCCGAGGACCAACCTGTACCTTCCTGGGGCTCACCAAAAAACAACTCAAAATCCTGGGATAGTTCTCTGAGCAAGGTAATAATACCATGAGCTACTATCACAATGGGCCAGGCACTGTTCTTCACACACATTGGTTCATTTAATCCTCACAATGACCCTCTGAGATACATACTATTATTCTTCCCATTCTACAGAAACTGAAGCTCAAAGATGTGAAGTAATCAGTTACACGTGTAGAAAGTGGCAGAGCCTGAATATTCATGTAAGTACGGCAGACCTCAAAGTCAAAGTTTACCTCCACCAGTGTTGACACGTTAGAGAAAGAAAGAACTAAAGGTTAGGAAATGAATGCAGCTGGTTTGAGAAGGGAAAAAGAGGGCTGATTCTAACACATCCTGTCCAGAGAGCCTGGTCAGTAAGGCCTGGTAGGTTCTGCCGTACTGGAGCACTAGGGATTCACTGCACAGGCTGTACGGAAAGCCACAAAGAGGAGGGAGTGCAGAGCCCTCTGGCTCCCAGGCAGCACTCACCTTCCTTAATCCAAGCCGCTGTTAAGGAAAGGTTGCTCAATGCATTTCCTTTCAAAATCATTCCTATTACCTCAGGGCTCCTGGGGAAGTCACAGCTGCTCCGGGGAGGGGATGAAATGAAGGGAAGGATAAGGCATTCAGTCCTAAAAGCCCTGAACCCTGAGGCCAGAAGCCTGAGGATCATCTTCAGCTGGTCACAGACTTACTCTCTGCCGTAGTTTCTTTTTATAAAGAAATAACTGATTTGAATAGTGTCCCCCCCCATCCCCCCTCCCAAAAAAATATCCATTTCCACCTGAAATCTGTGAATGTGACCTTATTCGGAAAGAGGATCTTTACAGATGAAATCAAGTTAAGATGAGGGTGGGCCCTAAATACAATGTGACCAGTGTCTTCAGAAGATTAGGAGAAGATACAGATACACAGGAAGAATGCCATGTGTTATGGACTAAATGTTTGTGTCCCTCCCTGCAAATTCGTATATTGTAATCCTCATTCCCGGTGTGAAATGGGGGCCTATGGGAGGTAACTAGGTCATGAGGGTGGAGCCCTCATAAATGGGACTAGTTACCTTATAAAAGAGACCTCAGAGAGTTTTCTTGCTCTTTCGCGGTATGAGAACACAGTGAGAAGATGGTCTATGAACCAGGAAGCTGGGGCTCAACAGACATCAAATCTGCTGGTGCCTTGATCTTGAACTTCTCAGCCTCCAGAACTGTGGGAAACAAATATTTATCATCTAAGTTGCCTGGCCTATAGCAGCCCAAACAGACGTACCAACAGAGGAGAGGCAGAGACTCGAGTGATGCAGCTGCAAGCCAAGAAATACCAAGGATTGCCAGCCACTACCAGAAGCTAGGAAGAGGCAAGGAAAGATTCCCCCAACAAAGTCTTTGGAAGGAGCACGGGCTTACCAACACCTTGATTTTGGCCCTCTAGACACCAGAACTGTGAGAGAATACATTTCTGTTGTTTTAAGCCACCCAGCTTGTCGTCCTTTGTCATGGCACCCACAGGAAATTAATACAGATGGTGAAAAGACGCCCCAACCCACTTTCCTCACAAGGTTGTGAGGAAAACAACAGTCAAAATACAGTCAGGTATTTTGAAAAGAACAAATGTTATACAAATGCAGAACAGCATGATCATCGGCCTTGGTTCTGTCGAGCCCACAAAGGGCCCCAGAAAGAGCCTCCCAGAGGGACTCAAGCGGACAATGAGGGGCCCTACAGGTTATAATCTGATCTTGTTGCATATTCCTGCAGCTCCAGTCCTAATACATGAGGGTGAGTTTGATGCGGGTTTGGTACTAGAGTAAAGGCCCCCAAAGATGCCCACATTCTACTCCCCGGAATGTGTGACTATGTCATCTTACACGGCAAAAAGGAAAGTGCAGATGTAATTAGGTTAAGGATCTTAAGATGGGGAGACCAGTCTGTCCTATCCAGGTGGGGCCAATGTAATCACCAGGGTCCTTATAAGACAGAGGAGAAGATGGGACCATGGAAGCAGAGCTCAGAGAGAAAAACAGATTTGAAAATATTACACCGCTGACTTTGAAGATGGGTTATGGGGACACAAGCCAAGGGATGCAGGCAACCTCTAGAAGCTACAAAAGGCGAAGAAACAAATTCTTTCCTAGAGCCTCCAGAAGGAACACAGCCCTGCTGAACCATTTCAGACTTCAGACCTCCTGAACTATAAAATAATAGATGTGTGTTGTTTTGAGCCACTGAGTTGTGGTAATTTGTTGCAACAGAAATAGGAAATTAATACACCAGTCAAACCAGTTAATCTGAAAATGAATGTGGGAGAGGGTAGGGAGACACCCCAAATAATTCTAGATCCTTTATATTGAACCCTAAAGAATTTCCCCCTGTAGTTGGGCAGTTTTTTTCATTTTCTCCAGCTTCCTCGGGTCCCCCAGAAGTCATCCTAACATTGAATCCACAGCTTTGAGTGCCCTTGGTAGGGAGCCCACAGCAACAGGGCTTCTGCATGCCCCTACATTAAAGGCCTGACAGCCCTGTGCTCACGAGACAGTCCATCCACAGTTGCTCCCCAGAAAGGGTGCAAACATCCCCACATGGCCTCAGTCCCTGTCTATAAAAGGTACAGCTTGGTCTTCATCCACAATGTTCAAGAAATGCTTTAAAGGCTTCTGTCCACACAGTCCTTCTTGATTACGCACTCCCCCGATTCACAATGTAAGCAAGAAATCCCTTCACCAGTTGTAGCCAACCTGAGACTCTAAGTACCTCAGGGAGACCTTCCACAGCAGAGCACAGTTCTGAAGGTCACTGACAAGGGCAGCCTCACTGCCCTCCCAAGGAGACCAGCAGCAAGAAGGAAGCTCTTCACTGATCAGTTCGTCCTTTTGACTTGGTATGGATTTCCTAAGTGGTGAAATTGGGATTTCCTAATAGGTAAAAATAGGAGTGGATTCGGGAAGGATTAAACACAAGATCTGAACAAGAACCTAAGGTCATTTGCTTCCCTCCATCCAGCCTTCCCCATCCCTGACACACACGGAATAATGTTTGTTTCTGCATCTACCAACAGATCTAGTGCCTGGCACTGAGTATGGAATTGGAATATCTGCCATCATGAACTCAAAGCAAAGCGTACCAGCCACCATGAATGCCAGGACTGGTGAGTAGGAAGATTGCTGTGGAAGGACATCAGGACAGTCTGCAAGCCTGAGGGGCCACGGAAGCTTAGCCCAGCAAGGACTGGTCAGAAGGCAATGCCCCCTAGTGAACAGGTCCCTGGGTGACGATTATCAGTCAAAGAACACCATCTACCAGCAGCTTTTTGATTCCCTGTGCCTGCCCGCTGACATCTGACGTGCAGGATGGACTGCCACCCTCTCCCCACAGATCTGCACGTGGTCCCCCACAGTCTGAAGGGCTGCCCACAGCTGTGGAGAGCAGAGGTGGAAAACCCCAAATAAGTGGGAGTTGTAGCAAGTCATATTCCCTTCTAGATCACCCCACAGCAGGCAGAATGTGGTACTCCTCACCGTGTAGGACAGAAGCCCTCAGAAAAGCCACAGGCTGAAGGTCTAGACATGGAAACTACCCATTCAATCTAAGGGCAATGGAGAAGTCCACTGAGACCCTTGCTATTCTGGATCCAGCAGTTTTGCTTCCGAATCCTGGGCAAATTCCAAAGTCACTTTAGTAACTTAAGTACAAGCAGCCTGGGCTGGGCTGGGGGTTTTGAACCAATCCTTGTCCCAAGGTTGTCCAGCATAGACCACCTCTCTAGAGAACCACATGGACATGGGTCCCCAGGAGTCCTCAGATCTTGTTGCCTGCACACCCATGGCCAGGTCAGTCAAAATGGCACAGAACAGAGGTAACTACGGTTGCCAGGAATGGCATATCCCTACTTGATGGTGGTACCCGTTTTGCCCTGGTTGGTTTACTGAGAAAGGCTGGGAGAAAATGATTATGGAGAGCTTAAAAATCAGCAGCCAGCTTTGTCCCAGAGGTGGGTGTATTTCAGTGGTGTTAGAGTTACTAATGCCTTCCTGCAGATTGTTCATCTATGTACCAAGCCCCTGGCCATCTTTCAAAGGAAAGGTGCTTAACAAAGTGTGAGATAAGTGTCAGCAATGACAAGCCAAGTTTCATGGTCAGCAGAACTGCTAATAGCTTAGAAATCCTCAGCGTGTCCAATTCCAATAAATACTGGCCCTCGTGTGGAACTTATGTAACATAGGCCACTTATGTTGATCCACAGAACTTGACAGTCCTCGAGACCTCATGGTGACAGCCTCCTCAGAAACCTCCATCTCCCTCATCTGGACCAAGGCCAGTGGCCCCATTGACCACTACCGAATTACATTTACTCCATCCTCTGGGATCGCCTCCGAAGTCACTGTGCCCAAGGACAGGACCTCGTACACACTGACAGATCTAGAGCCTGGGGCAGAGTACATCATTTCAATCACAGCTGAGAGGGGTCGGCAGCAGAGCTTGGAGTCCACGGTGGATGCCTTCACAGGTACCAGGATAGCAGAAATCTCGGCTGGGTTCAGGGATCAACGGATCTTAGTGTGAGAAGGTCACCTAGGCAACCCACTCTTCCAATGCCCCATATCCTTTAGAGAAAGGAAGAATGTAGGTAGAGAAAGAAGAGATAGTGGAGAAACTAATAAATACCTCAAGAGGGAATGGTTGGAGGTAAAGGGGGTGATGAACAAGGCTACCTGCACTCCTGAAATTTTGTATCTGGTTTCCTATAGGATGCACATAGTGGTTGATTCTGTTCATAATTCCCTGCCTGCACAAAATCAGTGGGCATTCTGAGGATCCATGGGATCATGTTAAATTCCTTCCAGGATAGAGGTTTTAAATCCTACATCAGTATTATGAATAACTCAGAGGTAATGCTGGTTTTATACTGCTGAGGGCATTCATTTTTCAGTGTAGTGTATGGCTTGGAGAAAGGAGAGTAGACAGGACAGGAGAGTGAGGATGTGGAAGCTCTGGGTCAACAGGTGAAGGTGTAGTCTTTATCTGCATGGAAAGCAGATCTCTTCAGTCAGATGCCTCTTCTATCCCAGTGGCCCCACCACCTCATGTGGATTTCAGAACCATCCATGTCCTCTGCTTTGCAGGCTTCCGCCCCATCTCCCATTTGCACTTTTCTCACGTGACCTCCTCCAGTGTGAACATCACCTGGAGTGACCCATCCCCTCCAGCAGACAGACTCATTCTGAACTACAGCCCCCGGGATGAAGAGGAAGAGATGATGGAGGTCTCTCTGGATGCCACCAAGAGGCATGCTGTCCTGATGGGCCTGCAGCCAGCCACCGAGTACATTGTGAACTTGGTGGCAGTACATGGCACAGTGACCTCTGAGCCCATCATGGGCTCCATCACCACAGGTGAGGCTGGAGGACTTGACAGCAGGTGGTGAGGGGGGTTCCCACAGTAGCCTTCAACAAGTCAATGAAATTTACAAGGAGAAACACCCAAGGAGTAAGGGACCACCTCATTTATCAAGAGAGGGTCTATGAGTTGTTCTGAAACAGCCACCTCTTCCAGGGCTGCACAAAATGTATAAGATGGGAAACTTCCATTTAGAAGGTAGGATGGACTCAATGTCTTGAGGAGGCCAGGCCTTTAATGCATTGGTCCAGAGGTCTTCCCACTACCAACTTAGGAGAAAGCCCTGGAGAGAGCTAGTCTCCAAGAGGAAACCCTTCTACAGTAAGGAGACATCTGTTCCTATTCTGGAGTGCCATCTCTTGACTGCCAAGTGAGTTCAGTGATGTGAATGATGCTTCCTCAGGATCATATGGGACTAGCATGCAACCATACAGGGAGCTGGTACTCTGAGAATGGGGTGATCTGCATGTTGTTTGGAAAACACAGGTACTCTCATCTGAATTGGATCACTTGTATCTCATCCTTCTCATATATAATCACAAATATGAGTGTGCATGTGAGTGAGGACATGTGTGTTTGGGTGGTTTCTTACATACTTACAAGAATTCATAAACTGAACAAGTGGATTAAACACTCAGCTGGTTTTGACCCTGCAATCTTCCAGTAGTCAAAAAAACAAAGTATATAGTATAAATAAAATACAGTTTAGGGAAGTGGATTTGTTCTGGACTTGTGCTCTGAAATCCCTCTACAGTCAAGAGCAATTTTTCCAAATTGAACAAAAGGCGGCTGCTTAACAGAGATAGAGAGAGAGTTGGGTTTGTCCAAGAGAAGCTGCCCCAGAGAGAATGACCATTACTCGCAGTTCAAAATAAAGCATACAAACTTAAAGGAAATTTCCCAGTTGGCCCACAGATAGGTAATAGTTGCTGCACAGGCACAGACCTTGACAGCTTGACTTCATGCTGTTAAAATATTCTCCAGGGGCTTCCCTGGTGGAGCAGTGGTTGAGAATCTGCCTGCTAATGCAGGGAACACGGGTTCGAGTCCTGGTCTGGGAGGATCCCACATGCTGCAGAGCAACTAGGCCCGTGAGCCACAACTACTGAGCCTGCGCGTCTGGAGCCTGTGCTCCACAACAAGAGAAGCCGCGATAGTGAGAGGCCCACGCACCGCGATGAAGAGTGGCCCCTGCTTGCCACAACTAGAGAAAGCCCTTGCACAGAAACGAAGACCCAACACAACAAAAATAAATAAGTTAATAAAATATTCTCCAGGAGCATGACACTGGCCACTCCTATGAGGTTTCAAGTGAGACTTCAGCCTGATCATGGTTTTAAGGTTGCCCTAGTATAAAGTAAGGTCTTGTCTGCCTCTGGGACACCATTAGCTCTTGGTTCACATAAAACCAAAAATAGGAATTTGTTTTTCACACTGTGCTTCCTGTCTTTTTCCCATAACCACCCGGGGCCTTGTAGGAATTGATCCCCCCAAAGACATCACAATCAGCAATGTGACCAAGGACTCAGTTATGGTCTCCTGGAGCCCTCCTGTTGCATCTTTTGATTACTACCGAGTATCATATCGGCCAACACAAGGTAATAAAGTTTATTTGTTTCTCAAAGATGAATGGGATTTGGAGCTGGATGAAGATTGTTATGGGAGAACTAGTGTATCCCAGGGGATATCACCCTCCTGCCTGCAATTTCCTTCCTCTCTGCAGCATGCTGCATCAGAATGAGAGTGGGTTGATGAGGAGCAGCCAAGGAATCCAGAACTCACCAACTCCTCTCACAAAAGGCTCGATTCCATTCACTCAAAAAGCAGGCCCTTCACCAGTAGAGTGAACCATGCTAATCGGTCACCATTATCCAGACAGTGTAGCGAGAAACAAAGAACTCTAAAAGAATCTACCAAGAGCCAGGGTCACATGCACTTTTCTGAGAGAATTAAAGTCCAAGGCTAAACACCCCAGGGGATGCCTAAAGACACCACAGAGCCAGATGGAACCTTGGAGGGAACCACAGTGACGGTGGTCCTATTATGGCCACTCCAGCCAAGTTATGAGTCAGAAGAAGTTAGCCCAGACCTCACCTGCATCCTAACAGTTCTTGCTGGTGCATGTGGAATTGTTAATGAAGTAGAGGGTACAATCACTTTCACTGAGGAGGTGGGATAATTTTCCAGAATACCCTGTCTCTGGGCTGCATGGACCACTCTTTTCCGCCATTCCCTCTATACTGCTTTAAGACTAGTTTGTTAGAAAACCACCTAATAAATAGGGTTTTTTTCCTTTGCTCCTGGGATCCTATATAATGAGGGGGTGGGATCAGCATGCAAGGTCTCTTCAAGTTCCAACATTCCCAGCCTCCCCGTCCCCCAACTGGGTGCTGAGACTTGCACCCATATTGGCTTCAGGAAAAAAAACAGTGCCACCAGGAGCTCCTGTATTATGAGCTGCGTATATACGGGATCCACTGAACTTGCCCTGTGGCTTCTGTTCTTCCTTAGTGGGACGACTGGACAGCTCAGTGGTGCCCAACACAGTGACAGAATTCACCATCACCAAGCTGTACCCAGCTACCGAATATGAAATCAGCCTCAACAGCGTGCGGGGCAGGGAGGAAAGCGAGCGGATCTGCACTCTTGTGCACACAGGTGGGCATGTCTCCCTATCGTGGGCCAAGTCAGGACCCTGGCTGAGGACCTGCGACCAGAAAAGAGGGAAAGAGTGAAGTTGTCCCGGCTAATGCAGAGGACATTGATCCTGGGATCCCAGGCTCCTCTCCTGGGTGCTCCTCTGACTCACATTGTTATGTAAAACAATTTGCAACGTTCTCCCCTTTGACCTCCTCTGTAACACTAGGAGTTTAGAGAGACAGCTTCCAAGAGTCTTACTGGTTTAGGTCAGATATTTTCATGGAACTTCCAGTATGAAAAGTAACCTTCCAAAGACTCATGACAGAATGAATTCCAGAACAGACATCTGATTCATCCCGTCTAATTGTTAAAAAGACTCAGACTAGGAAACTTTACCTTAGAGAAAAAGTAAAAGGGGGCTGTTATTCCAGTAATGACCCTTGGGGTCATGAAACTCCTCATCCTATGTGACCAGAAATCACCGTAGCTGCATTTGTTCTTGCTTTATGCTCCAGGGAGGAGGAAGGAGGTGCTTTTCTGTGGAAAAATGATGGGCCTGAGGACAGGGCTCTGGCAGCAGCTCCCCTGCTCTCCTTCTCTGACCCCTCAGCCAGCCCATCATGCAAAACTAGGAAAGATTTACTGTAGAAGACACAAGAGGGAACAGCCAAAGTTTCCTGTTGCAACCCCAGACCTAACTCTCCATGAGGCTATCGTTCCTTTAGCACACAGGAAAACATCCAGCTTGCCTCATGAGGAGAATGCTTGGATTTCCTGAGGCTTCTTACTTCCCTCAGAGAATCATATTTTCTGAACGAGGGCAACTTGGAATTCCTCACTGCTTTTACAGATACACTCACTAGCCCAGAAAGAACATCCCTATGGCCATGGCCAAAGAAACAATCCTTCAGAAACTCAAAAAATTATTCATCTAAAGACACCACAGGATGTTCTAGTTCTAATCTTCCCTAATCTCCTTGCATGCCTATGACTACAGATAATGCAGCCATGTTTTTGGTTCAATCTTACCCTTTCTATCAAGTTATCTGTGACCCTTAAAGCATCAACTGATATTGACCTGAAGTGATGTCATGAGTAAAAAGAAGCCCCCCCCACCCCCCATACTTTCCTCAAAGTCTTAGAAATCATGTTAAAGAAATTAGGGTTTTTCTCAGTGAGGACAATAAAATGGACTTCAAGAGCCTCCTACTCTGGAAGTAAAGGAGAACAACAATTCAGATCAAAAACTTATTCCTTGGGTTCTTGGTCATAAGCAAGTCTCTCCAAAGCAGGTATTCAGTAGTGCACCAACACAAACTGCCCTCCTTCAAGTTTAGGCAGAGCTATTTTGGCAACTCCCAATAAACAGATTACTCACAGAAATGATTTATTTTGTTGTTTTAATATGATATCTATGATTTTATAACTTTTGGCAATGAGTACTCCTCAGCATCTCATGGTCAATCTCAGAGAGGTCAAGCTAATGGTAGTCTCGTAAGACTTTTCTTCTTTGTTTCTTTTCAATAAGGTTGCATTCGAACACCTTGTTCAAGGCACAGATTATGGGTACAATTCAGATGTTAAAATTGTAAACATACTTTATGGTTGTTTCTTTGAAATAAAAGACAGAGACATGTGATAAGAACCTTCAGTTAGAGAACAGGACCAGATCAACAGCATATCTTGGTACCCAAAAGTAAATTCCATGACACGTAGGGTGAGCTGATGCCTAAACTACTGTAATAACCTGCATTTCTAAGATAAATCCCAACTTTATGGAAGGGAGGTACACCAAGGAAACAAACGCATGGAGCATAGGCAAGTGAGAATAAGAACATGGTGCTATGATGAGCAACCTCTGTTCCTCAACAGGCACTCCTGGCTTTAAGCCTGGATGAAGTCCCTTGACTCTCTGTGCCACAAAAAGGATCCCCAGGACTCAGTACAGAGTCAGCCTCGTAAGTAGCAAAGCAAGAATTCAGTAATCAGATCTGACTTTAAAGGCAACCTGAGTCCCATTCTTCATTCCACAAGTATTTACTGAGTAACTTCTAAGTTCCAGGTGCTGGGGTTACTCCCTGACCTCATGGAACTCCCACCACACTTCATGACGTTCATCAACAGATTGTTCCACAAGGCATGCCCCTTGTATTTATCAAAGAACAAAGAGCCTGGGAAGCACATTAGCTCATTAACTAGAAATATAATAGTTTCTACAGCATGTTCTTGGTTTCTCCATCTAGGTTTAAATATCTAAAACACAACATCCATACCTTGGACACCCCTGTAACACCTGACAGCACTCTGCACATAAGAGCTTAATGAATGAATTAAAAAGGAAGATCTGAGGGCAATTAGGGGAGCACGGGGTGCTTGAGAGGAAGGAGGAATGGGAGAAGGGGAAGGGGCTGATGGAATCAGAAGGGGAGAAAGGAAAGAGGTCCTCACTCACTTCATTATTTTGTATAGGGCAGCAGCAGACATGCATCCTGGGTGAAACTCTAGGAGATGGTTCTCTGCTCTTCCATCCTGCAGTTCCTCTTACCTTTACCTGATATTTTCCTGTACTGTTTCAGCCATGGACAATCCTGTGGATCTGACTGCTACCAACATCACTCCAACAGAAGCTCTGCTGCAGTGGAAGGCACCAGTGAGTGAAGTGGAGAACTACGTCATTGTTCTCACACACTTTGCAGGTGGGTGTCTGCGGTTCTGCATCGGGGGGAATGGTGGGGACTGGGGCTGAGGACTAGTGTGAAAGTAAAAAAAAAAAAACAAAACATTTTATCCATCTGAGAGAAAATTGGAAATTTTCCTGCTTTAATTTCACCATAAAGCCCTCAAGATAGCCCCCAAACTCTGTGAACTGTATCAACTATGAGAATTGAGAAAGCTGAATCTAAAAGGTATAAGAGGGCTTCCCTGGTGGCGCAGTGGTTGAGAGTCCGCCTGCCGATGCAGGGGACACGGGTTCGTGCCCCGGTCCGGGAAGATCCCACATGCCGCGGAGCGGCTGGGCCCGTGAGCCATGGCCGCTGAGCCTGCGCGTCCGGAGCCTGTGCTCCGCAACGGGAGAGGCCACAACAGTGAAAGGCCCGCATACCGCAAAAATAATAATAATAATAATAAATAAAAGGTATAAGAAGAGTATGCAACCAAGAGGAAAACAAAAACAGAGATAGCACTTGGAAGACAAAATTCAGAACTTGCCCCAAAATGCTGCAGGCAAGAAAGCTGACTTTTCTAGATATTTACAGAGCCAACAAAACATTAAGGGACCATCCATGATAACAGGTGACAAAGGATTCAGAACTACTAAGCGCTTCTGTTGCTTTGATCTTCTTTACTCATATCCATCCCAAAAGGTTGAGCCCACATGAAATCTTGAGTTGCAACGTCTTCTTCACCATACTTGTTCACCTTAACACTATTTGAACTTGAACAGAGAAGCCCAAAGCAAAATAGTGTTGAGTAATTCAAGTTCCTAAGCCAAGGAAAATTATTTCCTGCCTAAATTATACATGTGCTCACAGAATATTGTGGGTTATAGGCAGGAATCCAGAGAACAAAGATACCAGAAGAGAGAAGGCAGGCAGATGTCTTAATTTTCAAAAATGACAGATTAAGTCAATTCTCTAAGCTGAAAAGTAAACTGATTGTCAAAGCTTGGGAAAGTAAAAACCAAAACAGACTATTAAATAAGCTGGAAGGGAATCAGTGATTACTACATACCAGCACAGGTTCACTAAGTATGAGTTTTACCAAAACCACTTTATGTCCTTTTTTCTAACTGGCAAGTCTGAGAGCACATTAGTATCTCAGCAAGGCATTTAAAAGACCCACTTACCACTTAAATGGAAAAATGCATGGTGGACCACATTTGGAGTTACACAGCTGACTGAATGATTGACCCTCCTCAGAGAATGACTATGGATACATCCTAACCTCCCTGTGTGCATGCAAAAGCCACTTCAACCCCTACCACTCCTCCTTGCACATTATGACACTGCATTTCTTAATTCTCACCTGCCTTCTCAAACAACCGTGCACATGCTCTTTCCTCTACCAGGAAACGCTCTCCCTACTTATCTGCCTAGTAAACCCATCCTTTAAGCCTTAGTTTCAACACTATCTCCATTATTCCCCTAAGGCAGTCAGATGCACCTGCTCACAGATATGAAGCACAGAGCTCCATCATAGCCATTAATTTCCATTCATTCAACAACTACTTTTGCTGCCCTCCCATGTGCCATGCACTCTCTAAGGCTGTAATGATTCAGAGACCAAACATGAGTTCTTGTCTTTGCAGAACTCACTTCTGGTGATGATGCAGACAAGTAAAGAGTTACAACCCAACGTGGGCAGTGTCATGATTTGGGCAAGCACAAAACACCAGTGTGCCACCTTTGATGGGCCACTGTGATTTGGGGTGAAGGTGTTGAGGGGAAGAAAGAAGGTAGATCTTAGATAAAGTTAAAGACAAAGAGGATAGGAGAAGAAGGGGCGTTCCAAGAAAAACAGTACCCTGTATGGAGAGAGAGAGTGGGGAGTTTGAGGAACTGCTGTAGTTGATACAGCTGGGGAGCTGACCGTTGGCAGCATATGCAAAGGAAGATATTAAAGAAATAGAGCCATTATGTGAGCTCTTCCAAAAGGCAAAACTGTGATCAATAGAAGCCAAATTCACATATATTTTAATAAACTGAAAGAGTGGCCCAAAACTCAGTCAACAAGGCAAAATGCAGTAGAAATAAATGCAAAGCTCTTCCCATGGGTGCAAAAAATCAACTAAAATCAACTACACAAGGTAAGGCTGGGGAATGGGTTATAAACAAGATCTCTGATGAATAATAATCTCAGCACATGATAACAATATCCCATGACTGTCTCAAACCCTATGGATTAATATACATAATTGGCACAAATAGAAGCAGAGACTGACCCTGTTTCTTTCATTGTCAGTACAATGAAAACTGACAATGTACTGACATTACAATGTATTGTAATAAAACAATCTCAATGATTGTTTTCGATTCTCTTCTGAGTTTTGTATTTCAGCAGGGACACTGATAGACTGCTACACGTTTAGAGAAAGGTAGCCAGGATTGTGACAGTTTTAGAATCATCACATACATATAATGGGGATTGGGAGCTGAATTTTCTCAGTCTAGAAGAGAGAAGACTTGACTAGGAAGGGTGGGGGCAGGAAGAGGTCAGGTAGACAAAGGATTTGGTTTATTCTTGTAACTCCAGAGACCGGAGTAGAAGTTATACAAAAGACAATCTGGCCTCCAAATAATTTCTCAATCAAGATGCAAAACAAGATAAGAGGGGAGCTTGGTATGGAATAAAATGCTAAGCTCAATAACCTCTAAAAGATTTTTTCCAAAATTCTCTAATATTGCATCTTTATGAAATGCCTTTGGATTTGATAGGTCTTTCCTAAGTTGAAGAGCCTTATTCATTCCTTATCCATAACCATCTGATTTCAGTTGCTGGAGAGACCATCCTGGTTGATGGAGACAGTGAGGAATTCCAGCTTGTTGACCTGCTGCCTAGGACCCACTATACAGTCACTATGTATGCCGCCAGTGGGCCTCTCACCAGTGGCACGATCAGCACCAACTTCTCTACCCGTGAGTACATGGTCAGCTACACATCTAGTATCCTGGGAGGCTTTTATTGATCCTGAAAACGATCAGTTTCCATGTGCTTGACTAGATTATAGTCTATAGGTTTTGGACAATGCCGCTATGAGGTATTCTTATTTTAGTTAACTGCAGCCCAAATGCCAGTGAAAGTGAGTTGCAGCTCTCTTCCTGGGGCTGGCTGACAGCAGTAGAACCAGGCCAACAGAGGTCAGTACTGAGAATGCATCTGGCCCGGAAAAATCTGATAGATATTAAAGGGCTTAATATTGGGGAGGGAGTTGCTGGGTACGGTCATGGCCAGGAGAACCGTGGACAAAGGTATAGATGTGGGAATGTTATATGTTCAAGAGTGAACTCACAGACATGCAGGTTTAACAAGGTCATGATTTCAGGGCTTCCCTGGTGGCGCAGTGGTTGAGAATCCGCCTGCTGATGCAGGGGACATGGGTGCGAGCCCTGGTCTGGGAAGATCCCACATGCCACGGAGCAACTAGGCCCGTGTGCCACAGCTACTGAGCCTGCACGTCTGGAGCCTGTGCTCCGCAACGAGAGGCCGCGATAGTGAGAGGCCCACGCACCGTGACGAAGAGTGGCCCCCGCTCGCCACAACTAGAGAAAGCCCTCACACAGAAACGAAGACCCAACACAGTATAAATAAATAAATAAAATAACAAGGTCATGATTTCAGACCTAGAGGGTCAGATCGGAAGGTATCACATCTAGGCCCAGAGGGGCAGGTGAGGGAAGGAGGAATAGTTTCAGGAATGACCATGACATGACGATTATCTTCTGACCCAGGAGTGCCCTTTATGCTCCTGTCCAAGCTAGAACTGGGGTTAGCATGTGAGCAGCCCAGAGACCACATAGACAGATAGACTGATCTACATGCCTGGAATCAAAGAGGAAGGAGATAGAGGGGCAGGCACTACTGGGATTTTCTCCTCTCCACAGTCCTGGACGCTCCTGCAAATCTGACAGCAAGTGAAGTCACCAGACAAAGTGCCCTGATCTCCTGGCAGCCTCCCAGAGCAGAGACTGAGAATTACGTCTTGACCTACAAATCCACTGATGGAAGCCGCAAGGTGAGATTTTTCTGGAAAGAGGAAAGACTGTTGCTGTCAAGCAATCCACAGGGAACAAGCTAGGTTTGCCACTATGGATACCTAGCGTGCTGTTGAGGAAAGAGCCCTCATCTGCAAGCCAGTGATTTGGGTGCTAGTCTTGCCTCCACTATTATTCTCCACACAAGTTGAGGCAAAGCACTCAACCTCTCTGAGTCTCAGTTTCTTCTCTAGGTAATGAGGGCATCTACCCTGCAACTTCACTTAGTTGCGACCAATATGATGACACACCAGCTTCCAAGCCAATATAAGTACACAGTACTGGAACGGTTTTTCACTCACAGGGCCAAGCCAACATGATCTGGATACCAAACTGGACAGTCTCATATGCCTCTAGATAAGCATTATAAAGGCTACATCTATATAGCCCACAGTAGAGATGACAAATTTCGGTTTTAGGTGACCAGTTGAAACAGTTCACCTAGAGCACTGGTTGTCAAATTTTTGTTAACAGTGGAATCCTTTTTTAAAGTGAAATCATATTCAGAAGCCAAATACACAGAATAGATTTAAGTAGAGCTAGTCTGTTGGATGTAGAAGAGGGAAGCCTAGGTTCCTGCATCCTCAGGGCTCCAGGAGGCCCTGTGCAAACCGAAAACCACTGGGTTCAATAATCCCGGGCCTAAGTTTCTCCCAATATGCACCCGTGAGATAGGAGCTAGCCTCAGTCTCACATAGGAGCTGTTTTCTCTGCTTATTGGAATGGTTTCCTTCTTACATAATGTGGGATGGAGAGGATAAAAATGGTCACTGCAATACTGACCTTGGGGTCTGAACTTCCCTTCCCCACTGCCCTCCATGGTGATGCCTCTGCTCACAAGCTTCCACCTCCCTCCTCCGCTTATCCCGCAGGAGCTGATTGTGGATGCGGAGGACACATGGATCCGACTGGAAGGCCTGTCTGAGAGCACGGACTACACGGTGCTCCTGCAGGCGGCCCAGGACACGGAGCGGAGCAGTATCACCTCCACCGCCTTCACCACAGGTGAGAGATTTCCTGGTGCTCTGATGCCTTCTCCTCCCCTGCGTGGCGTCTGGTTCCTCGGCTGCCTCTGCTGAGACTTGGCCAGGGAGGAGCCCATCAGAGAAACTCAACTGCCTCTTCCTGCAAAGGAAAATAATTATTCCCTCCACTTCTGCCTTCCAAGGCCCTGCCAGGAACCTCTCACTACCAAGGCAACCATAGGAACCAGCAGTGCAAAGTCCTGGCCCACCTGCACCAAATAAATGCACTAAGTAAGAGAGCAGGCTCCTGTTTAGATTTTCTGCAAGGGTCTTTCCAGCACAGTTTGTCCTTCCCTCCTTCCTTCCTCTCCTGCCTGTAATCAGATTCACCTAGTAAAAGTCATAGGAGTAAAGCCCCAATATTAAAACTGTGGTTCTTCTCCACACACAAAGCACTTTTGCATTTCTATGGTCTCAACTCATCCTTATAACAACTGGTGAGAAGGGCCTTATTATCCCCATTTCATCTCAGATGATGAAACTCAAGTGCATGGAGATCAAATAACTTACATGGTAGTAAGTGGCTGGGTCAGAACTTGAACCAAGGTCTTCTCCTTCTAAATCCAGCATTCTTCCTGCCTTCCCTCATTTAAGTGTCAGCAGAAGATACTGGAAATGCCCTTAAGGGATAATGGTGTCCTAATGTGTATAACAGGAAATAAACTAACACCTGACCTTTGAGGGCTATCTGACAGGCACTGCTGTTCTAACTGCATTACGTGTACTATTTAATTCTCATGACAGCCTATGAGGTATGTTCTAGTATCCTTATTTACAGATGAGGAAATTGGGCCACAGAGAGGTGAGGTAACTCACCCAAGATCCCATAGCTCTCGAGTAGGAGAGCTGGGATTGACCCCCAATTGTGCTGCCTCTGGGGTCTGTGCTGTTAACAACCCTTTCTAACACTTCCCACGGTACCTCTCTACAGTCTGTAATGTGGGGCTGCCCAGTCCAGACCTTGAATTCTCTCCCCCTCCCATATTCGGAGGGGGTTGGCTCTACACAGTGTTGGGCAAGTGTAGGCATGTTCCTTATCCCTAGACACACTTCTGCCTGCCATCTTAGAGCACCAGAATGATTGGATTGCTGTCCTCACCCCAGAGTCCACCCTCCCATCACCAGAGAGAGGTGACAGAAATTCCCCCATCCCTACCCAGAGGCCTCCCCCACTAGACTTGTTCTGAATAACAAAGCAGGACACTGGATCAAATACATTAAAACATCGCTAGTGATTCTTGAGGGTAGTGAGATTATGAATGAGTCCCCTTTTGCTTTCTGTTTTATACTTTTCAATATCTTGCAAAGTGTCGACAATAAGCACATTAATCAGAAAAACAATTTTTAATTAAAAATAAAAATAAACCTTGGTCACACAACCAAGACATGAATCCAAGATGGGTCCTTGACAAGTGGAATTTGGAGGACATTTGATCTCTTTTATGGGCTGAAGTCAGTTACGCTCACCCTCCATGACCTTTCTAGGGGTATCTTATCTCAGAACCAATGCGTCACCCTCTTCTTGGTCAAGCTCTTTCCTGCACATTCACAGGTTAATTAAAGGGTCCTCTAGGGTTTCCTTTCCCAAGCCACCACTCTAAGACTCATGGATTGGAGCTTTTTCACTGAATTAAAATTTTCCTTCCCCTAAAAAGAACACAGATGACAGAAACATAAACAGAGCCCCTGATCTACATATTTATTCGGTCTAAACTAATCATTGCATTCCAAAAAATGCATGGGTTTCAAGGCTTGCTCAGTGTAGTATGAGCTTTCAATTCCCATCCTGGTAACGCCTCAGCTAGTGGTTGTGAGCAGCATGACAATATGCTTGAGGTTTCTACAGTATCTTGCAGCTGTGCCTTGCTCCAGGTCTGCCTGGGCTGTAAAAGTATGCCAGCTTCTGTGCCCACCGCTGGCCTCTCTTAGATGAAGCTGCCCCCAGCGGGTGTGCAATAGTTAGAATCCCAAATCCAGCTGGGGGCCCAGCAATATCCAACAAACAGAGGGTTGACAATTCGTGGAAATCTGGGGAAGAGCCCAGGGTAGTGGCTTTGTTCGGAGGACGGCACAGGGGGGCCATCAGGACATATTTAGGTATTTCTTCGTTTGTTTGTATGAAACTTCAACTGACACTGGGCGACTGCAGCATGACCAATACCCCTTGGAAAGGAGAACACTGAAGAGCCCACTTGCCTGTACCATCAGTGTAAGTTACTGCCCGAGTTGCTCCAAGCCGTTTGGGGAATCAGAGGAGGACTTGCTACTGCAACGACAGTGGTACATGGCAAAGATGGATCCACGTTTAGAAGTTTTCACAGAGTTTTACTGGAAAGCTCAAATTTAAACCTCAATCACTGATGCATACCAACCCTGCTGGGTTTGTCTTGGAGATTTATCAGAACCCCCTGGAATGACCAGTTACACAATGAAAAGTTCAGGGACAGAAGTAATGCATGTGACATCACCTTGCACAAAGCCTGGCACATAGCAGACATAATAAATGGTTGTTGAGTGGAATAGTTAAATCCCAGCTGCAGAGCACAGAAGAGGGGCTTCTGGTTAAAGAAAGCTTGAGGAGGAGAGGATTCTCAGTATCCTTCAAAGGGAAGACAAAGGCAAAAAGGTACTGCCTGCAGAGTATTATGCCCAACGTCCCTCTGATTGCAGGCTCTTTCTGCCACCCCACATGCAAATTTCCCTGAATAAATTACACAAAGCAGAGTCATTTGCATGTCAATATTAATGAGTCCTCATTGCCTGTGCCACGCCCTCCCCCTTTTCTACCCCCATCCTCCAATTCCCCCACCAAAAAAGCAAACTTTATTAAAGAAGAAGAGAGTACAAGGGTACCAGCTTCCTAAGTATGGGGGTGGAGATGTTCTCAAGAAGAGAAGGATTGGGGTTTACTTGATAGGTGGCATGAGCTAGACTCCTTTACAAGGAGTCTGGGAAAAGAGAGGCCTCTGGCACCTGGGCACCCAGGTGTTTCTCATCCCAGAACTCCCCTGTCTGCCCATATATCTCCTGAGATGCCCTGAGAGTGGGCTTCCTCTGGGAAGAGAGGTTGGGGCAGCAGCGCCTCAGGTCTGATTCTGCTCTTCTCTGAGCACCCCCAACACTCAGCACATCCCAAACCATCCTCTTCCTGCCCCTCCATCAGGACCAGTGCTTATTCCCCTCACACCTCCAAAGCCACATAGTGCACCCTGCAAGCTCCATCTGCAGGATCCTGTCACTTGCTTAAAAGAGAGAGAGAGAGAGAGAGGGAGAAAAAGAGAAAGAAACAAAAACAAAGAGCAGAGTATCTTCACTTACTCGAAAGATTGGAGGCCTGCTGGCCTGAACCCCATGAATCACTCCTGCTGGGCAAGAGGGCTGAGGAACACCACAGCATCCTATGTTATGGCAAACCAGGGCTGATGGATTAAGAGGCTAATTTCATTCTAATAACTGGCATCCTTCTTGACTTCACTGACAGAACCTGAGCTTTCCACTTAGCAGCATCCTATTCTTAGGACAGGCTGATCACAGCTGATCTTTCTAAGCGTTTTTTATGTTGTGTCTTAGGGAACAAAAGAGCTTAAAGCTGGACCCCAAAGTGGCCTCCATCCATTGACAAGCCCTCATCTTGTCCTGGGTGGGCCAAGTAAAGAGACTCACTTCAAGCAGATGCCTACTTAAGGGTCTAGAAAAAAGTTGAGATGTTAAAAAAAATAAAATAAAAATAAAAGAGGGAGAAAAAAAGGGAAGAATTGGCTCCCACAAAACCTCAAAAAACTCCTTTGATCAAGATGTCTCCCCTTGTTGCATTCCTGCCATATAACATAAGCCCATTTCATTCTTTCCATCATGTTAATAGCTTCCTGTCCTCTTGTCTCTGGTGTTTGCACAAGACTCTGGGGGGAATTAAATACAAGTAGCATGAAAGAGAAAAAAAAAATGGACACATTATTTATAATTTACTGTCGCCTAAAATTTCATTCAAGGTCTACTTGTCTTTTAGAGACATGAATATAAATGAGGAAACAAATATTCCCCACAGAGCAACAGGGACTTTGTGAAATGATCTTCTGAGAAGTGAATTTCATTGTCTATTTTAATACTATAAGAAGCAAACAAGGCGCTCACTAAAGCTAGTCCTCCGAGACAGCGAACACAGTAAAACTGGTTGTCTTGACCTTAAGGTTAAGCGAAGACAATCATTTTTGGAAGCACCCAGAGATGGGTAATGAGTTTTCTTTATTGCCTTTGCTTCCGTCTCTGCTCTTCCAAAGCCAGGCTGAGCTCCTCTCTAGGGCTTTTAAGGAAAACTCCGAGAGTGTACTCTAACACAAGCTTCAGTTTTTGAGGTTGTGAAAATTAAGGAAAATGGGCAAACCCTAGGTTCTGGAACAATAGATGGTGGATCATGCAAGTCCACATAGTTATCAATGGGCAAGGAAAGCCTGATGACCACTATTTATTGCAATCTACTCCTATATATGCCACACTTCCGCACACCAGAGTAGGGAATTGAAGGGGCTTCTCCCTGCTCCACTACTTAGAAACAGCTCTGAGTAGAGCTGAGTAAACAGCTCTGAGTAAACTTCACTGAGACAAGCAAAACCGTAAAAGGAGAGGCCCACCTTCTCCTTTGTCCATCAGAGTTCCTGTGCTAGATAAGTATTAGCTATTATTATTTGAACTTTTGAAGTCTTTCTTAAAAAAAATCTTTCCCTTGCCTGTAGGACACATACATATTTTTCTATACATCCTTCTATTAACTTACTGGATTTATTTTTATATCTAGTCTATTTTGTACACAGTATTAAGTAGGGACACAGTGAGCCAATTTCCCCAGCATCTTTTACTGAATGGTCCATCTATTCTCCATTGATTTGTGGTGCTGTATTGTATATTAAATTCCCATATATACATGGCTCTGCCTCTGAACTCCTATTCTATTCCATGCTCTATTTATCTGTTCTTTTGCCAACACTACATTGTGGTTTTTTTTAACCTCCCCCAACATTTAATGTTTTTGACATCATAGTCTACATATTTTTGTTTTGTGTATCCCTTAACTACTTATTGTGAATATAGGTGATTTTACTACTTTTGTCTTTTAAACTTCCTACTAGCTTTGTAAGTGGTTGATCTACTACCTTTACTGTATGTTTGCCTTTACCAGTGAGATTTTTCCTTTAGTAATTTTCATGTTTCTAATAATGGTCTTTTCCTTTCCACTTAAAGAAGTCTCTTAACATGTCCTGTAATGCCAGTTTAGTGGTGCTGAACTCTTTTAGCTTTTGTTTGTCCATACAATTCTTTACCTCTCCTTCAAATCAGTAAGATAGGCCTGCTGGGTAGACTATGGTTGTAGGGTCTTTCCTTTTATCACTTTGAATATATCATGCTACACCCTCTGGCCTGCAAAGCTTCTACTGAAAAGTCAGCTGAAAGTCTCATGGGAGTCCCCTTGTTTGAAACTAGTTGCTTTTCACTTGCTGCTTTTAAAATTCTTTCTCTTTAATTTTTGCCATTTTAATTATAAAGTGTCTTGATGTGGACCTTTGGGCTCATCTTGTTTGGGACCCTGTCCTCCTAAACTTGGATGTCTCTTTCCTTTCCCAGGTTAGGAAATTTTTCAGCTATTATTTCTTCAAATAAGTTCTTTGCCCCCTTTTCTCTCTCTTCTCCTTCTGGGACCCCAATAACGTGAATGTTAGTACACTTAATGTCATTCCAGAGGTCTCTTAAACTATCCTCATTTTCTTAAGTTATTTTTCTTTTTTCTGTTTTTTCTGTTTTTCCACTACTCTGTCTTCCAGTTCTCTGATCTGTTCCTCTGTATCATCTAATCCACTGTTGACTTCTTTTAGTGTATTTTTTAAAAATTCAGTTATTGTATTCTTTCGTTCTGTTTGGGTCTTCTTTATATTTTCTAACTCTCTGTCAAACTCCTCACTGTATTCATTCATTCTTCTCCTGAGTTCATCAACCATCTTTATGATTGTTACCTTGAACTCTATTGGGTAGATTGCTTATCTCCACTTTGTTTAGTTCTTTTGAGGTTTTTGTCTTGTTCTTTCATTGGAACATATTCCTATGTCTTCTCATTTTGCCTCATTCTCTATTTTTTTTCTATGTATTAAGTAGGTCAGTTATGTTTCCCCATCTCGGATTAGTAGCCTTATGTAGGAGACGTCCTATGCGGCACAACAGCACACTGCTCTCTGGTCATCAGAGCTATACACTCTAGAAGTTCCTCCTACGTGGGCTGTGTGGGACCTTCTGTTGTGGCAGGGCTGACTGTTATGGGTATGCTCGTAGGTGGGACTGGCCTCTGGCCTGGTTGGCTGCCTGGCCCTGACCCATGCGGTGGTTGCTGGCCCATGGTAGACAGGGCCAGGTTCTGGTGAGGCTAGCTGTGTAGTCCAGGGGATCCGAGGCTAGTGCCAGATCACTGGTGGGCAGGTAAGTCCCTGGTGCTAATAGGCTAGAAGGAGGGTTCCAAAATGGCACTTGCCAGCACCAGTGTCCTTGTTGTATGACAAGCTCCCCAAAATGCCTGCCACCAACATCTGTGTCCCCAGGGGGCATCCCAGTTGCCTCCTGCCTCTTTGGGAGACTCTCCAAGATAAGCAAGTGGGTCTGATCCAGGCTTCGTTCAAATTCCTGCCTCTGCACTGGGACTCACTTGCCACTATCTCCCCTCATCGCAGACCCTGGTCTCAACTAGGGTGGTCAGGAAAGGCCTCTCTTTGAGCTGAGACATTTCAGCCAGGAGTTGCAAGATGAGAGTGAATCACACAAGAAAAGCATTCCAAGCCTAGAGAAGAGTAGTTACTACAACTTGAGGGAGGAATAACTTTGCCGTGTTCAACAGATTAAAAGAAAGCCAGGAAACTGGTTCAAGATGGTGGAGTAGAAGGATGTGCTCTCAGTCCCTCTTGCGAGAGCAGTGGAATCACAACTAACTGCTGAACAATCATCTACAGGAAGACACTGGAACTCACCACAAAAGATACCGCACATCTAAAGACAAAGGAGAAGCCACAACGAGATGGTATGAGGGGCGCAATCACAATAAAATCAAATCCCATAACTGCTGGGTGGGTGACTCACAAACTGGAGAACAATTTTACCACAGAAGTCCACCCACTGGATTGAAGGTTCTGAGACCCAGGTCAGGCTTCCCAATCTCGGTTTCCAGCAATGGGAGGAGGAATTCCCAGAGAATCAGACTTTGAAGGCTAGTGGGATTTACTTGCAGGACTTGGACTGGACTGGGGGAAACAGAGACTCCACTCTTGGAGGGCACACTCAAAGTACTGTGCACATCAGGACCCAGAGGAAGGAGCAGTGACCCGATAGGAGACTGAACCAGATCTACCAGCCAGTGTTGGAGGGTCTCCTGCAGAAGCAGGGGGTGGCTGTGGCTCACCACAGGGACAAGGACACTGGCAGCAGAAGCTCTGGGAAGTACTCCTTGGCATGAGCCCTCCTGGAGTTTGCCATTAGTCCCACCAAAGAGCCTGTAGCCTCCAGTGCTGGGTCATCTCAGGCCAAACAACCAACATGGAGGGAACTCAGCCCCGCCCATCAGTAGACAAGCGGATTAAAGTTTTACTGAGTTCTGTCTACCAGAGCAACACCCAGCTCTACCCACCACCAGTCCCTCCCATCAGGAAGCTTGCATAAGCCTCTTAAATAGCCTCATCCACCAGAGAGCAGAGAGCAGAAGCAAGAACAACTACAATCCCCTGCAGTCTGTGGAATGAAAACCACATTCACAGAAATATAGACAAAATGAAAAGGCAGAGGATGATGTACTAGATGAAGGAACAAGATAAAACCCCAGAAAAAGAGAACTAAATGAAGTGGAGGTAGGGAGCCTTCCAGAAAATGAATTTAGAATAATGATAGTGAAGATGATCCAGGACCTTGGAAAAAGAATGGGGGCAAAGATAGAGAAGATGCAAGATATGTTTAACAAAGACCTAGAAGAATTAAAGAAGAAACACCTAGAAGAATTAAACAACAAACAAACAGAGATGAACAATAGAATAAATGAAATGAAAAATACACTAGAAGGAATCAATAGCAGAATAACTGAGGCAGAAGAACAGATAAGTGACCTGGAAGACAGACTGGCGGAATTCACTGCAGCAGAACAAAATAAATAATACAGAATGAAAAGAAGTGAAGACAGCATAAGAGACCTCTGGGACAACATTAAATGCACCAACATTCGCATTATACATGTTCCAGAAGGAGAAGAGAGAGAGAAAGGACCCAAGAAAATATTTGAAGAGATTATAGTTGAAAACTTCCCTAACATGGGAAAGGAAATAGCCACCCAAGTCCAGGAATCACAGAGAGTCCCAGGCAGGATAAATCCAAGGAGAAACATGCCAAGACACATAGTAATAAAATTGAACAAAATTAAAGACAAAGAAAAATTATTAAAATCAACAAGGGAAAAACAACAAATAACATACAAGGGAATTCCCATGTTGACAGCTGATTTCTCAGCAGAAACTCTCCAAGACAGAAGGGAGTGGCACAATATATTTAAAGTGATGAAAGGGAAGAAGCTACAACCAAAATTACTCTACCTGGCAAGGATCTCATTCAGATTTGACAGAGAAATCAAAAGCTTTACAGACAAGCAAAAGCTAAGAGAATTCAGCACCAACAAACCAGCTCTACGACAAATGCTAAAGGAATTTCTCTAAGTGGGAAACACAAGAGAAGAAAAGGACCTGCAAAAACAAACCCAAAACAATAAAGAAAATGGTAACAGGAACATACATATTGATAATTACCTTAAATGTGAATGAATTAAATGCTCCAACCAAAAGACACAGGCTTGCTGAATGGATACAAAAACAAGACCCATATATAAGCTGTCTACAAGAGACCAACTTCAGACCTAGGGACACATACAGACTGAAAGTGAGGGGATGGGAAAAGATATTCCATGCAAATGGAAATCAAAAGAAAGATGAAGTAGCAATACTCATATCAGATAAAACAGACTTTAAAATACTGTTACAAGAGACAAGGAAGGACACTACATAATGATCAAGGGATCAATCAAAGAAGATATAACAATTATAAATATATATATATATACACCCAAATTAGGAGCACCTCAATACATAAGGCAAATGCTAACATATAAAAGAGGATATCTACAGTAACACAATAATAGTAGGGGACTTTAACACCTCACTTACACCAATGGACAGATCATCCAGACAGAAAATTAATAAGGAAACAAAAGCCTTAAATGACACAATAGACCAGATAGGTTTAATTGACATTTATAGGACATTCCATCCAAAAACAGCAGATTACACTTTTGTCTCAAGTGCACATGGAATATTCTCCAGGATAGATCACATCTTGGATCACAAATCAAGCCTTGGTAAAATTAAGAAATTTGAAATCATATCAAGGATCTTTTCCAACCACAACCTTATGAGATTAGAAATAAATTACAGAGAAAAAAACGTAAAAAACGCAAACACATGGAGGCTAAACAATACGTTACTAAATAACCAAGAGACCACTGAAGAAATCAAAGAGGAAATCAAAACATACCTAGAGACAAATGACAATGAAAACACAATGATCCAAAACATACGGGATGCGGCAAAAGCAGTTCAAAAGGGAAGGTTATAGCAATACAATCCTACCTCAAGAAACATCTCAAATAAACAATCTAACCTTACACCTAAGAAACTAGGAAAAGAAGAACAAACAAAACCCAAAGTAAGTAGAAGGAAAGAAATAAAGATCAGAGCAGAGATAAATAAAATAGAAACAAAGAAAACAATAGTAAAGATCAATAAAACTAAAAGCTGGTTCTTTGAGAAGATAAACGAAATTGATAAACCGTTAGGCAGACTCATCAGGAAAAAGAAGGAAAGGACTCAAAAAAATAAAATTATAAATGAAAAAGGAGAAGTTACAACAGACACCACAGAAATACAAAGCATCCTAAGAGACTACTACAAGCAACTCTATGCCAATAAAATGGACACCTGGAAGAAATGGACACATTCTTAGAAAGATATAACCTTCCAAGACTGAACCAGGAAGAAATAGAAAATATGAACAGACCAATCACAAGTAATGAAATTGAAACTGTGATTAAAAATCTTCTAACATGGGCTTCTCTGGTGGCTCAGTGGTTAAGAATCTGCCTGACAATGCAGGGGACACGGGTTCGAGCCCTGGTCTGGGAAGATCCCACATGCCGTGGAGTAACTAAGCCCGTGCACCACAACTACTGAGACTGCACTCTAGAGCCTGTGAGCCACAACTGCTAAGCCTGTGTGCCTAGAACCCATGCTCTGCCACAAGAGAAGCCACAGCAATAAGAAGCCTGTGCACAGCAACAAGGACCCAACGCAGCCAAAAACAAATAAGAATGAATAAATTTAAAAAAAAATATCTTCCAACAAAGAAAAGTACAGGACCAGATGGCTTCACATGTGAATTCTATCAAACATTTAGAGAAGAGCTAACACCCAACCTTCTCAAACTCTTCCAAAAAAATGCAGAGGAAGGAACACTCCTAAACTCATTCTACGAGGCCACCATCACCCTGATACCAAAACCAGACAGAGATACTACAAAAAAAGAAAATTACAAATCAATATGACTGATGAATATAGATGCAAAAATCCTCAACAAAATACTAGCAAACCAAATTCAACAACACATTAAAAGGATCATACACCATGATCAAGTGGGATTTATCCCAGGGATGCAAGCCTTCTTCAATATACACAAATCAATCAATGTGATACACCATATTAACAAATTGAAGAAAAAATAACCCACACGATCATCTCCATAGATGCAGAAAAAACATTTGACAAAATTCAACACTCATTTATGATAAAAACTCTCCAGGAAGTGGGCATAGAGGGAAGCTACCTCAACAAAATAAAGGCCATATATGACAAACCCACAGCAAGCATCGTTCTCAAAGGTGAAAAACTGAAAGCATTTCCTCTAAGATCAGGAACAAGACAAGGATATCCACTCTAGCCACTATTATTCAACATAGTTCTGGAAGTCCTAGCTACAGCAATCAGAGAAGAAAAAGAAATAAAAGGAATACAAATTGGAAAAGAAGAAGTCAAACTATCACTGTTTGCAGATACATAGATAACCCTAAAGATGCCATCAGAAAACTACTAGAGCTAATCAATGAATTTGGTAAAGTTGCAGGATATAAAATTAATGCACAGGGCTTCCCTGGTGGCGCAGTGGTTGAGAGTCTGCCTGCCGATGCAGGGGACATGGGCTCGTGCCCCAGTCCGGGAAGATCCCACATGCCGCGGAGCAGCTGGGTCCGTGAGCCATGGCTGCTGAGCCTGCACGTTTGGAGCCTGTGCTCCGCAGTGGGAGAGGCCACAACAGTGAGAGGCCCATGTACCGCAAAAAAAAAAAAAAAAAAAAAAAAAAAAAAAAAAAAAAATTAATGCACAGAAATCTTTTGTGTTCCTATACACTAACAATGAAAGATCAGAAAGAGAAACTAAGGAAACAATCCCACTCACCATTGTAACAAAAAGAATAAAATACCTAGGAATAAACCTACCTAAGGAGGTAAGAGAGCTATACTCAGAAAACTATAAGACATTGATGAAAGAAATCAAAGATGACACTAACAGATGGAGAGATATACCTTGTTCTTGGATTGGAAGAATCAATATTGTGAAAATGACTATACTACCCAAAGCAATCTACAGATTCAATGGAATCCCTATCAAATTACCAATGGCATTTTTTTACAGAACTAGAACAAAAAATCTTAACATTTGTATGGAGACACAAAAGACCCCGAATAGCCAAAGCAAACTTCAGGGAAGAAAACAGAGCTGGAGGAATCAGACTCCTGGCTTCAAAGTATACTACAAAGCTACAGTAATCAAGACAATATGGTACTGGCACAAAGACAGAAATACAGATCAATTATACAGGATAGAAAGCCCAGAGATAAACCCATGCACCTATGATCAACTAATCTATGACAAAGGAGGCAAGAATATACAATGGAGAAAAGACAGCCTCTTCAATAAGTGGTGCTGGGAAAACTGGACAGCTACATGTAAAAGGATGAAATTAGAACATTCCCTAACACCATACACAAAAATAAACTCAAAATGGATTAAAGACCTAAATGTAAGCCTGGACATTATAAAACTCTTAGAGAAAAACATAGGCAGAACACTCTATGACATAAATCAGAGCAAGACCTTTTTTGACCCACCTCCTAGAGTAATGGAAATAAAAACAAAAATAAACAAATGGGACTTAATGAAACAAAAGCTTTCGCACAGCAAAGGAAACTATAAAGAAGATGAAAAGACAACTCTCAGAATGGGAGAAAATATTTGCAAACAAATCAACAAAGGATTAATCTCCAAAATATATAAACAGCTCATGCAGCTCAATATTAGAAAAACATACAACCCAATCAAAAAATGGGCAGAAGACCTAAATAGACATTTCTCCAAGGAAGAGATACAGATGGTCAAGAGGCACAAGAAAAGCTGCTCAACATCACCAATTATGAGAGAAATGCAGATCAAAACTACAATGAGGTATCACCTCACACCAGTTAGAACGGGCATCATCAGAAAATCTACAAACAACAAATGCTGGAGAGGGTGTGGAGAAAAGGGTACCCTCTTGCACTGTTGGTGGAAATGTAAATTGATATAGCCACAATGGAGAACAGTATGGAGGTTCCTTAAAAAGCTAAAAATACAATTACCATATGACCCAGCAATCTCACTACTGGGCATATACCCAAAGAAAACCATAATTCCAAAAGACACATGCACCCCAAGTTTCATTGAAGCACTATTTTTAAAATAGCCAGGTCATGGAAGCAACCTAAATGCCCATCAACAGACAGACAAATGGATAAAGAAATGTGGTACATATATACAATGGAATATTACTCAGCCATAAAAAGGAACGAAACTGGGTCATTTGTAGTGAGGTGGATGGACCTAGAGACTGTCATACAGAGTGAAGTAAGTCAGAAAGAGAAAAACAAATATCGTATATTAACGCATATATGTGGAATCTAGAAAAATGGTACAGATGAACCAGTTTGCAAGGCAGAAATAGAGACACAGTTGTAGAGAACAAATGTACGGACACCGGGGGGGAAAGCAGGGCAGATGGTGGTGGAGGTGGTGGTGGGATGAATTGGGAGATTGGGATTGACATATATACACTAATATGTATAAAATACATAACTAATAAGAACCTGCTGTATAAATAAATAATAAAATAAAAATTTTAAAAATATTGGCAAAATTACCCCCAAAAATAAAAAATAAATTTAAAAAAATAAAAGAAAGCCAATGAGAAAGTGGGAAGAGTGCAAGGCAGAGTCAGAGCATGCAGGAATTTATAGGATGTGTTCAGGACTTTAGTTTTTATTCTAATTGCAGGAAGCCATTGCAATCGGAGCTGTTGCACTGGAGAAGCTACTGGAGGGTTTTCGGCAAGTGAGAAAAAGGATGAGATAGTATCACATGTACATTATTAAAAGATTACTCTGGTTAAAATATGGAGAATAGATGCAAGTGGAGTCAGAATAGCAAGAAGAGACCAAGTAGGAGGCTTTACCATAACCCAACCCTCTCCTTGCCATATTAAATCAAGAGCCACAGAGAGGGGCCAGGCTGGAAGCTACCAGTCTGTGATCAATTAATCTGCCATGGAATTGGGTCTCCTGATATAAGTAAATCCAAGGAATAGTCAGGTAAATTTGAAGGAAAGATTTGGAAACCTGTTGCATTTGTCCTTTGTGGGTAGAAGGCAGGTGGTCTGCCATGCTTAAGACCTTCCTCAGCAACTCTGCTTAAGATAGAGACACTCAAGCTGTCTACTGCTCAGTTAATTCCATGTTTCCATTGACTCCTTAAAGACTGTTGTCACCTCTCTACCTTGATTCCCACTGCTACCTCCTGAATGGGGTCTTACCTCCACTCTCACCCTCATCTAATTCATTCTCTACACTACAGTGAGAATGATCTTTCTAAAAACTTGAGCTTCAGGTCCATCAGGACTCTTCATCCTGTTTCCTTCAGGAGAAGGTCCACCTCCTTCAATGGCATGATCCAGTCCCTCTAATCTCCCCAAAACTCTCCCTTACCCATCCAACCCAGCTCTTCCTCTTGTTTCCTGGCTAAACCTGCAGTTTCCTATATAGGCCATGTTTTGCACAGACCTAGAACACCTCTCTTCCACCAATTTGTGGTTAACTTCTACATCAGTTGTTAAATTAAGAAGCACTTTCTGATTAGCATTTGCTAATTTCTGCCTCATACCAGGCTCCACCACTCACCCTACCCTCACCAGCCCCAGAATTCATTGCATGCCCACTTCCATGTTTTGATAGCTCCCTATGTTTATCTCTTTTCCAGAGTACTTAGAACTTGGGGTTATATTGTTCTATTTCTTCCACCAGAGTGTCAGCAAACTGAAAGATGGAACTGTGTCTTTTTCTTCCTTGTATTCCAATCTGTTAGCCCAGTATTTAGACCCCCCAACAGACATTTCCTATATGTTTGTTGAATTAATACACAAAAGAATGAACAGGTAAATGAACTGGAAGATGCTGTGAAGGAGACTAAGGTGGTAGGTTTGACAGCCCATGTGGACTAAACAGATAACTTTTCCCTGTCCACAGCCTCAGACTCACTCCCAAAACCCTGCTACCCACAAACCCACTTCTGTGAAAAAAATGTAAGTGTGGGTGGCCAGAGGTGGTCTCACCTGTGCTAGTATGGAGCAGCACCCCTTTCTCTGCAGTTGCAGAGAGACTTGCTGAGGTTGTTCTCAGAGAGGAACACTGATTTCATGGTTTCGGTCCTGATGCTAAGGCCATTAAGAGTAGACGGTGGGCAGGCACTTTCCAAAGCCATTAACTCTGACCACTTTAAAGACCACATTCAAGAACACAAAGCAAGTAAGGGACAGAAAGAGTCTCTCGCTTCACTCCCAGCTGGCTGGGGGCTCTCCATTTGTGCTGTGTCATATAGCTCACTTCCCTCAACTCAGCATTCAGCCTCCAGATGCCCAACCCAAACCAATTTCTGAGCAATTCTTCCAGTGAGTGCCCCGGCCCTGTTGAGCTCCCAATTACATCTAGAGATGCTTAACCATGAGACATTTCAGTGTACCGATCACTTGGCATTGCTTTCCTGTTAACTTGGTAATCACCACAGCCTGCATTTAAAAAAAAAAATGAGGGGGGCAGGGGGAAAGAAGCCTCTTTGTCAGGCCAGACCCTAGTAATTGTATCAAAGGAGAAGGGAAGAAAAGCCTTCCAGTTTTTCTCTTTGTCCTAAAATTTCTGCCTTGGGAAAAATTACTGGGATGATCTATGTTAAGATTAAAGGTGAGTTTTTGATGATATTAGATGGTATAACAACCAGAGAGCTAGGGATGCCTGAAAACTGCCCTATCTCTTAAAAATGTATGAAGCCACAGTATACACGCAATGAACAAAGCAGATTCGGAATCAGTGTATTCTTTATTCTTAGCTAAGCCTGAGTCCAATAACCCCAGAGGAGAACCTAATGTTAAAAACTGGAACACAAGGCTTAAACTCAAGGATAGAGTCTCATATTCCCTCTCACTCAATTTATATCTTGGGAGCAGCCCACTCAAGACATACTTACTGGGAAAGAGAGAGGGAAGGAAAGAGAGAGAAAGAAAGGGAGAAAGGGAAAGAAAGTAAGGAAAGAGGGGAAGGAGGGTGAGAAACAGACAGACAGACACTCAGTCTATTTATCCACCCTGCCATATGGATCTCAGAAGAGAAAGCAGACCATCACACCCCTTGGGGCACAGTCTAGCTAACCAGCTCCACCTCTGCACTCTCTGAGGAGAGGGAAACATACTGGAGAAAAAGTGGAGTTCAAGTCCAGCTGGTCTTCAGGCTCATCTGAAGAGCTCTGGCGAAACACTGATTCCTGACACTTACCCCCCAGCATTCTGATTCAGTAGATCTGCTGCAGAACCCAGGAACCTGAATTTTAATAATCCCTGGCTTGGGAACAATTAGTGAGCCTACCTCCTCTCATCAGGTGAAAAGGAATAATAATTTGATCATGGACTGGTGGTATGAGGTAAAACTTTTACACTCTTGAGGGTCGGAGGCGGGTGAAGAAGAGTGGTTTCACGGTAAATGTCGTCTCCAAGTTCCCAAGATGTGAATATTGCCACTGTGGATATTCTGCATAAGAAAAATGCTTTTGATTATGTTTCCATTAATGCCACAGACTAAATTATGATAAGTGGAATCTCTAAACCACCAGGTGGCCTTGCCATTTGTCAAAGGTAAGGCAAGCACACCCAGCAACCATGCATCAGTCCCACATACATCTGGTGGGTGCCTCCAACGACCAGTCCAACATGAAGGCCCAGAAGGAAGAAAACACGACCCCTCCTCTCCCAAGGTGCACTCTGAGACCTTCATCCCATCAGAACTTTTGACACTCCTTAGGTCACACTTTTTTCTTAAGTTGATTTTATTCCCGTTTTCTGACTTTATAAAAATGGATCCCTTAAAAATTTTTTTTTTTTATTGAGGTACAGTTGCTTTACAATGTTGTGTTAGTTTCTGCTGTACAGTGAAGTGAATCAGCTATATGTTTACATATATCCCCTCCCTCTTGGACCTCCCACCCTCCCCCATCCCACCCATCTCAGTCCCCACAGAGCACAGAGCTGAGCTCCCTGCACTATACAGCAGGATCCCACTGGCTACCTATTTTACACATGGCATATGACCACACTTCAGATATTTAAAAACTTCTCTCCTCCAGAGCAAACCATCTCATTTTCCTATATTTGTTTTTGGTAGTTCTACCTTTAAAGCAACTAATATGTTTGAGCCTTTTGAAAGTATCTGTAATAGAAAAATTAAATAATTGATCTTATCAATGTGAAGAAGCCTGTATAAGATTATTTATTTGTCTGTTCTAAAGTTTCGTTTGGTTTTGTATGTGTATTTGGATGAGGTTGTCGCTTTGAGGTTTGGGAGAAGATGTTCTGTGGGGGACATGTTGGATATTGGGAAGAAATTGGGGGTTCTGGCCCCTTTAAGGCACTGAGTTGATTCAGGAGAAAGGGTTATTAGCGCATAAGGTAGGAGTGCGCTGAAGACCAAGCATGTTTTGTATTGATCTAAAATAAGAAACTCAGACAGTGAGAAAAGAGGGGAAAAAGGAAGGCAGACAGGATGGTTGCTCCAAAGATCTGCTAGAGAATGGCCTGGAAGCCAGGAAATAATCACTGTGCTCCCAAAGCAACAGAGAGAGAGAAGGCACTCACCTACACCTACCCCTGAAACGTAATTGGACCCTCTAGGAACAGGTGGAATCAGGAACTCTACCAAAATCTAGGACAGGCTGGAGATGAAAGTTGAGAGCTTTTCTGCAGCTATTAAGGAAATATGTTTTGAGAGGGTTAAGATATTTAATGTGAACATAGAACTTTTTGAGGTAACTTTAACTTCTGGGGCTTTATATGCTTATAAGATAAATATAGATTTTAGTTAATCACTTGCTATCTGGACAGATATAGATCCAGTAAACTGTATCATATGTTATATCCCCAGTTTTAGTAGAGTTCAAGGAGCACTTGACTCGGGGTCTGAAAACTTGAGTTCAAGTGAATGGAGGAAGTCATGCGATCTTTCTGAGTAGTTTCCTTCTCTGTAAAATAAGACTTCAATCTATAACAATCTGCCTTCCTCTCGCGTTTCTTGCAAGAATTAAATGGAAATAATAGCACACTTGGTAAAATACTAGTTCTATAGGAATATATTGTTATTCCCTGGTGTGATATGCCTGAAGCAGGCGGTGCCTTTTTCTAAACTACCTTAAATGCGAGCGGCCCTTGACCATGGTGTGGAAGCAAGCTGGACACTCCTTATGCAAGAAGAGTTAACACATCTCCAAGAAGGGCCTTGCATAAAGTCTACCAAACCCCTACAACCTCTCCCTAACACAGGACGACGCTTCAGTGAGGTTGCTATGTTACCTCCCTTGTGTGGCATTATGCTGCCACTTGCTCTGGCCCACCGGCTGACTCTCCAAGGGGCCCTCTGTCACACCTGCAGTGCGCGAGTTCTGCCACTAGGGGGCACTGTAGGTCCCATGAAGTCCCTACCCCACCTCTCTTCCTAGCTCTGCTACCCTTCAAGGATGCAGAAGCACATCAACTGCACCACACTTTCCATTGACCCAGAGATCATGTATTTACAGAGCACCCAAACCACTTTTCCTCCTGTGCCAAGCTCTGCCTTTAATTTGTTCCATCAGCTCCTGCAGTCCAGTACAGCTCCTCCCATGGGACCTCTGCTTTCTGGCTTGCCTGTTAAACATTAAAATCTGCCCTGAAGCTAAGCTCTTCAAGACACATGATTTAAGCTTTTCTTTCAGCTAATTAGATATTGTTCTACAAATAGGGCTGTTCTCTCTGAAAGATGAGCAGCAATTTATTTCCTCTGTCCTCTCCTTAAACTTAAACTGTACTGTAAAACATGGCCATTTGATTGTTTAGTGCAATCAGATTATTTTGCAGGAGGAATAGATATCCATCTTCTTGCTAACGCTAAGCTTGTTTGGGCATTCCTTACTGGCTGCTGTGAAGACAGCGGACAGCTGTGCTTGATCCCTCTTGTTCTTTAGAAAGGTGGACTCTGCAGTGTTTTATTGGGCTCCATGCTTCTGTAATCATCGCCTAAGTAACCAGTTACTAGGTACATTAACATACCTTCACCCTTGGTGGAGGACTATTTTTATTATCCCCATCTTTCTGATAAGAAGATGATGCCAGGAAGTCAGGCTATTAGCCTAAGCTAAACGAGGAGGTGAACGGGGGGAGCAACACAGTGAACACAGCTCTTTGGTCCTCAGACCCCATAAAACTGTGTACTGTCTGATAAACCCAACATCAGCTGAAAAGAAGGAATGCAAGGTGATGCAGGATTCATACACAGATTCAGTGAGGATTCCTTACAGCTCTTGATGAAGTACTGTGAGACCTTCTAAACTGTTCTCTGATCCAAGGGGCTCTTATGCATAGTGGGAGGGAGGACCCTTTCCAGAAATTGCCTCTTTTCTTGTGCAGGGGGCCGGGTCTTCCCTCATCCTCAAGACTGTGCCCAGCATTTGATGAACGGAGACACTCTGAGTGGGGTTTACACCATCTTCCTCAATGGAGAGCTAAGCCGGAAGTTACAGGTTTACTGCGATATGACGACGGACGGGGGTGGCTGGATTGTAAGTACCTGCGGCTGTTCTCCATGCCCACCAGCATCGTTGATGCTTCAGTCCACCTGGCTCAGCAACCATCCATCCACACTTCACCATCCTCTGGCCATCCTTTCACCCACTCCCCTCATGCCCAACCTGGGGCTTTGCATTGTCCTCAGGGCCTTGCTCAGCAGCCCACAGGTTTGGTGAGGCAGAGGAAGAAATAAGAATATCGAGGCTGCAGTGGCCCAGCCCAGTGAGGGAGCCCCAGAAAACTGCTCCTTCTGTGGGGATATTTCATGCAGGAGGGAAAGGGAGTAATGGTTCAGAGAGGCCCAGGGGTCTTGCCTGATGAAGACTGTGGAAATAATAAAGAAATAGAGATGAGTCCCCTGCAGGATGAGGTGAGTCTCTATGGGGAGATGATTAGGATCTTTCTATTGGAGAATTGCATATGGCGGAGCAGATGAGGGCCAGAACCCAGATAGCCCCCTCTAGTTACAAAGGCCACCCCTGTCCCCATCCTTCCCTGGCCTCTCTGGTTCTTCCCCAGAGCTGTCATATCCTTCAGGGAGGAGAAGTGGTGGGAAAAAGAGAGACACCAATTCCTGTCACCACCCTCCTCCCATGTCTGATAGGGCAGTACAGAAAGAAGGGGAAGGGCATCCTGGTGAATGGCCTCACACGTTAGTACAGGCCACTACGCAGATGGGCGAGTTCCGGCAGCCCGGCCTGAAAGCAGAGCAGCATTAGCTCAGTCAGGGCAGATGGAAACCCAGCTCCTCCATCCACCCTCCTCCTGCAGATCCCTCCTCTAGCACCAACACACAGCGCTGGATTTTTCACAGTGCAAAATGGTTAGTTGTTGAATGGAGTTAAATGGTGGCTGTGCTCGTAACAGCCACTCTTGGGAAGCATTTTCTTTTATATTTCTGACATATTTGTGCCTTCTTCTTAAAGCATAATTGGAAATTGAAGTCGAGGCTGATGTATTGGAGGGTAAATGAAATTAGCACTTAAACAGCTCGGAAAGTGAATGATATGCAATTGCTTTGCCTGAAATAGGATGATGACAGTTCCTAGCTGATCTGAAGTTGGTCCCATTCTTTTGGTGAAAAATGCTTTCTACTGCATTCTGTGGTGCAAAAAGATTAATTTGAGAGGCAAGCCTATTTCCCTTGACTAATTGGGGGCTTCATATCCTTTCTACATTGCAGGGGTGCAAATGAGTGTCAACATTACACCCTGGCCTATTCATCAAGCGCCCCTGCGCTTCAGAGAAGGGCTCTGAGCATCTCCTACGACTGCTGTGCAAATATCAAGCTCCGTACTGCAGTGGTGCTTATCTGAGAATCTTTGTCACTGCAGATATAAAACCCGGTTATAGCCGTTTTACTCGTTAGAGTTTATTTTCCTTAGCATTTTCTTCATTTCCCCTCTTTCTCTTCACAGGTATTCCAGAGGCGGCAGAACGGCCAAACTGACTTTTTCCGGAAATGGGCTGAGTACCGCGTTGGCTTTGGGAACCTGGAGGATGAGTTTTGGCTGGGTAACGCCTCCTTTTTGTTTCCCTTGGAATGCAGCTCCGACTCTTAGTCCATCTTTCTCCTTTCTGTGTCCATCTGGGATTATCAGAAACCCTGTGTCCATTGAGAAGCTGACAGCTTGTGAATTGCTTTCAGTAGCTCTTGCTCTGTTAGGCTCCACTATTGATCTGTTTCTATCTTGTTGTGGTGTTTTCCTCTTTGCTCTGTCTCTTCCAGACATCCTCATTAATAGTCTCTTATGCTGATGGGTCTTGACATGAGACAACCTTTACAAAGGGAGAGAGCTGCCTGGTGAGGGAAGGGGGTAGAGGAAACAACAGGATGGCTGGTCATCTCTCAGAAGCCAGGCACCAGCCTGCAGGTCAGAAGAGAAATGAGGCAGTCACTCGGCTCTAGTTCCTTGGAAGAATGTTATTACTGACTTGGGATGGGAAGGGAAAAAATGAAAATGACATTAGAGGTGGCCAGCAATTTCCTAGAGGTCTGACACAAGCAGGAGGTGTCGATTGAGACCTGAACTGGTGTGAGAAGGTAAACACACACCTGACCCAGGCAGATGGCAGTGGAGCCAATCCTAGAAAGCAGTAAATTTATTTTTCCCTGCATCTCCCTCTTGGTTGGATTTTCATAGTTGATTATAAAGGGAGGCAGGGGAAAGGTGGATAATTGTGTTCTATATTCGTGGTCTCCTCTCTCTCTCTCCCCTGTCACTATCCCGCTTAGCCTCAACATCTTTCTCCTGGATGCTCATATAACAACCCCTCACTGGCCTTCCTGCCTCCTGGACCACCCATTGTCCACATGGCCAGGAGAATCATCTCCCTCACGCCAAAATCTGAGCAACGGCTAACCCCATTTGTAGAACTTTTTAAACCACTCCCCATCACCAGCACGTGAAGACTAAACACCTTAGCTATAGTACAAGGCCCTCCTCTTGGGCCTGCTCCCCACCACCAAGAGCCCTGCTCCTCTTTCCTACACCTCCCAACCAACACCAAACTCCAAACACTTTTTTTATGGAAGTATAGTTGATTTACAATGTTTCAGGTGTAGAGAAAAGTGACTCAGTTTTATATATATATATATATATATATACACACACACACACACAAATACTTTTTAAGATTCTTTTGAATTATAGGTTATTACAAGATATTGAATTTTATTCCCTGTGCTATAAGTAAGTCCTGTTGTTTATCTGTTTATATATAGTAGTGTGTATCTGTTAATCCCAAATTCCCAATTTATCCCTCCCCACCCCAAACTCCAAACCTTTACAATCACTAATGTTTCCTCTGTGAGGAATGGTCTGCCATCCAACTCTCCCCCTCCCCCATACACCTTGCCGTGCTCTGTGCATATTCAAAGGCCCAGCTAACCTCTTCTTCCTCCATAGGACCTATCCTACCCATTTTTCTCACCCTTTGCCTGTGGGAGAATTAGCTACTTTCTCTTCTGTGGTCCAAATCAGTGTCCATTTTCCTTTCTCTCTCTCTTGACTATACTATGTAAACTTCTTTGAGGGCTGAGACCAAACCATATTCATTTTTAACCTCATTACCTATCACAGTGGCTGGGGATAGTAGGTACCTAAAGTGTAGATAACAATCAATCAATCAATCAATGAATTGATAAGAATTTATTGAGTGCCTATTAGATGCCCAGATCTGTATTTGCTGTTGAACATAATAAAAAATATAAGGTAAAAATCACAAAAAAAACATTGAAAGAGAAGTCAAGTAAATAGGAAAATATCCTTCCCTTCTAAGAGTTTACAAACAGCTTGGGAGATAAGTATAAAGCACAGGAATCAATGCACCCACAGCAGACAGTGCTCATGTTTCCCAAACCTCAGCTATGGTACACCACGTTCACAATTTTTACCATATCTGGGAAATATCTGAACTATCACGCACTTGACGTTTCTATATCTCGCTTGTTTTTTTTAAAGAAATCTACTGTTTTGTGAAAGAAACTTTATAGCAGTGCCAAAAATGGAAAGCTAGTCATCATGTGCCATAAATACAAGGGAGTCTCAAAAATAAATGCAATGAAAAGATAACAGTATATGTATTATTAAGTGCCAGTTGTTGCTGTGTTGGTGGTACCAGAAATGGAGATTAGAAAGTGTTGGGTGTAAACCACAAAGTACAAGATCAAACTGAGACTGAGAGTTATCGTGAGGATCAGGGTTAAGGTTTCCCCTTAATCTATTAAGAAAAAGAGAGAATTTGGAAATATCTTTCTCCCTACATGTTCAAAGTTATTTAGACCTTCTTATTCCCCAAATACTTCCCATATCATCGGAGATGCCCTCCCACACTGGGAAACACTGTACTAATCTATGAGCTACTGACAAGAAGGCTGCAGATATTCAGAGAAGGAAGAGTCAGCTTCCTGGAGAAGGCATTGAGGGATGAGTAAGAAGAATGCAGGAGAGAAGCACACAAGAAAAGAGGGAAGGCAGGGATCCTTTTGACATGTGCAAATGGGACAATGGAAAAACCATCCAACCAGAGCAAAGATGCAGCTCAGGGAAAGAAGAAAATGAGGTAAGGTGTGTTGAACAAAGGCATGTTGTGGTACCTAAAGTGGGGAAGAGAAGGTTTGACTCAATGCTATAGGTAATAGGGAGCTGGAGAGGGCTCCTAAATAGAAGCACGGCCTGGTGATGCGTAGTTCGGTGACAATACTCATGTTAGGGGTAACACTCTGACCCATGGTTTATGTTGTAAGTTGGGTTCCCTAGAAGCAAAGCCTGAGACAGGGATTCTTGTTCAAGTGATTTATCAGGGGAGTGCTCTCAGAAGTGGAATGAGGGAAATAGTATAGATCAGGGGGCAAAGAGCAACAGTGTGATCTTGGTGGGAGATTAGCTTCAGTCTGATCCTCAGGGAAGCTCTGGAGCATGAATTGCTGCTCACAGTTGGTCCCCAATGGGGCAAGGGGTCTGGGATTTGGTACCTCCACATCAGGTATTGATGGAGGTCTGCCCCAAGGCATGGGGGAGGGAGCAGGTAACTTCCAGAGTAGAGCAACTCCTGTTCGGTCAAGGGCAATGATCCAAGAAGGAGGCAGCTGTGAGTTGTTAGCAGCTGGGGGCTATGTCCACTGTCCAATTAAAGGGCATCTGGACTGTCTGTGATCTAACCAAACTCTCCAGATGTGTGTTGGCTCCTATTTCCACTTGCCTTTGAAGGACCATTTTTCCCCCTCTGACGATTCTCTCTTCTCTCTACTTCTTCACTGAATTTTCCCCTATACATCTTATACTAGAAAACATGCTGTAACATCTCCCTTCTTCAAAATAAAAACAGTACAAAATAAAAAAATAAAGGGCATCTGGGCAGGGCACCGCCAGGATCCACCATATCCACACAAGCACAAGTCTACAGTAACAGCAACCCGGCACACAGCAAACAGCAAACAGCTTTCAACATATAACTAACATAAAGCTTGAACTCTCAAACAGGATAGGGAAACAGAAAGATCGAGGTGACCCTCAGCCAGTCATTTCACTTCTCTGGACTTCAGCCTCCTTTTCCACAACACAAAGAGACTAGCCTAAGTAATCTCTAGATTCTGTTCCATCTCTGCAAATTTTTTTATTCTAAGTCATGGTGTACTCTGATAGATATCAAATGTCACAGTAAAGCAAGAGGACCCCAGTTCAGTAAGCAGGTAGAAATCAGGAGGACTCAAAGACCACCAGCAATGCAAGGGGAGTGGTTCAAAGTCTGGGCAGGTAGTCAAAATCAGAAAGTCCCAGAACACAGCCATCCAGGGCAAAGAGACAAGAAAATACATATGAGAAAATATCACCAAGGAAGAGCTGGGCTCTGCCCAACTCTGGACTCATGGGGTCTGCACCTTACAAGAATCTATTAGACCAAGGCCTGGGAAGCTTAGAGGCCAAGGAGACAGTGGGTGAGGGAGGGTAACTGCCCAGAAAGACGAGTGAAGACGAAGCAGTGCAAGATATAGCAATTAGATTAGAGAGAAAAGAACTGGAGTTAGGAGACAGGTGACAATATTCTCTGACCCAGTTATGGGAGCCTCAGGAGGGCTGGAGGCTGAGAGAACAAGGGGCAGTGTAATTAAAGGTGGACGGAACCCCCTCCCAGGTTACTAGGAGATGGTAGGATATCCTGGACCCCGAGGGCCTACTGTGAATTACTCTGATCAGTGTTCTACAACTCTTGCTTCCTATCACTCACACCAAAGAATTCACACCCATGTGATGCCTCTTGTCATCTTCAACTAACACCATGGTTTGGAGTGGGAGGTGGCGGGGGACGGGGCCCGGAATCCTGAGGCTCAGGGCTTGTCCGGTACCGGGTCATGACTAGATGGTGGGACCCCTGAGCTGAGCTGCGGTGGGAACTCATCAGCAGAACTGGTCTGGTGTTTTGGCAGGAGGAAATTCAGTCTGGTGGGGTCTGTTTGATAGCAACCTGGGAAGGACTGAAGGCAAAAGCAATCCCAGTTACCCCTCCTCTTTCCCAGAACATCTGTTTTGAGGCCACAGTCACGTTTTGCTTCCCATTTCCAAAGCCACTGAGGCCAGGCTGACTGCGTTCTCTGCTCTTCTCCACAGGGCTGGACAACATACACGGGATCACGTCCCAGGGCCGCTACGAGCTGCGCGTGGACATGCGTGACGGCCAGGACGCCGCCTTCGCCTACTATGACAAGTTCTCTGTCGAGGGCAGCAGAAGCCTGTACAAACTCCACATAGGAGGCTACAACGGCACCGCAGGTACCTTGGCCCCGAGCAGCCCCCCAAGGGCAGTGGGCGTGCAGCAGGACCAGGCCCCATGTTCTAGGTCTGAGCTGCAGAATTCCCCGCTAGCCAAGGAGGAAGGCAGAGGGCTGGCGCACTGCCTCTGGTCCACGCGGCCCCTCACCACTCAGGTGACCTGAAATCAATTTCTCAGGACTTCAGTTTCTTCATCTGGAAAATCTGAATAATAATGCCTGTCCTAGTTCACAGAGCAGTCAGGAAAAAAATGTGATAAACAGAGCGAAAGTGCTTTTAAAGTTAACCAAAAAAAGTACAATGTGAGGGTGAAGGATTATTTTTCTTGTCTAGATTAATCAATATAGGCTCTTATCCAGTGACAGCATAATCATCTATTGTCTGGTAGAAATCTCCCCTGTAATGACATCAAGGAAACCATCTTTGAACTAATAAAAATAAGACAGATCCCCCCATTCTGAGCTCTACTCCCCTCCATCAGCAGTCACCATAACACCTCCATCAGGGAACACACAACAGCTCCTAAATGTTCCCCATGGGCCACATTCCTTTTCATTCCTCCACAAGAACCCCATACATGGTCATGTTTTCTGTACAGATTTTTATGGCACTTCCACTAAGTAGACCAAAACCATCTCTATAAGCTCTGTTGCATTAATAGTTTTATCAGAACATAATATCCAGTCTGCTTCTTAGGCTTTGCCAATCTATTTCCAGGGTTCTCTTATAGCACATTTCCTAAAACCTGTTTTGCCAAATATTCCACTATTTGGTACATGGAGTTATTGGTCCTTTCATTAACTCCAATTATAGGGCTAAATGCTAGGATATAAATTTCTCAACATTTTTGTAACTCTTGGAATTAAGAAGATCATCCAAGTGTTGCCTCTCCAACGACAGCATCTGCTCAGTTATTTCTCTGCTCAGCCAGGTACTGTTACTCCAAAGAGAAGACACACTTTCCCTTGTTGTTTTTCATATGGGAGATCATCCCCAATGGCAATCAGACCTGCCTGAAGTGCCCCAACAAAAGATCCAATTTACCACACTTTGGGCATAAAATAGCCATTGAAATGGAGTGTATTAAACAAAATATCAGACTAAACCATTGCAAAAATAACCTGATACTAACCACTCCCTTAGAATCATGCCTGCAGAAAAGCAGTTCTTATTTCTCCCACAGAAAGAGAAGCAAGCCCTCCCACTTCCTTACATGGCCTCCCTCCCTCCCTCCACCTCACCTGCTCCAGGCCTATGCACTTACCTGTCTAACTTGGGCCCAGCTGCTGCAGCCTCTGTTGCAGCTCTATCTCTCTACTGGGCCCCATGGAGGTCATAACTGTTGGACAGCGTTCTACTGTCATGTCTCAGAGGCGAGTCCCACCAACAATTTGGCCAATCATCATAAATTAATTGCAGTCTGATCTCTTATGTCATATATCCAGTTCATCTTCAAAAGATGAGAAACTAGGCTTATGTAGGCTGCCCCCTTCCCTGGGCAACTTCACACAATGGTTGTTCTTTCCAGATTGGAAGGTCTCCAGGGAGGAAAAGCCCATCCTCTCTCTGGCATTTACTATTGCCCAAGTTCCCTGGCCTTTATCTTATATGTTGCTCATTTTTACTGGCCCTTCTGGCAACAATCCATACCCTTGGCCTCCAATTCCAAGTTCAGCCCCTTCTCCCATCTCCCTTGTTCTCAAGGCTACAAAAATCCAAGTCTCTAACCAGGACTCTAATTGGATTAGAACTGAAAATTCCAAGTCAAGTTATCAACAAAAGGTTGTTGAGCAACCCCTAAAAGTTCACTGTGTGAATTGTGAGGACTCAAAAGAAGCATAAGACATGACCTCTGCAAGAACTAAATATCCATTTACAGAAACAGACCATTAAGAAGCAGCTCACCACAAAATGAATGGTACTCACTCCCAGTTTACCGGGCATTCAGAGAAGAGGGTTCTGGATGGTTGAAAAAGGCTTCATGAAGGCAGTGGCGTTTGACTGGGATCCTGATGGTAAAGGAAACATTCCAGGGAAGGAAAGTCCTGGGAGAAAAATCACAAAAGGAGCAGTTACCATGGAGGGAGGGAAAGTGCAAAGGGCCTGGCTGTCCAGGACAGGGTGTGAGTTCAGAAAGAATAAAAAGAAAGTGGGTGGAGCCAGGCCCTGAAGAGCCTTAAAATGGAGGAGGCAGAGGAGTTCTGTCTTAATATGGTGGGCAGTGGGGAGCCAGGGTGGGTCCTGAGTGACACAATCGATGTGGGGTTTAGGGAAGATCAAAGTGACAGCCATAAATAGGATAAAGTACATCTGAGCGAAGAACAGAGACCAGCTGGAGGTGCTGCATCAATCCTGGTAGGAGATCATAGGAGACTTGACTGATGTTAGAAATTAAGAGGAAAGTACAAATCTCAACAGCAGTTGGAGAGAGAAAAACCAAGACTTAGATAATGTACTGAATATATGAGGTGGATATATGAAGCAGAAATGGGAGGGGGAGCCAGATTTGGGAAGGGGACAAAGACCAACATCAGGATCATATCTGAGAAAGCAGAAAGCAACATCAGAGTGGGAATGGGAGAGAATTGTTCCAAGGGAGTAATGAGGTCCGCTTCTAGATTACAGGGAGACAAGCACGAGATGAGAAGGTAGGAATGTGGGTAGAGACAACATAGGGAATTGATGGTAAAGAAAGGGTCTTTAGAGAGTAGGATTAATTCACTCTGGGTGGACACAAAGCCTAGATTTTTAGAGAGTAGGAGGGGGAAATGAAAAAGATGGGATAGAAATAATGACATATGGACTTAGAGACCCAACTGGCCTGAAGGAATCAGGCTTCCCCATAAAACAAAGATCATCTTCCTAAGAGTTAAGTTGTGGCCAGAAGCACTTGGAGGCATTGAGTGGCCACTATGAGTGTGGACTCGGAAGCCACAGGATCAGAAGTATGACCTATCTTGGCTTAAGGTGACCTCAGCAGCATCTAAGACAACACTCTTTCAGTAGTGGGAGCCCCTTCACAACATTTCTAACCATAAATCCTGCCAAAAGTTTGGCCAGTAGGTATAAATTAATTACAGTTTGATACCTCACCTCAAATACTCAATTCATATGAGTCCCCTGCATAACATCCCAACAAGAGAACACCCAGCCTCTAAGAACAGAGATCTCTCCATATCTCCAAATAGTATATACCATTTATAAACAGCTCTAATATTTAGCTAATTTCTCTTCATATATTTAGCCCAAATATGCCACCTTGCAGTCTCTACCTACTGATCCTCATACTTTCCCAAAGTTTTTGTTTTGGGGGGCAGGTATTGTTTGTTTACTCAATAGTCCATCAAATATTTGGAGTCAGTGATAATGGACACTGTTTCCCCCTTCAAGCCTGCTCTTCCTCAAGATACAGCCCTGGTTTCCCCAACCACTTCTCCTCTGACATGGTTAGGATTTTCTTATCATCCTGTCTCCTATGGACAGGAACTCTAGTTAGCTAATGTCCCTCTTCACATGTGGCCCCAAGTTCTGAACAGGGGGATATTGGGTGTGAGCTGACTGGGCCTGATGAGCCATGGAGAAAGCCAGGCTGTACGGTGGTGACCCGGACTTGCCCAGGTCACCATGGCTCATCACTGTCTCCTCTGAGACAAAAGGAGCCGTGAATGTCTGTGTCCCAGTGCTGGCCTGAAAGAAACAGACGGGGATGGTGAGGTGGAGCTGAGTGGACAGAGTTCTGAGCAGAAGGCCAGGGGAATGAGGCACAGTAAGTCCCCTACAGACAAACGAGTTCCATTCCAAGAGCGCATTCGTAATTCCCATTGGTTCGTTAAGTCCAACAAAGTTAGCCTAGGTATCCAACTAACACAATCGGCTATATAGTACTGTACTATAACAGGTTTATAATACTTTTCACACAAATAATACATAAAAAATAAACACACAAAAATAAACATTTTTAATTTTATAGTACAGTACCTTGAAAAGTACAGTAGTACAGTACAACAGATGGCATACAGGGGCTGGCATCGAGTGAACAGGCAAGAAATAAAGATACTGTATTACTGTACTCTATACAGTACTGTACAGTACACAATAGCACAACTACTTGGAGAGGATGCACACACGTGACAATGTATGCCAGACACGTGAACTAACTTACGTGATTGGACGTGCAAACACAGGTTCGCATCTTTGAAAGTTTGCAACTTGAAGGTTCATATGTAGGGGACTTACTGTAATGAGCTGGGGAGAGCAGCACAGAAGTAGTGGACCCAAGGGGAAGGTGGAGTAAGAGCTCAGTGCAGCCAGGCTGAGGAGCCAGATAGGAACAGAGAGGTGAGTGGAAGGTCTCTTAAGCGGACGCCAGGTTTGTTGGGCATGGGTCAAATGTCCAGAACATCTTGACAAAAGAACAACAGGTTGGATGGCCTCATGAATGTGTCTTTTTTCCAGGGGACTCCCTCAGCTATCATCAGGGCCGCCCTTTCTCCACAGAGGACAGAGACAACGACATTGCAGTTACCAACTGTGCCATGTCATACAAGGGGGCTTGGTGGTATAAGAACTGCCACCGGACCAACCTCAATGGGAAATACGGGGAGTCCAGGCACAGCCAGGTGGGTGAAACTCTGCTGCTGCATGAATGGCCCAGAGCCGTGCAGCCCACGTCCCTTGGCTTTATGTTCTAAGTACACAGGTGGGTCTTATATTTCCCTTTTAAAAAGATACACTCAGGGGCTTCCCTGGTGGCGCAGTGGTTGAGAGTCCGCCTGCCAATGCAGGGGTCACGGGTTCGTGCCCTGGTCCGGGAAGATCCCACATGCCGCGGAGCAACTGAGCCCGTGAGCCATGGCCGCTGGGCCTGCGCGTCCGGAGCCTGTGCTCCGCAACGGGAGAGGCCACAGCAGTGAGAGGCCCGCATACCGCAAAAAAAAAAAAAAAAAAAAAAAAAAGATACACTCAGAGTGTTGAGAAAGGACTCTCATAAAGAGGAAAGTAATGAAGACACTGGGATAAGAGCAGGACAGAGTCGAAGCCAGAGGAAGAAAAGGGAGGCACCTGGACTCAGGAGCTGGAACTTACCCAGAGAAGCCCTCGACAACCAGTCAAGTCCCATTTCATTTCCTCATCTAGCATATCCCATGAAAAGCTTATCAAGTTCAGGGACAGCTTCAGAGGCTCAGCTTCATCCAAAGAAGTGTCCTAGGAAGGGAGAGATCAGAAATAGCAGTGTAAACAGGACCATTTTTCCCCATTAGAGACCACAAGTCCATAGGCTGGGCTGGGTGATAGGGTGACCAACTGGGCCAACTGGGACCTCTCCAATTTTAGCAATGAAAGGCTAGCAGCCAGGGCACCCCTTAGCCTGGGCAAACCAAGATGGTTGGTCACCTGATAGGCAGAAACCACCTGACTCTCCCATCAGGAGTGAGCAGTCAAACACAGTTATGCTCTTTGAAATGCTTCTATACTGTTGGGAATTTGAAATTCAACACTAGTTATTGGTGCATGCAAATCCTGAAAGCCAAAACCAGAAAGCCAGCAATAAGGAATGACCTGCAACACATTCCCATTATAGACCCAGGCCACTGGCAATGTCTAAAGAGAAAAGCTAGAAAAAAATCTCTGCTCTTTTGCCCTTTTTGGGAACTCAGCCTCAAGCTTCATGTTAATGGAAAATGACTAAACACACATCTTAGATCCTCCACTCTCATCATCCCCTATCTTTTCAAGCTGGAAGTTCCGTTGAGGGGGTAGGGGTGATCTGACATGCTTATCTTTCTCCTTCCCAGGGGATCAACTGGTACCATTGGAAAGGCCACGAGTTCTCCATCCCCTTTGTGGAAATGAAGATGCGCCCCTACAGCCACCGTCTCGTGGCGGGGAGGAAACGGCGGTCCTTGCAGTTCTAAGCAGTGGGCGGCTGCGAGCCAACTGACCTTTTCTGTCATTTGTTTGTATTTTATAATATGAAACAAGGGGTGGGGGACATAGTAATGCTTTGCAACATATTAAGAGCGTTTGAAGGAAGCAGGATGTAGCAGGAATCAGCTGAGAATCAGCAGCTCATGGTTTCTGCTGCCCCCGGGCCTGACCCTCTGTCTCCATGCTCCCTCCTACCCCGTCATCCTTAACCTACCCCTCTTTTCCCACCGAGGAGGAAAAGTGAGACGTTTTCTTAAAAGACCAATTCAAAGGCAAATCCTGGAGTCAGACTCTGTGACGATGACAGGCACGTGCCTTCTTTCCTGCCCTCCTTCTGAGATGCCCTTCACTTCCAGGTATTGTGCTCTGGTCACTGCCTTGGATGGCCAGGTTCTCACCCCAGTCCAGAGAAGAGGCCTCAGCAAGAAAGCTTTGCCAACAAGTCCCCTTAAAAGGAAACAGATTAACCTCACCCCGTCCCAACAACCCAAGGCCTTTCTAACAGGCCAAAGATTCTCATCTGACACTCTTACTCTTACCAGCCAAGTGTCCTCTGTCACCTTTCAAGAGTAGTGGCCTCTTTTCCAGCCAACCCATCCTTTGCCCACTTCCATCCTAACCCTTAGACCCCCTACGGCCCCACAAGCGCAACCACTGTTTTGGATTCTAGCTCCCAAGGTGTTGCCTGCCCCTGGCCTGGGCTGCAATAGCAGCTGTGTACCTAGGGGTCATAAGTCCCTGCCCCTCCCTTGGGTTACAGAAGCAACTTTCTTTGAAGATGGGAGGGAGAGATTGTTGTGGCTTGTAGCACTTTGAGGTCAGACATGGAGGAAAGGACAGAAGAAATAGAAATCAGGGCCTCTGCCATTGAGATGACCAGTTCCACGGGGAACACAGATCTCACTTAGCTCCATTTTCTCTATTTCTGGTCCTATTTGTCATGGATTTTTTTTTTTCCTGAATTGCAAACGAAAGGCCTCATTCCTGTCTTCAGCCAGGCTCTCCTTGGTGGGTGGGTGGGGGGAGGGCTTAATAAGAGTCAGAAGTTATATGACCAGCCAGCCATTCCCCTGACTGATAATCCTTGGGAAGAGGTGGAATTTTAGGGTTTTGGTTTCAGTTTTCTCCTGTTTTTTGGTCCTGTGAGAAACAGGAGTGACCTCCTTAATGAGGTGAGCTCATGAGAAGACTTTCTCCATCTTCTTTTATTATTCTGCCTTTGAGAGGAAAAATGAAAAGTGCCAGCGGAAGTAACATCTAGAAACACAAAGGTGAAGAAGGGAGGAGTGTGGGCCTACCTCCCATTTTATGAGATGTGCTGTCTTCACTGGCATGATTTGATTTTTAAACCCAAGAGAGCTGGAGGCTCTAAAAGCCATGACCCTTCAACTTCTTCAATCAAATGTCAGCTGCAAGCATCCCTGCAGCATCTGCCAAAATCCATGCCCGGTCTCCCCAGCTGCCTTTTCCCTTTCCTCTTCTTTTCCTTAAGGCCCCAGTTCTGTTATTCGTAATGCCCACATTTAGTCAAACTGGGGCATCCTGGGCCTTTCCCAACCAATCACAGGATGAGCCTGAGAGTTGTAAATTTTCTAATGGAAACATCCACAATCTAACCAAGCTCTGTTAACCAGGAAAGGAGAATCCCTCAGACTGACAACCACACTTCTGAGGTTATGAGGATGGAGTCAGCTGCCACTTGCACTCTCGCTTTAGCAGACCCTCAAGGCCTTGTTCACTGCCATGGTGTGGATGTGACTGCCGGACCAGTGTTGGAAATGGAGGTTCCATTTCTCAGTTCACCATGGGCTTCAAAAAACTAGGGGAAGGAAGAAGAAACAGAAACAATCCTTTCAAGAAACCTGTTAATTAAATACGATTTAGATAGGGAGCGGGACACCAATGAACAGTAGGAAGCATGTAAAGGAGGAACCTGGCATCTCAGGAATAGGTCCAGCTCTGCCACTTTGTTGGCACTATGACATCAGGACAGTTGTTTCACCTCTCAGGGCCTCAGTTTCCTCACCTGTTGAAAGAAAGTTTAGACTAGAATGGTTTCCCTTTCAGTTTTGACAGTCAGTAAGGCTAGTCTTTGACCTGAAAATGGAAATTGGCATTGGTGAGAGAGCACAATTAAGTAATGAAAATTCATCAGAAGTCCTGCTTTATGAAAGACAGAAAGAGAGAGACAGACAGAGAGAAGGAAGGAAGGAAGGAAGAAGGAAAGCAAGCAAGCAAGCAAGAAAGAAAGAAATAAAGAAAGAAAGAAAGAAAGGAAGGAAGGAAGGAAGGAAGGAAGGAAGAAAGAAAGAAAGAAAGAATCAGAAGTCATCAGTCAAATATACACACAAGTGTGCAGCGCACGCACACACATACACACACACAGGAAAACATTGCAGAAAAGATCGTGCCAAATAAGTGGCTGAACTCATTTTGTCCATAAAAGCAGAACCCAGGGACCTAGTGCCAGTACAGCCCACCTCATCAAGGGAACTGAAATGGAAAAAGATTATGAGTGTCCATGTTGTCAGTTCAGGTGAAAGCCAAGAAACATCAGTGGAAACCAAAATCTGTCTTTTATTGGAACCATTTTACCTTATGGAACCATTTTACCCTAAACAATATCAGCAGCATTGCCTAGATTCATGTTAAAGAATTTTAAGGCTAGAAAGGAACTTCAAAGATTAGCTCACCCAACATTCTATAAAAGGATTTATAGATTCCTTTTATTAAGTAGAGTGATTTTCTCACAAATTTTCACCATTTTTAAGAGACACTGTGCCCCATTACCTCCCCAAGGCCCAGGGTCAACTTGACTCAAAGCTGCATAACTAGACTCATGCATTCCTGCTTATCCTGTTCCTCCAAGTACCCGTGCTCTTCCCAAGGGTGGATCCAGTAAGCAATACTCACAAAACACCCTCACACACCAAAGTTTCCCTCAAGGGACTCAGAGGGAATAGAAGTGGACCCTGGTCAGAGGCAGTTAAACTGCAGACACATCAGGATATGTATTTAGAAAACAAACAAAAAGCCCTACCACCAATGATTGCAATACACTCACTGCCTAGACCTAAGATCCAGACAGTTTCTTCTTTTTGCATTTTCCCATCAGATAATTTCCAACACAGTAAACTCACAATCTCCAGGTTTATATCTGGAAGGTGAAGGGGCGGGGGTAGGGGGGAGATGACAAATCTGTGGAAAATTCCTGCTGAACTTTAGACAGATTTAACTGAAGGAGGGAGACTTGCTAAGTGTGACCACTGGGGCATTTACAACCCCCAGTCACCTCCTGACAGTAGGGTTGGGGATACCCAGTGCCTCCAGGTTTTCAGGAGAACTCATACCAAACCAGGACCCAGGAAAACTGGCCAACTGATTTGTAAAAGAAACAACAACAAAATGGCAGCAAGAAAATGCAAAGCAAACTTCCAGAAATAGTTAAATCCACTCTATCCTTCACCTACCAGGTCCCACTCCACTACTCATGGAGTAACAAGATACCCAACACCTGTGCCCTCCCACCTGGGAAGCAACCAGCTGTCTGCACAGTGAAGCTGTTATTTCAAAGACAAACCTGAAGAACCAAGGTTGCCAATGAGCTCAATGCCAAACCAAACAATCCTTAGTCACATTTATACCTTCAAAATCCAGTCCCAGAACTGAGCTGTAGATTAAGGGACAAAAGGTCATTATGGAATTTTTTGAAAGAGCCCTTTTAAAAGTATCAGTTGAGAGAGGGTTTATGAGTTACTCTTTGTCCTCTCCTCTAGAAGATAAATGGAACCTGTGAGAACAGTGGGTGCACCAAGCTGAGGGGGTTGAAATAGACTAGCTGGTGGCCTGGATTTGCAAATACCCCTTGGGCATGAAAACTGTTTTCTTTTTCTTCTTTAACCTCCACCCAGAATTTCAGGAAAGGTGGAGCCACTTAACTCAAGATATGTGATTTTCTAGGCTTGCTTTCTTATCACCAGACTCCTACTCAATCTAATCCCTTACTTTCATTTCTTTCCCTCCAAAGGGGGCCCTATACTTGCAGCTCACTGTCCATTCTTAAAACTTTGATAAGGAACCTCAGAAAGATTCACACTTCAGTTTCAATAATCCCAAGAGGGTGGGGTAATCTGTTTTCACTTGCCTCAAACTTGCCATGGCCGCCAGAAGGGCCTTGGGACCTCAGAGGGCTGGAGTGAATCTGTGAAGTTTAGGAGTCTGCCTCTTGCACAAAGCTCCAAATACCAAGAGCTGCTGACTCAGTTCTGCTTAGCCTCCCTGGGTGGTCTGTTTTTCTCCCAGCAACAATAACAGAGAGGTTCTTTGCTCTGAGGAAAGGTGAGTCAAGGGGCTGGCTTCTGCACTGTACCTATAGCCTCTCTCTGGCTCCACCTTAGGGTCCCTTGGCCAAGATCCTGAAGATCTTTGACTAAATGCCTCCCTAAACCTTTGTTTCTTCCATAACCCAACCCCACACAGATGGGATAAGGTTTCCCTCAGCAATACTGGAACATTCTGGCACTACCAGGCCAAAGGAGTACTCACAGGCCAAATGGAAACCTCTAAAAACAAGTAAGGGAAAAACTCTAGGGTAAAGAATGTGTTGGTGTGGATTCAGGTCCAATTTGAAAGAATGGGTCTGGTTCATCCTAACTGTATCCACACTGGATTTACTTATTATGTCCATTCTGGGCTCTTCAAGCTTTGAGAAACAGCTGGGAAGAAAACAATTAAATGTAAAATACAAAATAACATAAAAAAAGAAGCTGATGGGTCATTGGAGACAAAAAGCAAGCTTTCTACAGATGGTCCCACAGTAAAAAAAAAAAAAAAAATACAGAGACCAGGCGTGAGGAGCCCTGGTAAAGAGACCAGCATTAGTTCCTTGAGTTCTAGCCCCCAACCTCCTCACAGAGCTCCTGTCAGTTCACCCACTTCACCAAACGAAGGCACCAGAGGACTTCACAGCACAGAAATGAGAAGCAGGGTGGCTTTCTTTGCTTGCTCAACCAATCTGCCTGGACCTTGCTTTTTCTTCACAGCAGCCACAAGCCCGATTTGCCATCTCCAGCATTTCTGATTCCTTTTTCAAGGTCACCCCTTGCCTGAAGCATGACTTCACCGCACCTGCAGCACTTCATTGTCCAAATGTCCTTGGCAAACCTTGCGGTGTTCGGACAGTGTTGCATTTTCTCCCCACCGGAAATCCTCTCTCCTTCCCCAAGCTTAATAAGGCTATTGCGGAGCATTCCAAGTAACACAGCTCCTGTTCCTCAGAAAACCCCTGTCTGCTGTTAACTTCATAAAACACCTCCTCATTGTCGACTGTGAGGCTGGGCTCATGCTAAATTTCCAGTTCATTTAAGCCTTCTGGTCTCATGGGCTCAGCTCTCCCAGGTACTGGGCACTGGCTCATTGGCATCAGGGGATCGTGGGAGGCAGTGCAAACATCCCAGGAGGCCTGGAACACTGAAGCCACGAGCGAGGGTGTGGGCCCAGGTGCATGGCCAGGAGGCAAATGCATGGATGAGAACTATTGTTTTCTTCCCATAGCTGGTTTGGCAGCCCCCAGGAAGACCCTGCATTCTTTATTAACATCTTGTCCTTGACACTAATAAGCTCAACACAGCCTCCAAAAGGCAAATATGGGAAACTTCAGAGCTGGAAGGGACTCTGAAAATCATCTAATCTATCCCCCTCATTTCATTCTACAGGAAACTGAGGCCCAGAAAGGTTAGGCAACTTGCCCAAGTTCACCCAGCAATTAGTAACAGAGCTGAGATCAGATCTGGCATAAGCTTTTTCATTTTTCTCTCCCCAAATGAAGACTAAGAGAAATGGTATTTATTGCATACCTACTATTTTCTAGATACTGTGCTAGGAGCTGGACATCTATTACTTTGTTAAATCTTCACCACACTGTTAAATCTTCACCACACTGTTAAATCTTCACCACACCCTGGCTCAAGTTTAGTCATTTTACATATGAGAGAATAGAAGAACAGGAAGGTTAAGTAACACGCCCAAAGTCACACAGCTGCTAAGTACAGCCATAACTGGAAGCTCTCTGTCTAACTAAAGTCCATGCTTTTGCTGCTTCATGAGGCTGCAGCCCTTTAAATTTATTTAGCCAAGTGGCCGCCATCTTGGATTTACTAATATTCTCACAAAGGGGCTTCTAACGCCACTTCCTCTCTCTGTCTTTTAAGAAAAGGGAGTTCTTGCATAGTTTTTGTCACATACTCCAGGGGACCTTCAACCTCACCATCAGAAGTAAGAGACATCCTGGCAACTTTTTCCTTTTCCTTTTTTTTTTTAATTTGGGAGGTGAAGGAGAGGGTCACAGTGAGTTGGGAGTGAAAGATAAAGGCAAGAACACAAACACTATTTCCCCCACCCCACTTCTTGGAGAATATGCAGCCTCTGTCTCATCCAACATTAGAAGAGTGAGAAATTCCAGAATCATTCTTCTCAAACTGATGCAGAAGATGTGGCCAGGATTGAGGAGGGGGGTGCCCCCAGAATAAGCATGGCACGTGTTCCTGGAGTGTCAGTTTTACTCTTGAATTTGGGAGGAAAAGGATTACATTATTCATGTATTCAAAGCAATGCAGATGGCATCAAATGCAGAAATGCCAAGAATTTTTAGGCTAAAACCTGTAAGTTATAGACTGACTTGGGCTCCCTCCTTCTAGACTCTCAGGGGTACTAGGACCTTCATGGTTCTTTGCAGGGACATATCAGTGGAAACTTTTGAGGAATGAGGCTAGAAGAAGGCAGGAGACAAATTAATTTTGTTCATTCCCTGGTTTCTTTACCCTTCTCCCTTCCTGCTCCCACATCCCAGTGGGTCGGGGGGCTCAGAGGACAGTGACTATAATCTCAGCTCTCTTTGCTCCTCTGGGGAACTTAGAAGGCAATTGGTACTTGGTAACTTGTATTTTTCACTGCCTGGCCCAAACTCCGGAAACAAGCCCCTGTCTCTTATTTGAACAACATTTATATGTAAAGGAATACGTGTCCTGGGAGAGATCTCTGCATTTTATGGTCCTCTCCCATGTAGGGGCTGCTTGGGCAGCAGTGACCTCTGTGTTAGATGCAGCAGACACCACAGTTTCCAAAAACATGTCAGTCAAGAAAGTGCTCCCCTGCCAGCTCTCTGTCCCCACCCATGACCTCCCTGATGTCTAGATTCGCACCACGGCCCCATAGACCAAGGTTCACAAGCTATTGCTAACACGCAGGCACCCCCTTCCTATCATTCCACACACCCATCCCATCATTCCAACCTCCAAGACACTCCAGGCCCACAGGAATTCCCAGGTACCCTAAGCAAGTCACCATGACTTTGAGGGAGCTGTTACTTGGGGCTCGGCAGCTGGAACCCACCCTGGTGGTCTCTAGACTGTTGTTCTGAGAAATCATAAACACCAAATCCTCCAGTCCCTCCAAATTTGAGTTTGTCATTTTAACTTTTAACAAGCCTTTTCAGGTAAAAATAACAAAGACCAGTTTACTCACTTTGTAGCTATAATGTGCCTGGAAAAGCATTTACTTAAAAGAAAGACTGGAAGGAAGAAAAAAACAAGAAGAAATGGAGTACACACTCCTCAGGCAATGAACACTTAAATGAGCTAAAATAACGTTAAAAACAGACAGAGGAAGGGAGAGGACTAACCCATTTCCCCCATCTTTCCATGGCACTGTAGCTCAAAGACTGGAATCTCCACTTGTTAACCATTGTTAACTAGTATTTTTAGTCCTGGTTGCTTTTAGCCTCTGTATAGTTCCTTTTTTAAACACATTTTCTATACGTTAATAAAAGATCCTGAAGGAATGATGTGCCTCTGCTGAGTCCTGTGGGGAATCTCGGAGGTGCACCTTTCTTCCCCGACAGGCCAGCCTTCTCCTCTGCTCCGGCCCCTTCCCCGCCCCTCAGTGTTCACCCATCACTTCCGCCAAAGTATCTTCTTTGCATCACCCTCTTGGGTAGTGAAGGGGTTCCTGGACCCAATCCCATCGTGTACGTGGAGGCTTCCCCACACCAACAAATGACTCCCAAACACTATCGACCTGGAATAGAATCAGGTAAAGGGCTCAGTCCCGGGAGACCGCCCTCCGCTTCAGACACCAGTCTCAAGACCAGATTGTGACCTGTGCCTCTGGCTGGCAGCTACAGATTGGAGGTTCCAAGACCCCCTCCTTGGGTTTGATTAATTTGCCAGAGCGGCTCACAGAACTCAGAGAAACATTTTCCTTACTAGATCACTGGTTTATTATAATAGGATATAAGTCAGAAACAGCCAGATGGAAGAGATGCATAGGACAAGGCATGGGGAAAGGGGCACGGAATTTTCACGCCCTCCCCAGGCACACCACTCTCCCCAAACCTCCACCTGTTCACCAACCTGGAAGCTCTCCAAACCCTGTCCTTTTAGTTTTTTAATACATAGGTATGATTGATTAAATCATTGGCCATTGGTGACTGTTCCAACCTCCAGCCTCTCTCTCTCCCCTCCCTGGAGGTCAGGGGGTGGGACTGAAATTTCCAACCCTCTAAGCGTGTGGTTGTTTCTCTTAGCAACCAGCACCCATCCTTAGGTGCTTCCAAAAGTCACCTCATTCACATAACGAAAGACACCTTTATCACTTCTCAACTTTTAGGAAATCCCAAGGGTTTTGGGAGCTGTGAGCCAGGAATGGTGGACGAAGACAACTATGTATTTATTATAAATCACAATAACACAGGTAGGCTGATCTCATTCCCAATGTCTTGCTACTCCATCTGTGTTTCTTGCCTCCCCTGTTCCTATTCTCTCATTGTAGCCTTGTTATCTCTACCTCCGTCTCCCCACCACCTCCTCCTCCTCTATCCTTTCTTCATCTCTCTCTCTCTTTCTTCCTTCCCTATCTCCCACTCACCTTGAATTCTCCATCTCACCCTTTGCATTTATCATCAGGAAATGTCACTGCTGGGTGGCAGCCTCTGCTGGATGCCCCCGCATCACCCGGACTGGTCCTGTCTATGATTCTGAACCCTTGATCAGCCACAAAGACTGATTCATTATCCAGCTCCCTCAAGCCTGCAGTGCCCAGTGGTAGCCAGATCGCCAAGGCTCTAGTGCCATCTATGGGCACCGGTGGAGAACATCTAACAGGCCCAACTCAACTGAGCCTGCTTCCCATTGGCTCAGTCAGTCTCTAGCTCCTTATGACCACCTGCCTCTCAGACTTGGTTACCTGGGATGACACTGTCTCTTTCTCTCCCTTGAAACTAGTCCCAGTGCACACTGTCAGATCAACTCTAACCTCCAGGTAACATGAGATGAGACCCAGCAAGGTAAGAGCCCCAAGAGGGGGGTCATGAGGGCAACTTCCATGCAGTTCAGTTCTACAGGCATGCAGAGCCAGGGAGTACAGAGATGAGTGTGACAGAGCACGGTAGGCATCATAAACCCAGACAGGCTCTTCCCCAGCTGGCTGGGGCAGGGACATGGGGGAGACTACCTGAGGAGGTCAACCTGGCTGGGTCTCACAACACTATCATTAGCCAGGGGAAAGATGAGGAGGAAACAGCATGAATGAGAGTCAGAGGGCATGAAACAGCAGGGCCGGGAGTGGTGAGTATTCATGTTGGCCTGGCTCCCTGGGGCCCTGAACGGGAGTCTGATGACACAGCTGCTCACAGGGACAGACTGAGCATTGTGAAATCCCAAGGCCAACAGGGAGAGACTTTTCTCCGCATCTCCATATTAAAAGGGAGACATAGAGCGTACTTTTAAAAAGGGACAGATTCCCAGCCTTGGAAATAAATGTTTTAAAGGTTTATTCCTCTTAGGAATAAACCTTTTCTAAGCACCAGCAGGCCTCTCCTCAACCCTGTGGCTGTGTGAGAAACACGGACAAAAATCCCGGCTTCCAATCACGTGACAATCTCCCACAGAAGGCACCCTGCTCGAAAGGGGGCAGAACACTTTTCTTAGCCTTTCCCTGTGCCTCTTTTCCTAAAAAGCAGATTTCCATAATATCAGACGAGAGGCCCTTTTTTAAAAAAAAAATCACATGTCCTGGTCTTATTTTAAATAAGGTACCCCGAAACCCATATGTCAGGATTATGTTACCAGAGGAGTGACCTTTATAATATTCAGATAAAACCCACCCCCGGAATCTCGTCCTGTGTGTATCTGGGAAAAGGAAACTAAAGGGATATCATGGAACTCAAAGGCATTTCAGGAATTAGTATTTATTCCTGAGGTGCCTGAATGCTAATGTTATGTTCTAACTTAAATGAGTATAATTCACCCATTGATTAAGACCTCTGGGTGCATTTACAACCATCTGAACACAGATTTAATCATTGCTGTGTTGTGGGAACGAAGAACTGCCACGGGTAAAATTAAAAGTGGATTATTAAGCAAGAGAAATGTTAGCAGCATTAACAATCAGTGCGATTACCAAGAACCCGACCTAAACACAGTAGCGTCTTCTCTCCCTTCTCTTCACTCCCAGCAGTGACTTCTTTGCCAGTTAGCAGTAAGACATCATCACAGAGTAAGAGCCCATGGGGCCTGTATCTCTCCTCTCATGTGATATATGCAATAGTCTCCATGGCCCAGGCTTTCAAGGAACATGCATTGGACTCGTAAATCTACACATAACTTTATCTCTTATTCCTCTTCCCTCATGTCACCATCTGTGTTCAATGGGCACCTGCTATGGACCAGACCCAATGCTGGCCCTGCATGTGCAGAGATGAAAGGGCCGCCTCTCCCTTGAAGAGATTTCGCCTCTTTTTGCCTCTTTCTGTTTCTGTCCACTGGTACCAAACTCCCTACTCCCCAATCAACGTTCCACACATATGTGAGTGAACACTCTCGATTCAAAGGTTTTAAAATAAAATAGAGTAAGTTTTCCAAATTGATGTTTATGTGTTCACGAGGAATTGGAAAGAGATAGACAGTAATAGAATTCAGTCAATTAGGATGAGGGCTGTCATTTCAAAACTGACAATTTTTTTTTAACTCAGACACATTTCAAACACTAAGAAATGTGGCAATTAAGGAAAGTTCTTGAATCCAAAAAGCTAACAGAACCTTCTCAAAGGACTGATTACTATAGAATCTTCCTTGGGAGGGAGAAGGGGGAAAAGGGCATCAGAAAATGTTCTGGCACTTTCGGATGTGGATGCCCTTTAATGCCTTAAGTAAGAATTGCTATGCTCAGAGATGACAACTAAGCACTCATTCATAGCTTGTATAAAAGCTTTGGGTCTGCTCTTCATGACAAACAATAAGCCCTTTAGAGGTTTCTGGGAAATGAGTATAAATTATAAGAAATGCAGTGGCAATTATGAAAATTCAATATGCTAGCTGCACAGGAAATTTAAAGATCCAAGGAAAACAGAGAGAACTCTGAGGGAATGTGTAAATGATGTCTGTGTGTAGGCAATACCTGGCGTGATTTGTGACCCACACTCACTTTTTATGACTTTTTCCCCCACATAAATAAAACCCACAGAGTAATAACAAAAACTTGTATTTACAACCAAAGCTACACTGAAACAATGAGCAGCAATGACAACCTGGATTGCTATTAAAGGCAACTCAGCTGACTTACTCAGAGGAGTGAGGGATCACTGAAGAGGTTAAGATGGAACCACCTGCCCTCCCCCAGCCCCATCGTGTACCATTTAGAGACTCTGAGAGACAGGTATATAAATCTACCTTTGACCCTTTTTTTTTTCCCCCAAAGAAATGACCTGAATTTTAACTCAGTTTGAAATGTCCATGCTTGCTATAGGGCAGGGTTTCAATACAGCAGTGCGACTGACATTTTGGTCAGATAATTCTTTGTTGCAGGGAACTGTCTTGTGCATTGTAGAATATTTAGCAGTATCCGTGGTCTCTACTCACCAAACTCCAGTAGGACCACCACCCCCTCCAAAAATATCTCCAGACATTGCCAAACGCCCCCTCAGGAGCAAAACATCACCTTCAGTTGACAGCCAGTGTCTAGGGAGATTTATCACAAATAAATCCCAGCTTCATTGAAGCAACATTTTCAGAAGCTTCAGCCAGTCCACTTCAGTCCAAAAGACAAAAGAGTCACCCAAATTGAACATTGCTGTAGATTTTCTATTGAATTTCTTTTTATATAACTTATAAATGTTTGAAAAGCATATTATCTGTTTTAGTTTCATTTTGTTGTAATTACTCCAGGTAATTTTGTGGTATAAGATTAGATTCCAAGGCAGCAAGTCGAATTTATAAGATGGTGCTTGCTGAAAATGACAGTATGACTTACAAATGGTTCAATTTGTCATGGCTCTCCAGGACTCAATTAAGTTTCAAATCTAGGGTCACTAGGAAATTAGACCTATGGCTCTGTTGCTCCACATGAAGGACAATAATAAATGGTATTGATTGTCTAAGATCCCCAGATACTTCTCAATCTCATATGTCCTGAAGGTTTCTTAAGAACAAAGAAATCAAGGGAGAGTTGGGCAGCAAAGACAGGAGGAGGGAAGTCTTTGTCCCAGAATTCTACTTAGGTCCAGGATTCTGGTCAAATAAGCAAGGAAGGACAGTATCACTGCCTATGTTCCCCCAGAAGAATGTGTATATCAAAGTCACTTGCCTAAGAGGGTGCTCTGTGATGTTAGGGAAAGCAAAAGGCTGAGACCCCCAGCAAGGGAGAACTTTAATTGTGTCACAAGAATAGAAATGGAGCAAAAGGGAAAAATAGATAGGTGTCCATGAAAGAAATCTACTGCAGCACGTGGTAGAGAAGCACACCTACCATTAAACCCTTTCCACAGCTCACCCTCCCAAACAAGCTCTTCCAGAACAGGAAAGTGGATGCAAGGAAGGAGGTCATTTTTACTTACAGATTTTTCAGAGGAGTCACCTTGTTGATTTTTCTTTCCTAGTGTCCCAGCCATGCCTGTAGAGCCACTTGGCCTAGTTTTGTGCTTAGAAAAAGCAGCCACCATGGTAGATCTCTGTAATGCTATGCTACTTGTAAAGGTCATCTGGGTTCAGGAGAGTATCAACATGCAAGTGTGACTAACAGCTCTCTTGGTCAAATGGGACAGGTCTGGTTCAGTCTCTCAAGAGATTCTGATGAGGTCCCTTTCCTACAGGGATGGGCACAGCCACAGAGCTCACAGCAAGGAAGGAAAATGTGGGGTTCAAATCTTGGTACCAAAGGAGATGTGCTGCTCTCCATCATGGTCTTTTCCACCACAGAGTTTTCTTCCAGATCAAGAGCCACTGAAGCAGCTCAAAAAGTGCTTCTCCCACTAGGGTCTGGCTTTATCAGATTGCCAGACCATTTGTTTCTCTTCCAAGACCAAGCCACTCTGAAGGGTCAGCCCTCCAGTTTGGTGAAGTAGAAAGCGTATTTTCTTTCCAAAGGCTTGGAGGGGATTGGGAATGGATTGGGATAATACCAGTGAGAAGAGTATCCCCCTCATCTGTGAGCTCCTTGAGGGAAGAGCCTGGGTTTTCCATTTCTATTCCCCAAATTTAGCCCAGCCCTCTGTATGGACTCAACATAGAATTGATGTAAATGGAATCGAATCAATCCTATCTTATGTCTATAAAAGAGACTCAATTAACAGCTTTAATTATGTTAAAATTCAGGATAGGTTCCTAAAATAGCAAACTTTGAGACTATTTGAGGAACAGAAGAAAGAATGCTGGATATTAGGTCAGAGGCCTAGGTGATCGGAACCATTTCTGCTACTTACAGGTAACATGCCCTAGGGTAAGTCCCTTTGCCTCTCTGAAGCTTAGTGTCCTTATCTCTAAAATGAGAATAAGAATAGCTGTCCTTCCTACTTCAACAGACTACTGTGAGAGGCAAACGTTAAAATGTGCACAAAATACTTTCAAGTAGGTATCCTCACTACTGGAAATGTGATAACTTGGTGAAGGTATAACAATGTTGAAAATCATGCTTAAACCTCAAATATCTTCTCAGCAGCGTTATGATCTAAACTTTCACTAACCTAGTTCCCTAAAGCAACTTATTGCCTTAAAAAAATGCCCTGGGAAAAATAAGAGCATCCGCTTGCTATCATGGGTGAGCCAATGGCCACCTGAGAACAGGAGGGGGCAAAAAGATGAAAAGCCAGAGAACAAGGAACAGAGGACACAAGAGTGGAACAAAGCAGCCACAGCTGAGGTCAGCCCCGCCGCTGACTCTTCGGGTGGAGAGAGGTGAAGAGGACCAGGCTACGTTGAAAGCCAACCCAGTATGTTCCAGAGCTACTGCCTAAGGACAGTCTGGTTCCATCTCATTCCCCCACCAGATGCTACCCTGGGACATAGAATCAGGACCAGGGAGACCCTAGCAGGCACTCAGCAGTCACCAGAGATGCTTAAGAGCACTCTTGTGGATGTGTGGGTGAGCACTCCTCACTGAGACCCTGTATTTATCAAAACTCCTCCCAGGATACCACACCTGGTTGTGGTTGAAACCTGCTGGGCTCAAGCATTAGCCCCCCCCAAAGGGCATGTTTCACTAGCACAGATGATGAATTCTAGGGAGGGGGCTCCTGTCTGGCTTCTGAGCAGCTGTGGACTTCAGTTTCATTGAGTGAGGAGTCGGGCTAGAGCTGAAATACTCAAGGGATGGAGAGGCTGAGCACTGCCGTCAGCCCCACTACGTTCCCCCAAAACGGGGGTCAGACCCTTAGCCCCGCTCCTACATAAACATGAAACACATGTTTGAGGAATATTCACTTGAAAAGGCCATTATTCTGGATGCCCACGTCTCAACCCAGCCTTGCCCTCAACTTTGCTAAGAAACCTCACATAGGACTTCCCTGGTAGTCCAGTGGTTAAGACTCTGCGCTCCCAATGCAGGGGACATAGGTTCAATACCTGGTCAGGGAAGTTCCACATGTCGCACGGCGCAGCACACACAAAAAGAAAGAAACCCCACATAGGAAAGAGTATGTGTTTCTGCCCCTCAGAATGGACCCCAAACTTCCCACCGACATAAGCTTGGTCTCTCAGAGGAGAGATTCCTTGGATTCCTTGCCTGACCCTCTGATTCTGCCTGGTGCTATAGGGCAGCGGTCCCCAACCTTTTTGGCACTAGGGACCGGTTTCATGGAAGACAATTTTTCCACAGACAATGGGGAGCCACAGATGAAGCTTCGCTTGCCTGCAGCTCACCTCCTGCTGTACAGCCCGGTTCCTAACAGGCCGAGGACCAGTACCGGTCCGTGGCCCCGGGGGTTGGGGACCCCTGCTATAGGGGGCAAACGGCTCAGAGCCACCTTCAGAGCCACTCATCTGTCCCAGGTCCTGACTTAAAATAAGAAGAGGAACAGAAATTACCACGTTCACGCTGAGTCCTCAGTTTCCACTCACACCCAGGGGCACAGACAAATTTGTAGTTCATCAAGCCAGTTGTTTTCACTCTGGTGGTGTCATATGAACTGTGACAGATATGCTGAGGCACTGGAGCCTCTCTGCTGCCGTTTTCCCCCGTCAAGACACGGTATTGCATGCTGATAGCAAGAGCACGTCTCCCCAGGCAGAGAGCCTGCTGTCCATGAGACCCCACAGGGCAGAGAGGAAGACCGTGTCCTTCAATGCAGTTTCTCATCTGAGCCCTCCCTAGCATGCCTCACCTAGAGCATTCATTCACTCGTTCTTTCACTTGTTTGTGTATTCATTCATTCACTCATTCAACAAAGAGTCATTGAACACTCCCTGTCTGCCCTCACTGTGCAAGGAACTGGTGGAAAGCCAGGGCCGCTGGAGCTCAGATGGGTGGTGAGTGGGTAACACAGATGCAGCTGTGAAGGAGGGCAGGACCTCACCAGACAGAGTCTTGCAAGACACACAGGAATTATGATCTATTTTATGAGTAGTGGGAAGCCACGGGTGGTGGTGGGGGGAGTTCTAAACAGGAGAGTGAGATGATCATACATGCATTTAAAAGAGTTGGCTGTGGGCTTCCCAGCTCTCACTTTCTTCCCACCCAGTTCCCAGAGCTCGGGGGCCAGGCAGGGATGGAGCCGAGACGCTCCAGCCGGGCCAGCCTGCCCCTTCTCTCTCAGAGCCCTGGCATTCCTGCCTCAGCCTGCTTGAAGCAACTGTCTCCTTTGAGAACACTTGAAAAAGCCTCTTGCCCGTCAGAAGCTTTTCCTGTCAACAGCTTTTCTTTCCTGGCATAGAACTCATCTCAGTCTCCTTCACAATCCTCTGAGGTTGGAGGCTGTGTTGAACAGCAAAGAAAAACACTACCTGACCCAATGAAGGTTCTCAATAGATATTTGTTGAATAAATAAATGAATGGGGGACTTCCCTGGTGGCACAGTGGTTAAGAATTCGCCTGCCAATGCAGGGGACACGGGTTCGATCCCTGGTCCATGAAGATCCCACATGCTGTGGAGCAACTAAGCCCGTGCATCACAACTACTGAGCCTGTGCTCTAGAGCCTGTGAGCCACAACTACTGAGCCTGCACTCTAGAGCCCGTGTGCCACAACTACTGAAGCCTGCGCACCTAGAGCCCGTGCTCAGCAACAAGAGAAGCCACCGTAATGAGAAGCCCGCACACTGCGACGAAGAGTAGCCCCTGCTCGCCACAACTAGAGAAAGCCCACGTGCAGCAACAAAGACCCAACGCAGCCAAAAACAAATAAATAAATAAATTTATTTATTTTTAAAAATAAAATAAATGAATGGTTCAGGCTATAAGTGCTCTAGTTCTTCAGAAAAAGAGAGCCTTCATTATGTGCTAGGTATAGGTGACCACCAAAATACAACCTAACTAGTCCCTGAATGATGGTCATGTCTATTCTAGAAGCCACTCCTGCAAAACAGCTTTCAGCTTTCTTCTGAAGTTGGCTGCTTTGCCAATCATTTATCTTCCTTTTCTATTTTATTGTGCCAATTCCTAAGTCTTATAAGGTAGAAAAGTGTCTTGACTAAGCTGTTGTTTGAGTCAGAAGCCTGTTTCTCTACTTAATAAATCAGCTCAAGACCAAAAAATAAAAAATAGAATAAATAAAAGAGTTGGCTGTGGCTGTCATATAAATTACTAGGGGATGCACAAGATTTGCGGGGGAAAGTCAGGAGTAGTTCAGATGAGAAATTAGGATAGCTTGGGCTCATGTGGCTTTAGCAGAGTTGGGGAGATAGACATATTCAAGAGATGTTTAGGGCATAAATTGACGGAACTCAAACAGGTGGATGAGGGACACTGAGGTCACAAAGATGGCCTAAAAGATTCTGGATAGGCAGTGGCCACGCAGGAAGGGAGAAGGCACTAGGTGAGAGCCAAAGGCAGGAACTCCATTTTGCATGTCAGATAGAGGCACTCTGAGATATCCAAGCAAGAGGGCAGCAGCATGTATAGGCCTACAGTTCAAGGAGAGGCCTGATTTAGAGATATTTGGGGATCACATATTCAGGGCCAGCTTCATGGACATGTGACCTACGCAGTCACACAAGGCCTTACACTTAGAAGAGCCCCACTCTTGGTCTAATGCGCTGCTGTCATCATCTTGAAATTTTGAACAAGGGAATCCACATTTTTATTTTGCATAAAGTCCAGCAAATTGTAGAGCTGGTCCTGAACATGTATCATGATATCAAGAAGGATACTGAGAGTAATTGAAGCTGCAGACATGGATTCATTTGTTCATTGCACAAATATGTATTGAGAACTCAGTGTGTTCCAGGTATTGTTCTGTGCACTGGGGATACAGCACAGAACAAAAGAGACGAAAAATATCTGCCCTCCTGGACCTTATAGCATGGTAGATGGAGAAATCAGCAAACAAGATAAATTAGTATAATACATAGTATGTGAAATGGTAATAAGCCTCTGAAGATAAAGAAATAAATAAGGGGGATGTATTAGTCTTCTCACTATAGTTTTCAACTTTCTAGTGGCCTAGAAAGGTAAAATAGATTTAACAATATATTACTTAAACCAATATATCCAAAATACTATTTTTCAACATGTAAGCTAAAAGAATTTATTAAAAAGATGTTCGATTCCTTTTTCTACTCTTATCTCCAAACTCTGGTATATATTTTATATATATACAGCACATCTTACAGCACATCTCAGTTTGGATGCTAAATTTCCATCAGGCATACTTAACCTGTGTTATGGGTTGAATTATATTCCCCCCAAATTCATATGCTGAAGCCCTAACCACCAGTACTTGTTAGGGCCGGGAGAGGAGCAGGCCGTCCTGTGCATTGTAGCATTTGGGGATATTTAGCACCAGCCCTGGCCTCTACCCACTAAATACCAGTTGTGCACATACATGCACACACACACCCCAGTTTTGACCGCCAAAACTGTCCCCTGGGGGCAAAATCATCCCCTGCCCCTTGAAAATCACTGCTCTAAGGACAGGGCACAGTGGTTCAGGCCTAAGCCAAGCGGCACAACCCTATCCCAGCCCACGGTTAGTGGTTCACGGTGAACACAGTCCCAATTCAGTTCCAGAAAATTGGGACAAACATTTTTTGGCAGCTTCCCGGAATAAAACTCTCACTCCCTCTGAATTATGGGGTATATGAATGAAATTCTTGAGACCAGTGCATCCTTTTTCTCTCCATGAAAAAAGTCAGGCTCAGAATGAACCTAACACCACATGAGGCTAAACAGACACTGAAAGAAACTGGGTTCTGATTACACAGTTAAGTTTCAGAACTCAGTCTGACCTGGATTTGTGAATACATCCTCTTATTTTTTCAGTTTCAGTTGGGTTTTCTGTTATTTGATACTAAAAGAATATAACCTATAAAATATGGTAAGTAGGTTCATGACATTTAGGCCCCAGTAAATTTTTTTAAATTTTATTTTATTTATTTATTTTTGTCTGTGTTGGGCCTTCGTTGCTGTGCACAGGCTTTCTCTAGTTGCAGTGAGCGGGGACTACTGTTTGTTGTGGTGCGCAGGCTTCTCATTGCAGTGGCTTCTCTTGTTGCGGAGCACGGGCTCTAGGTGTGCGGGCTTCAGCAGTTGTGACACACAGGTTCAGAAGTTATGGTGCACAGGCTTAGTTGCTCTGCGGCATGTGGGATCTTCCCAGACCAGGCCTCAAACCGTGTACCCTGCATTGGCAGGTGGATTCTTTACCACTGTGCCACCAGGGAAGCCCCCCAGCAAATTTTTGACTCAGTCTAAAAAATACCTACCATCACTTCTAGTTTTGAAAAAAAATTACGTTGAAATTGCCTCTTTCCATCTTTGACCTCAACTACATACAGCCCCGAAGTAATGTCAGTTGTATACGCAAATGGATAATGTCAAAAGAGTTCCATCAGATAGCCTCCATCAAAATGTCCTGGATTCCCAGCTCATCCAGATGGTCCCGAGAGACCCCCATATAGCAGAAAAGAAAGACAACTGGACACTTAAATTCTAGATGTTTATATTATTGACTTGCTGTCAACATTGGGGAAATCACCCATCCAGGGCAACTGTTGTCAAAAACTGTAGTCCACAGATCCTCAAGTGTCCATGAGACATTTTCAGGGGACCCTAAAATTCCAAACTCTTTTTATAAGAAAACTAAGATAATATTTACCTTTTTCATTGCACTGACATTTGCACTGATGGTGGTAAAACTGCAGGCACCTTAGCACAAATCAAGGCAGTGGCAACAAACTATACTCATAGCTGTATTTTTTCCTCACAGTAAAAAAAAAGTCACTTTCAGTTAAGAATGTCCTTGACAAAAAAATAAAAATTATTAATTTTATTGCACCTTGATCCTCAGTGCATGTCTTTTTAATTCTGTGTGACTAAATGGGAAGAATTCTTAAAGCACTTCTGCAGCACACCCAAGTACAATAACTGTCTCAAAGAAAAGAACTTGTGCAATTGTTTGAGTCGCCAGCTGAACTAGTTGTTTTTTTCACAGAATGCCATTTTTACTTGAAAGAACATCTGACAGACCAACTACAGAATTTCAGACTTTGGCAGAACTTTACTTAAAAATGAGCCAAGGGAGCCTGTCATTTTGAGGAAAACAATTGACAGTATTTGTAGCTAGTGATAAAAATTGAGCTCTCAAGAGAAAATCAGAATTTTAAAAAACTTGTATCCACCATGCTGAGCTTGACAGCTTCCCAATACTTAAGAACATTGCAGATGAGATCAACAGTGATGTTTAAAAATGTGATTGTTTGATTTTGTATAATAAAATATGTCATATTTGAAATATCTCCGTAACTCATTGAATGGTTTTTCTATTATATTTATGTTTTCTGTTATTTTCCTGTTGATCTTAGAAGTTATTTTAATGTATTCTAGATAGTAAGCATATGTCAGTTACATGCATTTTAAACATCTTCTTGCACTCCACTGCTTGTTTTTCCACTCATTTATGGATCCTTTGATAAAGAGAGTTTCTGATTTCAATGTAATCGGATTTATCAATCTTTCCCTTAATAGTTAATGGTTGTTGGTCTTGTTTTCTGAGACATGAATATATTCTGTGTTATCTGTGGTTTTATCTTTTACATTTAGGTTTTTAATCTACCTGGAATTTTTTATTAGGTAGAATTATATGAAATTGCCTATGTTTGACTGTTTTTCACCTACAAAATAATAGTTCTCTATGGCTCAACACAATATATGATATGAAGCAGGGGTATATTTTCATTTTTTTCCTTATGAATAAAAATTCTCCCAGTACTATGTATTTAAAAGTCTATCCTTGCCCACTGATCTGCAATGCCACCTTTCTAATACAGGACTTTTTGTCTATCCCAGACCCAATACCACATCATCTCAATTATTATGGCTTTAAAATAATTTGATATCTGTAGGGCAAGACCTCTCACCTTGTTCCTTTTCTTCAATAGACTTTGGTTATTCTTGACTTTTTGCACTTCCAAATAAACTTTAGGATCAGTTTGTCAACTTCCACCAAAAAAATCGATATTCTTCTTGGAATTACATTGACTCTACACATTAATTTGGAAGAACGGGCCTCTTCACACGTTGAGTTCTCTGGCCAGTGGACACAGAATATCTCTCAACTTATTATATCTTCTTTAATGTCTCTCAGTAAAGGATTATAATTTTCTTCTTAAGAGGTGTTACACATCTTTCATTGGATTTACTGCCAGGTACTTTTTGGCTCTGAGATTTGATTTCACTGTACTTACAAGCTAATGTTGGCCTATTATTGTTTCATGAACATTCATAGAAGACAGGAGACTCCCGTAGAAATGAAAACTCCTATTACTCCCAACAAGAAGCATGTGAATTGGTTTTCCTTAATCCAAGTCCCATGAAGGAGCCCAGATGGAGTCTATCCATGTAGTGGGTTTGCCTTATAGTTAAGGATCAATGAGTTTGAGAAACCCATTATTTTATTGTAAGCAATAAGCAAGCTTGCTCTTTGTCCCAAAGGAAGACATTATTTCATCCCTCAAGAACTCTCGATGCAAAAACAACCTTAAGATCAGGCTCATGTAAGAGTTGTTAGGACAATGCATTCTTGACATATCCAACAAAACATGCAGGAGTATGAAAGACTCCTGGAGGAGGATCTCCCAACAGTATTTCCCATAATCTTGTAAAAATTTCATTTTTCATCTGTGGCTGATATAGAGAAATATAACTGAATTTTGCACATTAATTTACTATCTAACAATCTTACTAAACTCATTAATTTTAATAACTTATCCTTGGATTCTAAAGGATTTTTACAAATAAAATCATAGTATGTTTGAATAATGAAATGTTTTCTTTTGATTCAAACTTTGTATCTTTTATTCTTTTCTTTTTTCCTGCTGTATTTCACTGGCTAAAATGTTTCACTGGCTAAACTAGAGTGATGTTGAAAGAAGTGATGATGGTACTTTTATCTCATTCTTTATCTCAAAGACAAAGCTTTTAATGTTTTATCATTATAAGTGATGCTCTCTCTAGTCTTCTTCCCCTATTTCTGCCAATATCCTTTATTAAATTAAATAATTCCTTTCTATTTCCAGGCTGCTGAGCATTTATAATAAATGGATAACAATTTTCTGCATCTATTAAAATTATTGCATGATTTCCCTCCATCTAATAATGTTATAAAAATTTAATTTTCTAATGTTAAAACCTTGCTTTATTGAGATAAACTCAACTTTGTCTTTATATATTATCATTTTTATACACTGTTAAATTTGATTAGCCTTTCTTTTTGCTTATGTTGGCATTTGAAGTATAAACTCTCCAAGTACTGCTTTAGCTTCACCTCACACATTTTGATTGGCAGTACTTTTTATTATCATTCAGTTTAAAATATACTCTAATTTCTGTAAACATTTCTTCTTTGAACCAATTATGTAGCAGTGTGTTTTCCAATTCTAAACATACTTTTAAAATTACCATTTTATCATTGATTCCTTCTTAATTGGATTGAACTGAGAAGACCCAATCTACGTTATTCAGCCCTTTTAAATTTGTTAGGGTTTGCTTTATGGCTCAGCATACAGCCAATTTTTTGGTAAGTATTCTGTATATTTTGAAAAAATGCATATCCCCATCAAGTCAATTATACGTGTTCGTTAAATCAAATTTTTTTCATCATGTTGTTCAAATATTCTATATTCTTACTGATGTTTTTATCTGCTTGTTCAATCAATTACTGAGAAAGGGGAATTAAAATGACCCACTATGTGGATCTGTCTATTTCTCCTTATAGTTATTATTACTTGCTTGAATATTTAGAAGTTTTGTTATTAAGGTACACAGAATTTTAAATTATACCTTTTAGGTGAATTAAACTTTTTAGTGTGAAGTAATCATCCATAACACTAGTAAGGATTTGGGCTTAAAGTCTATATTTTCTGATCTTAAAATAATTTCACCAGGGGCTTCCCTGGTGGCGCAGTGGTTGAGAGTCTGCCTGCCGATACAGGGGACACGGGTTCGTGCCCCGGTCCAGGAAGAACCCACATGCCACGGAGCGGCTGGGCCTGTGAGCCATGGCCGCTGAGCCTATGCGTCCGGAGCCTGTGCTCCACAACGGGAGAGGCCACAACAGTGAGAGGCCCGCGTACCGCAAAAAAAATAAATAAATAAAATAATAATAATAATAATTGCACCAGCTTCCTTTTGGTTAGATTTTGGCCAATATATTTTTTTCACTCTTTTTTTCTGTTCGCTCTTTCTACATCTTTTTATTTTAGATGTTTCTTTTATTAATAGAACATAGTTGTTTTTGTATTTCACCCAATCAGACCATCTTTTTTCTCTTAACTGTAGCACTTACTCCTTTTTACTTTATTAATAGACTTTATTTTTTTAAAGTTTTAGATTTACAGAAAAGTTGCAAAGATCCTGCAGACAGTTTTCATATATCCCACACCCAGTTGCTCCTATTGTTAACACTGGTACATTTTACATTCATGTGGTACACTTGTTATAACTGATGAACCAATATTGATAGATTATTATTAACTAAAGTCAGATTTCCTTAGTTTTTACCTAACACCTTTTTTCTGTTCCAGGATACCATCCAGGATACCACATTACATTTCGTTATAATTTTTTCTCAGTTTCTCTTTGCTGTGATGGTTTCTCAGACTTGTCCTAGTTTTGATGACCTTGACAGTGTTGATAAGTACTGATCTAGAGTTTTGTAGAATGTCTCTCAATTGGGATTTGTATGATGTTTTTCTCATGATTATCCTGGGGTAGTTTGTTTTGGAGAGGAATACCACAGAGGTAAAGTGCCATTTTTTATCACATCAGTTCAAGGGTACATACTATCAACATGACTTATTACTGTTGATATTTACCTTGATCACTTGACTGAGACAATTTAATCAGATTTCTCCAGTATAAAGTTACTCTTCCCCCCCGCCATCTATATTGTATTCTTTCGAAGGAAGTCACATGTGCTATCCATGCTTAAGGAGTAGAGACTCATGTGTCACTTCCTTGAGGGTAGAGTATCTACATAAATTATTTAAAATGTTCCTGCATAGAAGAAATCTCTCTTCTATCCCATTTATTTATTTATTCTATCTTTTATTTATGTCTTTGTTTATAGTTTGGGTTATAAACCAATATTATTTTATTTCTTGCTCAAATTGCTCCAGCTTTGGCCACTGGGAGCTGTTTCAGTTGACTCCTGTGCCCCTTTGATCTATGTACATCAGAATGAGGTGATTGTTTGCTAGTCCATTTTTTGAGCATTTTCTTACTTTCTGGCACTGTAAGATGCTCCCAGATCATCTTGTAGATTTCCTTCCCCAGTCCTAGAATCAACCATTTCACCAAGGAGTCTGCTTCCTTTTATTGGATTAATGGTATTACAAACCAAATCTGGGCACTAGGTATGTTCATTACTACTAGTGTGTCATTTCTTTTAAGCCCTTTCAGCTGATAAAACAAAGAAATATACCATATATGTGTGTATTTTAACCAGTGTTAATGGTATGTCACCATTTGTATTTATATTAGGTTAGAAATTAATTCTTACTAATGTCTTCAACTCGAATCCATTACCAAGTGAATGATTCTAGCCTCCTCCCCATGCTTATCGGTAAACTCCTAACCCAACAGTGAGAAACCAGGCTCCTACCATCTGCTATCATTTACTTAATCCTTCAATTCCAGCATGCACATATAGCAGTATCAGAATTTCTTTTTTTAAATTAATTAATTAATTTATTTATTTTTGGCTGAGTTGGGTCTTCGTCACTGAACGCAGGCTTTTTCTAGTTGCGGCGAGCAAGGGCTACTCTTCCTTGCAATGTGCAGGCTTCTCATTGCAGCGGCTTCTCTTGTTGTGGAGCACAGGCTCTAGGTGTGCGGGCTTCAGTAGCTGTGGCACATGGGCTCAGTAGTTGTGGCTCGTGGGCTGTAGAGCGCAGGCTCAGTAGTTGTGGCACACAGGCCCAGTTGCTCTGCAACGTGTGGGATCTTCCCGGGCCAGGGATCGAACCCATGTCCCCTGCATTGGCAGGCAGACTCTCAACCACTGCACCACCAGGGAAGTCCCAGCAGTATCAGAATTTCTAAACTGTATCTCCATGGGAAGCAACTCTATCAACTAAAATACAGTGCTTATGTTCAGTTGCTTTTGCCTTTAGTCTTACAGATTCCACTCATTTCCAAAGTGACTTAGGTCAGCACATTTTTCCCCATCCTCTTCAGTGAGATCTTTTTAAATACCCTTGTGATACGCTTATATTCTATTCCCATAGTTTGGATTATTTCCTGGGATCCCCCAGACCCCTAAATGATTTTTTTTTAATTTGCATGCACTGAGATTCAGTGCTTATGTTGTAAAGTTCCATGGGTTTTGATAAATGAATAAAGTTATGTATCCACCATTACAGTGTCATAAAGATAGTTTCACTTGCCTAAAAAATTCCCCTGGGCTTCACCTATCCCCTCACTCTGCTCCCAATTCCCTGGCAACCACTGACCTTTTTACTGTTTCAAGAGTTTTACCTTTTGCAGAAGTCATATACTTGGAATCATCCAGTATGTAGCCTTTTAAGACTGACTTCTTTTATGTAGCAATATGCATTTAGAATTTTTCTAAGTCTTTTTGTGGTTTGATAGTTCATTTCTCTTTATCACCAAATAATATTCTATTGCATGGATGTACCAGTTTGTTTATCCATTCACCTACTGAGGGACATCCCAGTTGCTTCCGGTGTTGGGTAACATACATAAGTTTTCAACTCAGTTGGTGAATACATAGGAATATGATTGCTGTAATATGGTAAGACTATATTTAGATTTTTAAGAAGCTGCCCAAGTATCTTCCAAATTGGCTGTACCATTTTGCATTACCACCAGCAATGAATGAGAGAGAGTTCCTGCTCTTCTGCATCTTAGCTAGTATTTGATACTGTCAGTTTCTTTGGATTTTGGCCATTTTCATTGGTTTGTGGTTGTATCTCATTGTTGTTTTAATTTCAAATTCACCAATGACAAAAAATGTTGAGGATTTTTTCATATGCTTATTTGCCATCTGTTTAACTTCTTTGTTGAGGTGTCCATTCACATCTTTTGCCCATTTTTAATTGACTTATTTTTCTTATTGTTGAATTGTAAGTGTTCTTTATATATTTTCACTTATTCCTTTTACATTTAATAAAATTACTGATATATTTCTATATGTATTCCTTCACTTTATTTTGTGCTATTTGTTCCACTATGTCTCTCCCTCTCTCTCTCTGTCTCTCTCTGTCTCTCTCTCTCTCATCAAAGCCTAAATTTAACAGTACCTTTACTCTTCATCAAGGACTTTATAACACCTTAATACCATTTATCATTCTCCAGAATTACTATTTCAATTAAAGTAGTTTACTTTTATCTTGTTTAAAAAAATAAAATGCCACACAAGATGTTATTGGTATTGTTTTATGAGTATTTAAATTTACCCATGTATTTACCATCCTCTCACTCTTCATTCCTTTTTTGATTGTAAGCCTTCTATCTGGGATTGCTTTCCTTTTGCTTGCAATTCATCCTTTAGAATTTCCTTTTGAGAGGTTCTCCTGGCAGCAAATTCTCTTGGTTTTTGGTTTTGTGAAAATGTTTTGATTTTGTTCTTAGTCTTGAAATATAGTTTTCCTGGGTACAGAATTCCAGGTTAGTAGTTATTTTCTTCCTCAGCACGCTGAAGATTTGATTCTGGGCTTCTATTATTTCTTTTGAAAAACAGCTTTCTGTCTGACTACTGTTCTTTAAAGGTAATATACATTTTTACCTTCTGGTTGCTCTTCAGTTTTCTTTTTGTTGTTCATGTCCTGAAGTCTCACTGCAGTGTGCCCAGATGTACATTTATTTTTATTTAATCTTTTTAGGATTTGTGAGAACTGTTGAATCTGTGTGTTTTAGTCTTTAGCAGTTATCAAAAAGTCTCAATTCTTACCTCTGAGCACTTTCCCTATCCCATTCTCATCTCTCCTTCTGAACTCCAATTAAATTTTTGTTAGATCTTTACATTCCATGCTCTAAGTCTCTCGAGATCTCTGTCATATCTTCTATTTTGTGTGTCTCTATGCTACATTCTAAGTAATTTATTTGACCTATCTTCTAATTCACCCATTCTCTCTTCACCTCCATCTAATTTGATATTAAACTCATCCACTGGGTTTTAAAATTTTATTATTATAATTTTCATTTCAATAAATTATATTTGGTTCTTCTTCAAATCTGCATAAATTAGTTAAACAAGGAGCTCGTTAAACTGAGGTGGCTCTAATGCCATGGCAGCCTATGGAAACAAACTAAAATCTAAGCCTGTAAATGCCTCAAGGTTCTGAAATCAAAACACTAAGGACAACCAATCACAAACAGATAGCTAGGCTTTAAGCTGTAGCCAATGAAATAATTTCCTTTCTTTGCTTCCACACTTTCTCTATCTATGTCTTTCTCCTGCTTCTCTTGGTGGAGTGCCCCTAACCATTTCCAGTTTGGCACTGCCTGATTTGAATAGATTTTTGCTCAAATAAACTCTTGAAATTTGTAATATGCCTCAATTTAGATTTTAACATCTGCTTAGACCCTCATTAGTTTTGTATTTTCTACAGACATTTTAAACTTGTCTTTTATTTCTTTAAATGCAGCGATCGTCTTTATCTTGGATCATGAAATTGATAATTACAATATCTGAAGTCTGTGTAGATCTGTTTCTTCCATCAACATATTTACTAATTATTCATTGTTAGCTGCTCCTTTTCCTTTTCCTTGGGATAATTCTTTGAGGCCTTGAATAGAAGTGGATTCCTTCAGAGAGGATTTGTGCTTGCTTTTACCAGATGATTGGGGCATTGCCATTCTGGGAATACTTTAAAATCTGACTTGAAGTTTTCTGGACCACCTGGGTCACATGAATTTGACTTACATGTCCACACAAAAGTCAGCTTAAATTTTTAATCATCAGGAAGAGTTTTATTATTATTATTATTATTATTATTATTATTATTACCACCTGTTTTGTCTGATGCTTAGGCACCTTGCCTTGAAATTTCCTGTGTGTAGAAGGGCTGCAGTTGGGTTTCAATCTGGTTCACATTGACACTTAGTATGTGACCCACTGGGGTTCCAGGATTTGGAAACAGTTGCTGGACTTTGCTTTCTTCCCCTCCCCCCACTGTCACTCACACACACACATACACACAGGTACTTGTCCTAAAAAACTATGAAAATTGAAGCTCAAGTTCATCAGGTTCAGCAACAGCCTTCAGGGTAAAAACTTTGCTTACTTCTCTTTCTTCCAGCTTTCCCTTGGAGGTTGGACTGATAAATTCTTGCTGCTATATTTTACCAGTTCTTCAGTGCTTTTAAGATTTTTAAAATACACATTAACCAGCATTTTTCATAGTTATTAGCAGGAAGACTGTTTCAGATACCTAGCCATTATATTACCAGAAACAAAGCTATGCATTTTCTAAATGTGCAAGTTTATAGCAAGGAGATAATTCACAGTGAATGCCTACTAAATAGGACAATGTGGAGATCTGTGCCTTAACAATTTTTCAATGGGAACTTAGAGAAATACAATGGTAATTGCCTTTATACACGATATACACCAAACTAGAGGTTTCAGGCTGGTGGGGATTAAAGGTTCAACCTCTGTCTGTGGGCCCAGCAAAACTAGCTCTTCTATAAGGAGACAGATTTCATTAATTCTGCAAATATTTATAGTGCACCTAATCTACATCCTGAGGATACAGCAGTGAAAAAACCAAGTTTCTATCCTCATTGAATATAAATTCGAATGGAGATTCATGTCTGTGCCTTTGTCAGCACCGTGTTCTAACCGGCAGAGTTATATAGCACAGTTGAGATAGAGTTATCAGCGAGTGTCATATTTCCTGGGGCCTGGTACTCAGCAGGTGTAAAAAAATAATAAAGTGAAAAGGGTTTTTTTTCCCTTTAACAGCGAGTGGCATACAGATTATCCATTATTTTTCTTTCCTCTAAGTTTTCTTAAATCTCTGCCCTTTCCACAGTGGGCATAATTGGGAGCAACAAGGATACTCTGAGTCATTTGCATGACAAACCCTGTTGAAGTCGGTCTGTTGCACCTGGAGTTTCTACCTTTGAGGAAAATCGGATTTTCTTTTGTCCTTTATAGTCTGTGTCAAATCACCTTTCGAGGTTTATGTCTAGGGAGTGGAAGTTGGATATGCTCTTTAGTGAGCTGGAAATGTCCAAATAAATTCAGTTTATTTCAGGATTAGAAGGTCTTGACCCTAATTTCAAGTCCTGACAACCTGCTTCTACCAGAATACACATGAGCAGAGACTAAGTACTCAAGGCAGGGGTTCCCACCTTTTCATCTGTTGGGTGATCTCAGGTTCATACTCAGAGACCCCAGAGACAAAAAAGAGATAAGATTCCTCCATGTAAAGTTGTGCCCTCAAAGCCCCTATGATACGATCTTGAAGAAAGCAGGGCATAAAATTACAAGTGCCCTCTGACTACCACTGTGTAGATCGCTTGCGTGTCAGGAAAGAGCATAAGGCAGCATTTTGCAGCATGTGCTCCTCAAAATCCTTGGAACATTCCCGGGGGGGGAAATATAATTGCCTATCTCTTTTCTGAATCTTCTCAAAGTTTACTTACATACTAAAAATTGTGAGAAGCTATGTATTGAAGTAAAGAAAACTATTAACAAAACATTTTCCAAATTTCCAAAATCATTTGATGGACACTTTTTCTGCCCATACGACATCTAGTGCTCTGTGGAAACATTTTGGGAAAACTTAGGTGTCATCATTGCTGTGTTAAAGTGACGGGATTACGAGTGCCTTTTCTTCGTCTTTTCAAACCTTTTGTAATATAAATTTTGCTTGTTTGTTTGTTTTGGTGTCAAGGTTCATAGTTGCAAGCTCGGTGATTGAGGCAGAAAGGGAATAATTAAAAGATATTGAGCTGCTCATGGAGGCTCCAGGAGGATCAGAATCAGGCTTCAATGTCACCATCCAAGAAAAGCACACAAAATTCTCTTGTGGAACTGATTCTGTAAAGACATAATTGTTGCTTCTACTGGACACAGACCCAACTGCTTCTTCCACTGACAACCCTGATCCTAGACACTGGCCCTTGGTGCTAGAACCGTTACCACCATGACTCTGGAAACTGGATCTAGCTTCCATTGGCACCATTAACCTCACCAAGATGGTGTCTGCACAGCTCCAGCTCATTTGGATTCATAGCTTCTAAGTCAGAATCCACCCTGGGTGAATCTGATTCATGAATCATTAGTCATATGCCTATGGTCTAACTGTAAGGAAAGCTGGAGTGGTAAGTATCTAGGCTCTACAGAGAGAGGTCTGCTCTCTGCCCAGGTGGAGGATGTCTCAAAGATAAAGGGGGGGAGAGGGAGGGTGGGTAGGCAGTCAAAATGAATGACAAACACCCTCTTCCCCATGTATTTTCTATTCCCCCCACCTTACTTTTTTGCAGTACGCAGGCCTCTCACCGCTGTGGCCTCTCCCGTTGCGGAGCACAGGCTCCAGACGCACAGGCCCAGTGGCCATGGCCCACAGACCCAGCCGCTCCATGGCATGTGGGATCCTCCCAGACCGGGGCACGAACCCGTGTCCCCTTCATCGGCAGGAGGACTCTCAACCACTGTGCCACCAGGGAAGCTCTCCCCCCGCCCCACCTTTCTTACTTCACATTCAATTATACTTTGTTCTCCCACCTTCTCACAATACACACATTCCATCTCCTCTGTTACAAATTTTACAGCAATATGAAGAGTTTCAGAGGCTAATCCACAAACAGCTGAGACCCTGCAGCAAGTCTAATAGCATGTTATTTAAAAAGCCAAGCTCACTCAAACCTATGGAGGAGCGGCCACTGCTGGCCATGACTCAGGTTTGAAAGTTCCAACCAAAACCTCCCATGGTTTTTCATATGTCCACTTCACCACCCCCAATCCCAAGTAGCCCTTCAAGGATTCTCTGTACAGGTTGCACTTTTAAAGAAAATTCTATTGGTTTCCACAACACTGAAACAAAAATGTACCCCTTTTCCTACCCTCCCCCTAACTGGGGAACACACATAGCTGGCTGTGTCAGTGTGGTGAAGTTAGGCTATATCTTCACTAAAAAGTTCTTGGGATTCCCTGAGCATGTTCAAGGAACTTCTTAACTGCCAGGAAATATTCAGGGACCCTAAAAGAGCTGCCCAGGAATAGCCCTGGTATTCTGGGAGTCCAACAGGAAAACAAAAGGACAACTGAGGTTGGTGGTAGAATGAGCCTGGGATTTGGAGAAGCAAAAGTTCCAGAGAGGTGCAGTGTGGAACCTGACACCAGGCAGCTGAACCCCTCCTAGATGAGCTGTCCACTCAAGGAAAACATGGGCTGCGGGGCAAAGAGAGACAGTACTGCCAAGGTCCAATAGCTCTGCTGTCCAAATCACTTCTGAAAGAGCTGGTCAGAAGAGAAAGAGCATTTCCTAAATGACCAGAGGGAGAAGAGTTCTAGAGGCCAACAGGCCATCTGGCTGCATACACAGCATCATTGGTTGGCTGACGTCTGTGGCCAGCAGAGCACAGGGACGTCAGAGCTGCTGGCAGAGCTGTGACAAACTGTTAGCCCCACATACATCCTGGTTAGGGTAATCCCAGGAGACCAAGGGAACAACTGAAATGCATGAACAAAATATGAGGGAGGGTCCAGAAATACTTGGAGAGAGAAGCTCATGGAAACAACAGGACTTCCCTCCTGTCAAGGATGGATGGGCTCTGGGTATTGAAGTTTGGGGTACTACTATAAATCTGATTTGATGTCATAGCCACATATCTGGTTGTGCCATAGTAAGATATGGATCTTCCAGTTATAAGGACTGAGGCTCCTGGTTTAAATTTTAATACACCCCTTTAAGTACCCAACAGGTCAGAAGTATCATTTTGCTCATGAACCCTCATTTAGAATCCCTTTACAGGGAAGGAACATTGTAACAAACTCCAAACACAAGCTTCAGATGGAACCTCCTCTTCACCCTCCCTTTGTATATGTGGCCCAGCTACTCTATCTGGAAGTAGTCCTATAGGTTGAGAGTTCACAACCCACGCAGCTCTGGAAAGGCTGGGGTCACACTCAGATTAGATGAGGGGCAATGTCAAGGCAGAACTGTTGCCACACTTCCTAGGAGATCACACCTCGTTTTAGTTCTCCCATGTATGGCTGATTTGGATAGAAGACCCTCCATAAGAATAAGGCTCCTTAGCGCTTTTTACCTTGTACTGGTGTTGTTTGGGCACAACAAATCATCCCTTTGCCTCTAGTGTAAACTTCTTAAAAGCACAATCCTTAACCACTCGCTGTTTTTATCTCTGTAACTCCCAGGATAGTGGTAAATATTGTAAGGGAGGGAGGGAGAGAGGGAAGGAGAGAGGGAGAAAGGAAGGGAGAGAGGGAGGGAAGGTATTTGGAGCAGAAATGCTATACCACCTGAGATTCCAGTGACATATCGATAAACCCATTCCTGTTATAGGGAAGCTTTTACTTTGTCAGGTGAAGAGTTCTTGGCTCATGCTGGGAAATTACTTAAAGGACAAAGTAATTCAACACACTCTTCCTCTGGTCAGTTTCAGCACTTCATCCCATTTAAGGTTTCACATTTAAAAATCCTAAAAATAATTAATCTGAAGAATGCAGTAATAGGATTGGCCAGGGTCCATGAATCCCTAGAAATGTTCTCACAGAGTCATTGTAGAAACCCAATGTTGTGTGTCTAAGTGGTCTCCTGGGTGAAAACACAGCTCCCTCCTAAGGGATGTGACTTGGAGCATTAATGGAGTTTTAGCTTAGGTTAGATATGTGGGCACTAGTTTCAGCTAACTGATTCCTGGGGCCCAAGTACACTGCAGTGTGGCTTCTGAATACCACCTACTCCAGTAAAACTGCTCCAACTAAGGTTACTGACAACTTCCTTATAGGTAAAATAAACAGCCCCTTTATAATCCTTATTTCACTTACTCTTTCTGCAACTTTTAGCACCTCCCATGTACCTGATCCTTCAAATCTCTTCTCTTTTAGCTTCTGAGTTTTGCTTTTTTTCTATTCTAGTTGCTCTTTCTTAATCTTCTTGTAGTCATCTCTTGCCCTGTCCATCCCTAACCTGTTAATGTCCTCTGGTGATTATCCTTTGCCCTTTGCCAATTCAATCTACTCCTCTGGCAAGGGCTCCAAAGTCTCACCTCCCACTCTACCACCCAGCCCTTCTCAGTTGGCTTCTATAGGGGCATTAAGCCCTAGTGCATCCATTGTATATAACTAATTAACTTTTATGTATCTAGAATGGGAGTAGCTATCAACCATCCTGGGGGAGAATTGGGAAAATAGTCACTCAAATCATTTCCTGTAGGACTTAATTCTCTCCAAGAACCTTTACTGGGGCTGGATAGCATTGGATCCCTAGAGCCAACTGCTTAGGAGACAGCTCCACTTGGCTGTTTCACAGATTCCTCAAAGCCACACTTCAATAACAAATCTATTGCCTTCTCTCATAATGCCTCTTCTCCTGTGTTTCCTAATTTGATGAAGACTGTCACTACATTACTACTTCCTGATTTTTCTACTTTTAGACATAATCTATTAACTATCTACTGTGGAAGATAAGGATAAGGTGTTTTCTCACACCCACACCCTTGTTCCCAATACACTTTCTAGCCCTTCATCTTACTTGTATTTAGAATTTTTGTAGGACAAATATTCTGCGTTTATATTATTTTAACTATGTAAATACATTTCATAACTGAGCCATATAATATATACTATAATGACTTTTCCCTTCTGTACAACTTTCTGTTTTCCCTGGAGATAATTGTTGTCTTTTGTTTGTTTGTTTATTTGCTTAGATTTCTATAAACATACCCTTAATTTTTTTTCATGTACTCATCCATAATTCAGCTCCAAACTCTCCTCCAATTGTGTAAACATCATTAGTGTATTAGGCTTCCTGTCAATTTTACTGCCTTAAAGAAACTGCCTATAGATGGACTTCACTGTTGATATCTCACTGGCTCCCTATGGAAGGCCTTATGTCAGTACTCTTAGATCATTTTTCTTGGGTTTGTCATATTTCCAGAGAAGCCTCTTTTCACCTGTTTCTTGAAGGATTAAGATGTGGTTGCCAAAATTCTGAGAGCCTGGTAAGAGCTGAAGAACGGGGGTGTCTCAATCTCAGTATGAAAACTTTCACTAACTCACTGTATTTTCAATATGATATTCACATACTCGACTCTAATATGGTGTCCATTTTATCCCTTCAAGAGAATAACTCTCTACTCGTCTGTCAGCGTAGAAGTGGGAAGTCATTTTCTTATACAGATGGGGAAATGATTTGGGGGTCCAACTCTTTCTCTCAAGTAATTTGAACCACTTCTCCTGGTTTTACATTCTCCTTAGTTTCTACTGCCAGAGTGTCCATTACCTGTGCTTCCTGAGACTTTGAGGGGTATTTTCTGGTTCAACTCAGCTTCCTATTTAGTTTTCCCCACTGCTTACTTAATTAGGATTCCACTTTCTCCAGTATGTTAATCAATTACCACTCTTCCATCTATTGTCTAGATTCTAAAATTTTGTTACTTTTGTATTTTTCCTGTTCTGTTTGTTCTTATGGTTTATATATTTATAAAAATCCCATTAACATCTCTTGAATAGAGTTTTGGCAGGGAGAAATATAATGCATATGTTCAATTTACCTTCTTTAGTCCCCTAGCCTTTTAATTATACCTCTTGCTACTCTTCCAAACCCACTCTACTTGTGGTTCTTCAAATGTGCTACTTCCTCTCTCTCTCTCTCTCATCACATAAACACACACACATTTTCATGTTACTCTCTCTGCCAGATTGGCTTTCTTACTCCCCATTCCCCCACCTCTGTCGAGGAACTCCTGTTCATCCTTCACCAGGAGCTCTCACCTCCACCAGGACACTTCCCAGACCCCCTCCTATGACCCTATAGCTCCCTGGGCATCTGCCCACCTCAGCACTTATCCTCCTGGATAATAACTGCTTATTTACTTTTCTGTTCTTATCTACCTGACTTTAAAGACACACTAACAGGTCTCTCACAAGGCCTTCTTCCTCCCAGGATGCCTCTGGCAAAAGAACAGTTTTTTTAACTAAGTGGGAAATGAGAGACTATATGAGATGTTCCCCTAAGGCAGTGTTCCTGACGAAGAGTTTCAGTGCAAGTAATGAAAATTATTATTATTATTATTATTATTACTATTAAAAGTCTCTCTCCTAGATTATTTGTCAAAGTCAGACAAAAAATTAACTGCCCTCAAAAGTACACATAGTGCTTTTTAGTCAAAGCACTTTAGCATTCATCAATTAATTATGGTAATTTACCATTATTAGCTAGCTTATTAAATTTGAACCAAACCTACAGAGGAGAAAGACCAATTTGGAAATATCATTCCAGGCAGATGTCCATAGGCCCAGCTCCTAGTTTCTTGACCTTCCATAAAAAATAGTGGGCTCTGGGCTGGACCTGGGCCAAGCAACCAAGCCAAGGGTTCATCCTCCTCATTATGCCGTCTGAGCCCAGTTCCTCTCCTCTCCAGAGTTTCGACAGCAAATGCTTCTGAAAGTGTCCTCCCAGGTGATATACCCATCAGAATCCAACATTCTAATTTTCAACCAGAAACAAAAGGTCATCTCTAACATAAATATACACAAAATGCAGAGATTCTCTGGCCCTTATTCTTACAACAAAAGGGGGAATAAAATGGCTAGAACTATAAATCAAGCAACTCTTGAAGTGTCTGAGGACTGCTTAAAAAGTGGTCTTGTTAGTATGCCGATAAAATGGACAACATAGGAGAAATGGACAATTTCTTAGAAAGGTACAATCTCCCAAGACTTAACCAGGAAGAAATAGAAAATATGAACAGACAAATTACCAGAACTGAAATTAAACCAGTAATTTAAAAACTCCCAACAAACAGAAGTCCAGAACCAGATGGCTTTACAGATGAATTCTACCAAACATTCAGAGAAGAATTAACACCTACCCTTCTGAAACTACTGCAAAAAATTGCAGAGGAAGGAACACTTCTGAACTCATTCTATGAGGTCACCATCACCCTGATACCAACACCAGACAAAGATATCACACAAAAAAAGAAAATTACAGGCCTATATTACTAATGAACATAGATGTAAAAATCCTCAACTAAATATTAGCAAACCAAATCCAACAACACATTAAAACAATCATATACCATGACCAAGTGGGATTTATCCCAGGGATGCAAGAATTTTTCAATATCTGCAAATCAATCAATGTGATATAACACATTAACAAAATGAATAATAAAAACCATATGATCATATCAATGAAGGCAAAAAAAGCTTTTGATAAAATTCAACATCCATTTATGATCAAAACTTTCCAGAAAGTGGGTGTAAAGGGAACATACTTCAATATAATGAAGGCCATATATGACAAACCACAGTTAATATCATACTCAATGGTGAAAAGCTGAAAGCATTTCTTCTAAGATCAGGAACAAGATACGGATGCCCACTCTCACCACTTTCATTCAACATAGTTTTGGAAGTCATAGCCACAGCAATCAGAGAGGAAAAAGAAATAAAAGGAGTACAAATTGGAAAGGAAGAAGTAAAACTGTCACTATTTGCAGATGACATGATACAATACATAGACAATCCTAAAGAGGCCACCAGAAAGCTACTAGAGCTCATCAATGAATCTGATAAAGTTTCAGGATACAAAATATACAGAAATCTGTTGCATTTCTATACACTAAGAACAAAGTATCAGAAAGAGAAATTAAAGAAATAATCCCATTTACCATCGCATCAAAAAGAATAAAATACCTAGGAATAAACCTACCTAAGGAGGTAAAAGATCTGTACTTGGAAAACTGTAAGACACTGATGAAAGAAATTGAAGATGACACAAACAGATGGAAAGATATACCATGTTCTTGAATTGGAAGAATCAATACTGTTAAAATGACAGTACTACCCAAGGTAATCTACAGATTCAACGCAATTCCTATCAAAATACCAATGACATTTTTCACAGAACTAAAAGAAAAAAATTTAAAATTTGTATGGAAACCAAAAGACCCAAAAGAATAGCCAAAATGATCTTCAGAAAGAAGAATGGAGCTGGAGGAATCATGTGCCCTGACTTCAGACTATACTACAAAGGGATGAAGTGAGAGAGTGGCATGGACACATATACACTACCAAATATATAATGGATGGCTGGTGGGGGGGCAGCCACATGGCACAGGGAGATCAGCTCAGTGCTTTCTGACTGCCTAGAGGCGTGGGATAGGGAGGATGGGAGGGAAACACAAGAGGGAGGAGATATGGGGATATGTGTATATGTAAAACTTATTCACTTTGTTATAAAGCAGAAACTAACATACCATTGTGGGGCAACTGTACTCCAATAAAGATGTTTAAAAAAAAAAAAAAAAACAAACCCAAGGTCATCAGAAAAAAAAAAAAAGAAAAATGTAAACTATGGTGAACCATAGGCACGTCCAAAGAGACAAAGGGAAGGTCAGCTTTTACTACGGATTAGGAGAAAATTGGAGAGGGTTGTTTGAATAAAATTTATTGGAGAAGAATTTTTAAAAAGCTACATTAATCAAAACAGTATGCTACTGGCACCAAGACAGACTTACAGCTCAATGGAACAGGATAGAAAGCCCAGAAATGAACCCACACACTTATGGTAAATTAACGTATGACCAAGGAGGAGATAATATACAATGGAGAAAAGACAGTCTCTTCAATAAGTGGTGCTGGGAAAACTGGACAGCTACATACATGTAAAAGAATGAAATTAGCATAGAACACCCACCGAATGCTGGCAGAATACCTCAGACCTCCCAAAAGGCAAGAAACTCCCCACATACCTGGGTAGGGCAAAAGAAAAAAGAATAAACAGAGACAAAGAATAGGGACGGGACCTACACCAGTGGGAGGGAGCCGTGAAGGAGGAAAGACTCCCACACACTAGAAGCCCCTTCGCGGGCGGAGACTGCGGGTGGCGGAGGGGGAAGCTCCGGAGTCACGGAGGACAGCTCAGCCACAGGGTGCGGAGGGCAAAGCGGAGAGATTCCCGCAGAGGATCGGTGCCGACCAGCACTCACCAGCCCGAGAGGCTTGTCTGCTCACCCGCCGGGGTGGGCGGGGCCGGGAGCTGAGGTTCGGGCTTCAGTCGGGAAGGTCTGGAGTTGGCAGAGTGAAAACAGCCTGAAGATGGAGTGGGCCACGGCTGGCCGGGAGGGAGTCCGGTTGAAGTCTGGAGCTGCCGAAGAGGCAAGAGACCTTTTCTTCCCTCTTTGCTTCCTGGGCACAAGGAGAGGGGATTAAGCGTGCCGCTTAAAGGAGCCCCAGAAACGGGCGCAGAGCTGCCGAAGAGACAAGAGACTTTTTCTTGCCTCTGCTTCCTCGGGCGTGAGGTGAGGGGATTAAGAGCACCACGTAGAGGAGCTCCAGAAACGGGCGTGAGCCGCGGCCATCGGCACAGACAGTAGAGACGGGTGTGGGACACTAAGGTTGCTGCTGCCACCACCAAGAGGCCTGTGTGTGAGCACAGGTCACTCTCCACACCAGCCCTCCCGGGAGCCCGTGCAGCCCGCCACTGCCGGGGTCCCGGGATTCAGGGACAGCTTCCCCGGGAGAGCGCGCAGTGCACTTTGAGCCTGTGCAGCGTCAGCCTCTGCCGCCGCCGACTCACCCCGCACCCTTGCCACTCCCTCCCCCCAGCCTGAGTGAGCTGGAGCCCCCGAATCAACTGCTCCTTTAACATCTTCCTGTCTGAGCGAAGAGCAGACTCCCTCGGATGACCTACACGCAGAGGCGGGACCAAGTCCAAAGATGAACCCCAGGAGCTGTGCGAACAGAGGGGAGAGGGGGAGGTCTCTCCCAGCAGCCTCAGAAGCGGCTGATTAAAACTCCACAATCAACTTTAAGTGCCCTGCATCTGTGGAAAACCTGAATAGACAACGGATCATCCCAAGTTGAGGAGGTGGACTTTGGGAGCAAGATATACTATTATTTTCCCCTTTTTTTCTTTTTGTGAGTGTGTATGTGTGTGCTGCTGTGTGAGATTTTGTCTGTATAGCTTTGCTTTCACCATTTGTCCTAGGGTTAGACCGACCCGTTTTTCTGTTTTTTTTTTTAATAGAAATTTTTCTTCTTAATAATTATTTTTTATTTTAATAACTACACTTTATCCTACCCTGTCTTCTCCCTTTCTTTCTTCCTTCCTTTCTTCCCTCCTTCCCTCCTTTCTTCCTTTCTTCCCCCCTTCTTTCCTCCCTTCCTTCCTCCCTTCCTCTCTTCCTTCCTCCCTTTCTTCCTCTCCACATTCCTTCCTTCCTTTCTTGCTTTCTTCCTTCCTTCATTTCTTCCTTCCTTTCTTTCTTCCTTCCCTCCCTCCCTCCCTCCTTCCTTCCTTCCTTCCTTTTCTTTCCTTTCTATTTTTTCTCCCTTTTATTTTGAGCCGTGTGGATTAAAGGATCTTGGCTCCCCAGCCAGGTACGAGGGCGGTGTCTCTGAGGTGGGAGAACCAACCTCAAGACACTAGTCCACAGAGACCTCCCAGCTCCACGTAATATCAGATGGCGAAAATCTCCCAGAGATCTCCATCTCAACACCAAGACCTAGCTTCACTCAAGGACCAGCAACGAACAGTGCTGGACACCCTATCCCCAACAAAGAGCAAGACAGGTCTACAGCCCCATCCATTAGCAGAGAGGCTGCCTAAAATCATAATAAGGCTACAAACATCCCCAAACACACCACCAGACGTGGACCTGCCTACCAGAAAGACAAGATCCAGCCTCATCCACCAGAACAGAGGCACTAGTCCCCCCAACCAGGGAACCTACTCAACCCACTGAACCAACCTTAGCCACTGGGGACAGCCACCAAAAACAATGGGAACTACGAACCTGCAGCGTGCAAAAAGGAGACCCCAAACACAGTAAGATAAGTGAAATGAGAAGACAGAAAAACACACAACAGATGAAGGAGCAAGATAAAAACACACCAGACCTAACAAATGAAGAGGAAATAGGCAGTCTCCCTGAAAAAGAATTCAGAATAATGATAGTAAAGATGATACAAACTCTTGGAAATAGAATAGACAAATTGCAAGAAACAGTTAACAAGGACCTAGAAGAAATAAAGAGGAAGCAAGCAACGATGAGCAACACAATAAATGAAATGAAAAATACTCTTGATGGGATCAATAGCAGAATAACTGAGGCAGAAGGACGGATAAGTGACCTGGATGATAAAATAGTGGAAATAACTACTGCAGAGCAGAAGGAAGAAAAAAGAATGAAAAGAACTGAGGACAGTCTCAGAGACCTCTGGGACAACATTAAACGCACCAACATTCGAATTATAGGGGTCCCAGAAGAAGAAGAGAAAAAGAAAGGGACTGAGAAAATATTTGAAGAGATTATAGTTGAAAACTTCCTTAATATAGGAAAGGAAATAGTCAATCAAGTCCAGGAAGCACAGAGAGTCCCATACAGGATAAACCCAAAGAGAAACATGCCAAGACACATAATAATCAAACTGTCAAAAATTAAATACAAAGAAAACATATAAAAAGCAGCAAGGGAAAAACAACAAATAACACACAAGGGAATCCCCATAAGGTTAACATCTGATCTTTTAGCAGAAACTCTACAAGCCAGAAGGGAGTGGCAGGACATATTTAAAGTGATGAAGGAAAAAACCTACAACCAAGATTACTCTACCCAGCAAGGATCTCAGTCAGATTTGATGGAGAAATTAAAACCTTTATAGACAAGCAAAAGCTGAAAGAGTTCAGCACCACCAAACCAGCTCTACAACAAATCCTAAAGGAACTTCTCTAGGCAAGAAACACAAGAGAAGGAAAAGACCTACAAGAACAACCCGAAACAATTAAGTAAATGGTAATAGGAACATACATATCGATAATTACCTTAAATGTAAATGGATTAAATGCTCCCACCAAAAGACACAGACTGGTGAATGGATACAAAAACAAGACCCATATATATGCTGTCTACAAGAGACCCACTTCAAACCTAGGGACACATACAGACTGAAAGTAAGGGGATGGAAAAAGATATTCCATGCAAATGGAAATCAGAAGAAAGCTGGAGTAGCAATTCTCATATCAGACAAAATAGACTTTAAAATAAAGACTATTACAAGAGACAAAGAAGGACACTACATAATGATCAAGAGATCGATCCATGAAGAAAATATAACAATTGTAAATATTTATGCACCCAACATAGGAGCACCTCAATACATAAGGCAAATACTAACAGCCTTAAAAGGGGAAATCGACAGTAACACAATTATGGTAGGGGACTTTAACACCCCACTTTCACCAATGGACAGATCATCCAAAATGAAAATAAATAAGGAAACACAAGCTTTAAATGATACATTAAACAAGATGGACTTAATTGATATTTATAGGACATTCCATCCAAAAACAACAGAATACATATTTTTCTCAAGTGCTCATGGAACATTCTCCAGGATCTATCATATATTGGGTCACAAATCTAGCCTTGGCAAATTTAAGAAAATTGAAGTCGTATCAAGTATCTTTTCCGACCACAACGCTATGAGACTAGATATCAATTACAGGAAAAGATCTGTAAAAAATACAATCACATGGAGGCTAAACAATACACCACTTAATAACGAAGTGATCACTGAAGAAATCAAAGAGGAAATCAAAAAATACTTAGAAACAAATGACAATGGAGACACGACGACCAAAAACCTATGGGATACAGCCAAAGCAGTTCTAAGAGGGAAGTTTACAGCAATACAATCCTACCTTAAGAAACAGGAAACATCTCAAATAAACAACCTAACTTTGCACTTAAAGCAGTTAGAGAAAGAAGAACAAAAAAACCCCAAAATTTAGCAGAAGGAAAGAAATCATAAAGATCAGATCAGAAATAAATGAAAAAGAAGTGAGGGAAACAATAGCAAAGATCAATAAAACTAAAAGGTGGTTCTTTGAGAAGATAAATAAAATTGATAAACCACTAGCCAGACCCATCAAGAAAAAAAGGGAGAAGACTCAAATCAATAGAATTAGAAATGAAAAAGGAGATGTAACAACTGACTCTGCAGAAATACAAAAGATTATTAGAGATTACTACAAGCAACTCTATGCCAATAAAATGGACAACCTGGAAGAAATGGACAAATTCTTAGAAATGCACAACCTGCCGAGACTGAACCAAGAAGAAACAGAAAATATGAACAGTCCAATCACAAGCACTGAAATTGAAACTGTGATTAAAAAATCTTCCAACAAACAAAAGACCAGGACCAGATGGCTTCACAGGCGAATTCTATCAAACATTTAGAGAAGAGCTAACACCTATCCTTCTCAAACTCTTCCAAAAGATAGCAGAGGTAGGAACACTCCCAAACTCATTCTACGAGGCCACCATCACCCTGATACCAAAACCAGACAAAGACGTCAGAAAGAAAGAAAACTATAGGCCAATATCACTGATGAACATAGATGCAAAAATCCTCAACAAAATATTAGCAAACAGAATCCAACAGCACATTAAAAGGATCATACACCATGATCAAGTGGGGTTTATTCCAGGAATGCAAGGATTCTTCAATATACGTAAATCAATCAACGTGATACACCATATCAACAAACTGAAGGAGAAAAACCATATGATCATCTCAATAGATGCAGAGAAAGCTTTTGACAAAATTCAACACTCATTTATGATAAAAACCCTGCAGAAAGTAGGCATACAGGGAACTTTCTTCAACATAATAAAGGCCATATATGACAAACCCACAGCTAGCATCGTTCTCAATGGTGAAAAACTGAAACCATTTCCACTAAGATCAGGAACAAGACAAGGTTGCCCACTCTTACCACTCTTATTCAACATAGTTTTGGAAGTTCTAGCCACAGAAATCAGAGAAGAAAAAGAAATAAAAGGAATCCAAATCGGAAAAGAAGAAGTAAAGCTGTCACTGTTTGCAGATGACATGATACTATACATAGAGAATCCTAAGGATGGTCCCAGAAAACTACTAGAGCTAATCAATGAATTTGGTAAAGTTGCAGGATACAAAATTAATGCACAGAAATCTCTGGCATTCTTATACACTAATGATGAAAAATCTGAGAGTGAAATTAAGAAAAACACTCCCATTTACCATTGCAACAAAAAGAATAAAATATCTAGGAATAAACCTACCTAAGGAGACAAAAGACTTGTATGCAGAAAACTATAAGATACTGATGAAAGAAATTAAAGATGATACAAATAGGTGGAGAGATATACCATGTTCTTGGATTGGAAGAGTCAACATTGTGAAAATGACTATACTACCCAAAGCAATCTACAGATTCAATGCAATCCCTATCAAATTACCACTGGCATTTTTTACAGAACTAGAACAAAAAATTTCACAATTTGTATGGAAACACAAGACCCCGAATAGCCAAAGCAATCTTGAGAACGAAAAATGGAGCTGGAGGAATTAGGCTCCCTGACTTCAAACTCTACTACAAGGCTACAGTAATCAAGACAGTACGGTACTGGCACAAAAACAGAAATATAGATCAATGGAACAGGATAGAAAGCCCAGAGATAAACCCACACACATATGGTCACCTTATCTTTGATAAAGGAGGGAAGGATATACAGTGGAGAAAAGACAGTCTCTTCAATAAGTGGTGCTGGGAAAACTGGACAGCTACATGTAAAAGTATGAAATTAGAACACTCCCTAACACCACACACAAAAATAAACTCAAAATGGGTTAAAGACCTAAATGTAAGGCCAGACACTATCAAACTCTTGGAGGAAAACATAGGCAGAACACTCTACGACATAAATCACAGTAAGATCCTTTTTGACCCATCTCCTAGAGAAATGGAAATAAAAACAAAAATAAACAAATGGGATCTAATGAAATTTAAAAGCTTTTGCACAGCAAAGGATACCATAAACAAGACCAAAAGACAACCCTCAGAATGGGAGAAAATATTTGCAAATGAAGCAACTGACACAGGATTAATCTCCAAAATTTATAAGCAACTCATGCAGCTCAATAACAAAAAAACAAAAAACCCAATCCAAAAATGGGCAGAAGAACTAAATAGACATTTCTCCAAAGAAGATATACAGATTGCCAACAAACACATGAAAGAATGCTCAACATCATTAATCATTAGAGAAATGCAAATCAAAACTACAATGAGATATCATCTCACACCGGTCAGATTGGCCATCATCAAAAACTCTAGAAACAATAAATGCTGGAGAGAGTGTGGAGAAAAGGGAACCCTCTTGCACTGCTGGTGGGAATGTAAATTGATACAGCCACTATGGAGAACAGTATGGAGGTTCCTTAAAAAACTACAAATAAACTACCATACGACCCAGCAATCCCACTACTGGGCATATACCCTGAGAAAAACATAATTCAAAAAGAGTCATTGGGCTTCCCTGGTGGCGCAGTGGTTGAGAATCCGCCTGCTGATGCAGGGGTCACGGGTTCGTGCCCTGGTCCGGGAAGATCCCACATGCCGCGGAGCAACTAAGCCCGTGAGCCATGGCCGCTAGGCCTGCGCGTCCGGAGCCTGTGCTCCGCAACGGGAGAGGCCACAGCAGTGAGAGGCCCGCATACCGCAAAAAAAAAAAAAAAAAAAAAAAAAAAAGAGTCATGTATCAAAATGTTCATTGCAGCTCTATTTACAATAGCCAGGACCTGGAAGCAACCTAAGTGTCCATCAACAGATGAATGGATAAAGAAGATGTGGCACATATATACAATGGAATATTACTCAGCCATAAAAAGAAATGAAACTGAGTTATTTATAATGAGGTGGATGGACCTGGAGTCTGTCATACAGAGTGAAGTAAGTCAGAAGGAGAAAAACAAATACCGTATGCTAACACATATATATGGACTCTAAGGGGAAAAAAATGTCATGAAGAGATTAGTGGTAGGACGGGAATAAAATACAGACTTACTAGAGCATGGACTTGAGGATATGGGGAGGGGGAAGGGTAAGCTGTGACAAAGTGAGAGAGTGGCAGGAACATATATACACTATCAAATGTAAATTAGATAGCTAGTGGGAAGCTGCCACATAGCACAGGGAGATCACCTCTGTGCTTTGTGACCACCTAGAGGGGTGGGATAGGGAGGGTGGGAGAGAGGGTGATGCAAGAGGGAAGAGATATGGGAACATATCTATATGTATAACTGATTCACTTTGTTGTAAAGGAAAAACTAACACACTATTGTAAAACAGTTATACTCCAATAAAGATGTTTAAAAAAAAAAAAAGAATGAAATTAGAACATTCTCTAACACCATATTCAAAAATAAACTCAAAATGGATTAAAAACCTAAATGTAAGACTGGATACTACAAAACTCTAGAGGAAAACATAGGCAGAACACTCTTTGACATAAGTCACAGCAATAATTTTTTGGATCATCTCCTGAAGTAAAGGAAATAAAATAAAAAATAAACAAATGGGATCTATTTGAACTTAAAACCTTTTGCACAGCAAAGAAAACCATCGACAAACAAGAAGACAACCTACTGAATGGGAGAAAACATTTGCATGTGATATGACCGATAAGGGATTAATAGCTGACATATATAAACAGCTCATAGAACTTAACATAAAAAAAAACACAACCCAATCAAAAAATGGGCAGAAGAGATGAACAGACATTCTTCCAAAGAGGAAATGCAGATGACCAACAGGCACATGAAAAGATGCTCAGCATCAGGGAAATGCAAATCAAAACCAAAATGAAATATCACCTCACACCTGTCAGAGTGGCTATCATCAGAAAGAACAAAAATAGCAAATGTTGGTGATGATGTGGAGAAAAGGGAACACTTGTGCAATGTTAGTGGGAATGTAAATTGGTACAGCCACTGTGGAAAACAGTATGGAAGTTTCTCAAAAAACCGACAATAGAATTACCATATGACTGAGCAATTCCACCCCTTGGTATATATCCGGAAAAAAAAACGCCACTAATTCGAAAAGATACATGCACCACAATGTTCATAGCAGCATTATTTACAATTGCTAAGATATGGAAGCAGCCTAAGTGTCCATCAACAGATGAATGGATAAAGACGATGTGGCACATACATACAATAGACTACTACTCAGTCATAAAAAGAACAAAATTTTGGCATTCACAGCAACATGGATGGACTTGGAGGGCACTATGCTAAGTGAAATAAGTCAGACAGGGAAAGACCAATACTGTATGATATCACTTATATGTTTCTGGAATCTAAAAAAACAACAAACTAGTGAATGTAACAAAAAAGAAGCAGATTCACAGATATAGAGAACAAACTAATGGTTATCACTGGGGAGAGGGAAGAGGGGAGAGGCAAAAAAGGGGTAGAGGATTAAGAGGCACAAACTATTAGGTATAAGATAAGCTACAAGGATGTATTGTACAACACGGAATATAGCCAATATTTTATAATAACTATAAATGGAGTATAAGCTTTAAAAATTGTTAAACACTATTTCATACACACCTGTAACTTTTATAATATTGTACAGCAACAAGTCTTAAATTAAAATAAATAAATAAATAAATAAACATAGTAGGGACTTCCCTGGTGATGCAGTGGTTAAGAATCCGCCTACCAGTGCAGGGGACACGAGTTTGATCCCTGGTCCAGGAAGATCCCACATGCCACAGAACAACTAAGCCCGTGCGCTACAACTACTGAGCCTGCACACCATGACAACTGAAGCCCACGCACCGCAACTACTGAAGCCAGCATGCTCTAGTGCCTGCGTGCTGCAACTACTGAGCCTATGTGCTGCAACTACTGAAGCACATGCACCTAAAGCCCATGCTCCGCAACAAAAGAAGCCACTGCAATGACAAGCCTGCACACTGCAATGAAGAGTAGTCCCTCCTTGCCACAACTAGAGAAAGCCCGCACACAGCAACAAAGACCCAATGCAGCAAAAAAAAATAAATAAACATAGTAAATCATCAAAAAAAGTGGTCTTGTTGGGGGCAGAGGTTTGGGGGGAGTATGGAAACAATGGAATGGAAGAAGGCAAGCTTCTACTTGGGGAACTAGTATTTTCATAATACAAAACAGACTCCCAGATTTATTTCTCTTCCATAGATAAGAGACATGACCTTTCACTTGAAATTTGTGGAGCTTTCCACTTCTTAATGCAAAGGAAAGTGGATAGGAAAATTACCTGGTGTGTGTTGTAGCCTCACATATGCATTGAAATTGCTAGAAACATGTTCATGGAACATTAGTCCCAAAGCAGTCTGATAAGTCCCCATTTGCTTATCCTGAAATGTAGTGCTCCTATTCCATTAAGGAACCCCCCCACCCCAAACTGTAGCCACCCTGGCTTTTTCCCCTTAGGATAAATGTGAGGCACAAATGTCTCAGGATGCAGTGATTTTTCTGAAAATACCGAAAGACTTTAATGCATTCTCACTGCAGACTGCTTATGATGGAGTCTGATTATGAGGCTGTTATCATTATATCACATAATATTAATAAAGATAACAGCAATAGTAATGGCAACAAGTTTCAGGTGCTTTCACAGTTTACATTAGAGCTTGTGAAATATTTGAGAAATATTTTATTATCTCCATTTTTACATGGAATTAGGCTCCTGTAGAGAAAGTGACTTGCCCAAGTTCACAAAGATAGTTGGTGATACAGCCGAGATTCCAACCCTGGTTGTTTGATGCCAGTTATGAGAGAGCTCCCATTGTCTCCATGTGCATTAGGATGCTTATGGCTGCAAATAAAATAAACCTCAGCTAAAAATCCAAAGAAAGAGCAGTTGATTCAGCGCTTCAATGACATCATCAAGGACCCAGGTTCTTTCCATTTTTCTTCTCTACTACCTCTATTGTGTCAAATGTCTTCCCATCATGGTTTCAAGATGCTATCACAATCCTAGGCATCACCTGTGTAGACAAAGTATAGAGACAAAAGGGACTATCTTTATAACATGTCCCTTTTTAGAAAGCAGGGGCAACTTCCCTTCACATCTCATTGGTCACAATTTCATCATATGCCTTTATCTCAACTTGCCAATCACTTGCCAAGTGGTACCATCTTGACTAGCTTACCAACCAATATTCAATGTCCTAAGGCTGGGAAAAGGCCCAGTCACTGCTGAATAAAATGAAATCTCAGAGGAAGATAAATAAAATTTGTCAGCAAAGAAGAATGAAGAAATGCTCTGGGGTTGGCTACCAGCAATGGCTGTCACTCCATCAACATGCCAGACTATCTCCTAAAACATCCTGCTATCAAATACTGAAACAAAACACCTGGTAATTCTATAGCCATAATTGATACTTGGAGTGTGAGAGAAAAGTCAAGTCCAATATGATTAAATACATGTAGTGCTAGATATACAACACTGTAGAGGGAACTCCACTAACTGGAGATGAAGAGACCTGAGTTTTACTAACTAGATGGATGGTCTTAACCTGCCTAATCTTGACTTGTTCCTTTTTCATATTGAATAACAATGCCTGCCTCTATCTACCTCACAGAATTTTTCTTAACATAAAAGGCTTATTATATCATTATTGTCATAAGCTGAAGTCATTTTCCAATGAATAAATGCAAAGGGGAAGAGTCCTGGTTTTGAAGGCACGTTGACTGTTCCTCTTGTTGGGTCCTCCCCACCTGTTCCTTCTCCTCCCCAGGTCTCAGACAAACCTGGAACATGTGCTGTGAATCCTCCACTCCTGGTGCCTGGCCCTAAATCAAGGACTAAGATGTCTGTCAGTCAGCAACTGAGTGGGTTTTCAGAAATCACTGTAATGTACACATTGAACCCACTGTCTGTCTTTTCATTTTAGAGAAGCAATGTGATGAGGGAGGGGGTGTCCAGGTTCACAGTGATCCCAATGAATCTGAAGAGACTCAGGGAACTATCAGTGCTTTGACCCATTTTGTTTCTTTGCAATGTGAGAGATGCTTCATCAAGCACCTTTATCTCTCACAAGATTCCTGGCTATCTTTCTCCATTGCTCTTCCCTGTCTGTGGTCATATTCTTCAGCCTGAGATTCATTCTCTGATTTCAACTTGGCTGCATCTCTCTTATTCACTGAGTCAAACTTTACTCTTAGAGTTATCCTAACAGTGTGCCCCCACCACTCAATTTGTTCTTATTTACTACAGTGGTTCTAGTTTACCTTCATTCCTATAATTCAGAAAGTTTTTAGCTAATTGCCTGTGAAAGAGCATATCATGGGGGCAGATCTTCAAGATGGCAGAGGAGTAAGACGTGGAGATCACCTTCCTCCTCACAAATACATCAAAAAAGTACATCTACATGTGGAACAACCCCTACAGAACACCTACTGAACACTGGCAGAAGACCATAGACTTCCCAAAAGGCAAAATCCCCATGTACCCAGGTAGGGAAAAAGAAAAAAGAAAAAACAGAGACAAAAGAATAGGGACGGGACCTGTGCCTCTGGGAGGGAGCTGTGAAGGAGGAAAGGTTTCCACACTCTAGGAAGCCCCTTCACTGGCAGAGATGGGGAAGCAGGGGGGACGGGGGAGCTTCGGAGCCACAGAGGAGAGCGCAGCAACAGGGGTGCAGAGGGCAAAGCGGAGAGATTCCTGCACAGAGGGTCAGTGACGACCAGCACTCACCAGCCTGAGAGGCTTGTCTGCTCACCTGCCGGGGCAGGTGGGAGCTGGGAGCTGAGGCTCGGGCTTTGGAGGTCAGATCCCAGGGAGAGGTCTGGGGTTAGCGGCATGAACACAGCCTGAAGCGGGCTAGTGTGCCACAGCTAGCCGGGAGGGGGTCTGGGAAAAAGTCTGGACCTGCCTAAGAGGCAAGAGACCATTGGTTTGGAGTGCTCAAAGAGAGGGGACTCCTTCCCTGTGTGCCCACAGAAGGCAGAACATCGCCTAAGTGAGCTCCAGAGAAGAGACAGGCACGAGCCACACCTTTCAGCTCAGACCCCAGAGATGGGCATAAAATGCTAACACTGCTGCCACTGCCACTAAGAATCCTGTGTGCAAGCACGGGTCACTACCCATACCCCCACCCCCACCCCGGGAGCCTGTGCAGCACACCACTGCCAGGGTCCCAAGATCCAGTGACAACTTCCCCAGGAAAACACATGGTGCACCTCAGGCTGTTGAAATGTCACGCTGGCCTCTGCTGCTGCTGGCTCACCCTGCATTCCAATTATGACTACCGTACCCCTCCCTCTCCCTGGCCTGAGAGAGAAAGAGAGCCCTAATCAGCCGCTGCTTTAACCCCTTCCTGTCTGGGCAGGGAAGAGATGCCTGAGGGCGACCTACACACAGAGTGGGGCCAAAACCAAAGCTGAAGCCCAGGAGCTGTGTGAACAAAGAATAGAAAGGGAAATCTCTCCGTGCAGCCTCAGGAGCAGCGGACTAAATCCCCCAAATCAACTTGATGTACCCTGCATCTGTGGAATACCTGAATAGACAACAAACGTTCCCCAAATTGAGGTGGTAGAATTTGGGAGCAGCTGTACACTTGGGGTTTGCTATCTGTGACTGATTTCTTTCTGACTTTTATGTTTATCTTAGTTTAGCTTTTAGTGCTTCTTATTACTGGTGGTTTTGTTTATTGGTTTGGTTGCTCTCTTCTTTTTTTATTTATTTTTTCTTCCTTTTTTTTTTTTTCTTCCTTTTCTTCTGAGCCTTGTGGCTGACAGGATCTTGGTGCTCTGGGCTGGAGTCAGGCCTGAGCCTCCAAGGTGAGAGAGCCAAGTCTAGGACACTAGACCAGCAGAGACCTCCCAGCCCCACGTAATATCAATCCACAAGAGATCTCCCAGAGATCTCCATCTCAACACTAAGACCCAGCTCCACCCAACGGCCAGCAAGCTCCTGTGCTGGACGCCCCATGCCAAACAACTAGCTAGACATGAATACAACCTCACCCATTAGCAGAGAGACTGTCTAAAAGCATACTAAGTTCACAGACACCCCAGAACACACCACCAGATGCAGCCCTGCCCACCAGAAAGACAAGATCCAGTCCCACTCACCAGAACACAGGAACGTCACCTCGACCAGGAAGCCTACACAACCCACTGAACCAACCTTAGCCACTGGGGGCAGACACCAAAAAAATGGGAACTATGAACCTGCAGCCTGCAAAAAAGGAGACGCCAAACACAGTAAGTTAAACAAAATGAGAAGACAGAGAAATATGCAGCAGATAAAGGAGCAAGGTAAAAACCCATCAGACCAAACAAATGAAGAGGAAATAGGCAGTCTACCTGAAAAAGAATTCAGAATAATGATTGTAACAATGATCCAAAATCTTGGAAACAGAATGAAGAAAATACAAGAAACGTTTAACAAGGACCTAGAAGAACTAAAGAGCAAACAAACAATGATGAACAACACAATAAATGAAATTTAAAATTCTCTAGAAGGAATCAATAGCAGAATAACTGAGGCAGAAAAATGGATAAGTGACCTTAAAGATAAAATAGTGGAAATAACTGCTACAGAGAGGAATAAAGAAAAAAGAATGAAAAGAATTAAGGACACTGTCAGAGACCTCTGGGACAACATTAAATGCACTAACATTCAAATTATAGGGGTTCCAGAAGAAGAAGAGAAAAAGAAAGGTTCTGAGAAAATATTTGAAGAGATTATAGTTGAAAACTTCCCTAACATGGGAAAGGAAATAGTCAATCAACTCCAGGAAGCACAAAGAATCCCATACAGGATAAATCCAAGGAGAAACACACCAAGACATATATTAATCAAACTATCAAAAATTAAATCCAGACAAAAAAATATTAAAAGCAGCAAGGGAAAAGCAACAAATAACATACAAGGGAATCCCCATAAGGTTAACAGCTGATCTTTCAGCAGAAATTCTGCAAGCCAGAAGGGAGTGTGGCAAGACATCTTTAAAGTGATCAAAGGTAAAAACCTACAACCAAGATTACTCTACCCAGCAAGGATGTCATTCAGATTTTATGGAGAAATTAAAATGTTTACAGACAAGCAAAAGCTGAGAGACTTCAGGACCACCAAACCAGCTTTACAACAATTGCTAAAGGAATTTCTCTAGGCAGGAAACACAAGAGAAGGAAAACACCTACAAAAACAAACCCAAAACAATTAAGAAAATGGTAATAGGAACACAGATGTTGATAATTACCTTAAATGTAAATGGATTAAATGCTCCAATCAAAAGACATAGACTGGCTGAATGGATAGAAAAACAAGACCCGAATATATGCTGTCTACAAGAGACCCACTTCAGACCTAGGGACACATACAGACTGAAAGTGAGGGGATGGAAAAAGATATTCCATGCAAATGGAAATCAAATGAAAGCTGGAGTAGCAATTCTCATATCAGACAAAATAGACTTTAAAATAAAGACTATTATAAGAGACAAAGAAAGACAATACATAATGATCAAGGGATCAATCCAACAAGATATAACAATTGTAAATATTTATGTACCAAACAAAGGAGCACCTCAATATATAAGGCAAATGCTAACAGCCATAAAAGGGGAAATTGACAGCAACACAATCATAGTAGGGGACTTTAACACCCCACTTTCACCAATGGACAGATCATCCAAAATGAAAATAAATAAGGAAACACAAGCTTTAAATGACATATTAGACAAGACAGACTTAATTGATATTTATAGGACATTCCATCCAAAAAACCACAGAATACACTTTCTTCTCAAGTGCTCATGGAACATTCTCCACGATAGACCATACTTTAGGTCACAAATCAAGCCTTGGTAAATTTAAGAAAATTGAAATTGTATCAAGTATCTTTTCTGACCACAATGCTATGAGACTAGATATCAATTACAGGAAAAAAAACCTGTAAAAAATACAAACACATGGAGGCTAAACAATACACTACTAAATAACCAAGTGATCACTGAAGAAATCAAAGAGGAAATTTAAAAATACCTAGAAACAAATGACAATGAATACACGACGACTCAAAACCTATGGGATGCAGCAAAAGCAGTTCTAAGAGTGAAGTTTATAGCAATACAAACTTACCTCAAGAGAGAAGAAAAATCTCAAACAACCTAAACTTACACCTAAAGCAATTAGAGAAAGGAGAACAACAACAACAAAAAAAAACCCAAAGTTAGCAGAAGGAAAAAAAATCATAAAGATCAGATCAGAAATAAATGAAAAAGAAATGAAGGAAATGATAGCAAAGATCAATAAAACTAAAAGCTAGTTCTTTGAAAAGATAAACAAAATTGATAAACCATTAGCCAGACTCATCAAGAAAAAGAGGGAGAAGACTCAAATCAACAGAAGTAGAAATGAAAAAGAAGTAACAACTGACACTGCAGAAAATACAAAGGATCATGAAAAATTACCACAAGCAACAATATGCCAATAAAATCGACAACCTGGAAGAAATGGACACATTCTAAGAAAAGCACAACCTTACAAGACTGAACCAGGAAGAAATAGAAAATATAAACAGACCAATCACAAGCACTGAAATTGAAACTATGATTTAAAATCTTCCAACAAAAGACCAGGAACAGATGGGTTCACAGGCAAATTCTATCAAACATTTAGAGAAGATCTAACACCTATCCCTCTCAAACTCTTCCAAAATATAGCAGAGGGAGGAACACTCCCAAACTCATTCTACAAGGCCACAATCACCCTGATACCAAACCAGACAAAGATGTCACAAAAAAATAAAACTAAAGGCCAATATCACTGATGAACATAGATGCAAAAATCCTAAACAAAATACTAGCAAACAGAATCCAACAGTGCATTAAAAGGATCATACATCATGACCAAGTGGGGTTTATCCCAGGAATGCAAGGATTCCTCAATATACACAAATCAATCAATGTGATACACCATATTAAAAAACTGAAGGAGAAAAACCATATGATCAACTCAATAGATGCAGGAAAAGCTTTCAACAAAATTCAACACCCATTTATGATAAAAACTCTCCAGAAAGTGGGCATAGAGGGAACCTACCTCAACATAATAAAGGCCATATATGACAAACCCACAGCCATTCTCAATGGTGAGAAACTGAAACCACTTCCTCTAAGATCAGGAACAAGACAAGGTTGCCCACTCTCACCACTATTATTCAACATAGTTTTGGAAGTTTTAGCCATTCCAATTAGAGAAGAAAAATAAATAATAGGAATCCAAATCAGAAAAGAAGAATTAAAACTGTCACTGTTTTCAGATGACACGATACTATATAGAGAGAATCCTAAAGATCCTATCAGAAAACCACTAGAGGTAATCAATTAATTGGGTAAATTAGCAGGATACAAAATTAATGCAGAGAAATCTCTTGCATTCCTATAAAATAATGACAAAAAATCTGAAAGAGAAATTAAGGAAACACTCCCATTTACCATTGCAATAAAAGAATAAAATACCTAGGAATAAACCTACCTAAGGAGACAAAGACCTGTATGCAGAAAACTATAAGACACTGATGAAAGAAATTAAACATGATACAAACAGATGGAGAGATATACCATGTTCTTGGATTGGAAGTATCAATACTATGAAAATGGCTATCCTACCCAAAGCAATCTACAGATTCAATGCAATCCCTATCAAACAACCACTGGCATTTTTCACAGAACTGGAACAAAAAATTAGACAATTTGTATGGAAACACAAAAGATCCCGAGTAATCAAAGCAATCTTGAGAAAAAAATGGAGCTGGAGGAATCAGGCTCCCAGACTTCAGACTATACTACAAAGCTACAGTAATCAAGACAGTATGATATGGCACAAAATCAGAAATACAGATCAATGGAACAGGATAGAAAGCCCAGAGATAGTCCCACACACATATGGTCACCTTATCTTTGATAAAGGATGCAAGAATATACAGAGAAAAGACAGTCTCTTCAATAAGTGGTGCTGGGAAAACTGGACAGCTACATGTAAAAGAATGAAATTAGAACACTTCCTAATACCATGCAAAAAAAAAATAAACTCAGAATGGATCAAAGACCTAAATGTATGGGCAGACACTATAAAACTCTTAGAGGAAAACATAGGCAGAACACTCTATGACCTACATCACAGCAAGATCCTTTTTGACCCGTCTCCTAGAGAAATGGAAATAAAAACAAAAATAAACAAATGGGACCTAATGAAACTTAAAAGCTTTTGCACAGCAAAGGAAACCATAAACAAGATGAAAAGACAACCCTCAGAATGGAAGAAAATATTTGCAAATGAAGCAATTGTCAAAGGATTAATCTCCAAAATATACAAGCAGCTCATGCAGCTCAATATCAAAAAAACAACCCAAACCAAAAATGGGCGAAAGACCTAAATAAACATTTTTCCAAGGAAGATACACTGATTGCCAAGAAACACATGAAAGGATGCTCAATGTCAATAATCATTAGAGAAATGCAAATCAAAACCACAATGAGGTATCTCCTCACACCGATCAGAATGGCCATCATCAAAAAATCTACAAACAATAAATGCTGGAGAGGGTGTGGAGAAAAGGGAGCCCTCTTGCACTGTAGGTGGGAATGTATATAGATAGAACCACAATGGAGAACAGTATGGAGGTTCCTTAAAAAACTAAAAATAGAACTACCATAGGACACAGCAATACCACTACTGGGCATATAACCTGAGAAAACCATAATTCAAAAAGAGACATGGGTCTTCCCTGGTGGCGCAGTGGTTGAGAATCCGCCTGCTGATGCAGGAGACACGGGTTCGTGCCCTGGTCCGGGAGGATCCCACATGCCGCGGAGCAACTAAGCCCGTGAGTCGTGGCCGCTGGGCCTGCGCGTCCGGAGCCTGTGCTCCACAGCGGGAGAGGCCACAACAGTGAGAGGCCCACATACTGCAAAAATTTTAAAAAAAAAAGAGAGACATGTACCACAATGTTCACTGCAGCACTATTTACAATAGCCAGGACATGGAAGCAACCTAAGTGTCTATTGACAGATGAATGGATAAAGAAGATGTGGCACATATATACAATGGAATATTACTCAGCCATAAAGAGAAATGAAACTGAGTTATTTGTAATGAGGTGGATAGACCTGGAGTCTGTCATACAGAGGGAAGTAAGTCAGAAGGAGAAAAACAAATACCGTATGCTAACACATATATATGGAATCTAAGAAAAAAAAATGTCATGAAGAGATTAGTGGTAGGATGGGAATAAAACACAGACCTACTAGAGAATGGACTTGAGGATATGGGGAGGGGGAAGGGTAAGCTGTGACAAAGTGAGAGAGTGGCAGGGACATATACACACTACCAAATGTAAATTAGATAGCTAGTGGGAAGCTGCCACATAGCACAGGGAGATCACCTCTGTGCTTGGTGACCACCTAGAGGGGTGGGATAGGGAGGGTGGGAGGGAGGGAGATGCAAGAGGGAAGAGATATGGGAACATATGTATATGTATAACTGATTCACTTTGTTGTAAATGAGAAACTAACATACTACTGTAAAACAGTTATACTCAAATAAAGATGTTTAAAATTTTTTTTTAATTTTTTTTTAAAAAAGATGTGGCACATATATACAATGGAATACTACTCAGCCATAAAAAATAAATGAAGTTGAGTTATTTGTAGTGAGGTGGATGGACCTAGAATTTGTCATACAGAGTGAAGTAAGTCAGAAAGAGAAAAACAAATACCATATGCTAACACATATATATGGAATCTAAAAACAAAAAATGGTTCTGATGAACCTAGGGGCAGGACAGGAATAAAGATGCAGACGTAGAGAATGGACTTGAGGACACGGAGAGGGGGAAGGGTAAGCTGGGACGAAGTGAGAGAGTAGCACTGACATATATACACTACCAAATGTAAAACAGATAGCTAGTGAGAAGCAGCTGCATAGCACAGGGAGATCAGCTTGGTGCTTTGTGACCACCTAGAGGGGTGGGATAGGGAGGGTGGGAGAGAGGCGCAAGAGGGAGTGGATATGGGGATATATGTATACATATAGCTGATTCACTTTGTTATACAGCAGAAATTAACACAACATTGTAAAGCAATTATACTCCAATAAAGATGTTATAAAAAAGTAAAAAATTAGGGCTTCCCTGGTGGCGCAGTGGTTGAGAATCCGCCTGCCGATGCAGGAGACACGGGTTCGTGCCCTGGTCCGGGAAGATCCCACATGCCGCGGAGCAACTAAGCCCGTGAGCCATGGCCGCTAGGCCTGCGCGTCCGGAGCCTGTGCTCCGCAACGGGAGAGGCCACAACAGTGAGAGGCCCGCATACCACAAAAAAAAAAAAAAAAAAAAAAAGTAAAAAATTAAAAAAAAAGAGCACATCATAAAACCACGTTCAGTTGAAGTGGAAGAGACATACAGGTCATCTAGTTCCTCGCTACTCACAGTGTGGTCTGCAGATTAGCAACTGGCACCCTCTAAAGGCTTATTAGAATTGCAGACTCTCAGGCCAGCCCCAGACGGACTGAAACAGAATCCATATTAAACAAGATCCTCAGGTGATTCATATGCATATTAAAGTTTGAGAAGTGTTGATCTAAATCAACTACCTAATTTCACGATAAGTCAAGTGACTTCTCTAAGGTCTCACAGCAAATTAGTGGCTGAATTGGACTAGATCTCGGGTCTTCTGATTACTAAAACTGTACCACACTACCTCTTAAATACCACTGATTCATTTTTATATTTAGCTAGTTTATCCAGCTTTCATTTCCACATAGGATAGTAGGCACTGACATATAGTAGGCACTGACATAAAAACACACCAGTATTTGTGTTACAAATTCACTTCTTTTACCCACCACTATGTATTATTTTGATAACATGGATTCATTGTATTCTATACAATGATGAGCCTACTTATCTTTCATTCTTTTAGGTAATTAACTCACCAGGACTTTCTCTTGTCCAAATAATGACATGAGTAGAGCTTCTCTTTAGTGCCTTCTACTCACCTTTTCCTTTCCCACCCCCCTTTTAGGACTCCATCAACTGGATTTACAACTAGTCTCTCTAACTAATAATATTTTATTTAAAAGTCCTATACCTACATCTATAAATGGAAATAATCTAAAGTTTTCATAGTTTATTTCTTGGTGAAGATCTTGAGATTAAAATTATGATTGCTTCATAAAATGAATTGGGGAGTTTGATCAATTATCTTAAAATCTGTGGATCACCTAAATGAAGAATTTTGTGGGTCATACTCTGTGGCTCTTCTATATTTTGAACACTTTTACAAGGTCATCCTATTTGAAGGATCAAAACTAACTAAAATCAAAAGCGGAATAATTCTTTTAGATAAAATATACTTCCATGTTTGCATCTTTCTGGTACCTCTTGAGCAGACTGGGGCAAGGATAGAGGAATGGAGAAGGAGAAATATGCCCCTCAGACTTCCCACTCCATCCCTCACTGTCTCCTACCCTGAAATAGATAGTCTCACGTATCTATAATGCTGTTTATCTACCCATTACCTCCACCCATGACATATCCATTAGCATTCTTCCAACTTTTTGTCCTGTATCAAGCAGCTAAAGAAACCCAGCCTAAGAGTCCTCGGTTCCATTGCAGTACATTCTTGGGGTTTTTCCATTTCAGCGCTCTCAAAGTAGGGAAGGAACATTGGGACAGCTCACAGTCACACTCACTCAGGCCATCTGATGAGGCATATGTCAGCAGGCATGGGAGCATCTACGGGGGACTCTGAGGCCCTCCCTGACCTAGAAAGTTGTGGTCATGATTCATGTTTCTGAAGCAAATGACAAGAGAAAGAATAGAGCCTGCTACTTATTAGCAACTGTCCCTGTTGTCTTTGTCCTCACATGCTGTATTTCCCAGTTTAGAATTGTCTCATAACCTCAGGAATAGCCTGCATTTAGAATTTCCTGGGTAACAAAGAAAAACCTATAATTTTATCACTACCACTCCTGCCCCTCAGTTTTCTTTGAGAAATCTTTGTGATTGGAAGAAGTTAAGGAATATACAGGAAGTCTGAAGAGTCTTAAAACTTATTGCTCAAAGACAAATGTTTCCCTATCTTGATTAATAGGTCAAGCAGGCAATTGCTTCTGTAATGTGGTCTGAAGACATTAATCAACAAAAGGTCTGCTTACCTCATACATTTCCCTCTCTCCGGCCTGAAATTCGGCCACTAATTTGCTGATGGGAGGGCCCTCCTTCTCTTTCTGTGTTGCAGAGATGGAAGGGACACTAGACAATGCATCCGAATTCGCGTCTCCCTCAGTTTGCCCAGGACTAACCTTGCTCTGAATTTTTCACATATGTTCAGGAGGGTAAGAGGGGGTTCCAGGTGGGTACTGGGGGCCATAGGGAGGAGGATGCTTGGGAGAGAGTAGGACTCACAGAGAGACAAACTTTTCTAAACTGGAAGATACCCATCCTAATGCAATACTCTATAAAATCCAGGAAGAAGCAAAGTTTGCAGTGACTCTCGGCCTCCTGCAGCTCCAAAAATTTCCTTCTCTTGACAAGGGAACTCTCCCCACCCAGCAACGGAGTAGGAGAATAAGGAGGTATAGAAAAAAAAGAAAAGCAGCAAGCAACATTTTCTGAAGTAGCCTGAAAATAAAAAATAGCTTATTTATGTACATGTTAATTTTATGCAAGTAATGCCAGAATTATAAGTTGCTTTTACTATTTCCAGCATGTGGATCTGTGGAGAAATCTTCCTGTTATTCCAATACCAAAGAAGTGACCAAATAATTTGAGAATTACAATAGGAGGTAAAATATGGGAACAGTGACAAGGTGGTCTCAGAGGTATCTGTAGGCACAGTTGTTAGTTCACTCTTCACGTTCTGAGTTGAAGATACAGAGAGGCCCAATCTATACAGACAGATCTAGGAGACTGAACTCCCTAGAGAATATGTTTATTCATTCCTTCATCCATTCAACAAATACTATGTAATTTGTAATATGAATCAGGAATGCCTACTATGGGCTAGTCACTGGCAGCCCAGATATTAAAACACTGCTCTTGAGAGTCAAAAAACTGAAAATCACAATGGGATGTGATTGTAAACTGTAGAGGTAGAAATGGCAGGGTCTTGGGGTAGAATAAAGAAATGGCATCCAACTTAGAGAAAGTGGAGTGTGTGCATGCGTGCCTCTGTGTGTGTGTGTGTGTGTGTGTGTGTGTGTGTGTGTGTGTTGAGGAATAACATGGCATGCATTGGGGAACAAAAGAAACTTTCTTGCTGGAGAATATACTGTGAGGAGGATGCCAGGAAATAAACCTGGATAAGCTAGCAGGGGTCGCTCATGAAGAGAAGTGTATACCATGTTAAGGAATGTGCACTTCACCCTGCAAATAAAAACTGAGGAGCCATGGACAGAATTCAGTCAAGGGCATATTATAGTCAAACTTAGTTATGAAGTGCAATCCTCTGCCAGCTGTCTGGAAGATGAGTTGAAGGAGGTAAACAATGGAGGTAGGGAGAGCAATTAGGAGTCGTGGTTAGGAGAGAGGTGATAGGAGCCTGAGGTAGAGAAGTGGTTGCGGGGATGAGACAGGAATAGAATGAGAGCTCTATGGGAGGAGAAACCAGCCACATTTGGAGGTAGATTGAATGAGAAGGGAAGAAAGGGAGATGTTCAGGATGGCCCTCAAATGTCTTACTTAAGTGATTAGTAAATGGTGGGGCCACCAATCTAGCTAGAGAACACAGGAGGAAGTTTGGTAAGATGATGAATTCAGCATAGCCGTGTTAGGTTTGTTGGGGTGAATAGCAACCTGGTGTCGACTTCCAGCGAGTCATTCAACAGAAGGATCTGAAAGATCTCTGCAAGAGGTCTGAGATTTAGGAGTTATCGGCAGCAAGGTGATGATTTAAACCATAAAAGTGGGTGCACTGACCCGGAGAAAATATGTAAAATGAGAAGAGAACTGAACTAACAATGTAACCTTTAAGGAACACCAAAATGTAAGGGGTGAGAAGAGAGAGTAGTGTCCATCCACAGGAGATCTAGAGGAAGGGTCATAAAGAAAAACCAGAAGAGTGAGACTACATGAAAGCCAAAATAGGACAGAGATTCAATAACCTGCATCAAATGCAACAGAAGTACAGCAAAACATAAGGTCTTAAACATCCCGTTGGATATGGTAGTTAAGAGATCATTGGTAATTTTAACTTGATCATTTTAATGGAATGATGGCACCAGAAGCCAAGTTAAGAGACTTTAAAAGAAATGGGAAGTGAAGAAGTACAGACAGAAAGTACAGCCCACTCTACAGAGTTTGCATGAGAAAGGAAGAGGTTGTTGAGAGCTAGAAGATGTGGATTCAAGGGAAGCTTCTAACATCAGAGGCAACTTGAGCAAGCTGATAGACTTAGAGGGGGAGAAGTAGAAGATACAGGATAGAGGCGGATGAATGATGTGACAAAGTTCCAGAAAAGGCAGGAAGCATCAGGATCAAGGGATCCTGGATCCAAGGTGAAGGGATTAACCTTGAAATGAGGTGAGAATCAGGAGAACAGCAATCATTTTCCTGGGAGGTTGCTGCATGGAAGGATGAGCAGCCTCTAAGGGTGAGGACTGCAGAGGAAGTTGAGACTTTGAGGAGATCCAGGTCTCAGTTAAGAAAATGAGGTGGAGGAGTTTTCTGAAAACTTTTTGGGGAAGAAAGAATGTATGTTAACAGCAGATAGGGGGCTAAATGTCACCAACACCCTCAAAGAATTCTCAGGTCCTTGGTAGGGGTAGAAAACAGTCTGACTTAAACTCAGTAGATGTTTCAATAAGTCTGAGAGTCCTCCATCTAATGAGGAAGGATTTCAATGTGACCATGACTTCTACATCCTATAAAACGTTAACAGTACCATTACTAATGCAAGGAAACCTTCTTATGCCAGAGTAAATAAAAAATAAAGGTGTGAGCTTAGATATGAGACAAGGCAGCTCTGAACAGGAATTTGTGTTTCTGCTCAGCTGGCTTCTGCTCACTTACACTCTTTGTTTTTTTTTTCATTTAAATTTCTGGGTTCTTTTTCATTATGGTGACTATTCACTTGACAGATGATAGAAGGCCAACTAAGGATGGAGTACGATTAGCGTATAAACAAGATTTTAAAATAGCTGGAACAGAGAAGGACTTCAGAGCCTGCTAATCACTGGAGACTTGACCTCGAGAGAAAGTGCACTTGGGGACTCCTCAGCAAACCCTAAGAATGCCCTGCCTTGCCTCCGGTGACCTAGAGTGAGTCACCATTTAACTTGGCTATAAGCTGCCACGGCACCTTTAATTTAGCTCTAATATTCTAAAAAAAAAAAAAAAAAAAAAGCTTAGGCACAAATATAGAGTACTTGAAGGAAATGCTGAATAGTGTAAAAGTGAAGACCTTAGACTCAGACCAGAGTCAAATGACAGTTGCCATGCCAAGCTTTATTTCCCTTAGCAAGTTACCAGAACTCTGAGTAAGAGAAGTCACCAACTAAGCTAAGTCATCTATTGGTCAAGTTCTTTATGTACATAACCAGAATATCCCCAACTCTACCAGCTTCCTGGCTCAGCCGCCCCCAGTGTAATAGTCTGAGCCCCTACCTAACCATACTAAGTTAGAGAAGTCAGTTATCTTTTCCAGAATTTCCCAGGTGGATACAAATGTTCTTCGAACTCCTGCTGTCAGCACATTTCTTACCCCCTTTCACCATCTCCTTTCTGAGATGCTGTCCTCTCTCCTTTTCCAGTGTTGAATGGATATGGCCCCTGCTCCTTAGGCCTCCACACAGCATGAACAGAAAGCTTTCCCTGAAAGTCTGTGATAATGGAGGCAACTGCAGACCAGAAGGCAGACTGAAGTGGAATATCACACATCAGGCCAGGCAGCATCTCTTGCTAATCCTCCATGTACCCGGGATCTCAACCTACCATTGTGAGCTTTCCACCATCCTCTCTTTCCTCTGCATTCCAGGGCCAGGAAACAGACATTTTCTCTTACTTTATTACTCAGGGAATGTCCAGGTTCCCCTGGAGCACTGCCTCATCCCCCCTGTGCATTACCTTCAACAACTACAGAGGGCTCTCTATGTGAGTTTCTACTCTGGGCTCTACCCCAAACAACACAAAGAATCATCAGAGCTTTGAAACAGAAATTTTTCTGGCACAAGCTCCAGGTCACATGTGTGGTCTGAGATCACTGTCCCATAAGTAGAAAGGAAGGGAATAGAAAAGTTATTCTCTCCCTGTCCTCACAAAGGCCTGGGTCCTGAGGTTCTGGGATTCTATTTTCCTGTTATACATATATCAAGTTAAATCCTCACAATCACATTCTAAGACATGTATTATTATCCCCATTTCACAGAAGAGGAAGTTTAAGCTGAGAGAATTGAAATAATTTGCCCAGGGTCATAAAGCTAATAAGTAACAGAGTCACAATTAGAACTCAGTGGTAAACTGCTGTTCCCTCTGAGTCCAGCTAGCTTGAGACTATGCTGTGAGGAAGCCTAATCAGCCACATGGAGAGAGAAAAAAGCCTCACAGAGAAGAATCAAGAAACCAGGCATGTGAGTGAAGCCTTCTAAGACTTTCCAGCCCATATTACACAGCAGTTCACTACAGACAAGCGAATGACCCCAGCCAATGTCACATTGGACAAAATTATCTGGCCAAAACCTACCCAAATTTCTTACCATTCCTGTTTTTAAATCCAAAATGTTAGAGGCCTTCAGGAGGCTCCACTAAGGAAGGTAGGTCACTCAGAAACCAGACTGCTTTCTCACAGACTCATTTCTCCTGAAGAATTTGCCTGCGCAGTTGGCAAAGAATGACGTAGTCCTGTAGGACCAGAAGAAATGCCCAAAGGTAGAGCAGATTCTGGCTGAGAACTGACCCAAACCATAGTTTTGAATTTCAGGAAAGAAATCTAATTATATTTCTGTCTACCCATTTCATTGCTACCGTGTGTGTGTGTGTGTGTGTGTGTGTGTGTGTGTGTGTGTGTGTGTGTGTGTGTGTGTGTGTGTGTGCACTTATGCTTAGCGTCCTCTATGCAGACAAGCAATTTCACCACTTGTGTTCCATCCATAAACCTGAGAAATGGCCTCCTATGTTCATTCATGTAAAACATGTTCACAAAGCAGCTTCTGTGTAGCAGGTGCCATTCTAGGCCCAATGGATTCCACCACAAAAAAGGCAGGCATGGCTCTGCCTGCTCTCAAGGAACTTCAGCTAGGAAACCAAGCAAGAAATAAGGAAACAAATCAATAAAATATAAAAATTAGGGGTTCTTAGTAAGAATTATGAAGAAAACAGTGTGAGATCTAGGGCTCGAGCATGATGGAGGGAGGCGGGGTATGGCAGGGAACATTGTCTAGTTTTAAAGTCCCCTCTGAAAAAGTGACTTTTGAGCAAAGACTTGAATGAATCCAGGGAGGGAACTGAGTGGAGAAATGGAGGAAGAATATTCCAGGAGGAGGGAAAAGCACACATAAAGGCCCTGAGGAAGAAATAGGCTGGGGCTACTCTCAGAGAACAAGAGGGCTGTGTGGCTGGACTGGAGGCGGCGAAGTGGGGAGACTGGGGAGATGCATGGGGGTCACGTGGTGGAGCCTTCACATCACAGTGGGGAGAGCGGATGTTCTTCTAGTGTGTTGTGGGAAGGCATTGGAGGGCTTTGAGCAGCATACTCTGGCCTGCTGTGTGAAAAACAGACTCTAGAGGGGACCAAGTGGAAGCAGAGAAATCGGGCTGTTTTTTTTAACGTAATTTGAAGTTGATTCCAGCTATAATGCAGGGTATTATGATTTTAAGGTAGCATCACATGGCATACTTCTGAGTCCATTTCTGAGATATTCTGTCGTACTTATCTCTGGCTGTTTTATAGATCTGTGCAGTCTCTGGCACTAGGGGGTCATCTGGGTTTGGATCACATAGCAGTGAACAAATGGATAAATGAACTTTCAAAATAGTTAATATTTGGATGATAAATTCTTGTTTTAAATGCAACCTTAGGTGGTTTCAAGGGGTAGTCTGTAGGAAAATGAATTGTCAAAAAGAATACACCGCCTTAATATGGGCTGTCATTAGGTCCCATAATTCTGGCTTGGCAATGAAACATATTGTTCCCAACTGGACCTGTAGAACATTGTCTAGACTGCAATTGTCTAGAAGAGCCGTGATACTGGCCTGAACTGGAGTGGTAAGAAGTGATAAGACAGGGGATGTTTTGAAGGTGGAGTGCCTCAATTACGCACACATAATTATTATTCAGATCCAGTTCCTCAGCTCTGAGATAAGGAAGCATTTTCACCTTTTAAAATGATGATGAAAAATGCTGACCTGGGTACTCCATCAGTGGCCTGGGAGGCAGTGTTTGGCATTCCAAACCTGCCCCCGGAGTGCAGAGATGCCCAAATCACCAGGACAGCTCTAGGATGGGGAGATGAGCAGATTTTATTTGGTCCCAAAGGAAAACTCCATGTAACGATGTGCCAGGGCTGTCTGTTGGTTCCTGCCTAGGCGGATAGATCAGACAACTTTCCAGTCAGTCACACAACGATCCATTGAGTTTGTCCTATCTGCCATCTTGGAGGAGGGAGATCTGAGTTTTGTGGCATGTTCCTTGGAGAATGACGTAATTAAATTTTTTTGAAGCCTGACTAATATTCCTTAATAGGTAGAACTAGTTTCTGGGCAGAGGAGGACCAGTTTGCATGAGGAACCCAGGATCTTCTAAGAAGGAAGTAACCTGGTCCCCTACATGTTTTCCCTCAAGATTTAAAATTAGGGGGAAAAATGTTGGCCCTGACCATGTTTCATCAGCAGAAGGAGATTCCAAAGGCCCCAAAGGCAGGAAAGGCAAAGGGATGCCATGATGGGGACACCAGCTGATCACAGGCACCTGAGGTTCGTGGGTCTGGGACAGTTCTGGGAGAGCAATGGTTGAGGCACAAAGCCTCACAGTGCAGTTCCAGGGCCTGTGGCTTAGAAAGCCATAACTTCAGAGCCCAAGCATGGGGTTCCTCAATGGAATGGTAGTGATGAGAGTCTAGATCTGTGAAGACATCACAGTGTTACAAACAGCTTCCAACAGTGGAGCCATGTGACAACAAGAAAAACAAGCAGCACAGGATTGATCAGATACCACCTTGTCACCTCCTGGTGTTTGAACGTATCTCTGGATCCCTTTGGACTGAATGAGCCCCTGGTCTTCATGGATGGTGGAAGAAGGAAAGGCCTTTGGATGAGATCTGTACTTCCTGACAATGAGGACCTACTGATTAACTGAGGAGATAAAAAGCACCACATATTTGGTAATGGACATATACATAGTATGGTGTATGGTACCATATATATGGTAAGATAGATACCTCTATAGAGACAGAGAGAACAGACTGCCTTATATCATAAAAATGTGGCACTGGCTACATTTACTAGTAAGGAAATGGGTAATTTATCTTTTTACTTGTTTTTATTTTCAGATTTTCTACAATGGACATGCATTACTTTTTCCAGGAAAGAAAATAAAAAGTAAATTAAAGAAGAGAATATTTTAGTCCATCCCCCTCACCCTGCCAGCAAGTGCCCCTGTGGGTGACCCCAGGAACCCATAACCACTGATGACTTCCGGGTGCTCTTCTGGCTCCTGTGATGGTCAGAGGTGATGACTCCTAGGCCAGTGAGTAGCTAGAGCCTGCTGTCCTCTCAGCAGACATCCTGGCCAGCCTGAGCTCGGAGTTAAAGTGAGTTTCCCCAGCCCAGGACAGCATGGTGGCAGGACCCTCTTCCACTTCCTGTTATTGATCTGGGCTCCCTCAACTGTTCAGGGGGCTCCACGAGGAGACCACTGAGGGATGTCAGGCGGGGATTCCCATACAAGTTCTCTGGCTCCACACGTGTACTTCACAGAGAGAGTTTCACTTCAAGTACCAGGCATCACAGTCACAGAGCAACAAATAGAACCTCTCTTGTGAGATTTGCATGCCACAGCCTATCCTCCTGGGGTCACTTTGTTGCCACAAACATTTATATATTACCGTCACATGGTCAGAGCGCTGAGCTGAAGGCTGAGGGGGGCAAAGATGAAAACCCTGACTCTCTGCCTTCAAAGAACCTCCAGCCCAGAGGGAAGCAGGGAGACGTAGAAAACGCTCTGACACAGGAAGAACGCACTGTGAAAACAGAGACCAGCAGGTCAGTTCGTGACTGACTCCCTCCTACACCAGCCAAAACTACTTCTGGTATCAGGTCCTTCCTTCAACACTTTTCTCAGATGAGTCCCCTGGCATCCATTCCCGCTACCTCTGCAATGGTTCTGCCCTCTCCAGCTCTCACCAAGACCCACACACCAGCCTCAGACCATTGTTCAATCCAAGAGGCACTGCCAGAATTTTTCTAAAATCCCCTCTCCTCCTTGAAAGTATTCAACAGTCTCCTCTGACCTTCTGTATGAAGTCTTAACTCTTTGACACGGCATTCGGTGCCTTTCCTAATATAACCTATCTTTCCTATCTTTTTCTTACTGCCCTCGAGCCCCTAGCAAACCCCTACAGCCATCCCCCGCGCCCTCCCTGACCCCATCCAGAACACTCCAACAAGACCAGATTTATCAACATTGCTCAAATACAACACAGCCTAGAAGATCCTTTTCCTTAATCTCTGCTTGTCAGGAGTCTATTTATTCTTCAAGGTGCAATTTAAATGTCTCCTTTTCCACAGAGCCTTCTTCAGATCTTGAGTCAGAATTAATCCTACCTTGGACCATAACAGTACTTTGCTTATATCTTCTTAATTGCACTCATCATATGCTTTGCCATCCTCCGCTTAACCTTAAGCTCCCAGAAAACAAACATCACATGTCATTCCCCATGGTGTCCCCCCACAATACAGGTCCTAGCAGACAGCAGACACTTGTTTGTTACTTATTGAATCAAGATGCAAGTCATTCTTATGTTTTCAATACAAAAAAAAAAAAGTTTAAGAAGTATCTTGGTTCAGGCATTGGTTCACAGATCCTAGATGGTTATGAGGTACTAATCAGTCCAAGGATTGATACCCTGATATAAATCTTTATAATTTAATTTTGTTCAGTGAATTTGCTTACATTGATCTCTCCCCCCCGCACCTGCCACACATATACACACACAGAGATATATAGATATATACATATATATGTACATACACATACACACTATTGATTCTGTTGTTTCCCTAGAGAACCTTGACTAATAAAGCAATCAACTCTGGACAGGCTGGAAAACTAAGCAGCTCCTGCCAGTACGGAGGGCCTGGCCCCAGTGGATACTGCATGTCAATTCATTATAATTATTCATATAGGAACACTTTTTCCCAAGCCCTTATATTTCTTCCACATGGAGAGATAGCCATTAGTGTGACACTCCTGACTGTCTCCACCCCTCACTCACCCAGTTGCTGAGTTAAATGGAGAAACTAGATGAGTTACCCACCCTCTTCCTCTTCTTTCTGTTCCCCTTTGCCTTTTCATGTGCTAAGTCTTACCTGGAAAAAAGTCCAGCTGTACCCGTGGCAGGGTAGACAAGTCTGCCTAACACTGTACTGCAAGGGCCATTTGATTCTCATTATAAGCTGCATCTTCCAATTTAGCCTCTATCAGTAATAAAGAAAAAAATTTTTCTCCATTTTTACTGTTTTATTTCCTGTTCAGAACCCTCAGCAGAGAAGACGTCCCCAGGTAATGCTCATATCTTGACTTCACAGCTTCTGAAGTGTCCACCTAAGGAACAGCCCACAAGGTGTCCTCAGACATCTCCTAAGGGCCCTGGAGTGGCCTTGAGGTTGTGAGTCCAACCCCCCTTGGTACCAAGGAGGATTATTATACTTGCTTCTGCCTGTGGGAAGATCTGAGGGACAAATCAGAACATGTATGTGAAATTTTCTGTAAAGCGTATCCCAGTATGTAAATACGAGGTGGAATTATTGTTGTTCCCTACACTGGCAGCTGTTGTAATCCTGCTAGTGTAGGGTCCCAGAGGCCCACCCTACTAAATTCTACCAACTGCTTCCCGGCATCCTCAGGAGCTGTCTTACGTGTGCTCCACCAACGCACCAGCTACCATGTGGCTCTGGCAAAGCACTTCCCATAACATTTTCCACGTCCCACCAGACACTCAGTTACCTGAGGCAAGATATGGAAGAGCACACTTCCCCTCCCTCCACATGGGGTTACAAGTTTCTCAGACTCTTGAAGCAGGATGTTTCTGCCCAGTGTCTTGTGGAGTTTACAAGAACTCTTCAACCTCTTGCAGCCAGTTCCCTCTCCCCTAGGGCAGCCGCCAGGGCTCAGACAGGTTTGCATGACAGATGCTGGGCTCACCCAATCACTCCTCCCCTCAGAAACCCAAGGCTCTGTTACCAGGCCAAGATGGTGGTGCTTGGTTCCTGCTTCCAGAGGACAAGGGATCTTCTGGGAGGCTCCTGAGTCCCCTGGCTGGATCACTGGACCAATTTGCCAGAGATGCCCACACATGGCTGAATTCCAGAGGTGGCTACAGTACACCCTATATTATAATTCATGACTGACGTGACCAGGCCTCATGGCCAACACACTTTCAAACCCAACCTCTGGGTTCCCCTCGACTCCTTCTCCTTCTCTCTCTCTCTCTCTCTCTCTCTCTCTCTCTCTCCCTCCCTCCCTCCCTCCCTCCCTCCCTCCCTCCATCTCTCCTTCACTTGTCCAAGTAGAGGGGGTGGGGTAAGAAGGGTGAGATGTGGGGGAAGGCCCAAGCAAGAATCCACCTAGGGATACCTTCCCTCCATCGCTCAAGCAGATAATGTATTTTATATTTTGCCAGTCCTCAGAGAGAGAGTTGGGAGCTTTCACCCTGTGCTGCGTGCACTCACCTCCCTTGGGAAGAAGGCAACATTGCAGCATAGAGCGATCCCACACCCACGGTAAGCCTTGCAGCCTTAATTCCCAGGCAGTCACGATTTCTGTGGATGGGGCCAGAAGGATGGAGAGCGTGTGAGACAGATGGTGCACCTGCCCCTTTAAACTTGGCCAGAGAGAAAAGAAACTCTGTTTTCTAGATGGCAACGGCAATACCATCTCGAGCTGCTGGCTCCACTTTGTGGAACATTCTTGCACAGTAAGTCTCATCTTGTCTGCCAGCCTGAGCCAGCTAGTTTCCTTCTCTGTAGGTCATTCTCTAGGGAGGGTTGGGGTGAGGGAGGAGAGACTGGGCAGGAGAAGGGTGTTTAGAGCATGAAAAGGTTCAGGAAGGGTTTTGTTCTCTTCCAAAAAAGGACTGAGCCAGGAAAGCCTAGGAATTCCCCTTCACAAGCCAGTGGTGTTGAGGACACAGACAAGGGATGCTATAAATTTAGCACTGATTGTCCCTCATCTGGACCATAAGAGGCCTCTGATGCCTTAACTTCATCCCTGCTGCTGGAACATATGTGGCAAATGCTGTGATTGCAAACTCCTAGGGAACACAGCTTGGGAGCAAGCTGGACCCTCACTCTGTGTGGGAGTGCGGGGGCTGAAACCAAGACACACATCTGGGAGGATGCTGTCAGAGGGTGACAAGAAGACACCCAAGAGCATCCAAAGGTCCCCTAGGATGAGGGGCTTGTGCTGGTGTGAGGTTTGGTGCTACATCTTCCCCCCAAAACCCTTCCCACCTGTCTCCCCAACTTCGGCAAAAACAAAATGTCAAATAATAGGGAGGAATGTTGGTCCACAAACTTGGTTGTACAAGAAATGAATATCATACGGATTTATTTACTTTAATTTATATCGGACTCAGAGTCCTTTACCCTCCAGTCTGGTGGGAAATCCAACCCAGTCATTCCTCACTCCCCATACCTTAGGGCTGTGCAAAGGACCCCAGGGATGCTTCTGAGCCCAAAATATTGGTGAGGCCCCTCCAGCCCACACAGGTAACTGCACTGTACCCTCCACATGACCCCTTGAAATCCAACCTTGCTGTGACTTTCTCCCAACCTTAGATGGGGACTGGGGGGCTGCAAGCCCATTCCCCCGGGGCCTGGATCTCGCCCTCCTAGGAGTGCCATCCCCTCCAAAATCTTGCCAGGCCCCAGAGGCACTGTCAGGGAGAGAAGCAGGGGCCCTCACTCTTTGAGAGGCTCTCTGACCACCCTACCACTCCCTTCCCAGAGAAAAGGAATCTCTCCCTCTCTCCTCTCTCACCTCTTTCTCCTCAAAGGGCATAGCTTCCCTCCCTCCTCCCTCCAAGAAACCCAGGATAGTGCCTGTGTGAGTTTAAGGCAGTGACCTCAAACTGGAAGCTGGCAGGACAAATAATCCTGCAGATATGATTTAAATGTTGGACAAGACAGATGAGGATCCAGTTTCCGGGGAGCTTGCATTCTATTTTATGTTGGGGACATAGAAAAAGGCATGGGGAAGGTGAGTAACCACATGCAGACCAGGGATAAACAGGATCCTTTCAGACAGTGCTAAGGACTGGGATGAAAATATACCAAGGGGATAGGAGGGAGAGTAAGCGTACTCTTGAGATTGAGAGGTCAGGGAAGTTTCTCCACGAAGGTGTCCTGTGAGCTCAGGCCTGAAGGACAATGAGCCTGGCACATGGATATCGATGGGAAGAGCATGCCAGGCAGGGAAACACCAGTACAAAACCTCAAGGTGGGTACACACTTGACTTTTAAGAGTAACAGACAAAAGGCCAGTGGGACTGTTGAGCTGACTTCAGAGTTGGGGTTAGGGGCTTGAATTCAGGGGAAGAAAGACTCTCAAGAGGGAAAGCTTTTGCAAAGGAGGTAAGTGAGTCCTGGAACAATGCAGCAGGCTGGAGTCTAAGGAGAGAGGTGGTCAATTAGGGACACTCTGGATATGAAGAAGCATGGCCATGGACTCTAGAAGCACTGACGATTGATCTGGAGTACTAAGCTTCCCTTTTCTGGGTTATAATTTTCTTGTGGTAGCATCAGGTCCTTGGGAAAATTCTATCATATAGCTATAGCTTTGAATTAGCTGTTTTGGGGAGATAAAGTCCAGGCTGTGTTCTTGTTTTGGGGACTAGACCACAGGGAGCTCTATAGACATGGTTACAAGCCCAAGGTAAGCAGCAGAACAAACTGAAGTCAGACGGAGCTGGGAGGAGCCTAAATGACTTAAGGGATGTGTGGGAACTCGTTGGTGATTTTCAGAAATACCTGGGGAAGGGATGGGATTCCTGAGACATGCAGGGTGGGCACTTTGACTGTGACAGCTGGATCTTAACAGCAGTGACTGCTGATGGCTGGAAAAATCTCTTAAAAGAGAAGTAGAACTGGATGGATGGCTGAGATTTAGATCATATTTGGAAGAATGGAATTGGCTCTCCAAAACAAAATACAAAGCCTTCTTTCAAGAACTTCCTTTGCTAGATTATCTCAAAGCTGCAACAATTAAGTTCCTGAAAGCACTGATCAGGAAAGCACTGTCTCCCCTCTTCTACTTGGCTATATTGCTCTTCCTGCAGGCATCACTGGAAGAAGGGTCCTCATGTGGCCAAGCTTGCTTAGAGGACCTGATAAATCTTCCCTGATACAATGCCAAGGGTGAGATGGAGGATACGGATGGGAGAGCTCGGCTCACATAAAGGCCTGGCATAGGAGGGGGGATGGACAGGATGACTCCCCAAAACTCCTACTATAATCTAATTTATTCAGTTAATTCATTCAATAGGCTTGGGAGGCATCGGTGATGCCTGTCCATGTGGAACTTATATTCTAGCAGGTGAAAATAGACAATAAATAATAAAAGCATAAAAAATACATCAGTCATATGGTATGGTAGAGAGAGACAAACACTTTAGAAAGAAAATGTAGAAGATAAGGAAGATCAGGAATATTGGGAAGAAGGCCCATTGCACTTTTAATACCGTGGTCAGAATACAGTGACATTTGAGTGAAACACAAAAGAGGTGAGAGAGGGGAACATTTCCCGAAGAGGGAACAGCCAGTGCGAAGGACCTAAGATGGGTATGTGGCTGGTGCATTCCAAAAACAGCCAAGAGGCCAGCCTGGCTGGGCTGTCGGAGGGAGCACAGGGTAAAGAGGTGACGGGGCCTGTCATGTGGGGCCCTGTAAGCCGCTGTTAGAACTTAGGGCCCACCAGCTGGAACAGAACTGCGATGAGCTCCATTACGCAGGGGCTACACATTCTCATCTCTGCCTCGCCAACACCTGGCACATTACCTGCATCCATGAAATACTTGTTGAGTGAATCACTGCCTCTGAAGGGAGCTCTTTATGCTGTCCCAGTACGTGGGCCAGTGCCGAGTCATCAACACGGGCCCCCATTTCCTCTCTCCCCCGCACTTCCACACCCTGCTCCAGCCCTGTAAGCGCCCCGGATGCAACATCAGTATTATCACCACCCAAAGGTGTGTTCTCACCCACCCTAAAGGAGGACATCATGCATCTCCAGAGACCAATTATTTGAAACTCTCGGAGAAAAGGGCTGGGAATGTAGGTCATCACGACCAATGAAACAAATCAGCCAGTCGACCTTACCTCCAGGCCCTGCATCCCTGACTCCACTTTTATGGTTCTGAATCACCTGAGCCTGCCTCCCTCCCTCCTTCCTGCAACCTCCCCTCTCTCTTCCTCGCATAGAGTCCATTCACTGAGCACTGAAGATTTCCTCAGGAAGGAATTCCTGTGCAGAGTCAAGACATGTATAATACAAGGCACACTCATAAGCAAGGGAGATGTGTGTACTCTTTTTTTTTTTTTTTCCTGAGAGAGTACAAGTCAGCATATGAAATTTCTCCTGGAATCTATAAAGTGTCAGGCAACAATTGAAAGAAAAAAGGGATGATCACAGCCCCATTCCCCTACCTGACTCCTACCCTACCACAATACCCGAAAATCAGGGGCCCATGTGCCTACAAGAGACCAGGGGGCAGCTCAGGCCAGCAGGTTCTTATGGGACCTCTCTCCCAGAAAAGGGTAGAGTGATATGCCTGGGCCAGGGCTGTCACCCTGGGAACTAGATATGACTGAACTGGGAAACTTGAAATGAAGCTTTGCAAATGCTTTTCAAATGATCTGGTCCCACCAACATTGTCCACTGACTCTCAGAGCTGCAGTAATCTCCTCCCTCCCCAGATTTACTAAAAGCCCCCTTGCACTTTCCCTCAGTCTCTCCCTCCTTGGGCAGCTGCCAGTCTCACAAGACTAAGAAAGAAGGCCAGCACCTGCCAGCCCTGCGGGTGCACTCAGGATCAGGGGACAAACAATGTGAATGAATGTAAAGGCGCTCTAGAAAGGTAACCACTTTAGACAGATGTTACTCAGAGGTCAGCGGGGTTACTATGCTCCTTAAAATATACATCTATTTGGCTCAAACCCCCATTTTATATCCTAGGGAAAAATCTACAGCCTGCCTTGAGATTTCTGCAAATTGCAAGGGAACCTATATCCTTCTCTCACCTCTAGCTCCAATTTCCTCCCCTTACTGAATTCTTATTTTCTGCTCTCCATAATTCTGCACCTTCTTCTCCCAACCCTATCCTCTTGACTAAAAGCAATCATTTTAACAAGCATTGTACGTTAGCCGAATTTTTATTGATAGTTTGTAGGTCATGAGGGATGGGTTACATTTTCTCACCACATAGCAAACAATCTAACATCTGATACTAGATGTCCCATTTCTTGAACATTCTCTGGGGATTTCTCACCAGCCAGACCATGCCTGAATATGCAGCAGCATGGCTCCCCCTCTCCCTCACTCCCCCAGGAATTCCACCCACTCCTGGCTCAGAGCACTAAAGCTCCCTCCCCTGCTTTGCATATCCAAAGCCAATCTAGGTGTACAGTGGAACCAAAACCATTTGACTCCTTTAGAAGTGCCAAGTTTCCAAGACACTTGCTTTAAATGGTGCTCCTTTTCCTCTGTTTCACCAATAAAATTAATTAATTATAATTCATTAGGAAGCAAAGGAAATTTCTTCCATTTCACTCTATAAGCTCACTCCATGATTTGTAGCATTTACTGCCTGCTCTCTTTTAGGCCCTGAGCTTCCAATTCCATTCATGGCTGAAGAAATGGACTTCCCTACCTTGGATCTTGCGCGCCTCTCCCCGCTTTATTTCCCCCCATTGCCCCACCCCAAACAGCACCAGCACTCTGGCTCTTGTAAATAATGTCTTGACTTTACCAGTTATAACTGCTGCAAATGTCTCTGTCACCGAGTGGTCTAAATAAAGGGGCTTAACCTGGGGTCTAGGAACCCCTTAGGAAGCTAGGCAGAACCACAGAATGCCCATTCATTCTTAAAACTGTAGGCAACTATGTGCATTTTTCTGAAGAGAGGGGTTATAACTTTAATAATATATTCCCCCCAAAGGTTTTAACCACTTATCAGGTAGCCAGAGAACAGAGCTCTGTATCAACAATGCAGCCTCAGGTGCTTAAACCAGGTCACTATTTAACTGGCAGTTTGGGAAAAAGAATAAATCTTTTTTTTTAAAGTAAGTTTTCCAAAATAGCTGCTATGAGAGTTGTAAAAAAACAACAAGATTTAAGAGCAGGGAGAATGAAAATACAAATTCTTATTTTTTACAGAGAGTTTTAAAAAATGTGATTCAATAAGCTAATGCCTAATAGCTAATGCCTTTTCAGAGACATCGATAAAGTGATTCTGAGATGCAGACATTTACTCCTATATATAACATTCTGAAGAGTCTGGTTTTATAATCTTAAAAAACTAACCATAAAAACAAAGATGAATCAGATACATATATTTATTGCATTCACTGGAGAACAACTTAGTTCAGATAAAACAATTGCAACAAATGAACCAAAAGTTAAGGATGGATGGAAGCCTAGAGCCAATTAAAGTGAAATGGGAAAGAGATTTTAAGTCTGAAAATTGAAGATAAGGGTTGGCAGTGATCCTACCATCTAACCAAACACACAACTGCTACTGTTCTGGACGACTTGATGTATTTTTAATTATATCAAGCATTTGACTCTAGTTTGAAAAAAATGAAACTGACAGTAAAAAAAAAAACCTTCATCTCTTTCCCCCTCATTCAGGAAGAGAAACATCCCTGTCTGCCCACACAGTGTCTCTACACAGAGTTGTGCAGTGCCATTAAAATTATATCATAAATTATAGAGAAAGAATGCTCACCAACTCCTGATCTATGTTTACCTCCTATTCATTCTCAACTGAATGTGGAAATGTTTAGCTTTGCCTCATTTACATTGTTAATAGTCTTACAATAGATTATGAGAAAACAGATGAGAAAGAAGGCCTTTAGAATGTGAAAATGGTTTAAAAGCCTTAGCTGAACTTGCCCTATGGAAGACAATACTACACTTAAGTTCCAGGCAAAAGGGTCCCTGGCCTGGACCTAAGTATTAGAGGGGATCCCATACCTCACAGCGCACACACACACACACACACACACACACACACACACACACAGAAGATCATGTGAACACCTCTGTCACTTGGGATCTGGTGCTCAGAGCTGGTGCAGAGCAACACACAATCCCAAAGATCCACTCTTGCTTCAGCATCCTTCAGGCCCCAAGAGAATACTTCACATCTCTTGCCCATGTCCTCAAAACAGAAGGCAGCTGTGTCTGGATGCCATGAAGGTTTGTGGGTTTTGTCCTGCAGACATTGAACCATAGAGAAAATTGGAGCAACAGAAGCACTTAGGTATAAGAGAAGAGACAAATTAACTTGTCAAATCCTTCCTCTCAGCATAAGTGCGATACTTCTTGCATACCAAATGGTTGTTTCCTAGTAAGTGCCAGGTGTCTGTTTTCTTCCATCTCTTTGTATTCTAATTTAAGGTTCCAGAAGTAATCACAAATGATCACAGTATTTACAACAGATGCAGGTAGCAGCTGAGGAACATTATGCAATATTAAACAAATCATACCACCCTTAAATTTGTGTATATGGTTGAAGCGTGGTATCAGTATTTTTATTGGTAACTAGAAGAATATTGAATGCTAAAATTGTAAATGGTTTTATCCTTGTAAAATTTCTTTAAAATATATTTAATTAAATTTCAAGAAAAATCAAATTAAAATTCAGTTTTATTTAAAATACTTATAATCAATACTTCTTCAAGGAAGATAGAGTAGACATACTTCGATATACCTATTTCTTCCATTAACAACCTTGGACATTATACATAAAATAAAGATAAGAAGTCTCGGGGCTTCCCTGGTGGTGCAGTGGTTGGGAGTCTGCCTGCCGATACAGGGGATACGGGTTCATGCCCCAGTCCGGGAGGATCCCACATGCCGCGGAGCGGCTGGGCCCATGGGCCATGGCCGCTGGGCCTGCGCGTCCGGAGCCTGTGCTCTGCAATGGGAGAGGCCACAACGGTGAGAGGCCCGCGTACCACAAAAAAAAAAAAAAAAAAAAAAGAAGAAGAAGAAGTCTCTGAAAGTTAGAAGAAGGAAGACTGACTAGAGACTTCAGAACCCAAGGAATAGCAGAGTGATGAGTTCCCTGGGTTTTCTTTTTGCCTCATGCATCCCAGACTTAGAGCTAAACAACAAAGCAGCTCAGAAACACCAACAGGCAGACAAAACAAGCCCCAATAAAAGCCTTCTCTCTCTAGCCAAAGGAATAGGACAAGGGCAGCCTAGCAGACAGAAAGCTTTCTATATTATAATAACTCTACTCCAGTCAGACACCATAGAAAATATCTGCAGCCCCACTCCCACCCATGCCAGCAGTTAAAGTGGGAGCCTAGACATCGCCACACACAAGACTGTAGTTAGGCACCTCAGCACCCCCAGGTGGTGTCAGAGAAGGTCATGTAGGGTGCCTGGACTTTCACCCTCACCACTAGTAATGAGTTCCCCCCAGCCTGTGTTGTCAGTGGAGGACACATTGAGAGCCCAGACTTGCACCCCATCCAGCAGTAACAAGGTGCCCCTCACCCCTCACTCCCCTCTCAGGTGTTGTCAGAGGAGTCCTAGTGGAGAGTCAGGACTTTCACCATTGGTGGTAACAAGGTCACTCTAACTGCAGAGTCAGTGACGACCACACAGGGAGCTGGAACTCTCACCTCCACCTGGCAGTAACAAGGAGCAGCTCCCTCAGGGTCAGCTGTCAACAGAGAACAAGTGGAGAACTTGGACTTCTACCCCCACTTTGCACTGCTGAAGTGATGCCTCCCCTTCCCCTGACAGAGTGGTACCAAAAAGCCAATAAAAACAGGTTTAACAAAATCTAGAGCCTCAGAACACAGTATAAAAATATTTAATTTTCAATTGAAAATCACTCATCACATCAACAACCAGAAAGATCTAAACTGAATGAAAAAAAGACAATTAATAGATGCCAACACTGAGATGAAAGATATTAGAATAATCTGACAAAGATTTTAAAGCAGCCATGTTGAAAGTGCTTCAAGGAACAACTAAGAACACGCATGAAACAAAGAAAAACACAGACAGTCTCAGCAAAGAAATAAAAAGTGTCAACAAAGAAATAAAAGATGTAAAGGAGAACCAAATGGAAACTGTAGAACTAAAAAACAATAACCAAAATAAAAGTTCAGTGAATGGACTTAACAGTGTGCTGAAAGATAGAACAATATGAACTGCTCAATCTGAACAAAGAGAAAGTAGATTAAAAAAAAAAAATTAATGGTGTCTCAGAGACCTGTGGGACCATAACAAAATTTTCATATTCACATCAATGCAGTTGTAAAGGAGAAAGAGGGTGGGGCTAAAGAAGTACTCAAAGAAATAATGGCTGAAAACCTCCCAAATTTGACAAGAGACATAAATATACAGATTAAAGAAGCTTAGCAAACCCCAAACAGGATACACTCAAAGAAATCCATGCCTAGATATATCATAATTAAACTCCTTAAAACTAAAGACAAAGGAAAAAACCTTGAAAAAAGTCAGAGAAAAACACCTTGCCTATAGGTGAAAAATAATTTGAACGACAGTGGTTTCTCATCAGAAACCATGGAGGTCAGAAGAGTTTTTTCCAAGTAAAAATATTTTACAATATTTTTCAAGTGCTGAAAGAAAAGTTATAAACCCAGAATCCTATCCAGCAAAAATGTTATCTAGGAATAAAGGAGAAATCAAGATATTCTCAAATGAAGGAAAATTGAAGGAGAATCTGTCACCAAGAAGACCTACCCTAAGAGAATAGCTAAAGGAAGTTCTCTAAACAGAAAAGAATAATAAAAGAAGAGAAGAAAAAATGCAAGCAAAAATATATGTAAATACAATAGGTTTTCCTTCTCCTCTTGAGTTTCTAAATTATTTTTGATGGTTGAAGCAAAAATGATACTACTGTCTGATATGGTTCTAAATGTATGTAGAGGGAAATTTAAGACAATTATATAATAAATGGGGAAGTGTAAAGGGATATAAGGGAGGTAAAGCTTCTATATTTCACTCAAACTGGTAAATTGACAACACCAACAGTGATGTTTTATATATATATATATATATATATATATATATATATATATATAAATTCCTAGAACCACCATTTAAATAGCTATACAAAGAGATACACTCAAAAACACTATAGATAAATCAAAATGGAATTCTAAAGAATAAGTAACCCACAGGAAGACAGGAAAAAGAAAACAGAAGTGAAAAAAAATGAGAGAATAAGGAAAAAAAGGGAAATGGCATATTCCAACCTCATCAATAATTACATTAAATGTAAATGATCAGAATACACCAATTAAAAGAGAGATATTGAGAGAGTAGGTTAAAAAACATGACCCAACTGTATACTGTCTAAAAGAAACTCACTTTAAACATGACAGTGTAAGCAGATAAAAGTAAAAGGGTGGAGAGAGATATATAATGCAAACATTAATCAAAGGGAATAAGGAGTGACTATATTAATATCAGATAAACTAAACTTCAAAGCAAAGAAATTACCAAACCCAGAGGGGGATGTTATATAAATAGGAAAGGGTCAATCCACCAAGAAGACATAGCAATCCTAAATGTGTATGCACCAAACAATAGGGTGTAAAATATGTGAAGAAAAAACAGATAGAACTGAAAGAAGAAATAGACAAATTCACAATTATAGTTGGAGACTTCAACACCCTTCCCTCAACAATTATTATAATAACTAGACATAAAGTCATCAAGGATATAGAAGAATTCATCATCAACCAACAATATTATCAACATTTATAGAACACTCCACTTAACAACAGCAGAATACATGTTCTTTTCAAGTGCCCACAAAACATATACCAAGATAGACCATAGCCTGGGCCATAAAACAAATCTCAACAAATGTAAAAGAATTTAAATTATACAGTGTATGTTTTCTGAACAAAATGGAATCAAATTAAAATCAATAACTGAAAGATAACAGGAAAATCTCCAAATGCTTGGAAACTAAACAACACACTTCTAAATAATCCATGGGTCAAAGAAGTCTGAAGGAAATTTTTAAAATATATCAAAATGAAAGAAAATAAAAACACAACATATCAAAATTTGTAAGACACAGGTAAAGCAGTATTAAGAGGTAAATTTATAACACTAAATGCATACGTTAGAAATGAGAAAAAGTCTCAAATCAATAATCCAAGCTCCCATCTCAAGAACCTAGAAAATGAAAAGCAAAATAAACCCAAAGTGAAAAGAAGGAAATAATAATGATACAAGCAGAAATCAAGGAAATTGATAACACAGACAAATCAATGAAATAAAAAGTAGATTCTTTGAGAAGACCAATAAAATTGGCAATACTCTAGCAAGACAGACAAAAAAGGGGGAGAAAGAGAGAGAGAGGGAGAGAGAGGACACAAATTACCAATATCAGGAATGAAACAGTGGGTACAGTATTGCTACAAACTCTGCAGATGTTAAAAGGAATACCAATGAATACTACAAAAAACTCTACAGACCTACATCTGGCAAATGGACCAATCCCTTGAAAAATAAAAACTACCAAAAACTCACCCAATATGAAATAGATCATTTGAATAGCCCTATAACTATTAAGGAAGTTGAATTTTTAACTTAAAAGCTCCCAAAAAAGAAATCTTCAGGACCATGTGGTTTCACTGGAGAATTTTACCAAACATTTAATGAAGAATTAATACCAATTCTATACAATCTCTCCAGAAAATGGAAGAGGAGGAAACACTTCCCCATTCATTTTATGCAGCTAGTATTACCTGATACCAAAACCGAATAAAAACAGTACATAAAAAGAAAACCCAGACCAATATTCCTTGTGAATTTAGACACCAAAATACTTAATAAAATATTAGCAAATAGAATTCAGCAATATGAAAAAAGAATTATACACCATGACCAAGTGGGGTTTATTTCAGGGATGCAAAGCTGGTTCAATGTTTGAAAAGCAATTGTAATCCACCAGTCAACAAATCAAATAATGAAAATCGCATGATTATATTAATTAATTAATGTAGAAAAAATTTTGACAAAATTAAATATTCATTCATGATACAAATTCTCAGAAAAACAGGAACAGAGGGAACTACCCTGACTTGATAAAAAGAATCTATAAAAACCTACAGCTAACATTACACTTAGTGGTGAAAGACTAGATGCTTTTCCTCTAAAATCTGGAACAAGGTAGGATGTCTGTTCTCACCACTCTTACTCAACATAGTGCCAGAAGTTTTAGCCAGTGCAATAATGCAAAGGAAATAAAAGGCATACAGACTAGAAAACATTAAAATATGAAACAAAACTGTCCCTATTTGCAGATGACATGATTGTCTACATAGACTATCCCAAGGAATCTATTTTTTAAAAAAATAATAAAACTCCTAGAACAAATAAGTGAATTTAGAAAGGTTACAGGAGTCAAGATAAATATGCAAAAACCCATTGTTTTTATATAGCCTAGCACTGAATACATAAACATCTTAATTAAAAATAAAATACCAATAACAATCACACATAGAAAGTAAATGGGTGTAAACCTAACAAAACATGTACTGGGCTTGTATGCTGAAAACTATGCAATGATGATTAAGAAAATCAAAGAAGATCTAAATAAATAGACATATCATGTTTATGGATTAGAAGACTCAAATTAGTAAAGATGTCAATTTTCCCCAAATTGTTATACAGGTTTAACACAATTCCTATCATTATCCGGGCAAAACTTTTTGTAGATATGGACAAGATTCTTCTAAAATTTATATAGAAAGGCAAAGGAACTTGAATAGCTAAAACCATTTTGAAATAAAGGAATAAAGAAGAAGGAATAAATATACCCTATTCCAAGACTTATTGTGTAGCTACAGTTATTAAGACTGTGTGATACTGGTGGAGAGATAGACACACAGATCAATGGACAGAACAGAGAGCCGAGGTATAGGCCCACACAAATATGCTCACTGATTTTTGACAAACATGCAAAAGCAATTCAACAGAGGAAATATAGCCTTTTCAATAAATGACGCTGGAGCAATTGGATATCCATGGGAAAAAAAAATTAACCTAAATCTCACACCTTATACAAAATTTAACTTAAAATGGATCATAAACTTAAATGTAAAACACAAAACTATAAACTTTTAGAAAAAATGGGAGAAAATCTTTAGGATCTAGTGCCAGGCAAAGAATTCTTAGACTTGACACTGAAAGCACCATTCAAAAAAAGGAAAAAATGATAAATTTCCATGTACTAATATGTAAGTGGGGGAGAGAAAGAAGTGTATGGTTATAAAAGGGCAACATGAGGGATTCTTGTGGTGGTAGAAATGTTCTTTATCTTAACTATCAATTTCAATATCCTGCTTGTGAAATTGTGCTATAATTTTATAAGATAATATCATTGAAGGAAACTGGGTCAAGGGTATATGGGATCTCTCTGTATTATTTCTTATAACTGCATGTGAATCTATAATTATCTGAAAATTAAAAATTTAATTTAAAAATTCCATGCATTAGTTAAAATTTGTTTTTCTTTTTTTTAAATTTCATTTTATTTTTTTATACAGTAGGTTCTTATTAGTTATCTCTTTTATACATATTAGTGTATATATGTCAATCCTGATCTCCCAATTCATCCCACCACCGCCACCACCACCCCCGTTTTAATTTTAATATATAATTGTAAATGCTTTAGAAAAAATATCTTCAGTAACATACATGAAAAATAATGTCAAATTTTCACTTTTCAACATTTACTTCCATTTATAACTTTGATGAAAATATACTCAAATGCCATACTGATGACATCATTCTCTTGTTTAAAAATCTTTCCATGGCTTTCCAAGGCCTACAGCATAAAAACTCCTTAGCTTGGCATTCAAAGACATTTCCTCTTCCAGACACTTGCCGATCAACCCAGACTCACCCTTCACTCCTGCCCACTGGTGCACACTCCTCTCCCCAACTCTTGGCAACTTGAAGTTCCTTAATGTGCCTTGCTGCTTCATGCCTCTCTGCCTGTTCACCCTGCCCCTAAACACCTTCACAGCTTTCAAGACTCTGTTAAACCCACCTCTTCGAGGATCTCTTGCCTGTTCCTCCCCTTAAGAGCCCAAACCAAGGAGAATTCACCATCCATCTGCAGCAGCACTGTAACTTGTACATCTATCTTGGTACCTAACACCCAGTTGCTGACATGTCTTTCCCTCTTCTAGTCTGTGAATGCCTTGAGGATGAAGACTGTAATTCTACCTTTGCAGTTCCTGTGCTTCATAAAATGCCTAACACACAGCAGGTGGTCAAAATGTTTGTGGAATGGCTGACTATCCAGCTCACATGACTCCTGCTTTCTGGTGGTTTCCTTGTCCTACCTTTTTCTCATCCTTTCCCCCCAAATAATTCATTCCTTACTCTCCTAAAGTTCCTTAGATTTTGTTCACAGGACAGTCAGCTGTGTACATGCTTGCCTAAGAGTTCCTCAAGGATGGGCAGAGTGCATTTTTCAGACACACTGTAGACACATCAGAGTTCAACATTGATTGATAAACAAGGTGTTCAACCAACTGAGTGAACAAATAAATGAATGACCTTGAAATACCTTGTAAAGTATACAATGTAGGTTATTTTTTAACTTTCCTCCAGGACCTTTTATAAAGAGAGAGACAGAAGGACAGAAAAATACACATAATACCTATAACTCACAAGGAAGAGCCCTACGTAGCAGCAGCACAGATAGGGAGAAGGAATACGTGGTTGGAATCATGAAAATCACTGTACAGCTTTTAAGTTTGGGGTTAGGTCCTTTGAATTGTTCTTTGGGGCTGATGGAAGAAGGGAGGGTGAGAAATCATCACATCATTTCCAGCTGCTTAGAGAAGAATCCCAGTGTGAGTCCTATTTTTCACATAGAGGGAAAAAAGAGACACAAAGACATGTCAAATCATCAAACGGCACATTTCAGTGTTAAGCACAGTCCCAGCCTTAAGGAATTTACAATCTACTTTCCATTGTAATCATTCCAAACATTGGCCTTTAGAGCAGTTTAATGTAATAAGGAAATAATGCATGGGAAAGAGTATGGGCTGTAGTTTCAAACAGGCCCGAGTTCAAGCCCAGCTTGAACTTTGCTAGTTATAGGAGCCTGCCACTTAATCTGTTTCCTTCACTGTAAAATGCGATATCGGACCACTTACACATGGGACAGGTATGAGAATTAAATAAGATAATGTATGTAAATTGTGGAGCCTAATGCCTAGTACACAGTAGGCCAATAAATTATGACTGTTCCTTTCCCCATCGAAGGCATCAATCTCTGGATTATGAACTTCAAAACACCTTCAGGTGAAATAGTTTTCTCATTTAAACTGTATTAGAAGCCAAAGTTATAACACCAGGAGAATGCCTAAGAAAAGTATGATATGTGTTAAAAATGTTATGCTAGAAACCCTGCAGGGCTCTCAATAAATATTTGTTGACTGACAAATGCATTGTCAGATCATAAAATCACACAGATGGAAAGAGATAACAGCATAAAAAGGTAATTTGGAATCAGCACAGGATAAAGATTATACTTCAATAAGTATTTTATTTTTATAAGCAACAGTAAAGGTAACTGGAAATCACTGGGGAAAAAATCGGGTTTTCTTTTACAGCCACAAGTTTATATGAACACCTAGAGGCACAGTACCCAAAATGCTGGCATCTCACTGGCAAAATTGCTAAATTGGAAGCAAAAGTGTTTCAGGTACTTAGGGGGGTGTGTATTCATGACATCTGTGGACACCTCCTCCCACATGACCCAGGGAGCAGGAGACCCAGATGTCCTACACACCTGTGACGTACAAACTCATGACCTAAACACCCATGACCAAAGCACCCATTCAAACACTTCCTGGAGCATCGTCGTCTGGAAGACATGGTTTACATAACAAATGTTTATTGAGCTTTACTGTGTTCCTGGTACCATGCTGGGCTCAGGGACACCAAGATGGGTGAGTCATGACCCCTGTCCTCAAGAGGAGAGGTAGACACATAAATAAACAATTGCGAGTAGAGAGTGACTGGGTATGTATAAGGACACGTGGAGGCACAAAGAAAGGAGTGGTCCATTTAACCTGAAGGATTAAGGAACTATTTCTCAGAGGTAGTAACAATTGAGCCAGACCTTAAAAGATAAGATGCTTTCCATGCCAACAGAGTGTAAAGGCAATCCAGGCAGGGGAACCCCTAGGACAAAGGCCCAAAGTCTAAATATAGAGGTGAACTCAGGGAACTGTGGGCAGTTCCATGAGAACTGGGACATTGTAAGTCATATGTAATGTACATATACATATTATCTTACATGCACAGTACATACATATCTTCCTATCCTTGTGAAATTGGCAGCAAATAATTATTCCCATTTTGTTGATGCATGTACCACGAACTTACACTCCCTATTCCATGAGCTAATCAGTTCACCTAATATTTTTTAACTAAACACCTGGAGTTATTGGTTATAGGTTGTTAAATGGCCCTCAGTCATCTATGCCTTGCCCCCCATAGATTCCTGAATTTCTATGAGACAGGGCACCCACAGTGACGAAGGTCCTGGAGGGGACAGGAAGGAAGAGAGACTGAAGGACAGAGGAACACAGCTTTCCAGTATGGGCATCTCAATGGCCCAACAAAATAACTCAACATCCTGGAAAAATAAACATTTCGGAATTGTCAAGAAATATTCTAGAAATGTGAGTAATACATGAATCAGCTATGTACATTGTGAAAGCTAAGCCTTACGTTGTTTATTTCACAATATAAAAATTTAAAAATCTTCCATCAAGAAAAAAATAAAAACAAAGACATGACATGCCTATTGGTGGAGACCCACAGCACCCTAGGGTTTTGTGCCACTACAGATCATCTTATTTATGCTACAGAAATAGTCGATACGTCCACAACAGGTATCACTAAATGATCTCAGTATGTTTTCTCACTGAACCTGAGATAAGGGGATAAGGAGAGGTCAAAGACTAGAGTGGAAGCATCCCTTGTGCTGTTAAAAATAGTGCTGTTAGGCACCATTGAAATGGCTCTATGATTGCATTAAAATAGCCTCTTCAAAAATGTCATCTACACAATTTTGCATCTCAGGTCTGCCATGAAAGGGTTATGTGATCTTTCCAAAGGTCACATATATCTTTAAGCTTCTAATTCCTCTCCTGTAAAATGAAGACCTGGACCAAGTAACTTCCAAAGTCCCATTCTAACAGTTTACAATTCTGACTTTCCTTTTTACCACATCTAGTTATCCCAAGCCACTATCTGTACTAGCAACCAATTGCCTGGGGCAGCAGAAGTCTAACCCCTAGTCCCGAAGACACATGCGTGAATTTCTGACCCAAACAGCACAGTTCACTTGAAATGCCCCACGGGCCCATCTGATCAGTGCTTTTGCCCCACACCTTGGGCAAACGTGCACTAGAAGTAAATCAGCAAGAAAATGATTGCTGCCCCCAAAGCAGTGACTTGAAAATCAACATTTACCTTGCCTTCTGTGGTTTCACTTCCTGCCCGGAAATGGGGCTGGGTGCTGCAGATGGGGCCTGAGATGACAAACACTTCTGATATAGTTCTGAGTTCAGCATGGTTTCCTTTGCTGTGAGATATCGCTAAAACACTACAGAACTTTTCTTTACGTGGGATCAGGCAGAAAGCACAATTCAGATGGACTTCACTTTGGATTTCCGACTTTGGATGAAACTAGATGGAGCAACACCCTCCAAAGTGCTTTCCAGACTCAAGTAACCCCCAGGGTAGGTAAGGAAAGAGGAGGCACCCAAGGATTGCAGCAGCCAGTAGGCAACAGGTATGAGAAATACAGCTGCAGTGGGCACCCTGCCAGGAGGACCACAGAGTTGCCCCAGGAAAAGCCCACCCCCAGCTCAGCAACACTGGGTCACAGCCTTCTACTGGGGCAGTGAGCTCTGTCTACATATTTGTAAGGGCATTTAAGGCAGTGTTTCAAAGCATGAATTATAAAGCTAGAGACCTGGGTTTAAGTTTCATTCCTGCCCCTAAACACCTCTCCAAGCCTCAGCTTCCTCATCGCTAAAATGATGATAATAGTAGAATCTAATCATAAGGGTCATTGTGAGCATTAAATAAGACAGTGAACGTAAAGCAGTAAGGTATAGTCACTAGCTCACAGTGCTGTGCTGAGCTGTACTTGAGCCTGAGACAAAAGGAAAAATCAGTACTACTGAGCCTGTCTTTGTTAAAATCTTGATATTTTGTGTTCATAATGAATTTTTTGAATTTTTAATTAAAAAATATTGCATTAAAGTATTACTTAATTATTGAGGGTGTTTTTATTTTGGCATCCCTTAACTCTTTCACATTCACCTAAGAGCTCAGTAAATGTTGGCTATCATTTTACCATCATCATGCAATGACTGCACATCACAATTTAGAACTTAATTATCTAATGTCTTGTATTAGTCACTGTTCTAGTCACTTATGTCCTGTTTCCCAACTCATTTGTATACTTATTAAGGGCAGAAATTATGATATATGTCTTTTATCCCTAAAACTGCTGAGTCATAAGAGATTCACGTAAGTGCATGTCCAGTGATGGCTTATAGCCTAAGGTAGACAATTTATAACACCACTGTCCTCTAACTGTTTCATGTGTTTGAAGGTTTTGTCTCATGATCCTTGAGAGGGAAGGGATGGCATCTGGCAATTATTCTATGCCATGTCTGGTGTAAAGATGGGGGACAGAATCAAAGAACTGGCAGGGACCTTTGAGTTCATCTAATCTCACCTGCTCACTTTACAAAGAAATCATTTGATGTCCAAAGAGGTTGCATGATGTAGCCAAAACCCCTCAGTGATAGCACCGGGATCTCCTGGGCTCTTTCCACGCCAGTGCTCTGTTAATTTTCTTTTATCTCTTCTTGCCCATCAGTATCAAGCACAGAATTCTGCATGTAGGAAAAATCTAATAAATTATGTAGATGATTGATTTCTGGAACTTGAGTAATCTTTGCTTAAAGAGGAAGTAGGGAGTCATTGCCTGGAAAAGTGTATGTATTCACCAACTATCCACATCTCCTGGCTCAGTGTGGCAAGGTGGTTATGAGAACACTGGATTTGGAGTTAGATCTGTTTCAAGTCCTGGATTCACTACTTTCTAGCCATGTGACCTTGGATGAAATTGTTTTTTAATTGAATTTTCCTCATCCAAAATCTGAACATTATAATGGTACTTACCACATAGAATTGTGAAAAATTACACAAAACAGAAACATGTAAAGAGTATGGCAGGCTACTTAACACATAGTAAATGCTCAACAAATATTAGCAATTATCACTATTCTAAAAGTAAAGCCCTAAGAGTGAGGTGGGCTATAGAGTAGATGGAGTTATATGTATGGTTGTTTAATATACCCACATTTTTATATAATGGTGGATGGATAAAGACTGGGAACGGGGAGCTAAATTATTAACCAAGCACTTATTATTATGCTATATCTATCTCATGAAGCCTCATAAATAACTCTAATGTCCAATGTATTCTGTGAGATCTCAGTTCTATATAATCATGACAAGGGTCCCTCATGTACACACACACCAGCTGCCTAGCTCCTGAAATTTTACAGATTTCCAAAAGCAACGGGAGTCCAGGTCAGTAGACTATAAAAGGGACCTGTCATAGAGTCAGGAATGCCTAACTATAATCCCACTTTTAGTTCCATTTCAAGAGAAAACAAACTATATTAGCAAGGACACCCAATCAAGCAGAAGCCCAGACAAATAATAAGACACTCCATGACTTGGAATGTTGCCAGCACAAGCCTGATGCTATGAACAATGGATGGAGTAACCCAGGGAAACCAATTGCATAATTGAATTCACACAATACCTCACCTACTTTTATTCTCTTTTGCCCTCTGCAAAAAGCAGGACTCTGAACCCAAATTTATATGATTCCACAGGAAGATGTGAGGTAGAAGTGTGAAAAGTATCCTATTTTTTAGTACTTAGAACTTGGGGGAAAGAAACAGACTTGAATATCCCAAATTTCCAACCAAAGACTCGAATATTTTGCATTTTGCAGCATATTTATACCAAAATCGTCAAACCACTTCCGCTTGTCTGAAATTAGCATCTCAAAGAAGCAGCCAGGAGTTTGTTGAAGCATTTTAAAGAGCACTTAATATTCAAAGCCCTTTTGAATTTTGAAAAACGAGGGAAGATACAAATAAAACCATTTATCATCCTGGGTCAAACCCTCTATTGGCAACCTGAAATTTCTCTTAAAATTCAAGGTTTCCCCAAATCAATGTGGTATCCTAAATTGGATCCTAAAACAGAAAAAAGGACATTAGTGGATGAAATCCAAAGAGTCCATAGTTCAATCATTAGTATAATACCAATGCTAATTTCTAGGTGCTAATTTCTAAAGGCACCATGGTTACATCAGATGTCGACACTAGGGGAAACTGAGAGAAAGATATGTAAGATCCCTGTATTTTCTTTGTAACTTGTCTAGAAATCTAAAATTGTTCCCGAGTTTATTCAAATATTTATTTATTTATTTATTTATTTATCTTTTGCCCTACGCGGGCCTCTCACTGCTGTGGCCTCTCCCGTTGCGGAGCACAGGCTCCGGACGCGCAGGCTCAGCGGCCATGGCTCACGGGCCCAGCCGCTCCGCGGCATGTGAGATCCTCCCAGACTGGGGCACGAACCCACGTCCCCTGCAACGTCAGGTGGATTCTCAACCACTGCGCCACCAGGGAAGCCCTCAAATATTTATTTTTAAAGTAGCAAAAAAATAGTAAGTCAAGATTTCTTTGCCAAAGAAACTGTGGTGAGTGAAAGGGGTGTGGATGACTATTCTCTCTCCCCATTGAAAAATATATTAAAAGGACAAAAATCTCCAGTTTTTTACTAGAGATCAACCAGAAGATGGTGGCCAACTCCATTTCTCCTCAAGGTAACATGTTGGGAAGCTAAAGGGAACTGGAAGCTCCAGGATGTGGGCTCTCCAGTCTGTAAAACAGAGATAATGACCTCTCTCTCAAGTGTCTCAATGGGGAATCAAGGACACAAAAGAGGTAGAGCACTTGACCTGTGTCAGGAGCTAGGTGAGTGGCATTGTCCTTTGCTCCTTCTCAGGACACCCCCACTGGCGGCTCCTGTCAGCCCCTCAGGGAAACCTTACAGGTGGTCCCTCTGGGTGGAAGGATGGTTCCTCTATCTTGGCAGGAGGGGTCCCCATGTTCATGGCCTCAGAGGACCTGCTGGATGTCTTAGCTCCTGGACAGTGAGCTGTGGTCTCTCAGCCCCACCTCTAGAAGCAGTTTATACTCTGCTGGGCTCCTGTCAAACTCTCTGGGGGCAGCTCTGTCCTCACACCACTTTTTAAAGAACAGCCCACCCATCACTCTGTGGGGATAGGGACACAGAAAAAAACTACCACTTACTTAACTGATTTACTTTTCAGTAAGAGTGAGAAGGGAAAAAAACGAGTCATGAGCTGAGGCTGGGGGCTCAGCAGTTGCCCCACAGAGTGACACTGTGCAAGCCACAAGGTGGGTCATTTCTAGAGCAACCTTTGCTCCCCTTGGCTTGGCCCAACTTTTAATATGTTGCACTGACTCACTGTCTTTTGCTTCAAGGAAATTCTTAAATGAACTAGACCTTGACACTGTACGACAGTGTAGAGCCCATTTGTTCTTCCCAGCATTGTCCAGTCTTGTGGATAGAGAATGTTTTGGTGAAAGTCCCAAGTTTTTTTGTCCTATCTACACAGGTTGTGAATTTTCTTGAGTAATCTGTATTCCAAATATTCTGCCTTATTGATCCTAGAAAACACCCAAATGTCCCAGAAACTGAAAATGTTTTAGTATTATTCTCTCCCTGACGGCCTCATCTACCTAAAGGTGACATGTTCTGCCAGCCCCTGGGCTTTCTTCAGAAGTGGTCAGGGTACCCATCAGGCGTGTGGGTACCATCAAGGACACTTCTCATGCTTGTTGGCCACTTAGCATCTGAATCCTTCATTTGGGGAGCCCCTCTCCCTGTGAAGCAGAGCTGGTCTCCCTCTGTGGAGCTGTCAATGACAGATATTTGCTTACTGGCCTCCCATGCAGCAGATGGGCTAGCCTTGAACTAGGTTCTACCAATCAAATGAACCTAGTTCAGACTTTAAATTGGAAACTAGTCATGCAAAAGAACAGGAGTCACACAGAAACCATTCTGGTGTGGGGACAGCTCCATCCAGCTTACTAACATAGCAGTGGTGGCAGGTTCAGAGCAGTTTCCAGCACTTACTGTCAGTGTGGCAGGGGTACAAGCTGTAGTGTCTGTGCTTAGCAGGAGCTGCCCTGGGTCTTCACCAGACCAGTTCTCCAGCACAATTTGGATATTTCCCCTGGTCGAGTAGCCCCAGAGCCTGGCCTTTTTGTCTGTTTGTTTGTACCTTGGTACGTTCTGTACCTCCACCATTTTTTTTAAAACATCTTTATTGGAGTATAATTGCTTTACAATGGTGTGTTAGTTTCTGCTTTACAACAAAGTGAATCAGTTATACATATATATATGTTCCCATATCTCTTCCCTCTTGCGTCTCCCTCCGTCTCACCCTCCCTATCCCACCCCTCTAGGTGGTCACAGAGCACTGAGCTGATCTCCCTGTGCTATGTGGCTGCTTCCCACTAGCTATCTATTTTACATTTGGTAGTGTATATATGTCCATGCCACTCTCTCACTTTGTCCCAGCTTACCCTTCCCCCTCCCCATATCCTCAGGTCCGTGCTCTAGTAGGTCTGTGTTTTATTCCCGTCCGTCATACAGAGTGAAGTAAGTCAGAGGAGAAAAACAAATACCGTATGCTAACACATATATATGGAATCTAAGAAAAAAAAAAATGTCATGAAGAGACTAGGGGTAGGACAGGAGCCTGGCCTTTTGACCTACTGGAAATTCTATGAACCAGAGCCTACTTCACAGGTCAGCAACCTGTGTGGTCACACAGGGCCCCAGGCTCAGCATGATCCTGTGCTTAGTTAAATGGCCTGCTGCCCATCTTCCAGTCCTTCAAAGTTTTCACAAAGAAGCTTCACATTTTCATTTTGCACTGGGCCCTGCAAATTAAGTAGCCGAGCCTGCTGTGAGCTAGCTAATATGCTTTAGGTTAAGGGGTTCTTAACCTTTTGCGTGCCATGGAGCCCTTTGGAGGTCTGATGAAGCCTATGAAGTATATAAGGAACGTTTTGAAGTGCACAGAATGAAATACATAGGAAGCCAGTTAAAATAAAATATAGTTAAATTTTTTAAACAAATATATGATAGCATAATATGTGTGATTTTTTATTAGTACATTAAATAAATCTAGTGGCAGGTCTAGTAACTGCTGTTGCCCAGTAGTATTTTGGAATGCCTTCAACAACTGAAATGTGACTTGAAAATACCTATGACTTTTTTTTTTAAGATTTTTTTAATATATATTTATTTTTATTTATTTATTTATCTATTTTTGGCTGCATTGGGTCTTTGTTGCTATGCATGGGCTTTCTCTAGTTGCAGCGAGAGGGGGCTACTCTTCGTTGCAGTGTGCAGGCTTCTAATTGCGGTGGCTTCTCTTGTTGCAGAGCATGGGCTCTAGGTGCGTGGGCTTCAGTAGTTGTGGCACACAGGCTCAGCAGTTGTGGCTCACGGGCTCTAGAGCGCAGGCTCAGTAGTTGTGGTGCACGGGCTTAGTTGCTCCGTGGCATGTGGGATCTTCCCGGTCCAGGGCTCAAACCCAGGTCCCCTACATTGGCAGGTGGATTCTTAACCACTGTGCCACCAGGGAAGACCCCCTATGACTTTTAAAGGTGATAAGGTCACAGGTATCTGATTTGTTGTCTATATTCATAACTTAAAGAAATGCTACATTCAGCGAGAGATATTTTTAAAGTGATCCATCCAAGTCACAGTGCCCTTATTTTTGATTAAAATTTAATTGTAAAACTTAATTAATTAAAATTTAATTTAAATAAATTCCTTTTCTGCTTCAACTAGCCAAAGCTGTAATTTTGTTTCTTACAAAGAGAAGCCTGTAGGATACAGGTACCTGTTGTGACCCAGGCCCCAGGACGAGTCCTGAGTATGCCAGGGCTCTCCACAGAAAACAAGCAAACACAACAGTCATAGTGGTCTGAGGTGAGTCAAAGGTGTATCCAACATAGCTCTGCCTCAGCTGTTAGGATCTTAGAAGAGAAAGTGTCAATGGTGACAGTCCAGGATGCTGTCTGTGAAACATGTGACAAGCCCTATGTGTGTGGTATAAACCAAGTGATCTAGATGTCTGAGCAAGTGGAGGTCCCTTCCAGCTGGGAAGGTCAGCTATTAATAACAGTTCTACCTTATGAGAAGGGAGATAAAACACATAACAGTATAATCATTGCTCCAATGTCCATAGCAAGTTAAGAGAATGTTAAAGAATCTCCTTCCTCAATTTCCCAAATCCTAATCCAGAATTCTTTGTTCTAGCCGCATTACCTCTCGCGTATTTCAACATGAGTTTGTTTTTTAACAGATCTCAAAGGAAATATGATAAAAAACATACCTCCTCGGGTACTATTCTCTTGTTCCCCTTCCACTCCTCTTTTTGCGAAAGGGGATTCAAAAGCCCTTCAACACAAAGGGAATATCTATCCTTTGGACACACTTGAGAAACCTGGGTTTGTTCAGAAAGTAGAAAACAATCCATTCGCAGATATCTTGAATTTTCCAAAGTAGTTCTATATCCATTATTATACTTGAGCTCTGGGCATATATCATTACCCCTGTTTTATAGATGAGGAAACCAAGGGTCAGAGAGGTTGCGACTTGCTCAAGGTCACAGAGCAAGAAAGAAAACCCAGGTTTCTTGCTTCTTAGTCCAGTGTCCTTTCCTCTGCCCATAAGTCTCTTACGAGTAGATCATAACAAAAGCGGAGGCTGTCTCTGAAAGGGAAGTACAATCATGCAGATCGTCAAAAAACAAAGGCACCCACACCCCAAATTCTGGACAACAGGTGTCAGCTAGGAGAGGAGAGGCTCGAAAAAGAAAACAGATCACCAAATCCTCTGGCCCCGAACAGGCTTCAGTCTGAGCCCCCAACATGGGACAGAATTCCTTTGGCCAGTGCCCAGCACACAGAGTCCTCCCCATTCCTGCCTGGGACTTAGGCTCATAACAACAGCAACAGCAGGAAAAGGGCTTCATGAACATAAAAATAAACAAAACTTTCTATTTTTAGCAGGGCTGCAGCTGTGAGAGCTTCATTATTTGCTTTTTAGCTGCAGCGTTCTGAGGGAGGAAAGGCAAGCGGGGAGGGGGTGGGAGACAAGGACAACTAGGGACAGTCACACTGGGAGCCAAATTTTCCATTGCTGAACCTAATTACACACAGGCCACAGAAACCCATGTCCAGCCTGGAAGTCTGTGGAGTCTGCAGGTCTGGAAAAACTGGAGAGCGACAACCAGGAAGCCAGCCGGTGACTGGACTCTCCTCTGGCCATATATAGGAATAAATCATCTTTTGCCCAAATGGTTTTTAGAGCTACTGAAAATCGTGTTGTAATGACTCCATCAGAGGAGAGGAAGACAAGCTTGTGAGAAGAGACCTTTCAACTCTTAACTTAGGCTCTAGCAAGAACCTGTGTGAATCTCACAGAAACTCAGATCCAGCATCTTCCAGGCTTAAACGTGGCTGGGGTCCAGAATTCCCAGTAAGCCTGCAGCATTTTTCTCCCGCCCAGCGCTCACTGATAGCAGTCAATATCAAGATCTTGAGAAAGGGCAACCCTAATGTTGGAGGTGGGGAGAAACAGGAGCTGTGGTTCCTCCTTTCTGTTTGCCTGAAACAGGATTGGACATTATGAGAAGGGAGTTCCAAGGCCACCACAGAGGAGGGACCTTTCCTTATACACGTCACAGTGGCTTTAGGAAACGTATGCACCTGATCTGATTTCAGAAGTACCTCTTTAGCCGTGCAAATACCTTTGGCTGTGCCATACCCTGACCCCATGGCATCTTTAATTACATTCTTTTCCCCTCTTGTGGCCCTTTTCCTGCATGGTCGCAACTATATTTTCAGTCCTTCTGAGCAGACAGAATTGCAGACCCCAAAGCAGTACTGAGGAAGGAAAGAACCCAGTGCTTTGGGCACTTACAAGGAAATAAGTGCCCAAGCAAGGGCACCATGCTCTTCCATGTTGGGAGAGTCTCTACAACTTCCTGGATGTGGCCTTATGGCTGGCGGTCTTCAATCACTGGCAAATGTGTACCGAGCACCCCACTGTACCGTTGCTTGCAGTCCAGTGTGGGGAAGAAATAAACAGGCAATGTCATCACTGTGGGGCAGGCTCTATGATGGGTAAGCACGGAGTCCTGTGGGAACACAGAGGATTGGCTTCTACCGCAGTCCTGGAGAGTCAGGATCTTTTCTGAGGAGATGGTGTCTGAGCTAGCACCAGGCAGGTAGAAATTGAGTAGGGCAAGAGTTTCTCCTCGAACACTCCCTATAAAAGGGTAGTTCTCAAATAATAACATGGTAAGAGGACATAGCAGGGCTAAAATATATGAGAACTTAATGCCAGTGCCTCAAAAATAGTCCCTCCCAATAACATTTATCATTTTACCCAATAACACTACTGAGCAAACCAATTGCTGTCAAATTACAAGAAAAAAGACAGTATCATAATCTATTTGACTGTGAATTTTGACAGCTAACAATGTAAGCCCTGGAATCTTGAGGTTGGAAGGGATCAAATGGGCTACTGAATCCTCTCACCACGTATAAAAATCCCGTCTACAGTATCCCTGCCAGATGGTCACCCAGGCTCTGCTCAAATTGTTCCAGTAATGGAGAGCTCTCCACAGATCAAGGCAACTCGTTATTAATAGTTAGTTTTAAAAGCAGGAGCTGGAGTGTGTAGTAGCCTACTACCCAGCTGAAGTTCAGTCTCCCAGTCTTTCCACACTCCAATAAATCCTACAAAAGGCCACCAGATTAACTTTGAAAATGGTCAGTCCATTGTTCAAAATCTGCAGTTACTCCAACTATTGACATACAAATTCTAACCTCCTTCTAAAAGACAAGAAGAGCCCATATCAAAATGTAACACTGGTTATATTTGGCCATGAGGTTTATGGATGATATTTTGTTTTTCTCCTTCATACTTTTGAGTTTTTCCCTAGTTTTCTGTGAGACAGAGAGAGAGATTAAGAAAGATAATAAAATAATTAATGTTATTTACAAAAAAGTCCTACCGTGTTTATTCGTTCATGTTGTACCCAATTTAGAAATCTTTCACTCTCTTTCCCAGTCTTTAAATTCTTCTGCACCTCCTAGATTCTGGCCAACCCACCTCTATGTTTCCTTGAGTGCTCCAGCCCTTACTGCCCTTAAATCCAAAGTATAAAATTGAGCACTTTATTATAAGCAGTTTTCTACTATCTGTTAATCATCTCATGAGATGTGGTCAGTTCCACATCAGACTGTAAATTCCTTAAGGACCATATCATAGTGGCTACCTAGCACAAGGCAGAGGCTATTGTAGATTCTCCATGAATATTTGCTAGTGGATAGATGGATGGATGAAATTCCATTGGGTGTATTTATTAGCTCAGTTGGTTAGAGCACAGTTCAAGTGATCAGAGCACAGCTCTAATAAGTTTTGTATGTCATCAGATCCTATGCTTCTCAAACTAGGGTGCCCACAACCCTGGAGGAATATGGAAAAGTAAGTCAAGTGTATATGAAGTCATAAGATATTAAATAATGTCTTCCTAAAGCAAAAATGCCCTCCTTTGGGGGAATACTCTGGTGGAAAAGTATGAGAAGCACTTTTGCAGCCCATCCCTTTCCAAGTGCAGGAATTCCATCCAAGGCTGACATCCAGACACTGCTTGAGTTCATCAGTTTAGGCTTTGCTTCTAGATACTTGCAGATGCCAATAGGTCTATACCCCACCAAGAGATGTTCCTGAAAGGTATCATTCATCCTGCATACAACAATGCAGAGATCACTGGTCTAGGAGCCAGAACACCTTGGTTCCAGCCCAGTTATGCAACTACTATGGGCTACCAGCCTCTTCAAGCCCCAGTCTCTCATCTACTCTGCCCTCCCAACAAACTTTGGGTTAAATTAAATAATACATTTGAAATGTCTTTGTAAACTGAAATTTATGTGCAAGCTTCAGGTTTTATTATGGTTGTCTTTATCATCCCAGAATCAGTGAACTTGATTGTGTCCCATGGGCACAGAGGCTGCTTCCCAAACCTGTCCTGTTGACTAAGGTGGGTAGCAGTGCAGCTCTGAATTCAGAAAGTTGTAGGTGGAAACCTGACTCTAGTGTAAGCTCCACCAGACTAGAGTCTCATTCATTTTTATATATCTCATGTTTTGCATAATATTTAGAATATATATATATATATATATGAGCTGAATGAATGTTTCTGTTTATTGAGATTTCTGCCTTCCATCATTTATCTGATCTTTGGCAAAATTAAAAATTTTCCAAATCCCAGTCTCCTTATCTCTTGGATAAGTATAATAGTATCTCATAGTGTTAAAAATGCATAAGCTGCCTGGCACATAGGAAGCAATAAGTCAACCGCAGTTAAAACAGAGGGAGAGGGTGAGTGTATTTCTGCAACTTGGTAAATGAACGCTAAACTATTATTTTATGATTTTGTCAGCCCTTCCTTTTACCTGTTATGAAAGAGCCAGCCTAGGGAAAGGAAGGTTGTTTGCAGCAAGGTTGATGTTCTGAGTCACTGAACTAGTTAAGGAAGCAAATTTCAAAGGCACAGTTACTTTGTGGGCCCTCAGGGCAAAAGGAATAAACAATTCCAGTCTTCACAAAAACTTCTTCCAGAATGAATATGCTTGGGCAGGGCAAGCTGGGGTTTTCCAGAAGTCTCTCTGACAAAGTGACAAGAAATGTTTTACCTAGGCCATGGAAATGCCATATGAAACCCACACAATGGGCTCACTCAATAAATTGATCAGTAAACCGAGAGCAGGAGACAAGGGGAGCCAAAAAGAGAGGCGAAATGAGAGTTCTGTGGAGCCCTCCTCCTACCCTGAGACCCCTGCCAGAAAAATGGAATCCTGAGGCCCTTTGTTTGCATGTGCACTAAGCCAGTGATGAATCCCAACAAAGAGCACTCCGTGCAATGCTGCCAGTTCCAGAGACAGTGCTGGAAAAATAGCTTTCCAGACACAGCCCCAGGAGGCTGGGAGGCAGAAACAGAAAATGAAAACTGAGCCCCTTCATGCCCCAGAGGTAGAAACAAAGGGCCTTCCGAACTATCACCACCCCTCACCAGCCCCACTGCTGAAAGGGGTGCGCCATCTCTAGAACTTACAGGAGCGCTCAAGAAAGCATAAAGCACGTGGAGCAGAGGGGCACAGGTGTGTGGGGAGATGTGGTGATTATCAGAGGAGACATTTAATAGTTTCCTGAACTTCCCCCAGTGTCAAGATTTGGAGCTACAGTTATAAAAGTAATATTTTCCCTGGCATCTCGGATGCAGCATTGAAGACATTTTGGATGCTGCATGGAAAAGAGCTCCCAAGAAAAGTATATTGTCACTGCTCTTTTTAGAGGAGCTTTCATAATTAGAGTAATTTATGTCAGAATTAGACAGTTTAGGGAACAGAGATCTAATTGCAAGAGATAAATATAATAACTGGTATGAAAACAGGCTCTCAAAATCTGTTTAGAAGTCCAAAGCCAAAATGAAAAAGCAATGCATTTTAAAAGGGCTGTAAGGGGTGGGCAGGAGTGAGGGGTGGGCGGAGACGGGGAGAGGAAATGCTTTCTCAGAATAGTTATAATTTAGCTGGAAAACTCACTGTTTTTTGGATAACCTGCTAAAACTGAACACGAATGAGACTAAAAATAAAAGATAGCATCTGCAGAAAATACTTGGCTAAGGTAAAAAGAACAAGGTTTTGCTACCTTCATGAGGCAAAGGCCATGGAGACTAGAATTAGGGATGCCCACTGGCTCAAAACCAGGCCAGGACTCTTGTCCACAAAGACCCCATGTACACATGGTGAAAGGGCCCGTCGGGCCACCCTGACTCCCGACCACATGGAGTCCATCTCAGCTTCCTGCAGCACTCTTTTACGGCTCTGCCATTCACCTGTCTGTCCAACCCCCTCTGGAATCCATTTATGTGGCCAGCTTGTGCCACCTCTGGGAGATAAACCATCCCATAAATTCACTACCTGCTGCGCAGTATAGTATTTCTACTGACTTCTCCTGAACTTGCCTCCCTCGTGGTTCCTCAGTGCTGCTACGTTTCAGGATCTGGTGCACAAGTCTGTGCTCATCCCATCCACACTATTTATAGGCTGACCATTTCCTCCTAACAGCCTGCATCTTGTCAACAGCGCTTCTGACTTCCAGTGGGTGCCTTAAGGATCCAGGCTGCTGTTCAGGTACTTTCTGAAGTACCCGTGTACACTTGTAGACCCTTGCCCAAGTGTTGCAGGCAAGAATATACCACTGGTTAAGGTGAGAGTAAGATAATGTTCTCAGTTTAATATTTTCCCTCCCTGAAGAATAGGCCCATTTGGGCGCAGCACTGTCCTGGTGCACACACATTATATTCAACATGGCTTCTGGACTCGGAGGGTTTGCAAACTGATGGGACAGTGTCTTCAGGCAGCACAAGGCCAATAGTGAAAGTCAACCTGTCTCATACGGGGCATTTTCAAGAAAGAAAAGCTAGTGTGGCAGTCCTGGCCTTCATAGCAGGCTAAGGTTCTATGCTAAATACCCCTTCGATTTTCACAACCCTCTGAGAGGCAAGCAACACCTTTTGTCCCCAATATATTGATGTGAAACCAGAGCTTAGCAGGTGCTAGAGATAGTAGGGGGAAGTCACTCAAATCTCCAGTCTCAGTTCACAAATCTGCTTATTTCGGCTTCTTTTTTTTTCTTAATTAGATGTTAATGCTCTGTTTCACCCCATTTAGAGCCCACTAACCTCTTGACCACTCTCAAATATCTTTACTAAAAATGTGAAAAATAATGAGGATTAAGCAAAATGTAACAGCACCATGTGGCCTGGGGCCATCCATGAGGTCATCAGACTTAGGATTTCACTGCCAAGAGAATAAAATAGTAGGTGGGTGCTCTAACATGCTTTTTTGTAAGGGATGCGTCATCCGCCCAGAGTGAGAGTGAGAACATCCTGGCCAGTCACCCACTCCTTTACTTCTACCATAATTGCATCTTCCTAGTAATGCCAGCCCCTCAACAGACTTGGCAGCCTTGGCAAACCAATGTGAGTGAATCCGCCATCTTGCCCACTGCTTTCTCTGCCACAGAAGCTGTTGGCCTTCCTCACTTACTGAGACATTACAGAGATACCACCTTATGGATAGGCCTGAGATTTTCTTTCCACCATTGACAGGCATGTCCATCAAGCCCTAAGCTCAACTCAATTGCCTCAGTTTCTCTTGTTTAATTTCTTCCCATTCTCTCTTAAAAGCAACCCTAAAAATTGTCATGTAGGCCAGAGCCAATCTGTAATGTTGCTCTAGATTTCTAGGAAAGCATCTTCTGTAACCCTTCCTCAATAGGCCTCATTCCAGGCCTGAACATGACCCTTGCTCAAATGTGGAATTCCTTAACAGAAGGTGACTTCCTCCTCTACTTGATGATATAGTAGTAAAAGGATGGATTGAGGGGTTGGAAGCAGACTCAAATCTGGGTTCCACCACTTATGAGTTATGTGACTGGGAGGAAGTTACTTAGCTACTCTGAACCTCAGATTCCTCATCTGTAAAACGAGGATGATACTACGTCTCATAACTTGTGAAAGGCTGAATGATATGTTATTGGCAAAGCTCCTGGCACAGTGCCAAGTGTCCTTAGCATGAAAGGAAATCTCCACTCCCAAACTCTCAGGCCAGCATTCAAGGCCTCACTTTGCCCCCTGCCCCTACCCCCATCCCTTGCTCAGGGCTCTGTTAGACTCTGGCTTTAAACTCCGGGAGTGTCAGAGGAACCAATTCTATGTAGGTAAACAGTTGTAAGCTCAAAATATGGTTACAGATTGAGCGTCTCCCATCTTGGTTAGCACATCTACTAAGGGAAGCCCCTCATCTGGACACTTCTAAGCAATCTCCTCAGCCCAATCTTCCAATCTCTGCTGGCCCTACCTGACCACCTGTTAGCCCACCTGCTTCTGGGACCCACCTTCCCCCTCTTGTTCAAATCCAGACTAAGTTTTCTCCACCTGGGTTTCTGGGAAGAAGGTCTCATCTAATTTCCTTCCATTGGAGGAAAACTTTCTTTTCTCTCTCTCCTTAATCATCTTTGGCATTTCTGACTGGAGGGCTGGGTTTTCTCTTTGGTCTTTCAGCTCAGAGCCATTTGGTTTCTCCATCGCTAACAGAAACAGATCTCTTATTCCTCAGTCGAAACGGTTGGCTGCACTAGTCATTTTCACACCCACACGCAGAGGCCAAAGGACACCAGCACTCAAGCACAGGAGCTGGTGGGCAAGACAGGGCTCAGCACCTAGCACCTGGGCACCTGGCAAAAATAGTCGAGAGGGAAGCATCCCAGGTCCATGTCATGGAATGACCTCTGAGGAGGCCCCTAGACACTCCAGGGCCAGGTTCTGTCACCAACCCACCCTCCCCACACACACAGTACCTGGGAGACACTGAGCTCCCTGCCATGGGTAATCAGAAGCTTTGTGCCTGGAGTCCTCCATCCCACACTGGTGCAGCTCTTTCATTTCCTAGCTTTCCAGGTGCTGGACTCCAGACCCACCAGCTCTGAATAAAAAGTGGGTAGAGGGCAACTGAGGATGAGAGGGGAAGCACCTCAAAACTTTGTGAAGGCAGTTTTCCCCTCCATCTCTGCTTCTGACAGCTCCTGCTGGAGCACACTGTTTCTTATTGCCTTTGGTGAGCAGTGCAGAGGCTTCTCCAAGGTGTTGCGTGCACCCCACCAAACACACCGTGCTGACCAGGGGAGCCCATCACGTCCTTTGTCCAGATAAGGCACTGGAGCCTTCACCCAATCTGCCCCATGGCCTCCCTCTCCAACACCTCCCACCCCCTTTCCAAGAAGGCTGCTCCATTAGGAAGGGCTGGGCTATTTTCACTTAAGCCCACTTTTCCCCGAATTAGGTCTCAGATCCCTGGGAACTTTGGTGCCTCCGTGAAAGCGACTGCGACTGGTTCCGCAGGCTCCTGAGAGGCTGTGTCCTGCAGGAGGCGTGTTCCGGGATCAACAGGGCACCGACACTTAAGGGCGGGGCAGGGAGGGGGTAACTGGCGGGAAGTCGGGGTGGGAGGGAGGGCGAGTCTGGGCCGGCCGTGTGCGCCCAAGTCCAAGGGCACCGGGGTGGAGAGTTTGGGCCGAGCCCCGGGAACGGGAGAAGGAGCGAGTCTGATTCAGGAAGGCAAGCCTCTGACATCAGGGGCAGGACGGAGTTGGAGTGAAACCTCAAAAATGCGAGGCGTCGGCCAGCGGGAGGGCAGGGAACACAGAGGGCGCCTTTCTCGCAGCCGGAGGCAGGTACGCGCAGCGCGGGGCGGCCCCCGCTGACCCTTCACCTGGGCCTGGCCCGCGCGGGACCCGCAGGGGCTTCCAACGAGACACCAGGACCTCGCCCCTGCGCCCTATCGCTGGTGCACAGGCAGCACCCGGCGGACCCCCGAGCAACCACGCCTGCAGGAAGGCCTCCAGTGGACTCAAGGGTGAGTCTCAAGATTTTTTTGTGGTGGTTGTGTGTGTGTGTGTGTGTGTGTTTTAAAACACTTTTTGAGCTGCCCTCCCTTTGCAAAGGGGCTTCCCGCTCCCTCCTTTCTTTAGAAGATTGAGACTAGCCCCCTAGATAAGTGAAATTTAAGGATTGTTTCCAAACAGCCTCTTGCCCCTTCGCAACTTCACTTCCAGTGTTCCCCCGCTTTGCGAGGATTCTTGGCAGCCTTACTTCTGCTTCTGGGCTGAGTCCACATGGGTTCCTAGTGGGGTTTCGGGTGGAGTTCTCCTCCCGTTGACAACAGCTCCCGGCAGGAGCGGCTTGAAAGGGACAGAGGGACATTCAGTTTGCTAACAAAAAAGTCAAGACCTGAGACCCTCCAAAAATCACCCCAGGTTCAGAGGTTTCTAAATTATCCTAGGTGAAACCAAATTTTCAAGGGGGTCTAAGAAACTGGACACCGCGAAAATATGGCCTGGAGCCAGGGCTGGAATGGGAACCTGTCTGTTCCTCCCCGAGCCTCTGGGGGGATCTGCCTTGACACAGACTGCTTGCTAACTTCTTCACCTCTCTCAACAGTCCCACTCCTAGTCCCTCACCCCACCCATGAAGGTGAAATGGAGGACACAATGAGACCTGTTTCCCTAGTATTTTGAAGAGTTTCACAGGAATAAATTATAGTAGAGTTAAGTTATGGACATTAGCTAGTGGGAACACCAGTCCTGCCTAACCGAAAGGGAAACTGAAGCAGACAGGCACTGCCCTAATTTCTTAGAGAACATTGGCAGCCCACATGCTAGCTGCCTTGCAGGACTGCTCCACAGACTCTGTTGAATGAGGAAGGGTGGTACACTTGAGCATCTGAGAAGCACTTTCCTTCCAAAGCTGTTGCATTTCATTCACTCAGCTGAAGTTCATAAGAACCTGCAGCTAATTTGAAGGGACCCTCATTCTGAAGTCCTGTTGGATAACAGGAGAGCTTGAGTTATATGGAACAGGACTGGAAGACAGCATTGATGCTAGGTTGTTCCTAACCCCTGTACAAATGGTTTGCAAGTTCCGCCTATAGGATTCAGCAAGGACGTCACCATCAACCTCCTGGTGTGATGTGTCTACCTTTCCACCTGTGCTGGGCTGGGGAGGCAGCTGTATTAAAAAATCTGATCAAGTCCTTCATTTCATCTGAAATTCTGGCTCCCCATCCCCACCCCAGATACAATTTTAGGAAAGAAATGTATTGCAAAACAAATGTTTCTCCAGCCTTCAAACTTTGTTAATATTTAGCCTGTGGAATAAAGAAAGGATCTTTTCTGTCCTCTTCCCTGAAAACTAACCCCAAGAGAGTAATGAACACTCAACAAGCAGAGTCACTGATTTCATCAAACAGGGATGTACATCCATCCCATCCATTCGTTCAACAGTTACTGTACCCGCTGTGTGCCAGGCAGTATGCCGGGGCCTTGGAGTCCAATTATCATGATACAGTTTCTGCATTTGAGGACATGAAATCTGGTAAATGAGACAGAGAAACAAACTACAGTTCAGAATAATACACATCATCATAGCAATAGCTACGGGACACTAAAACAATCCAAAGGAGGGAGTGAATATATCTCCCAGGAATTATCTGCAGAAATGACGGATGAGCAGGTTTTGAAAATGATGAGGCATTCCCAGGAAAAGGGTATTCCAGACAGAGGAAAGAGCATCTGCAAAATCAATGGCAGGCTGGGGGAATTGCAAGTAATGGGGATTACACTGCTGTACCAAGAATGGTGAGCTCTTTCCTGTAGCAGTGGGAAGTCATTTTTTAAACAGGGAAACAGTATGGTCAGATTTGGGTTTGGTGAGAGAACTGATGGCCAGATGGAGGCTGACTTGGAGAGATAAAGAAGAGGGATAAAGAAGACCTCAGCTAAGATAATGGCAGAAGGAACTGAGAAAAGGGCATGGACTTTAGCAGTGTTTAGGAAGTAGAGTCAAAGGTACCTGGTGACCAAGTGAACGTGGCAAAGGAGGAATGAGTGGAACAGAGGATTATAAGGTGTTGTGCTGGGGATGGGGAGATGCACCATGATGCTTGTAATGGAAACCACATGAACTAGGGGAGAAGTGGGCTTGGGAAGCAGATTTTTGAAGCAAACGATGAACACTTTAGACACATTTAAGTTGGATGTACTCAGGGGATGTCCAGGTGAAGATATATGGGAGGCAGTGGGCACACAGGTCTGGAGCCCAGGGAGAGGCGGAGGCTGCTCCAACGTAACTATCTCAGATGCTGTACAAAAAAGCAGCGTCGAAGGAAGCTAAAGAGGCCTGATTACACTGTCAGTGAGACCGCTGGACCCTCAAGAGTCTTGGATTTGTCAGTAATGGCCTACAGGTATTATTTTCATACTACACAGTGACTTCCAGATGACTCTCTCTAGACTCCCAAGGTTTTCCCCAGATGCCTTGCACGGTGATACCTAAAATGTTGGCGAGAACCCTAAAATGGCACACAGGTGGTACAGATGCATTTAACCGAACAAGTAAATCCCCAAGAATCACTCCCCCATGTGAGAAATGAATACTTTAGTTGAATTGTAAAATCTGCAGAGACATCTCTGGAACTCATACCCCAAGTCTAGTCATGGCACCTGTGTGGGAGAGTCCTACCTTCACTAAAACAAGAAGGACAACTTTCTCAGACTAATTCTAAACTGCTATAGAGTGGTCCTTTAGGTCTGGCTGCCAATGCCCAGATCAGGATCTTATGTGTCCTGGTGTAGAAGAAAAAAAACCTTGAACTTGGAACTAGACAGACATGGGTTCAATTCTTGCCTTGACCACTTACTAGCTGCCCTTGAACAAGTCTTTGAATCTCTCAGCTTCATTTCCCTTATATTTAAAATGGAGATAATTATATCTCACCAGGGCAACAGTCAGAATCAGAATCAAATTGAAAAAGAAAGTACATTTAATGGGCCACATAAATTGTAAGGTTCTATAAAAATGTAAGGGGTTTTTATTAGTAGTACTAGTCTTTCCTCTTGAAGCTACCAAATCAGATGGACTGTGTAGGTGCAGGCTCTGGGCAGCGTCTTAGGCCCAGACTCGCAGCTTTTTAACTGCATGAAATATTTTAAGGCAGTAATTATAAAAGTCTCCTTCCATCAGAGCAATGACATGCATCTATTCTGGCCACTTCTCTTTTTACTCCTTACCTAACGTGGTCAGAGATCAAAGAAATAAATGCTCTCCTAAAGCATATGCAGGTTGCGCGGTGCACAAGGGCTCCTGGGAGCACGTGGGGCTGAAAGCAGTCAGGATTCCACTTGCTAAGCCACAGACCCACCCCCTTTGCAGCCAAGTCCACCCAGAGGGGACACTTTTTTCCTAATCCTCACCAATGTGCGAGTTGAACCAGTAGTGGCCCTGAATCTGAGCATCTTTTGATGGCTTAGATGTCTCTGTGTCTTCTCCCAGCCAGAGAAACCTGACATATTCCAACCCAGTGAAGCTCAAGTTTTATGCCAACATCCAAACTTTCAAGTAAACAGACTCCCTGTAGGGGCTGGTTGTTGAATAAAGAAAAGGAAATAACCACAGACTCAGAGACTTCAGATGGAAAGACACTTTAGAGATGAGCCAGCCCCTCCCCTCACTCCACAGATGAGCAAACCAAGGTTCAGGGAGGGAAGTGTGTGCCCAGGTCAACAGCTGGTTAATGGAGGGACCAGAATCCAAGTTCAGGAATAGCAAACACTCTCTGGACTTTCTATCACCTGGACCTTCGGTGCCTCACACACAGGGACACACGCAGGCACTCAAGTGCTGGCAGAGAGGAAAAGCGAGAAGATTCTACTTGAAGGCTGAATCTTCCCCGAGTGGTCTCTGGGGATAACCCGGAGCAGACCTTCAGGAGATGTGGGCAGATCTCCTCCTTTAAAACAATCTCTATACCACACCCATCCCTTCTGTTTCCTTGATGTCAATCCTTAAACTGTTCTCAAGAATTCCCAGAGATCCCTCAAGAAGGAAAACAGCGTCGGTTGCCTTAATGAACCAAAGCCTGTTTAGTGTTTCATGAAACTTATCATGAAGACTGTTTCCAGACCAGTGGGTGCGGCAGCATTACACATCAAATATGATATTCAACTGACCATTCGATGAGAAAGGCTCTAAGCGAATCACAGGAGCTCGTGAGACTCATCACAGGCACAGTAAGAGATAAAACCGTGACAGACAGACTTTCCCTCTCCAAGCAGCAAAAGGAAAATCTACAGCAAATTTTTGGATGGGCAATCCCCAGGGCCATCAACTAGCTCAGGTTTCTGACATTTCTCCCACATCAGCCCGAGCCATCTGAACAGAGCACCACCTGGGGACGTCAGTGGCCCCTTAGTGGAGACCGGGCAAGGGTAGCTGAGTTCCAAAACAAACTTCACACAAACACAAGATTCCTTTCTTAGGGCAGCTCCCAAGGGGCTATGGCAGTGTCCGAACCAAATCCTGGACCTGGGAAGAGACTTCTTCCCACGTCTGTAAGCAAACTGCTCCATGGAATTTGTTGCTAAGAAATGAAGGAAAACCGAATCATAGCCGTGTTCCTTCGTCAAAATCGAAGATTGTGTTTGTAAGTCATTGCAGACTTGCCCTTGCTCTTAACTGTCTATAACTCCTTCCTGTTAGGATGTTTCTCAGTAGACTTTTATCCTCCTCAGATACAATCCTAATTTCAAGCCGGACAGCCCATCAGCAATTTCTTTTCGTTTTCCAAGCAAGTCATAAGAGAAAACTGGCTGAAGAGAAGGGGGAAAAAATGTAATAGCAATAAGGATAGTTGTATGTTACAGTTCTTTTAGTCTTCAAATTGTCCTGAGAAGGAAAAGTTAGGGGTACACAGGTTTAGAGATGTGTATGGAGGCTGGGGGTTGGGGACGGAGAAAGAGGCAGGGGAAACTGGGACATTCAATTAGCTTTACTGTTAATGGGAACAGAATGGCACACCGTGCACATGCTGGGTCTTAACCCTAAATGAGGTGTGACCGCGGCCACCTTAAATAAGAGAAGAGAAAAGCTGCATGCGAGTCCGGAGCCTGCTTTTCCCACTCCAACCCAAGGAAGATCCTGAGGCTGTGTCCTTTCTAGGTTTACAATCTTAGGTTCCTATGCAGCTCCACCAATGGGACAAGGTGCCGGCTTCCAAAAGCCCTTCTGCTGTAAAAGTCCCACCGTAGCCTGACGTTCCAGAGAGCCACTCAGGCACACGGGCCCGAAATCACCCAGGAACTAACACTGGGGTCAAAGTGACCTTCCCAGTGATCAGGGACCGGGAGCAAACAAATGTCCATCCAGCTTTTCTTGCTCCCATGAATCTGCAGTGTGCACACTAGGCTCTCCATAGCTATTTGCTGAATAGTGGTGCTAAGAATTTGAGGCACACAAAAATGACAGCCACTGCTGCCTCCCAGCAACCCACCAGGTTGCCTTACGAGCACATCACTGTGGTTGACTCAACATCATGCTGGGGAGAAGCAGCAAGGCTGGAAGAGAACACTCCACTCTCAGGGCCAGCCCTGCAGACCTACCCCATCTGTCAAACTCCTTTCTTGTCAGTGACTGATGGCTCCCACCCTCCCCTCCCTCACTCCTCCTTCCATTCCTGACCTGAAACATCCCCCTGTCCCTGCCCAAGGCCCACAGTCGGCTGAGTAGCAGTTGCCAGTGCAACCTGGCCATGGCCTAGATTAAAACCTCCAGACTCATTACGTGGGTGACCCACCCCATCCCATAATGAGACCTCCCCTGGGAGAAGGGAGCACATTGGCACAGCACACACCACCCAGACATGACCTGCTTGCTCAGAGCTCTCCTGGTTTCCAAATTGGAAACTCAGACCCTGCCCTGTGGGATTTTTGGCCCAAAGCCTTCTCTGGTTCAGGAAAAAAGCAATGATGCACCAGGTGCCTTAGGACACTTGCTGATTTCCAACTACTGTGTTCTTTGTAGTTTTTCATGAAGACATTATTGACCCCTCTGAGGAAAGAGCTGATTTTTACTGTGTTTTCAATGGATGGATGGCACAGGTTTCCACGGCTGGTTGTGGAAAGAATATCTCATTTCCAGACAGAGATACTGCATTCCCCCCTCCCTGTCTGGGACAAGAAGGGATACAGTCACAGAGCATGTGACACACAGGGAAGAAGGTCTGATGGTCCTGACTCACATTTTCCAGGAATAAGTCTTCAGTGGTTTAAAAAATATTATTCCTTCAATAAGGAATACTTCAACCACTGAGGTATGTGGTCATTCAACATTTGGTATTGGAGTGAATGAATAAATACACACTAAAAAGATAATGACGACATTATAAGTCGTCATAAGTCGTTATAAGTGACGTTATATTTCTCAAACCATTAATAATGGAAAATACACCATTCTTTTCCATTTAACCATCAATCAGCTTTCAAGAAATTTTGTGTTATTTCCTCCCACTTTTTTTATTGAGGTGAAATTCACGTTACATAAAATTAACCATTTTACTGTGAAAAGTTCAGTGGCATTTAGTACATTCATGATGCTGTAGAACCACCACCTCTATCTACTTCCAAAATACTTTCATCATTGCAAAATAAACCCCCATGCCCATTAAGCAGTTACCTCCTATTTCTCTCTCTTCCAAGCCCGTGGCATCTACCAATCTGCATTTATGGATTTATCTATTCTGATATTTCTTATAAATGGAAATGTATGCCCTTTTGTGTCTGGCTTCTTTCATTTCGCATAATGTTTTCAAGGTTCATTCATGTTTTAGCATTTATTGGTGCTTCGTGCTTTTTCATGGCTGAATAATATTCCATTGTGTGTATGTACCATCATTTGTTTACCTATTCATCTGTCGATAGACACTTGGGTTGTTTCTACCTTTCGGCTACTGTGAATAGTGCTGCTGTGAACATGCAGGTACAAGGATTTGTTTGAGTACCTATTTTCAATTGTTTTGGGTAGATACCCAGCAGTGGAATTGCTGGATCATAGGGTAACTCTATGTTTAACTTTTTGAGGAACGACCAAACTGTTTTCTCTTTTCCCACATTTTTTTTTTAATTTTTTTTTTTAATTTTTGTGGTACATGGGCCTCTCACTGTTGTGGCCTCTCCCGTTGCAGAGCACAGGCTCCGGACGCGCAGGCTCAGCGGCCATGGCTCACGGGCCCAGCTGCTCCACGGCATGTGGGATCTTCCCGGACCGGGGCACGAACCCGTGTCTCCTGCATCAGCAGGCGGACTCTCAACCACTGCGCCACCAGGGAAGCCCTCTTTTCCCACATTTTAATCAACATATTTATAAATTCATTTTCCTTTCTTGAGGATAAAGAGCATATTAAGTGGCATGCTTTCCCACACCTGGTCCCTTATTTGTTGCCTTTAATCTTATGCTTTAAGGAAAGATATTAAACCTGGCTTCTTGTGGTCCTATAGATGCAGAGTTATTTGGATGCTTGAGATAGATAATATTTGGGTAAACTCTAAATCCTTCTTGGTGTAGCTGAGTAGTAAGCAACAGATAACACCAGCAACATTTATGGAGGACCTTATGTATGCCGGGCACTGCATTAAGAAAGTCACATACTTCTCACTTAACCCTCATGACAGTTCAACTATGATACCTATTTTACAGAAGAGGAAAACTAAGGTTTCTACCAAGAGCAAAGTTCTCTTCTTCTGGCTCCAGAGTATTATCTGTAAGCCTCTCCTACAAAGAAATTCTGCAACTGCCACCAATGATGAATCAGAAGCTGTTCAATATCTTGGGAACTTACAGTCTACTTTGGTGGATGGATGGATAAAGAGACAATTATAATACAGTGTCATCAATGTTATGATAGGTGTCACAACAGGGAGGAAGTACACTTAGCCCAGCTCTAGGTGACACACTTACCAGAGGAGACAAAATCTAAGTCAAAGTTGTTATTTCATTTATAAATAAATAAGCCTTTGTGGCCCTTGGTTAGGCTTGACCCTCCCCCATCCTCCCTTTGGCAACACCACCTCATCATTCCTAATGCCCAGTGTCTGGCACACAGTAGCTGCTCATTAAACACAGGTTAATAAACACGTGTGCTTCTGCAGATGGAACTTCCAGCCCCTGTCACACTGTTACGGAACTCCAACGCCTGGAACTCAACTCATATGCTTTCTCAAAAAAGCTGTGGCCCAGGCACGAGGAGAAGGAAATTAGAAAAAGCCTAGAAGGGCTTCTGTTGTTCTCTCTACATCTGAACAGGCTCGCGTACATGAGAAGACAGGGGAAGAAGGGTGGGAAGACAGGGGGACTGTGAAGACATCTCCCCACACCCAGGTGAGGACTCTGCAGAGGTGCCTGGGATCCTGAAGCAGAACTGGAATGAACTGCTAAACCACTTTACCAAACTGTACATTCTCCATTTCATCTCAAGGTTGTGTTGTTACTTCAAGACTCCTAGCTCATAGCTATCTGGTATCTGGGGCAATTCACCTCACCAGCAGGGACAAGAATCAGTAGGCTCACAGAAGGTCTAGACTCTCCCCAGTTGATAATTCTCACTCCTCTTTCTCAGGGGTTTTCAGTGAGACTGGTTCACGTTCAGCACCTCTCTACAAAAGGAGAACTGTAAAAACTCATAGGAGCCCTGCTGGCCTTGCTTTAGAAGGCAGGAGCTGTCCCAGCGTGGCTCTGGCTGCATTTTTTTCATACACATTTCTTAAATGTCTTTGTGTGTGCCAGACACGATACTGGAGGCTGTTGGGAATTTAAAAAACAAAAACAGGCACAGATCCCACCTGCAGAGGCCTACTTCCTATGCCTAGGAACCTGCTAGCCCTTAGCGGTAGTCCTGCCCCCTCATCCAGAGGTGGAAGAAACAGCCTCCCCCCTGGGATTAGCGCCTGTCCTGGCATCTCTGCTTGCTGGCGCCACCCTCTCTTCACCCACCACCCAGGCTCTGGTATGGTGTGACTCTCAGCATCCCTGACACCTGCTTCATCCCTGCTCAGGTGGCTCCCCAGGCTCTGACCAACTTACCTAAGCCATCAGCTGCTGCTTTGGGTTCCTACCCCAACTGTGAAAGCAAGCCCTTCTTGTTCTGCACAGGCCCCAGTCCTGGTCCCCATCCACTGCTGTAACTCCACCCTGTAATAGCACCCGTGACCTGGTCCTGCAGAGGCCAGTGCAAAGCTTGTGGAGATATGAGGACTCAGTCTCCGAGGAATGAAAATGTGGGCACCAGGGCCTGCAGGAAGTAATATACAGCCTCACAAAGGCACTCTCAACTCTGGGTCTTTTCCATCACATAACCATTCAGTCAGTTCACTAATCAAATGGACAAGCATTTATTGAGCATCTCCTATGTGCCAACCATGAACTAGGCATGGGGGATTACTAGAGGAAAGAACTCTCAAACAGTCTATAGTCAAGTGGGAAAGCAGACATGAACAGCATCTGTACCATAAGAATACAATAGTAAGACAACACAAGTATCCAACAGTATCTTTCACCCATTGTCAAGGAGGTAATGTAGGAGAGAGGGACAGAAATGTTCAACCATGATGATCTCTGTGTAACCCATGGTTGCAGGAAAAGCCCCAGGCCACTAAATTTTCCTTTCTCTTACCCTATCTGGTGGGGGCAGTACGGTACACAGGTCAATCTCTGCTGCAGTTCTACAGGCCAGAGCATTCCTCACTGACTCTGCCTGAAATAACCAAAGCGTCTTGCCATGCTACACACAGCAGTCATCAATCACTGTGGTCCCTTCTGCATCCTTGAACTCCCCACCGCTGGATCATAGCAGGGCTCAGAAGCTCAACACCCACGAGGCCTGACAGATAAAGCTAACATTTATGGAACACTTACTCTGTGCCATGTGCTGCTTTAACGACATGATAGAGATGATTTAACTCATCTGATTTCCATAACAATTCAATGACATAGAATCTCTTCTGATTCTTCTTTTATAGTTGAGGAAACTGAGGCACAGAGGGGTAAAGGGACTTTCCAAGGTCAGACAGCTAGTGAATGCAAGAGGGGCAACCTTTGACCCAAGCTGATCCGCCTGAAAGAGTAACACAGGCGGTGCGGGAATACGGGCAGGACCGGCTGTGCTGGAAGCTGTGGTTCAAACAACCTCTCTTCACTGGTCACATCCACCTCAGGGGCTTCCAGCTTGCAACCTGTGGTCTAGGTTTGCCCTTCTTGCACAAAAATCTCATTTGGTTTCTACCAACCTTGGGCTAAATGTTACCAGTATTATTACATGGGTAGGCTACGTGTGTGTGTGTGTGTGTGTGTGTGTGTGTGTATGAGAGAGAAAGAGAGAGAGATCCTTATGAACTTGTGCCAACTGGAACCGGCTTTGGTTACCCTTGTGGCCCCAGATTTGAATTCAGGATTATCACCAAATTTAAGAACATACAAAGGAATAAAGCGTGTTTGGAGTTGAGAGGGAAGGAGGCACGAAACTCACTATCCACTCAAATTTTCTTACACAATAATCTGCTTTCATGGTTAAACATGAAAAACATCCCCTGAAGGTCCTTGGCCCAGCGTATCATCAGTTACTCCCTGCCCTGTCCTTGAACATTCAAGTCATAATAAGTAAGAAGGTAAGCAGGGAGAGAAGGTCTCCCAGTAGCAGCCCTTCTCCTCAGGCCACTGGAATGTCATGGATTAGAGCAGCTGGCTGGGAGAGGGCCGAGCAGGAGTGAGCTGCTTGTTGCCATGGTAACAATGGGAGATTCAAAGTCCCCAGATCTTGGCCTGGTGCCTAGGCCACCTTGATTGGATTCTTTCTCTGAGCCAGCTGTGCTTTCTTGAGCAGTCTGGAATCTCTTCTTTCTCATCCTCACTGCATTTAATCATTACATTCCTCCCGCAGGTGCCAACTCAAATCACACCCTCCTTGAAGCCTTGCCTAGATTCCTCATTGGAATTAACAGCTTCCTCTGTGCTGTTCCCATAACCATTTGTTGGCATTTCCCCTGGGACACTTAAATAGTCATGCTTCATAGTTCCCCTGTGCTCATCCATTTCCCAAACAAAAAATAAATTCCTTGACTTCACAGTCTACATCTTTACTTCAGCTTGGAATCCCTTACCCAGGTTGTTGGCAGGTTTCTACATCTTGTTAGGCAGCATTAGCTGGGAGAGCCCTAGAAAAGAGAGAAGTTCCTTGTGCACATAATAGGTTCTCAACTAATGTGCACTGAATTGAATTGTGTGCTGCTGTGCTGCAGAGAGGGGAGAGGGCGGTTCCTGGCCTCCTTGGACTCAATTGTGTCAATAACCCAGGTTCAGGGAAGGAAGAAAAAAGCCAGCAAAGAGTTCCTCCCTCTGGAAAAAAAACAGGGAGAGCTTTTTGCAGTAATAACAGTGAGACAGTGAGACGCTGAATGCTACACACACGTACTCTACTCAGTCGGCTTGGCATCTGAAAATTACCAAATGGAATGATATCAATTCATGACACCAAAATATGTTAGGAACACAGCCAACTGGGGCTTTCCAGAGTGGCAATAACCTCACTTTCAAGTGATATAATCATAATATTCAATATGGCACCCCGTGAGGCAAAGGCCCATATCCATTTGAGGCCAGTGATCTTTGGAAGTCAGGTCTCACTGCTGTCATCTCTGTTTCTTGGCACTGAAAGCCTCACTGGAGATTCAAAAGTAGCCAGTCACCAAAAGAGGCCTGCAGAGTGTGCTTGCAGTCTGGAATGCCCCAGAATATCTGGCATCTGAGCACACTCTGAGCCCAAGCTGAATGAATTCTCCAAACCCAGAATACTGAAATTCCAATTGGTAGATTTTTTTCTTTTCCTGAGTATCTTCTATCTGGCCACAATGCTGGGTGAGAACCCAGAAACCGGGGTAGCAGAGTGGAATGAGCACTGGATATTTAGGGGTAGAACCACCACATCTTCCATGATCAGCTGTGAGACCTTGGGCAACTCATTTAATTCCAGTGAACCTCAGTTTCCTTGTCTATAAATATGGTCATTCATTAATTCAGCAAATACTTTCCAATAACAAAACAGGTCCCTGGATGCCCTACTGGGAATAGATTCTGTCTAGAATGGAAGAAAGAGGATTAAATAAAATGAACTAAAGTGGGTTGAGGGCTATGGTAATAGTATAGGGACAGTGATGGGGCACAGGACAGGGGCTCTAAACATAATGAGGTCACAGAAGGTTTTCCAAGGAGGATGATATTTCAGCAGAGACTAAATGCATAGAGACCAGGAGAGTGGGGGGTATTGGTTGGGGTGGGATTGGGAGAGAGTTGGGGGTTTCAGATAAAGAAGCTTGCATGAGGCTCTAAAGCAGGAGGGACCACAAATCTCAGGGAGTCTGAGAAATGGAAGGTTTTGTAAACGGAAAAAGTGACTTGTTGCCATTGTTTGCTCCTCTCTTGCTGCTTTTTAGGAGTTAGTGGAGTAAGGAGACTATCACTCTGGGAAACGGGAAAACTAGAACCCAGTCTGCCCTTGGCCACTGACCAGCTTTGCAATTTTAAACAAATTTTGAACACCCATTTCTGTTCTTTATTCACCTGTGAAATAGGGCAAATTGAAATCCCTTCTCTCCTCACATTACAGTGGATTTAATGAAGAAATGTTTGCAGAAGCTGTTAAAAAATTAAAACGAGTAATTAAGTGCAGGGTCTTTGCTAGGACTTTCCCCAATCATAAATAAACACAAGCCCATTCAGACTGGAGAAGTGATTGCATCAGGGTCCGCCCCCCCCCCCCCCCGCCCCTCCTCCCTTCCCAAGGGATCAGGAGATAAATAGCAGTTTCCTTCTGATTGGTTTGGTGATATGTCATTTCAGTTCATAATCCGATTTTGTCTAAGGGAGAAAGTACGCTATTAATAAAAGGGTTTGTTTTTAATTGTAATATTTGTGATTACTGAGCCTCGCTAGTTAGGGCAGACTGGCCATGAGCCCAGGGTGGGGCTTAATCCTGCTCTGGCCAAGGCATACTTCGAATTACAAGAGGGATCACGTAAGAGAATGTAGCCTCTGAAACACTGACGCTGCTACCTGTCTTCTGCTCATCAACTTTCAGGGCTTCCCTGGGGCCCATTACTGTACACCAAACCTATGTTGAGCCTTCCCAGCCCCCTGAAATCTCACCAGCCCTGCCGGTACCACCTCATTTTCCACTCTTCCTCAGGAGGTTTCTTCATTGCCTTCCCAGTCCCAAACTCTGTATGTGCTGGCCTCTGGACCTCTACTCTTGCTTTCCCATCCTAACCAGCTCAGCCCAGATTCCCTTCTCCCACCCAAATGTCCAACCCTCCATGTGATAACACCCAGCACAGGGGCCCCACCCAACCTCCATCTCCTCCAGGTGGCCTCTCCCTTAAAACCAGGCTTCCCTGGTGGCGCAGTGGTAAGAATCCGCCTGCCAAGCAGGAGACAGGGGTTCGAGCCCTGGTCCAGGAAGATCCCACGTGCCGCGGAGCAACCAAGCCCGTGTGCCACAACTACTGAGCCTGAGCTCTAGAGCCTGCGAGCCACAACTACTGAACCTGCGAGCCACTACTACTGAAGCCCGTGCGCCTAGAACCTGTGCTCCGCAACAAGAGAAACCACTGCAATGAGAAGCCCGCACAACGCAACGAAGAGTAGCCCCCGCTCTCCACAACTAGAGAAAGCCTGCACGCAGCAACGAAGACCCAACACAGCCAAAAGTAAATTAAAATAAAAAATAAATTAAAGAAAAAAACAAAAAACACCTAAGCCAACATTGATCCCTCTCCTTTCTAACCGTGCATGATTTTGGCACTTCCTGATATTTACCTTAGCCTTTAATTGCTTGTATTATTTTTGAAAATTAAACTGTAAAGAGCATTATCAGTCCATAAAGAATCTCATGTATATATTATTTGACTTTTACAACAACACTGGATGGTGGGTGGAGTCAGTGGAATTATTATCTTCCCATCTGAGATGGGGAACCTGAGGCCTGGAGATTCGGGGAACTGCACTGTCGCCTCTCAGGACTTACCATGTTCTAAGTTTCATTAAGAAACTCTCCGAGGATGGGAACCAGATCATAAACGTCTTTTTTACCCTCAGCACCATGTTGATCACACAGCAGATAGTTATTAACTAACATTTCTTGAAATGAAATCCATAAGCAACTCCGGAAAAATAATTGGAATGGCATATTTCATTGATGCACATCATTGCTATTAGTACTATTAGCCTCTTCATGTATAAAGAACAGTATGCTTGCAGCATTATTTTTATTATAGTGACCCAGTAAACAACCTAAGGGAGGCTCTCACGTGTTCTATACAAATGTCCCCACCCCTGCTCCCGGGGGTCAATCAGAGGGCAGCCACTTATGCAGGTTCTGCCCCATCTGCTCTCGCACAAAGCAGCACGGCCCCACTGCCTCCTGGCAAACGATGGAATGTGCTTATCAGAACTTGCCTGGCAGGGTGGACATGCTGGGCTAGCCCTTGGAAATCTGGAGTCATTTGGGCACATGGAGGATCCAGGTTGCCCAGAACCGCTGCAGAGCCAGGTGCAAGAGCCTCGAAGGTTGGGGTGGGGTAAGGGTGGGGTCCATCCATCCATTCTGGGTTGGAGGTAGGAAGACCTCCCAGCGTGGGAGCCAATTTTCTAAGAATTTCAGGCCACTGTGACTACCTGGCAGAATTGAGGAGTGTTGTTTGTTGCCATGTCCCTACATCTACCTGGAATAATACCAACTATGACTCTCAATTTTGTACAGTTCCTAACAGCCTAGGAGCACATTCACATGCACTGTTGCTTTGATACAAGGACCCTCCCTGCCGGGCAGGTAGTCACTTCCAGTTGGTTGTTGACTTTGGAAAGTACCTGCATACAGTCAGACCTTCAGAACTGTACCAAAGGACTGAGAGGAAAGCCAACCCCCTCCCAGCCCTGTCCCCGATGCCCTTCCGTAGAGGCAAGCATGCTATCTGTCACTTTCTTGTGTCTCTTCCCAGATTTCCCCCATTTTGGAGATGAAGAAGCTGAGGCCCAAAGTAACTGAGTGACCTTCTCGAGGACGCATACTGAGTAAGTCACGGGTGAGAATTAGAACTGGCTTCTCACACCACTATGAACTTCCCCTGCACTCCAGGCTATATTTTAGCCAAGAATTCAGCTCATGAAAATCTACAAGCATGTAAACAAATAAAACCAGATACATGTCAAAGCCAGAACTGGAGGGCTGGAGCTCTATAGGCTGTCCACTGAGAAGCAGAGCTGCCTGCCCCTCTCAGGGCACTCCAAGCCCCTTCTCTGGCTGCTCCAAGCCAAATCCCATCTCTAGGACTCTCTCCTGCCTTCCACCTAGCAGGGGCAGGACCATACAACCTGACCGTTTTGCTCTATCAAAGTGTTCCCACCCAATGTCCTATTTCTTCAAGACCCTGATACTTTGAGGGTTGGTCTGATAACAATATATATGTGTATATGTGTGTGTGTGTGTGTGTGTGTACATATATATATATATGTATATATGTATACACACACACACATTCTGGGCTGCTAAGGAAAGATAAAACTTAAGGCTGGTACAGAGCCTGCAGGTGGTCCAGGCCTGAGGCCACACATAGAGAGCTGGGAGACAAGATCAGAATTCCCTGGCCTTTCCCACCATCCCCCCACCTCCCAGTGGCCCCATGTGCTTTCCAGAGAGTCTTCCATAAAACTTTGAGGCCTCCAGGCAAGAATGGAGCAGGGGTGGTGGATGGGGAGGAGTGATGGGGTGGGGCTGAGGGAAGAGCGAGTGTGTGTGTGTGTGTGTGTGTGTGTGTGTGTGTGCGCGCGCGTGCGTGCACACACACACGTGTGTACACTTTGGTATCTATGGGGAACTCCCCTAGCCCACAGTCCCCAGCAGTTTCTTCCATCCATACTCCCTAATCACTCACGGGCAATACCTGCAGCCTCCTTTGGGAAGGTCATTTCAGGGGTGGAGAGGAAGATAAGATATTTGGGGGCAAATGCAGGCAAGTTGAGGGCATCAGGGATGAGGTGAAGCCAGTGGCAGTTGCAGAATTTCTCTAGAACAGGGTCTTACAGGTAACAGTCTATTTGCACAGAATCACCTAAAGCTGCATTTGATGAGACTGGGCAAATATCATCTGTATCAGAGAAATAGGGTACTGAGGCAAAAAAGGGGGTGCTACTTGCCTGAGTGGGGGCTCGATAAATATTTAAGCACACTCATATATGTCCTCTGCATTCACCAACAGTTATTTATCAAAACTTTAAAAAAAAAAAAAAAAAACACATCTACATGCAACGTTAGGGATACAGATGTAAACGCATACACTCAGAAAGTGAAGGTTCATTCTCCAGCAACATCAACTCTGTACTATCCGCCCTCTGGATGGAGACTGTGACCCGAAGTCTGATGATCCTGAAATATTCCACACTGTGCATTCCGCAGGGGTGAGTTATGATTGGAATGAGAATATTTCTGCTCACTCCATGATTTAGCCTTTACATTTTAAGCCTCAATATTGCAGTAAGGTAGCTTTTGGCTTTTAATTGCCCTGAGCTTTTGTTAACATTAAATGAAGGGAGGAAATGGAAAAGAAAGTAAAACCGTATCTGTATTGTTTTTGAGTTGTATAATTGTATTTTTGCCACCCCATTAGTTTTCAACTATTCCAGCCCATAAACCTCTCCCCCACCACCACCGAGGAAAATAAGTCAGTCATTTGGTTATCACTGCAAAGTTTGCCAAATTCTCAGTTCTATTCTCTAATATTAAAGAGAATGATGCACCTTTAAATTGAGTCTATTTTTAAATTACCACCTGTGGGAGACCCTGAACCACACAAGTGCTTGGTCATGTTCTTGTTTTTTAAAAAAACACACCTTCCTTCTAAGCAGATATGACATTGGAAGACTTAAACATCAGTTATTGGAGTCAGCCACAAAGTGTCCCCTTTATTTGGGGACCAGAGAAGTCACCAGCCCTCCCCAACTGCTTCTAACTTGAAGATGACCTCAGAGCCTCAACTCACACTTTCCAAAAATAAAACTTGCCTCAGTGCTTTACCACACCTGCGAAAATTGGCTCTAAAATCTTTTACCAAATAGTTTCAAAGGGCGAAAATAAGAACAGTATAACCCAGGTATGTCACTATAACCATGGCTACAAGTTTTATTAGCACTAATACCAGGATGTGGTCAGACTGGATATATACAGACGGCAAACACAAGCCTGAGTGGTGTCAGAGTGTGTGCCCGTGAACTTTCCAAATTGAAAATGTAGTCCTTAATGAGTATGTTTCATAAAGGACCTGGGGTGGGTAGAGGTGGGGATGGTGGCAGTGGGTCAGAGAGAGCAGAGGGCTGCATTGGTAAGAGAAGTCAGGGTTCTAATTTTAGCTGTAATTCAGCTTTAAAGCAATCCTCTAATATGCCACTGCTTGCATTTAGATTGCAATTTTCCCTTCTCGATGTTTTCTCACAGGTCTTGTCTGTTCTTCACAACAATCTTGAGAGATATCTGAGATGGCTAATAGCCTCACTTCTCAGATGAGAAAAGGGCTCAGGAAGCTTAACTGATGTGCCCAAGGTCAGAGGCTTGGAGGACACAGGACTAGAACTGGGTCCTCTTGATACTCTTTCCACTGTACCCTTCTGCCAGCCTTTTGTATTCTGCTTGGGACATTATGATATGTATTAATTCCTCTTGCAAACATCCCTCATCCTTATTATTTGTCTAATTAGCCAGAGACCAGGATCAATCCATTAAACTGGAGGTGACAACTGGAAAGTAAGTCTTGCCTTTTGTCTTTTGTCCTCATCTCTTTCTCAAGCCCCTTGCATGGTTCTCCCCTTCATGGATGACAGCACAAAGAATAGGTAATGTCGTCCCTATTCTGGAGGGAGGGTGTGGTCCAGGGGCTACAGGCTTAATATGCCTCCAGGGACCAGGTAGGTGTCAGGACTGGGTGAAGCCGGCAGGGTGGGGACTGGGGTACAGGTTGGGGGAACATCGGTCCTTCTAAAGCTCCAGCAGATTATAGCTATGTGGGAGGTTAGTGTGACCAAATTTTAGGACTCGCTGAAGACTGAGAATTTTATATGAAATAAGAGGAGGAAAAAAAAGGTAAAATAGAAGTGCCTATGGGTTGGATATAGCTCCTGGGCTGCCAGCGAGTAGTCTAAGGAGTTTTATGCCTTTGGGTCCCCAGCACCCACTGTCATACATAACATATTGCCCTTCTCTTCTTGTATTTTTGGTCCTATTAAAATGTGAGCTCCTTGAGGTCACAGAAGGTGTTTTAGTCCATCAAGAGTGTATCCATAGGGTGTGGCACACGTGGCAGGCTTTCAAATGCTTGACAGATGAATGATTGGTGAATACCCCTTTGTCCTAGAAGAGAGAGGTCCTCAGCGTCAGTCCGTCCGGAGAATGGCAGCTCTAGAGCATAGCAGTTACAGCAGGGTCTTTTGCACTTTAGTAGCTCTATGGCCTTGGGCAAATTTCTTAGTCTCTGATAGGCTCGGTTTCCTCATCTGTATAATGGGGGATTAAAAGACCCACCTCCTGAGTTGCTGAAGGAGGCAATGTCTGTAGAGCCTTGATTACACATGCAGAGTTGCGCACGTAGTAAGAACACAACAAATGGTAGCTTTTGGATTCAATAGGTCATTCCCTGTTCCCGTGAAAGGTGATAAGACATTATGCCAAGCCTCTGTTTTTGAGGCTTTGGCCTCCTGAGGTATCTATGTCAAAAGAGGCCAGTCAAAGGAAAACAAGTGAGCATTCTAACTGAAATGAAGAGGAGAAAGTTGATAGTGATGGACAGAACAAGGCATCCCTAAGAAACTAGATCCTGGAGGTCAGGAGGGCTGAAAGAGGGGCAGCAGCTGAGAATGAATGGAAATAAAATTAGCAAGAAAGCAGGGGAAAGGCAAATGGGTCTGCCCTGATTCCTAGGGTTGGCTGACTCACTCCCACCGGTTCGCAGAAAAATTGATCAGACTCTGCTTATGAATTCTGTAATGAATGGATGCTTTTGCCTTTCACACAATATAAGTAGTATAATAACAAATAGGGTGCTATGTGGTTTTCAAGGCAATTTGAAGGCCCCCACTGTGTGAAATGTACTTAGCCTACATGCTTTACACACATTATCTTTACACACGTCATTCACTCACACACGTTCATTCATTCACTCATCCATTCAACAAATACTTATTGCCAGCCCACTTCCTGCCAGACACTGTTCTGGGAAGAAAGAATAAAATTATGCAGCACAGTGGAAAAAACACCTCGCCCTCTGAGAAGTGTGTTCATATCTCTGTTTACATAAGAGAAAACTAAACTCAAAGTGCTTAAGTGGATGTTGCCCAGACTCCACGCCAGTGTTAGCAAAGGAGGGAAATGTGTGTGTGTGTGTGTGTGTGTGTGTGTGTGGTATGTGGGCTTCTCACTGTTGTGGCCTCTCCCGCTGCGGAGCACAGGCTCCGGACGCGCAGGCTCTGCGGCCATGGCTTATGGGCCTGGCCGCTCCACGGCATGTGGGATCTTCCCGGACCAGGGCACGAACCCGTGTCCCCCGCATCGGCAGGCGGACTCTCAACCACTGCACCACCAGGGAAGCCCTCTTTTTTTTTTTTTTTTGGAGGGATAACTTTATGTTTTTTTTTTCATCTTACTACATCATTTTTTTAAACATCTTTAATGGAGTGTGTTAGTTTCTGCTTTATAACAAAGTGAATCAGCTATATGTATACATATATCCCCAAGGAGGCAAAACTCTTGGTGCATGTTTTCTGGTTTAGGAGAAAAATCAGGAAGTTATCATGATGATTTAGGGACATAAACATGAGGAAGTCTGTAACTTGCTAACAGGCTGGGGGTATTGCATTTGATCACATTTAGCACAGCTGGAATTTTCAGAGTATCGGAGAAACACGATTTTAGTGTTTAATCCTAACAGTGACTGAAAGCAACTAATTATTGTCAGAGTCTATGACATGGACCCTTTGGAGACAATGTAATTAGGGAAGAGAATGAAGAAGAGAGGGGGAAGAGGGCAGGAGAAAGAGTAAAGGAGAATAAAGTGGCTAGAGATTTTAGGCCATCCATAACAGAAAGTCAAAGGAAGCCTGGATGAAAAACCTTTTAAACTCCTTTCATTGTTCTTAAATTATTCTCTAATTATTTTCCTCACATCATCTTTGAGTAGAGAGAAGGTGTCATTTTCCTCCTCTGTATTTCCTAGCATAGCTTAATTAATACTTGACTGATTGAAAGATTGACTCATTTGAACCTGGAGTGAAACGGAGCTTTTTAATTTTCTTTCTGCTGAACCTGAAATAGAGCATATAGTAATTAGGAAAGGATCCCTTGTCATCAGAAAGTCCCCGCCACAATAAGCTCTCTGTAACTGAGCAAAAGGAAGGTAGATGATTATTTAGGAGCTGATAAAGCACACTCCCCACTCCCTTCTGCTTTCAGTGATATGGGAGTTTCTTGATCATTATTTCCTCCTTAAATGAGTTACTTGGCTGGAAGATCCGTCTGGATGGTGGGCTAAATGGTGGATAATTGTCATCAAAGTCTGGCCACAGATGTGACTGATGGCCTCTTTTCTATGCCTTTCATTGCCCCTGTTCTCTCTCCAATGACCTCGGTTGACCAATTTACTTTTTTTTTTTCAAGATCTCTTTTCTTTTAGGACCCTTGGGTTAACCAGCATGACTTCATTCATTCATTCAGGGACATTCCCGACTCTGAGCATCTACACAGAATAAGACAGGCAAGGGCCTAGTGGGGGTAGGGCAGGGGAGACTCGTGTGGGGAGAAGAGGCTATAAAGAGGGAAGAGTAGAACCAGAGAGACTGGTTAGGAAGCTGTGTAGTAATTCAGGTGAGGGGTGATGGTGACCTAGCCTTGAAATGGACAGAAGTGGATTGATGCGGGATATATTCTGGAGATAGAAGGGATGAGACCAGCTGAGGGGCGGGAGTGGTGTGAAGCAAGAGGGGTACATGAGTCTCCTGGGGCTACCGTGACAAAGTACTGCAGGCTGGGTGGCTTAAACAACAGAAATGTATTGCCTCACAGCTCTGGAGGCTAGAAATCTGAAATCAAGGTGTTGGCGGGGTTGGTTCCTTCTGAACCAACAGCTTTCCTTCTGAAAGCTGTGAAGGAAGGATCTGTTCCAGGCCGCTCTCCTTGGCTTGTCAACAGCCATCTTCTCTAAATGCCCCTTCATTGCCTTCCCTCTGTGCAAGTCTACCTCTATGTCCAGATTTCCCCTTTTCATAAGGAAACCAGCCATATTGGATTATGGACCCACTTTACTCCAGTATGACCTCATTTTAACTAATTACATCTGCAAAAATCCTGTGTCCAACTAAGGTCATATTTTGAGGTAGGGGTTAGGAACATAGAAATATATCATATATATATACATATATATGATTCTTTGTGCTTTTCTGTATTCTTTTAATTTTTCAAAGAAAACAAATAATTACAATATAGTCAACAAGGGCTGTGATGGTAGGTTATTGGCTCCATGAGAGCTCAGAAGAGAAAGAAATGGATTCAGGGAGGTCTGCAGGCAAAGGACTGACAGTCACAGAAGACCTCCCAGAGGAGGCTGGAAGGACAAGGAGTTTCCCTGTGAACGGACCAAGGGAAGAGGTGAGAAGACATTCCAGGCAGGTGGAACAGCACGTGCCAAAGAATGGCAGTGTGAGAGAGCAGGATGCTCGGGAGAATTTGAAGAAACGTGGCAATAAGAGTGGTGGTGGGAGACGAGGCTAGGGTGAGAGCAGAGACCAACAGCTCACGAGCGATTTGTGCCCCCTTGCTAAGGAGTTGCGATGATCATGCAAGTGACGAAGAGCCAAGGACAGGCTGAGCGGGGGGAGCATGACCCCATTTGGATTTTAGAAGATGAAGTGAAGGAAGGAAAACGAGAGACCAGTCTGAGGGCTTGGACAAATGCGATAACAACGAGGGTGAAGAGGAGGGTGCCTGTGCTCCTCGGGACCCTTTCTCTGCTTCTCCACCTTCTGTCCGCTATACTCATGCCACCAGAGCTGCCTGGCTTGAACCCTGCTTCACCTTCGGCACCTTTGGGCTCCAGCTCTCTCCTAGATTATGCCAAGCTCTTTCCCACTCCGGACCTTCACCCTGCTGTTCCTGCCACCTGCACACAACCGGACCCCGGTCATCCTCCGAACCTCAGTTCAAAGTCACCTCCTCAGAGGCCATGCCGACTGTTTGCTTTATAGCACCAACAGCATATCTTGGCTTCTTTGTTTGTGCACCTGTTTACTATCTGCCTTCTCCCTGCGGAAAGTAAGTAGCTTTACCATATCCGCATCATTCGTGACTATAGATGCAGTGCCTGGGAAGGAACTGACACATAATAGGAGCTCATTAAATGCATTGGCAGAAGGAAAGAAGGGAGAGAGGGAAGGAACAAAAAGACAGTTTGGTGTGGGGGAAGGATGGAGGCTCATGTCCCACTCTGCCCAGTGATATGAGATCCACGGCGGGTGAAAAGGCCGTACCCACACCCTGATAGTGCTGCTTCTGAGTGATGCCTGTACATGTTTTAATTCTGAAATGGTTGCTTTGAAAAAGAATGATGAGTGTAGTAAGAGTCTCCTTACTACAGGAAAACTATAGAGAAAGGAGAAAAAAAAATGCGTTTTAAAGGAGACCTAAAGAATCAGTCATGACTCCAGAACCATCCCAAATTCTAAAAAGGCAAACAAAATCATCATTAGCTAAGAAGTCGAGGGTGTTACTTTGGCCAGCCTATTCCTTTGGGTCAAATAATAAGGGCACACATGTATGGCCAGGCGTGGCTCCAAGAGGCTCTCCATCTACTGACTCATTTAGTTTGCACAACAGCCTACTATTATCAGCTCCATTTTACAAATGAGGAAAGTGAGCCCCGGGTTTAAGTAACCTGCCCAATGTGATAGACTTAGTGAGGAACAGCATCAGGATTCGAACCCAGGATATTTGGTCCCGGAACCGGCACTCTGAAGCACTTAGCTAAACCCCTCTTGGATCAAAGCTGCACCACAGAAGAGTTGTTAAATGTATCACAGATTTGTTATGATCACTGCCAAGTTAGCTTTTTGTCCCTTGTATGAGGTAGGATGGGCTAATTGCTAGAGCGAGTAATCCTTTTTTTTTTTTTAACATCTTTATTGGCGTATAATTGCTTTACAATGGTGTGTTAGTTTCTGCTTTACAACAAAGTGAATCAGTTATACATATACATATGTTCCCATATCTCTTCCCTCTTGTGTCTCCCTCCCTCCCACCCTCCCTATCCCACCCCTCTAGGTGGTCACAAACCACCAGGCTGATCTCCCTGTGCCATGCGGCTGCTTCCCACTAGCTATCTATTTTACATTTGGTAGTGTATATATGTCCATGCCACTCTCTCACTTCGTCACAGCTTACCCTTCCCGCTCCCCATATCCTCAAGGCCATTCTCTAGTAGGTCTGTGTTTTATTCCCGTCTTACCCCTAGGTTCTTCATGACATTTTTTTTTTCTTAGATTCCATATATATGTGTTAGCATACGGTGTTTGTTTTTCTCCTTCTGACTTACTTCATTCTGTATGACAGACTCCAGGTCCATCCACCTCACTACAAATAACTCAATTTCGTTTCTTTTTATGGCTGAGTAATATTCCATTGTATATATGTGCCACATCTTCTTTAGCCATTCATCTGTTGATGGACACTTAGGTTGTTTCCATGTCCTGGCTATTGTAAACAGAGCTGCAATGAACATATTGGTACATGACTCTTTTTGAATTATTGGTTTGCTCAGGGTACATACCCAGTAGTGGGATTGCTGGGTTGTATGGCAGTTCTATTTGTAGTTTTTTAAGGAACCTCCATACTGTTCTCCATAGTGGCTGTATCAATTTACATTCCCACCAACAGTGCAAGAGGGTTCCCTTTTCTCCACACCCTCTCCAGCATTTACTGTTTGTAGATTTTTTGATGATGGCCATTCTGACTGGTGTGAGATGATATCTCATTGTAGTTTTGATTTGCATTTCTCTAATGATTACTGACGTTGAGCATTCTTTCATGTGTTTGTTGGCAATCTGTATAACTTCTTTGGAGAAATGTCCATTTAGGTCTTCTGCCCATTTTTGGATTGGGTTGTTTGTTGTTTTGTTATCGAGCTGCTTAAATCTCAGTGGCTTCCCCCAACAAAGGTTTCTTTCTCATTCATTTCACTGTTCACTGTGGTCAGTGAGGTGCTCTGCTAGCAATCATTCAGGAATATCTTCCATCTCTGCTGTCCCAGAGGCCCTGGCGTCCTCCCCTGGGCCCTTTGCATCTGGCCAGCCAGTGAGCAAACAGAGAGAGAACATGGAGGCCCTTGGGGGGGATTTCAGGAGCCAGGCCCATGTTCCTTTGGCCAGAACTCAGTCACACAGCTCCAGAGGTGTCAGGGGGCTGAGAGGCATGGACTAGCCTGAGCCCAGGATGAGGACGTGGTGGGCATCTTGCCTAGTGCTGCCTCAGTAGTTACCTGTATGGACTTCTGCAGGGGAAACCTGGCAGGAGGGGTGCTGGGAGTCAGAAGACATTGGTTCTGGCCCTGAATCCACCAGTTGTCAACTGTGTGACCTCCAGAAAGTCACAGCTTCTTTTGGTCCCAGATTCCTTATCAATAAAGTGAGGGAACCCAACCAGATGACCCATCTCTGGATTCTTCCAATTCAGAATGTCTACATGACAAAGCATCATTTTATTATTTTTAATAACCATGGTACCTTAATCGTTTCTGTACTGATGACCTATTTGTGCTTTTGTTCAAAATTGCAACCATAATTATAACATTGATTCTGAGGGAAAATACTATCTATTTTCTTCTAATACTCAATATCTAGTTCCACACCATGTATGCATACTCTGGGGGGAAAAAAAAGTTTCCAATTTTGTATTTGGACTAGTTACTTGAAGCAATTAATTAAATTGGGGGAAATACAGACATCTATTTCATCATGCCTTTTTAAGTTAGGTTTTAAGTTATAAGCGTAATATTCCACTAGCAGATTATTTTCTATAATCTGACAATTTTTGTACAAAACAGTACTTACATCTATTAGAGGGCATCTGAGCATGCCAGGTTAGCAAGGTGAGAAACATCAAGAAAATATATATCCAGAGCAGCAGAGTTAATAACTGCTGACCGAGGTTCCACCTGTGCCCTAGCTGCCAGAGAGCCTTGGTTTCTGAAGTGTGTGATATTGTAGCCACAGGGATTTTGCAAGGACTGCAGGGTGGTTTGGGGAGCTGGGACAAGGTTTGGGCAGGCAGAGTGGAGAGGCCTGGGGCTGAAAAAGATGTTTTAAACCCTCAGGAGAGATGGTGAGAGTCAGGTAGAGCCTGTTGGATGGGATTCCTATTTTAGGAATATAGCAGAGTTGGATACCAGAGAGGAGACTAGGGCTAGAAGAAGAAGAGCAGAGCACAGCCCAGAGACAGTCCTCATGTCCCTCTGCCTGACAGTTCTCTCACCACATCCGCTGGAGAACACCCAAGTCAGGCGCTTGTCCCACCCAATGCCACCACCCTCAGCCTCGTCCCAGTGCCATTTTCCCTGAACAACTGCAGTCGTCTCCTCCTGCTCCTGCACTTGCCAATCTGTTCTCTCTCACCCCATTGACAGTGTTCTTTATGAAACACAGATCTATTCTGTCCCCTCCTTGCTTGAAATCCCATGGCCCTTACAGTACACACCAGCCATTGACATGGCTTAGCAGTCCCTGAAGGTGTAGGGCCACCTGCCTCGAGGGCTTCACATCACCCCACTGTCACCCCCACTCACTGCTGCTGCGTCCAGCCACACTGTCCTTTCAGGTCCTCTGCAGGAGAAGCAACAGGTCCAATTGTTCATCTGAAAAAAACACAATGAACACATTATTTCCTGTGTTTCCAGACTTTGTGGTGGGGGAGGGGACAATTTATCATGTATTAACAATTGAACTCATTGCTTTAAATTTAGAGGCACTTCATCTGAAAAGGTATTGGAGAGTTGAAAGAAAACACATCATGCATATTACCTGAAAGTGCTTTAGAGAAGTTTAGTCTATGTCCTCAAGAGTTTTCAGACACGCTGACCACATGTTTGCTGTTTTTGTCATTCAGATCTTAGTGAAGCCATCCCCACCCAGAGCCTGCCCTGGCTTCCCTGATGGGTATCACTCACTTTCACAGCACCCCGGGCTTCTCCTTCATAGCAACTATATACTTACATACCGGTCTGCGGGGTTCTTTGATGAGTGTTTGCTTCCCACACCAGACTTTGAGCAAAAAAGGGACAAGGATTGAGCCTGCCTTCTCCTGGATACCCAGGACCCAACACAATTCCCAGCATGTACTAGGTGCTGCATAAGTAGTCCCTGAAGGAATGACTGAGCAGACTCTGTCCTGATTGTCATTTCCTTTTCACCTCTTAATCCCCTCCAGGACAGCTTGCTTACTCTTTCCCCTGTGCCGCTCCCATGCCCTTTACACAGAGTTTGACCACAGGACCCTTGATCACACCGTGCTTCTGCTATTTTTGTCTCCGCTCCTTACTAGACAGGGAGGAACTCAGGATCTGAATGCACAAGGCCAGACACATAGTGGGTGTTCCGTGAACGTTTATTGCATTGAACTGTGACCTCCACGAGAGTAGCTCTGGCCCAGATGCCCTGACTACACAAGAGCAAGAAGTAACACCCAAGGAGGCTCCCTGCAGCAGGCCCTGCTGCTGCTGTGTATGAAAATAAACCTCTTTCCCACCTCTCCTCGCCCATGATCCATGCATCCTCTCACTCAGCACATGGCTTCTGAGCTTACAGAAAAGGGTCATCAGCTCAACCTGCTCATTCAGCAGTTTTTGAACCTGATAATTGTCCAGAAACACTTGGGTTGTTTGTTATAAACATAAATTCCTGGCCGTACCGTAGACCTACTGAATCAGGGTCTCCAGGAGTGTAACTCGGGAACCTGCATCCTTTAATCCCTTGGTGACACACTTGGTGACTCCCTTCCCTGGCCAGGCCATCCTGCCATCACCTGAGATCTTTGGGTGAGGAGATAAAGCAAGCACAGTGATGACCACAACACAAGGTACGGGGTCAATGGAACATTTGAGGAAAGGCCCAAGGGAAGTTCTTTGCCCCCAAGTTACAAATACGAGGTGGCCCCCCACACATACCCAGGAGTCTGCAGCTGCAGCAGAGGAATCTTCTAAGGCTCTGAGAGAAACCTGACCCTCCTGCTTCACCCTACTCCCTACAAGAAGGCTAAAGATTTAAACCATTTGGAAGTCACTCTGGAGAAGGTTTCAGGGATTTCAGTTGGGTGCCATCATGATCCTTATCATTAACATTTCTAGAAAGCATTTGCTATCTAACAGACACTATTCTTCAGCTTCACATGTATTATTTCACCTGACAGGCAGAAATTACAAGAGGCCGGTGCAAAGTAGAATGCCCTTCCCCCTTCTTGGGGAGCTCCAGAAGCAACAGCAGTCTGAGGGCCAGCCCTAGTCACAACTCTGGAGCAGCTCTTGGCTCTCAGAGATGGATCAGACATCCCTGTGGCAGGAGCCATCCCAGTACACTTCCAGGGGTTCCAAAGCCTGGAGGGAAGCTGGGGCCTGCAGAGGGCTAGGTGCTCTCCCCAGGTCTCACTTTATGAGCTCAACAGTCCTCCAGACACCATCAGATGTTCCCCAAGCGACCCTTTTCCATTCCTGTTGCTGGATGCCAGAGTCTAGAATTACAGCCACAGAACTGCAGACCAGTTCTAAGCGGGGAGGTCATCTGTGAAGCCCTTTTCATTTGAATGGCGGGGGGTGTGGAGGGGGTCCATGGTTCTCTGGCCATGAAGACTGGGCTACAGGTGAGGGATGGGGAAGAAGAGCTCAAGGCTAGAATTAGTCCACTGTTACAGGGAGATCACTCGCTATTTTATAGATTATGTTTTATAGTATTTTACAGTTTACGAAATGCATTAAACATATTGAGCTCTTAATCTTCACAACCTCATTACAAGGGAAGCTTATTAGCTTCATCTTGTAGCTGAAGTTTGGTAACTGGCCACGGTCACAAGAGTTGACCCAGGGCTCAAACCCAGGTCTTCTGGTTCCAGGATCTGTGTTCTCCATCAACACCTCACATGCAGGCAGACAGACGCTTGTGGGAAGAAAGAATGGATGAATGACTCTCTCCCAGCTAGATACTATGAAGGATATAGAGATGAATACTGCTCACTTTCAAGAAAACTGAAAGGACCTTTTCCCCTCTTCTCCCTCCTCATAACCACTTCCACAACCACAATCAAGGTCGGTTAGCATCTATTGTTGGTTTTACAAGAATAGATGAATTGTTTTTCAAACAATTGTGATACTTGAGAGCCAACCAAAGGATGGGGTCTCCCGAGAGCATTTCTAAGGCTCAAAGTGTGGCTCCTTTTGCAAAAATGTTCATAGAAGCTCTAACTTTTAATTCATACCACCAAGGAGATATTTGATTGTTTCCTGGAAATGCTAATAATGCAAAGCTCATAAATACTAATGAAACACTACAGATGAGCAGAGCTCAGCAAGTAACATGGCGGGCCTAGAAGAGAATTCATAGATTAAAAAATATAAAGAATACCTTTTAATTGAATTTTCCCCAGACAGGGTTCCCAACTGTTAATGAATAGTCTCTTTGGCTGTATGGAGAGTAGACTCAAATAAGTACCTTTAGGAATCCAGAAGTGAATTATTGACTTAGCTTTAGCTTGAAAAGAAATCTGTTTGTTCACAGGCTATTTTAGGTGCCATGGGATGGATGAGTTTGAGACAAAGGTTGGGGTGGGTGGGAGGGCCTGGAACATTGAAATAAAGACACAATTCAAATGCATGCTTTTATTTCATCCAACTTAGCATCCTAAGCTGGAATTTGCTTCTTCTATTTGCCTTTTGGCATGATCCCTCAATGATAATAAGATCCCTGGAATGTACAAGGCTCCATGATACCAGAAACCTTATCTTTGTCATTCATTCCTGAATCCTCAATACCTAACACAGTGTGTGGCACATATTAGGTGCTCAATAAATGTCTGCTAAATGGATGAAACATCTTCTCTTAAAACACCTACCAGAGGTTTTCAGATTCTGTTATCTTTTCCTGAAGGGCAGCTCTGATCACAACATCCTCCTGTTATAAAGCCCCCCAAATAAACACACCCTATGAAGGCCCTCTCTACCTTGGCCACAGCCTACAGTCCTTCCCTCTCCCACCCTGAGCTCCAGGCTCACCAGAAGGCCCCTCGTTCTCCTGCTGATGTTCTAGAAGTTTCACTGCCTGGAATCTTTGAACATCCTTCTCACACATTTTTCTGTCAAGATCCTACTCATCTCTTAAGATGCTCTATTCTCAAGTGGCTCTACTTTTACGAAACTGCCCTAATATTCTCCAAGGGCTTGATGCCCTTCTTCTCTCTCCCTGGCTGAACCCAAGAGTGGGCTCTGATTCACATATGCTCCCCACAGAGACCAGCACGACCCCTGGCACAGCAAAGTTTGTCAGCAAGTGTTGTTTGCTGCTGTCTAACTGAATCACAGAAATGCAGTGCAAGGAGCATCTGGTCCCCGAAAGTGTACGTGCAGGGTCAGGTTAGAGAAAAGCACCTCACAACAGAGCAGAAAAATCCCTCTGGATGGGCCAAAGAATACTGGGCCATACAAGGTTGAGGTCAAAGCAAAGGTTACAGCAAAGGGAGAAGGAGAACCCAGGGAAGAGGCCAGTGGTGTGAGAAGGAGGAAGCAGCGAAGTGGCCTCACTGAGGGGCTATGGGGAGACCAAGGGTGGCTTTCCTCTATAAAAAGCCTGTATGTGTGATGGTGTGTGGGCAGGTCTGTGGCGTGACATGTTCCCAGATACTAAGAGGGGCTCAGGCAAAGCCTCCAGCAAGGAGACATAACTTCTCAGGATGCTCTTCTTTGTTGCATGTTGAATTTAAGTTCAGGTGCCATATGCTTTCTAAAAACCTCCCCTTGGGTGGGACTGGATTTTTCCTGTATGTATCTTCATGCATTTGTGAGGTGTCTGACAATGGGAGATAAATCTCTTTGTAGTCTTCTGCAACAGACGGGGATAAATGTTTCAGTCAACCTGAGGGATAGCAAAGGATTGTAAGATTCTATAAATTCTGGGCTACTTGCCAGAAATGGGTTAATTCCACACAAAAGAACAGGAGGCCCAGAGCAATACCTGTGAACGGCTCACCGCTTGGGGATCAGGAGCCAAACCTCCCAGAATCCAGAAGGCCAGCTCTGCCACACCCTCACTGTGTGACCTGTGCCTCCGTCTCTTGCAGGATGGGGGGAGTAACTGCACCTCTTTCATAAGGTTGTGATGAAGACTAAATGAGTCGATAGGTGCAAAGTGCCTAGAACAGTGCCTGGCATATAATAAGTGCCAGCTTACAGCATGATGTCAGGCTCCGTGGGCCAAATGGCACAGGTACCAATTTATACAATTGCATAAACTGTATAAATAATGTTATGAGGGGATAGGTCCACATGCCTGCAGGATGGAGATCCTGGGTGTGCCTGGATGGATCCATGGGCACTGGGTATGTAGGACACTTATAGAGTGTGTTATCCAAGGAATCAGACCCCCAAGGACAACCGCTGGGACACCACGTGTAACACACCGCCCAGGTGTGTAACACACATTCATGCTCCAGTGCAGGACAACCCAATGAAGCCCAGACTTCAAAATGATTCTGGACCCAGGTCCCCAGTGCTTCCCTCCATTCACAACTCACCATCCCAATGCTCACTTAAAAGTAATTTACTTGAAGGTGATTTAGAAAAGTATCAAATAAAATACAAATATAAAGTCATCATCCTTAGTTTTTCTGCTTGCCCAGCAGCCTTAGAAGAGTGCTGGACCCATTGTTCAGAGGTCTGGGTGTTCATCACAGCTCTGTGTGTCCTCAAACATGTCACCTCAACACTATGGGCCTCAGATTCTGCATCTTTAAGTGAGGGAGCTGGTCAGGATGATTTATAAGGTCTACAGCCTGGGCAATGTCTTATTTTATTTTCCTGAGCAATGTCTTATGCCAAGAGGTCTCTTCAATTTCTTTGAATTATCCCTGTCCTTCAAGTCTTGTTTAGACCCGAGAACCTGTGGATTCCAGAACTGAAGGCACCTCTAAGACCTTATACTTGAGAGCTGAGGCCTGAGATATATGTAGAGAGTTGGAGAAGGTGCCACAGGAAGAGGGGCCACTCTGGACAAGCAACCAGAGCAGTCCAGGCTGTAAGCTGAGCTCAGAATAGGAGTAGAGAGACATCCAGGGAACCTCATCCATGTTTCCAAGCACCATCACTGATCAGCCTGCAAAACTCTTTCCGCTGCAAAGAAAGGGAACAGGCAGGGAAGGCGACTTGGGAATCTTTGGCTGGGGGACAGAAAGCAGAGACAAGGGTAATGAGGGAGAGGAAGGCAGAAACAGAGAGAACTGGTTTCCCATCCAAAGCATGATGAGTCCTTGCCAGGCACAGGAGTGGGGTATAAGGAGTGGGGAGACACAGAGCAGGGAAGAGAGCATGAAGGCACAGCAAGGAAGGCAGGAGTGAGGCAGGATGAGGACTGATGACCTCCTAGCCTGAGGAGGTCCAAGTCCCCTGTGACAGCCAGCAAGACTTGGACATTCTATCTTGTGCTTAAGCTTTAATTAGTGTTGAAAATAGCAAGTTCATAGAAGGTCAGATATGGAGCTGTCCTGTAGGGAGTATGTATTCAACACCTATCAGGTGAGCTGCAGTGGAGAGCTGCTCCTGTAGAGGGTCCAGGGAGCCAACCCCTTAACCAGAACACTGTGAATACACACATTGATTTATTTATCTGACAATTGCAGAGCACTTACTATGTGCCAGGTCTGATATGCTATTAATTTTTATATCCTAAGCCCCATACAGCTGTACATAGCAAGAATTAGTTAATACTTAATTGACTAAATGCATGTGTTTATCTTGTTTATAGAGTCCCAGTACGATTTCAGTGAACTCTGGAAACCTTTGATTTCCTCCCATTTCCTAAGCCTAAAATCAATGATATTATTAAAAATTACAGACCATTCCCACTGAGTATCTCTTAAATTATCTGTTTTTCTCTCTTTAGGTGCTATCCATGGCATGCCCAAACCCAAATCTGGTAGAGGAATAAGTTACAAGTGGGCAATTCTGCAACCTGTCATGCCCAGGCCTTGCTGGTGAGCTGAGAGGCTCCTCTGGTCCCGTTTAGCCAAGCACCATGGAGAAAATCAGCGCCTTCTTTAGCGCCATCTGGGACACCATCTCGGCCAAACACCAAGAGGGCCTCTTCAACAGCATCTGTCTAGGCATCCTCCTGGGGCTGCCCCTACTGGTGACCATCTCCCTCCTCTTCATCTGTTGCCACTGCTGCTGGAGCCGGGCAGGCAAAAGTGGCCAACAGCCAGAGCGAAACAAGGGGAAGAAAAAAAAGAAAAAGAAGAAGGCTGAAGAAGACCTCTGGATCTCCGCTCAGCCCAAGCTTCTCCAGATGGAAAAGAGGCCATCACTGCCCATCTAGTTAGACAGGAGGCAGAAGTGTCCTCCCCTGGGGGCTCAGCTGACTTCCAACCACACACAGGGTAGGGAGCAGAAATCCCTGAAGTGATGAACTCACATCCACAGAGGAGCTACTCAACCAAGGAGCAAACCTCAGACTGAGTATCCCCATGGAGGGCACTCCCGGGGAACACATGGACAAGTCTTGGGTGCTGTCTCAGCATCTATGTGTCCAATAGCAATGCTCTTTACTACAGACTCAGGCATGCCTTCCACCCACCTCTGGCACATTCCATATGCAAAAGCACAAGGAACATTTATCCATACATCTTGACATATCTCCCAAATGCACACATGCACACACACCACACACACACAAATTCAGGCAACAGGTACCTGGGCAAGTATATACTGTTCATCAAATGGTCACTGAATGTCTACTTTGTACAAGGCACTAAACAAGGCAGTACATTATCTGCTCTTGGAAAAACATCTCATAGGAAAGCCTGGCAGACCCGGGCACACGTGCGTGCACAATTACATAACCAGACAAGAGGCCTACGCGCTGTCAATGCCATACACCACTCAGGTTAGAGATGTATGCTCTTCTGTTCTCATCCCTACATAGCCTTTTACTGGGGATCTTCATATTAGGACATTCCAGCAACCTGGTACAGTCCCCGTTCCTGTATATTGATACAGACACACCAAGTTCCTGTGCTTCTGACCTCTCACCTGGGAGGAAAAATTTACAGTGTGATGGATCAAAATTCATCGAAAGCTATTGTCTTGCAAATCATGACAAGGTCCTCAACACCACTGATGGGTGTTTAATGTAGTCCAAGACCTCTCTTTGAGATGCTACCCTCAGAACCACTCAGCAAGGCTCCCTTCTCCAAGCGAGGACAAACGGCTCCTGGTAGTGACGGCTAGGAGGCTATGGAGACCAGGTGTATGCTATCCACTTCAGTGGACTACCGTTGTGTACCTGTGCAATATATGTTTCACTGATGGGAAGGGGATGCTACCCCTGAGCTAGTGATCCCCTAGGAAACCAAAGGTTTTCAGCAGGGAAGGAATTAAGACAATCACAGGTACAGTCTCACAGAAGGCACACTGGAAACAATTTCATAAGGTTGTCATGGATGCATGGTATGTTGCAGATGGGATCCAGAAGTTACAGAGTTTAAATGAAAGTAGGACGAAGCTATACAGAGGTTGATCAATATTTATCTTGAAGCTCAGGCAAGTGACTTTTGCACAGAGTCGGTACTCACAACTGTCTGTGGATGCTGTCGGATATGTGATGATGTTAAGGGTAAACTTGTAATACCTTCCCAATTCCCCCAAGTGACCTTCTCTTCTAAGTGAGCCCACTAATTGCTGCAACAGATGGAAGTTGGGTATTGAATTCTGCAGGAGGGGGTTGCATGCAGGACCAAGGGTCGGGTTGACAAGTGTGCCCTGAGAGCCATGAGGACATGTAAGCTAGGTCCGCGGTGAGTTGAGGAGAGTGTCTTCCCACTGGGCTGAGGTTGGGGGGCCGAATTAATCCACTCATGGGGTGAACTAGTTGGTATTTTGATTGTATTGTGACCATATCACAAAGATGGATAATTTCCAACTTGGGAGCAGGTTGGGCTCGAAAAGTTCATTTGCAAATCTGCTGGGTAGCTCTCTTGAAATATTTTCCCAAGGAAGCTCTTCTAAATGGTGGTAAAATTGCAATTTAATTAACAATGTAGCTAAACTATGATATTTATAGAAGCAAAAGCTAAATTCTGAAAGATTGTGTTCATGGAAAAATGTACTCTGTTTGTTCACTTGGGCTAGCTGGTACTCAACTGCCCTCCAGGTAAAGTCCAGGTCTAGTCCTATGGAGGGGAGATGTCTGGTAGCGACTGCTGCACCAAGGTCTTCTGACAGATGACCCTGTGAAGCATAATTCAGGCCTGCTTATATTTTAAAACCTGTCATTTTCACCCTCTCACCTTAAGTGGCCTTAAATACCCTGGGCACGCAGGCTCCTCATGCATAAACCTCTTTGACCAGAGAAAGAAGCACCCTCTGATGCTCTGTCCCCCTGTCATATGGAGACTTGTAGTGGAGCATCTGGCTGTCCCCTTCACATCCCAGGATGACTTGTCTTCTCCCCACACAACATGCATGTGACTCCCCACATACCCCGCTGCCCAGCAGGGTGAGTTGTTCTTTCAGTCTCCAACTCTCAGCCTCCGTAAAATGGATAACTTCGGGGAGACGTGGAGGCTGATGGCCGAGACTGCTGTCAGATATAATCTAGGAGAGAGGATGTCCGGGATCAGGGACCGCACAAGTACCATGGTTGCCTTGACAACCGGCTGCTAGTCTGAATTAAGAGAGCAGTCTGTCGTCATTGCCATGACAAGGCCTCTGTCTCCAGGGGCAGTACCCACTGTCTCCTCACAGAATGGGCCTGCTCTACGTCCAGGTATGAAACACCCAGAAACACACTTCTCAGTTGCTTCTGTACCCAGGTTTGGAGACCCAAACCCTGAAAGAGGCTTATCTTTTTCCCACCCAACCTCCCCGAAAACCTTCACTGGATTACCCAGAATAGTCCCAGAGTGTGATACGCCCACAAATTTTTGTGGAATACGGGGGTGCGTGAAAGGAGCTCAAAGCAATCATTGGAGTCCACTACCTTTCCTTCCCACTTCATTCTCATATTTCTCTTCCCTGTTTTCTTATCTCATTCCCCTCCTCTCTGGGCACCACCCCGGCTCCATTCCTCTGTCCCTCTCCATTTTTACTCCTTTCCAGCCTCTGTCCCAGAACTGCCACTGGCAGCCAGGGGTGCCTCAGGACTGAGCCTGCTTGGCCCATCTTGGGGAGGTTAAGCTAACAGAGGGCAAAAAGGATGCTAAAGAAGAGGCCTCCTAAACCAGTCCAGGCTGGGGGAGGATCCCCCAGGCCCAGGACTTCTGAATGGTCAGAAGAGGTCTTTCTCCCGCTGCTTAATGGATTCGCTTTGGGTTTCTTGGCGGGAGGGGAAGATGTAGAAAAAAGGGCAGTTACCTCTTCAGGAAGAATACAAATGGTCCAAGTTGTATAGTATTTGTCAGTATTTTTTTTTTCTGGAAAATTCAAACACACCAAGAGAAGAACTTATTTAAATAAAATACTTTGAAAATGAAAAGCCATGCCTGTCTCCCTTACTTATGGAATCAGATAGTTATTTTCTTGACATTGGAGATTACCGTCTCCCAGACATCACTCAGAATGATGGATGCAATGACTTCCTCTGGGACACCAAGCGCCCAGCCGTCCCCAGGCACTGCCTTCCCCGGCAGAGTGAGAGGTCCAAGGACCAGGGATGAACTCTCGCACCACTACCTGCAGTGCAGACACCTCAAAGACTAGGCACCCTCAGAGGTGCCAGGTGCAGAAAAACACACTGATGTTCCTTGGCAACACTTAGAGAACATTCCCATCAATGAGGTCAATCAATGTCCTCTTAAAGGAAAATAGCAAAGACTAAGTAAAAACAGACTTCTGAGTTAAATATGGTGCTGGAAAGGGGAGAGATCAAAAGCTTCTATAGTAGCTGCAAGGGAGACAGATAGATAAATAGAGGAGAGTAGGTGGACGATATAGAAATAGAGAGAGACAGACACACACGTGTACGAATGTATAAATGTGTATCTTTTTCAAGTAGGCCATAGCTTTGCATTGGTTAAGAAATGTAATGAGTTAGATGCTCCTGATTCCTCCCGTGATGATGCTAAGCTGTCATTAAAGCAGAAACTATCTAGAGCAGTGCTGTCCAATAGAACTAGGAATGATGGAAATCTTCCTACCCTGTCCAATATGGTACCATTAGCCATATATGGCTATTTAAATTAAATAAAATTAAATAAAGTTAAAGGTCCAGTAGCTGAGTTACACCAGCCACATTTCACTTGCTCAACAACCACACACAGTTGGTGGCTACCATCCTGGAGAACATGGGCCGAGAAGCTTGTGGGGGGAGGGGTCAAACACGCTGGCAAAGCACCATGTTTACTGCACTTCAAGCACCTAGGCAGCCCCGAGCCTCATCTCTTCCGAGGCAGGCTGATTATTCCTGTAGCTGTACTTGATCCCTGGGCTCCCTTCCCCATCACCACACATCCCATGACCAGCTGAGGACAGAGACCCTTCACTCAGCTCTCTGATCCTTCCTCCAGGACTTCTAAAACTTTCCACCCTAGGGGAAGGAACGTTGCCCAGACAGCATCTGGGGGAGAGGCAGCTGCTGCACACCTGAGCGGATGCCAGAGCTCAATGCCATCAGCTGCTCCTGCCCAGGCTCAGCCCTGACCTTGGTGGTGTGAATGTAAATTTGGACAATGCTATGAGCATTCTCAACTCACCAGAACACTCTGCACTGACCTCTTGCCCTTTGCCCTTAGTATTATTCCGAGACTCAAAGTCACAGGATTACAGGATTGAAGAGTCCCTTTAACACAGCTTGCAGTCTCTGCCATAGGTTCAAAGGTACGTTTTCAAATACCTGTGATACTTCATTCAGGAACAGCCATGCGTGCAGGTATCCAACTCCGTCTTGAGGCTATTTCTTCCATTAACATTTTTTAAAATAAATTTGTTTATTTATTTTTGGCTGTGTTGGGTCTTCACTGCTGCACGTGGGCTTGCTCTAGTTGCAGAGAGCGGGGGCTTCTCTTCGTTGTGGTGCGTGGGCTTCTCACTGCGGTGGATTCTCTTGTTGCAGAGCACGGGCTCTAGGCACACAGGCTTCAGTAGTTGTGGCTCGTGGGCTGAGTAGTTGTGGCTCGTGGGCTCTAGAGTGCAGGCTCAGTAGTTGTGGCACACAGGCTTAGTTGCTCCGTGGCATGTGAGATCTTCCCGGACCAGGGATCCAACCTGTGTCCCCTGAATTGGCAGGTGGATTCTTAACCACTGTGCCACTAGGTAAGTCCCACCTTTAACATTTTTGATTCTAGTATGTGCCAAGCACATCAGGTGGCAGCAATATAAAGTCATCTGGAGGGGCTCATAGCCTGGCTGTGGGAACAGACAAGCAAAGAGACCATTATAGTACAGTATGGTCACTGCTTCCTAAGAGGGAAGTTTCAAAGCTGGAGTCAGGGCAGGCTGTGGGGAGACGGGAGGCGTCACTCAGAAGCTGTCCCCGAGAAGAGAGCTGCAGAGGAGGCAACTGGGAAAGGAGGGCACCATTTGCATCTACATACAACCTGAAAGTGCAGCCTGGTGAGGACCACTGTAAGTGTGGGAGGCTAGGACTGGAGCTGTACAGACTCTGAGGCTAACTCCAACTCCCACTGTTGTGTAATTTAGGCCCAGGACTTAATCTCCGTGTAGAATTAATGACAGTACCTATCTCACAGGGATGAGAGGATTAAATGAGATAATGCATACAAGCATTTAGCACAGGGCCTGGCTTACTATAAGTGCTCAGTAAATATTCATTATTATTAAGGACAGAAGGAAGATCATGAGAGAGTTGTGTCCTTGAAGTCAAAGGAGAAGAAACTTTCAAGAAGAAAGCCAGAGTCTGTAGAGTCAGATGGTGCAGACAGGCCAAATGAGATAGGGGCTGAAAATAATGTACTTCTATTCCCATTGATGTAATACGTTCCTTAATTTCACCACACACTGCACTGTCCACAGTATTATTAATACTCTTTGAATTAAGGGCTCCCAATTTACAGTATGTGACAGGTGAACTTCTTAAGTAGCTATCCTGCCTCACCTCAAGCCACCCTAGGGTGACAGTGCCTCCTGGCCAGATCAGGAGAGAGTTTGAGTCAACATCTTTTTCACCTTACAACAGTGTTTGCCTTAGAACATCAATCCAGCTATGTCACAGGTCCTCAAATTAAATGTGCTAAAGACTCACTGGGTTTTATGTGATAGTCACAAACCTGTCAGGGACAATGATGATGCCATGCTCATTTGCTAGATAAGGGATTTTCATAACCCTAAGTCTTAGTTGCTGTTAAAACATATTTCTCGTGAAGTATTCCAGATTTTACATCACTGCCTAGGAAAGCTTCCCTAACTACACAAGTTTTCCCATCACAACAAGATCAGACTGTATGGCAACCATGTTCCTGTGTTCCCAGGACTCTAGCCCATTCTCACCTGCATTAGAATTTGCCATTATGAGGCCAGAATTGTAACTGTCTTATTCAGCACTGTATCTCCAGTTCCTAGCGTGGAGACTGGTGCGTACTATATGCTAAATAAATGCACTGATTAGGGGAAAAAAAGAAAGAGAATCACTGGGTGTTTCTTACAAGTGCAGAGACCCAGTCCCTCTCTGCCCTTCTGCTGGATTTAGTACATCTTGGACGAGACCAGACAAGCTGCTCTTCTAACAAAAACTCTAGGTAAATGACAGTATTCTTTGAACCATACCTTAACAAATATTGATATTATCTAGATATTCAGAAACCAAAAGCATTCTGTCATCAAATACATTTGTAAAGCACTGCATACCATGACTTTCCCACTTCTCCTTGGAATGTGCAATGCAGGTATCACATTAAAGGTTCTAATGGGTACTGGAATAAGGAAATGGTGTAACTCAGCTTTCCCAAGCTTATTTGACCTCTTCTTTCAGCACCTCTGGAGGAGCAAGGGTTCCAAGGAACACCGTCTGGGAAATGCTGCCATGGAGGGTTTGTGTACCTCCATGCTTCATCTGTTCATCTTTTACTGCTAACACCTCAATTCATATCATCCCCGAGGAAACCCCTTTCAAAATGCAGAGATTCTCCTTTACCTTTACAAACCTTTCTTTCTCACTCTGCCCTTTCTCTTTCTTCTGTGAGCCATAATAATCCTTTTGGTGGTTATTCATAGCAAATATACCTTAGAGCTAGCTAGGGATACACCTCTATCAAGGGGAAAAAAAAAAAATCCAAAAGCCCTGAGTGAAGTTATGGAGACTAAAGATGCAAGGCCTCTATCTTACCATTCCAGAGTGCTTCTACCTCATAATTATGGGCACTTTCAATACCTCATTTGACTCTTGCAGCAACTGACGCAATGAGTAAATCAGGGACTAACATCATCCCCATTTTATAAAGGAAGAAAGTGAGGCCCAGAAAGGTAAGCAACTCACGCAAACCTGGAAACCTGAAGACCAAAGTCTTCAGACTCCTGTCCTAGTGCCCCTTGTGCACACAGGGCATCAGGATCCAGGCCATTCTGCTGATCTGGCCTCCTCAGAGACTGTTAACTTGCAGGAGCACCTCCTTTGGGTCAGAAACTTACAGAATCCCATAATGGGCTCTGCCCACAAGCTTTCAGACACCCAACTGTCTCCTTCAGATGTTCCACCGTGTAGCATGAGCCCTGACAGTTCTGTTTTTTCTTTTTTGTAATCCAAGTACCAGACTTAAGCTTTGATTGCAGAGGCATCCATTTCAAAGAGGCACCCACTTCAAAGACCACTATGCAGGATAAACACACTGCCAGCCACACAGCTGGACAAGGACCCAGGCCACCTCCCACACTGTGGCTCCCTTGTTTTAGAGATCCTGGTTGATTTCAATAACTAATCATTTGGGCTTCTTGATTTTTTTTCTTCTTTTCCTGCACTTGAAATTCCCCCTCCTATGTTTTAAATTCACCAGTTGAGTGAGCCCTCAAAATCCTAGGCCTCCACTGCAGACTCCAATAAAAGGAGAACCCTAGGTGCACGCTCTCTCTTGAGCTCATTTCCTCTCTCTCTCCCTCCCACACACAACCTCACAATGTGGCCTCCTGTGTGCCCTGTAATTTCCAGGTCTTGCAAGTAATAAACCTTTACTTTTCAAAGGTTACTGACAGCTATTGCTGAAGGGTATCTTACAATTATAATAAGAACTCAAGGGCCAGTCCAACCAAAACATTGGGTATTGATAGGCTGAGACCAGCCCAGAACACACAGACAGCCTCATCTGCCTCCTGTCCTTCTCTAATCAAATCTAATTTTCTTCACTTGCCAAAATAAAGAACTGGTTTCACTTCACCGTTCTTTTACTTAAATTGCAATACTACAATACCTTTGTTTTCTATTTCTGTCATTATAAGTGCACTGCAATTTATCTGCATTATAGAATGAACAGGCTTTTCTGGGCTAGCCTGAGAACCTTACTTCTTCATTATACCATTGGCGACGGAACTCAACCCATTTCCCCCGTAGCAACATCCAACCAACAGAAGGACTTTGGAAGTAGATTCATTTGCACTTTAGGAACTGCCTAAAACCCCTTCCAGGGGTGCCCCCCCCCCCATCCCCTTGCCGGACCACCAGCCCAGTGGACCAGGTCGGGAGACAGAGTCCCCGTCTCACGAGGCAGTCTCTTCAAAGTGTTTCCCAGTTACCTGTCTCGTGCAGCAACACTGCCTGCGCAACCACCAAGCAGTGGCTGGATGCTGAGTCGTACCCCACAGGCTGACTCTCCAGGTCATTCTACCCAGGAAGGAAGGAACGTGAAGACCCCCAGAACTTCCCTTTCTGGAGGAGAGGAAAGTGGCGCTGAGGCTAGAGGCTCCCGGTAGGACCACACTGCCATCTGCTGGCCCGGCTGCGTACAGCGCGCCCCGCTGCGCTGGGAGGCTGCCCTCAAACGTTATTGATTGATCCGCGCTCTTTATTGACAGAAACACCTTCCCCGACCCTCTCCACAGCCCTGGGGAAGGGCTTAAGGGAACGACTTGGAAATTCTTTTAGCGGAAGACTTTCTCCAGTAAATGACTATGTTTCGCCGAGAGCATTTCATTATTTATAATTGTTTTTCCACTGCCATGCTGTACCCGCATTGACACTGCACTCTGTCCACAGCCTGTCTCTCTTCACACACCATACCTGGTCCTTTTCTTTCACGTCATCCCTTTGATCTCAGTTCCTTGGGTCATTTTTTTTTTCTTTCTTTCTCCCTCCAGCATTTCCTAGCTTTAAGGATCCTTGAATCCTTGAGAATTCCAAGTTAAAAAGTAGAATTCCTGGGGCTTCCCTGGTGGCGCAGTGGTTGAGAGTCCGCCTGCCGATGCAGGGGACACAGTCATGCCCCGGTCCGGGAAGATCCCACATGCCGCGGAGCGGCTGGGCCCGTGAGCCATGGCCACTGAGCCTGCGCATCCGGAACCTGTGCTCCACAACGGGAGAGGCCGCAACAGTGAGAGGCCCGCGTGACACACACACACACACACAAAGTAGAATTCCTTTTTCTTTTTTTTTTTGGCTGCAGGGCTTGCAGGGGGTGGGGGGTGGGGATCGACCAGGGATTGAACCCAAGCCCTCAGCAGTGAAAGTTCAGAGGCCTAAACACGGGACTACCAGGGAACTCCCAAAAGTAGAACTCTTGACATCATGTGACAAACATAAAAGTTGGGACCCTCTTCCCAGAGGAAGCTACTGTCAAGAACAACCAGCTCTAAACTCTGCATGAAAGGATCCCTCCCCTCCCTTTACCACCCACCCCCCTCAAATCCTGTTAATCCTTCCTCTGAAATATTATTTAATCTATGCTCTTCTTCCCTTTCCCACAATTTCTGCCACAGGCCAAGGAAGTCAGTACCTATTGCCTATTGCAATAACCCTTGTCTGTGAATCTCCACTCTTTCCCTAAAACTGCCCTCCACTCCTCCCCCTATTCTCTATGCTGTCACCAGACTGATGTTTCCAAAATACAAGCCTCACTACAAGTGTCACTCCAAGGTTTAAACACCCCTGAGTGTTCTCCACTGCCCCACTTTCTCATCTTAGCCACGGTCCTCAGCCCCAGTTGCACGTTAGAAGCCCCTGGAGCCTTAAAAAACTCAGAGGCACAGGACTCAGCTGAGACTCACTGAAGCAGTGTCTCTGGAGGTGAAGTAGGATCTGGCTGGTAGCAGCTACAGCTGATTGTGCTAAACAATGCAACCTGAGACCACAGTGCTTGCGTGGCTGTGGCCGAGACCAGTCCCTGCACATCTCTCCAGCAAGGCTCCCCACCAGCCACTCCTCACCCCACCTAGAAACTGTCTTCCTCCCTCAAACACACCACATGCCACCTTTTTTTCATCTTTGTCATCAAGTGTCCTCATCCCAAGGTGCCCTGCCTCCCCCAGGCCTCTCATTTCTCCCCTGGCAAACTCAGACTCCTCCTTCCGGACGTAATGCTGACACCATACCCACAATGCTTTCTACGGCCCCCCGTTCTGCTCACAGCATTGTCCCCGTCGCAGTGTCGTGGTCTGTCCCCGGGGCCATCCCCACCACACTGTGAGCGGGGGCTGTGTTCTGCTCATGGAGGCTTTGCTAGTATCTTGCATGGAACAGGCAATGGCTCGGAGACTTTATCAACTGCTTGTGATACTTCTATCCTCGCTTTTACCCTAGTGCCTGGCTGTGCCATCTGTCCCTTCTATGACAGCTTTTGTTTTCTTTGGTTTGTCCTAACCAGTAGAAATTGTCCCTTAAGCTTCAAAACCCTGATGGCTCATAACCTGGCTCTAAGAAATGTGTCTGACCCTTGAAAAAGCAGGTCTATCCAGAAATCTATTCTGGGGCCTATATTCAGCTACCATAGCAGGAGTTGCCAGAGATGGTCATGTTTTTTTTGTTTTTTTAACATCTTTATTGGAGTATAACTGTTTTACAATAGTGTGTTAGTTTATCCTTTACAACAAAGTGAATCAGTTATACATATACATATGTTCCCATATCTCTTCCCTCTTGCGTCACCCTCCCTCCCACCCCTCTAGGTGGTCACAAAGCACAGAGGTGATCTCCCTGTGCTATGCGGCAGCTTCCCACTAGCTATCTAATTTACATTTGGTAGTGTATATATGTCCCTGCCACTCTCTCACTTCGTCACATCTTACCCTTCCCCCTCCCCATATCCTCAAGTCCATACTCTAGTAGGTCTGTGTTTTATTCCCATTCTATCACTAATCTCTTCATGACATTTTTTTTCCTTAGATTCCATATATATGTGTTAGCATACGGTATTTGTTTTTCTCCTTCTGACTTACTTCACTCTGTATTACAGACTCCAGGTCTATCCACCTCATTACAAATAACTCAGTTTCATTTCTTTTTATGGCTGAGTAATATTCCATTGTATATATGTGCCACATCTTCCTTATCCATTCATCTGTTGATGGACACTTAGGTTGCTTCCATGTCCTGGCTATCGTGAATAGAGCTGCAATGAACATTGTGGTACATGACTCTTTTTGAATTATGGTTTTCTCAGGGTATATGCCCAGTAGTGGGATTGCTGGGTCGTATGGTAGTTCTATTTGTAGTTTTTTAAGGAACCTCCATACTGTTCTCCATAGTGGCTGTATCAATTTATATTCCCACCAGCAGTGCAAGAGGGTTCCCTTTTCTCCACACCCTCTCCAGCATTTATTGTTTCTAGAGTTTTTGATGATGGCCAATCTGACCGGTGTGAGATGATATCTCATTGTAGTTTTGATTTGCATTTCTCTAATGATTACTGACGTTGAGCATTCTTTCATGTGTTTGTTGGCAATCTGTATATCTTCTTTGGAGAAATGTCTATTTAGTTCTTTGGCCCATTTTTGGATTGGGTTGTTTGTTTTTTTGTTATTGAGCTGCCTGAGTTGCTTATAAATTTTGGATATTAATCTTTTGTCAGTTGCTTCATTTGCAAATATTTTCTCCCATTCTGAGGGTTGTCTTTTGGTCTTGTTTATGGTAGCCTTTGCTGTGCAAAAGCTTTTAAGTTTCATTAGGTCCCATTTGTTTATTTTTGTTTTTATTTCCATTTCTCTAGGAGGTGGGTCAAAAAGTATCTTGCTGTGATTTATATCATAGAGTGTTCTGCCTATGTTTTTCTCTAAGAGTTTGATAGTGTCTGGCCTTACATTTAGGTCTTTAACCCATTTTGAGTTTATTTTTGTGTGTGGTGTTAGGGAGTGTTCTAATTTCATACTTTTACATGTAGCTGTCCAGTTTTCCCAGCACCACTTATTGAAGGGTCTGTCTTTTCTCCACTGTATATCCTTCCCTCCTTTATCAAAGATAAGGTGACCATATGTGTGTGGGTTTATCTCTGGGCTTTCTATCCTGTTCCATTGATCTATATTTCTGTTTTGAGAGTGAAATTAAGAAAACACTCGCATTTACCATTGCAACAAAAAGAATAAAATATCTAGGAATAAACCTACCTAAGGAGACAAAAGACTTGTATGCAGAAAACTATAAGACACTGATGAAAGAAATTAAAGATGATACAAATAGGTGGAGAAATATACCATGTTCTTGGATTGGAAGAATCAACATACTGAAAATGACTCTACTACCCAAAGCAATCTACAGATTCAATGCAATCCCTATCAAATTACCACTGGCATTTTTTATAGAACTAGAACAAAAAATTTCACAATTTGTATGGAAACACAAAAGACCCCGAATAGCCAAAGCAATCTTGAGAACGAAAAATTGAGCTGGGGGAATCAGGCTCCCTGACTTCAGACTCTACTACAAGGCTACAGTAATCAAGACAGTATGGTACTGGCACAAAAACAGAAATATAGATCAATGGAACAGGGTAGAAAGCCCAGAGATGGTCATGTTAAAATGAGGTTGGGCACAGAGATTTAGGTCTGGAATGTTCTCCCCAGTCAGACAAACATCCTTTGAAAATGAGCTTCCCACCTCCTGCACTTTCTTCTTTGCCCCAGTGGAATCCTTGAAGGGTCAACTGAGGTTTTCTGTGTCCTGTCCCTTCAGGGCAGCAAGGACCCTACAGGCAAAAGAATGCAAGAAACAACTCCAGTTTCCCACAAGTCCTCTTCTTGGCCAGCAGTGGGAAAACACCAGAGTTGGTGAACATGGACAGGGCTGTGCTGCTGCCACCATCAGACGCCTCCTGAGCAAACAGGCCATCAGAGGGTGCCCCCTGCGCCGCCAGAGCTACTCAGAGAGCGGTCACCCATCCAACAGCAGCCCTGGCCCAGAGCTGCTGAGTCAGAAGGGCTGTGGCCCAGCAATCCTGCTCCACCAGGCACATGTGACAAGTGCAGTTAAATTTGGGAAGCACCACCCACGATGCACCCAACCCCACCCCCGCTCTGAATCATTCCAGGGTTTGATCCACTTTGTAAAGGAGTCTTTTCTTTTCTAAAAAGGCTGCACCCACTGGGATAAGCACAGGGCTCCTGAGCCACCAAGGTGAGAACTCTGTGTGCAAACAGGAGACCAGAGGCCTCGGAGCTGAGAAAAGGGAGCTTTTTTTTTTTTTTTTTTTTTGCACAGTTTAGCTGTGCAAAGGGAGCTTTAAAACGGACAAGGAAATTAGCTCAGGCTCCAGCCCTGAGGAAGCTGGATCAAACTAAAGACATCTGGCCAGTCTCTGCAAATATCTACTCCTCAGAGAGGCCCATGGAGTCCCCACTTCTGCCACCAATCTCCTCCTCCATCTCTTAATCCTATAATTTTCTCCCATGGCACTCATCACTTCTGGGAATTGTACGTGTATGTTTTTTATTGTCAGTCTCCACAAGTAGAATATAAGCACAACAGCAGGAATCTTGTGTTTGGTTCACTTCTATAGCAGCAGGGCTCAGAGTAGAACCCAGCACAGAATAGGGCTTAATCAATTTTTGTTGAATGAATGAGTTAATGAGTGGATGAATGACAGCACACATAATCCAGTAGTGCAAGGACCATGTCTGGCTTGCTTACCTCTGTGAGCTCACTGCTGGCTCCCCAGTGCCCAGAACACTGCCTGATAAGCAGGCAGACACTTAAATTCTCCTTGAATCGACGAGAGAGGTGCAAGCACGTTTTTTAACCATTAGCCCCAACACTGACACTGTACTTCATCCAGACCACACTTTATCAGACCGAGAAGTTACCAGGGCATTGCTCAGCGCATGTGTATAGGGAGCCAAGGGGATGCTGAAAATTTTAAAGGTTGACAAACACTGTTTCGGAAGTATGGCTTGGCATCTGGACAGAGGTTAAAACCTGGAGAACCCGGGGCAATAAAGTGCTCCAGCATCCTCGAGGAGGACCGCAGCTTTTAGGGCACTTGTCTTCCTCCCCACTCACCCACTTCTCCTGGTTCCAAATACCATTATTGGCCATCACACCAGTCAGAGGCCACAGCCAGCCAAACTCCATTATAATGCACAGATTGTACCTTTGCTTGCACTTAGGTTAAATTTAGAATTCAAGTGTACTTATGTGGGGAAAACAACACAAGGCAAATGCTTTTTAATCAAGTAGTTTATTTTATTTTTTTCTCGAATAGGAAAATTAAGTTTCTTCAATGGTCGCTGACTTTGCCAAAGAAGAACCTTCCAAAGTGATAGGAAAATAAGCCAAAAGGATCTGACCTTGCCAAGTGGCCACTCAAACAATAAGCCTCTGGTGCTGAGCACTTTCAGGAAACCCAGGGGTCCGACAGAGCGGGGTGGGGTAGGGGGAGGGCAGGGGCAGGAGGGAGAGAGGAGGGAGGCTGAGGACTTGACAGTACGAAAGGGAGTCACAGAAAAGGGTCTTTGGGAGGCAACAATTACCAAGAGAGGCAAATTATTTAAAGTTGAAATAAGTGAGAATTTATTCACAACATATGCAGATCTACAAGAGTGATAATGCAGATGGCTGGAAAGGGGGCACTTAAAAATAGCAGTGACATGGAAGCTGGGGTTTCCAGCATGCCGGATACTGGTCAGAACACAGCAAAATTCAAATCCCTCTTGGTCCCTTTTGGTTCCCTTTATTCTTCCTCATAACATCAGCAATTATTTTTAAAAGGGGAAGATTTATGCCTTTTTCCCCAAAAAAGATTTTACCAATTTTCCAGTGGTAATGGAAGGTAAGTTTCAGGCTACCTCAGCCCCTTGTCAAACCCCTCTTCGGTGTTTCTTTTTAGACAGAAGATTTGTATTAGCAGAGCCCTGAATATATATATACCAATTTCCAGAGATTTCCAACTGAAGAAGTACTAGGTGATTCTTTATCCACCCCCCCCTTTTTTTTCCCCCTAATCCCGTATATTTGTTACTGAAGATAGAGCAGAAAACCTTGCAGTTCCAGTGCTGTCTCTCCCATACACATTGTGTAGCTATTTTTGTGTTGATTTTCAGGCCCACAATACAGGTGGGCAAAATGCAGGTGACAAGGAAGTGAGCTATATCATTGGAAGCTTGGTGACATGCTTTGTCCTGCAGGTTATCCAGCCATCTCAGAAGCCAGGGGCTATGAGCACCCCTCAAACTTCCATTAGCCAGTCATCAGTACCCACCCCACCCCATGCTTACACAGGCCCCAACCGCGGGCTGGTCTCCTCTTGTGCGATAAGTGCACGAATGGACCGTCAGAATGTTCTCGAATTTTCTCCCAGTGTTCGCTGCTTTCTACCCAGGACATGCTCCCCGCTGTAGCCATGAGGGCGGATCTTCAACTCCACAAAAGGAATGGAGAATTCATGTCCTTTCCATGGCTCCCAGTTCACCCCCTACATTAAATAAATAACTAAATAAATAAAACAAATAAATAAGCCAACATCAAGAAGAGGCACCTGGGAGAGGGTGGGGTGGATTTTGGTACCGAAGAATGTTTCTTTGCCAGGGAAATTACTCCCTCCCTGCTTAGGGGAGAGACTGGGGTGTTTATAAAGGAAGTGAGACAGGACTCTAGAAGCGTGCTCCCTCTGCTGGGCAGCTGAGGTAAGACAGGATGACAATTTGGAAGCCCCCTGTGGTTGGAGGATGGAGGGGTGTGAGCCCAGGAGGCGGGTGAGGCCAGAGCAGCAGCAAAGGTAACACGGGGTCAACCTGGCCAGCAATGATCAAATTATCTTTGCCTCACTCTTTTCCTTTACCAAAAATTAAAGGCAACAGTAAACATATTAATTGGCCAATTGTGGAAAATCATTTTCAATTTAGACTGTTTAGATATTAGCTCTGGGGTAATAAATAGCCTGCTGAAAACTAAATTTCATTTTACGACTTTTGACTGGTGAGCACAATAATATTTAATTCACTTAATAACCTTGCAACCTGGCCAATAAGGAGCCCAAGTGACCAATTTTATGTATTTTAATTTGTGAGGTAAATAATAAACAAGAAGCTAAATGCCTTGCAGACTGTGAAAAGCACATTAACCAGATGAATGTCTTTTATTAGCAAATATGGGGATGGCTTAGGGCATGCTGGCTGCTCATTTCAAATATTTGATCTCTGATCACAGGCTTCCCTGATTCAGCCCACATGCTGCCACCATGATTCATGGGCACACCCTCCATGGCTCCCCTGGGGACAAATTTCTTCTTCCCTTTGAAAAATCACATAAGGATTGGGAGTCCCTGCTGCATGGTTAGGACCAAAGGAATCAAAATGTACCTGGACTTTAGATGTACTAATATTTACAGTCATATTGGTACAATATGTATGAGTTCTGGGGAGAGGTGGCTTCCTGAAGGCTAGGATCAAGATCCAGGATGGGAAATGAGAAACCCAGGAAGGGGAGAGTTCATGGAGGGGATGGATTAATGATGAGTAGGAACAAAGATGCAATTTTTAAGAAGCTGTGAGGGAGCAGGCAGGAGATGCCTGGAAGCTGGTGAGGAATCAAGATGATGTTCACGGGGCAAGAGGATTCAAGAAATCACTGATTGGAAAGTTGCAGAGCAAGGGAGGGGTGAGGAGCCCTCGCCAACTCTTGGCCCTGTGTGCACACTCCTGAAGTGGAGAAACCAATTTAGCACAATGCTCTGGGCAGACTTTGGGTGGCTCTGGATGAAGTGGATCCAAGGGTGGGTCTGACATAAGACAGAAAACTTTGTTTTCCCTGCGATCAAAGGACTGAGAAAAATAGCTCTGGTTTAACTGGATGAACGACTAGAAAGAATTCTGAAGTGTCTGTTATGGATAAAATGTTTGTGCCCCTCCCCCACCAAATTGCATATGTTGAAGCCCTGACCTACAACATGAGGGTGTTTGGAGATGGCGCCTTTGGGAGGTAATTAGGGTTAGATGACGTCATGAGGGTAGGTCAACTATGGTGGGATCAGTGCCCTTATAAGAAGAGAAGGACAGACCAGAGCTCGCTCTCTCTCTCTCTCACTCCACTATGTGAGTACACTGTGAAAAGGTGGCCATCCACAAGGCAGAAAGAGCTCTCATCAGGAACTGAATCTGCTGGGAACCTGATCTTGGACTTCCCAGCCTCCAGAACCATGAGAAATAAATGTCTGTTGTCTAAGCCATGCCGGCTATATTATTTTGTTACAGCAGCTTGAGCGGACCAAGACAGTGTGCATGTGTAAACTCGTAAAGTGAGATGGTATGGGACCCATATCATCTCTATTAAGCAGTGGGCAGCCTGAGTACCTCCCTGCACTGAGTAAGGGTGCAGCACTGGTGGGAATGTAGAGTGGGGAGGGGCTGCAGCAGATGGGCAGGGAGGGCCTTGACCTCAAGGCCACGGAGCCTGGAGAAGAAGCCTTACTGCCCTGACTGCTAGCATCAGGAAAGGGTCAGCCAAACCAGTCTGGAGGGTGTCACTCTAGGAACACAATATGGGAAAAGCCTGGGACAAAAAAGATGTTCACCTGTCACCTACCTCACTATGCTTGGTCTCCCCGTATCTGCCATTAGGGTTGGCCAAGTGGCAGTTCTTGTACCACCAGCCGCCATGATGCGTCAGGGCACAGTTGCTGAGGGCGATATCATTGTCTCTGTCAAAGGTTGTAAACTTCCATCCATTGTGGTAAGTAAGAGCATCCCCTGCGGGAGAGAAGGGATGAGAGGGGAGAGCCCAAGTTTCACCCCTGAGGGTGTGATCAAACTCTGGCCTGAAAGGGACTGGGGGCAGGAAAACCTCCAGGCATGAAAACGCCAGGGATCCAGTCAGTTAGGCCACCAGGAGCCACTCTTCTCTCAAAATCGCCAAGATGAGAACACGAAACAGATGAACAGATTCTCTTTCCTGGCTTGTCACCCAAACTTCAGGCCTGTTTCTCCAATAGCTTTAAAAGCATTTTCACTTAGAGGCTTCACAGGAAAATATCCAAACACCCAAAACCAAACTCCTCGACACTCCCCATAGTACCTGACCACCCTCACACAACCAACCCCCTTTCTGTGCTCCTGTCTCTGCTTGAGCATCCTCTCAGTCACCCAGACTGGGTACCCCCGAGCCACATTTGACAATCCTGTGTACCCCATTATCAAGCCCTTCCTTTTGCAGATCACTCCTATACACCCCCCCTGCACCCACGTGGGGCTGCCACCCTGGGCTGTTCTCATCTCTCTCCAGGCCTGTGTTAACACAACAGCTTTCCTAGCTCTTCCGAAGCTTAAGCGTCCATTTTCATCATCTCAAGCCTGCGAGGTTCCTCCCACATGGAGTGAATTACTCCTCCAGGCTTTTCAGGCCTGTAACTTGGCTGTACCCTTTGCACAGTCTCATAGCCCACTATCCCCACAGGCGCCCTCCACGTGTGAAATGGACGCATCCATCTTCCATGTGTCTGCTCACCTGTTTCTCTCTGCCTTTCATCACTCCAAATCCTCACCATTCCTCAAAGCCCAGCTCAACCTCACTCCTGAGGAAGATTCTCCTTATTAATCCTCCCACACGCCCTCTTAACACACACGCCTGGACTTCTAGGGCCCTTCTGGGCACACAGGTACAATTAAGTGCTTCGTTAAGCCTATCTAGAAATCTGCCTTAATTATTTTACTTGTATTCTACTATTTCCCTCATCACATCTGTCATCCTTTTATAAGTTTACTTTTTTTTTTTTTTTTTTTTTTTTTTTTTTTTGCGGGACGCGGGCCTCTCACTGTTGTGGCCTCTCCCGTTGCGGAGCACAGGCTCCGGACGCGCAGGCGCGGCGGCCACGGCTCACGGGCCCAGCCGCTCCGCGGCATGTGTGATCTTCCCGGACCGGGGCCCGAACCCGCGTCCCCCGCATCGGCAGGCGGACTCTCAACCACTGCGCCACCGGGGAAGGCCCCTATAAGTTTACTTTTTAATTCAGCTCATAAAAGGCAATAAGGGCTCCTGTCAATCCCAAGCTTAATCAAGTTCTGTTCCTACAATAACAATACTTCCATTTAATCTGATCTCTGAGTTATCCATCACCTTCA